>NC_052053.1:16479697-17095947 GCF_903992535.2 Arvicola amphibius
GCAAGGGGATCCTTACTGAGTTCAAGGCAAACCTAGTCTATAAAGCAAGTTCCAAGCCACCCAAGGGAATACATTGAGTCCCTGTCTCAGAACAATTAGCAAGACCCACCCCAAACCCTCAATTTCTCCACTTAATCAAACATGCACCAATTAAACATGCTACAAATACCAACCTACTCAAAACAATTCAATGAATTCTTCTGAATAAATTAACTATACATTGGCTTTTAAAGATGTTATAGGACACATAACCATCTGCATTTAGGAAATACCTTAATCCATTTTCCCATATCCAACATACCTTCCACGTTCAGGTTTATACCTTAACTACTTACATTTTCTTTTCTGCTAGATTCTGACCTTTATAACCTCCGCCGCTGAAGCAATATTTCGAACAATTGAACATAGGGAGCACGTTCCTGCATGTCAATGCCTCACACAAAGTTTTTTATCTTATGCAGCAATGATCGTTTCAGAAAACATAATAATGTTTCATTTAGATTTGCCTTCATTTTACAAAAAGAAAAAAAAGACCAGAAAATGGAAAATAAAAGCATTGTTTTGAAGATTGGACAATTGGCATAAAATGAAAATGGGTAGTTTTGCCAAAATGATGAATTCTTTGCTGATTGGTTCAGTTTCCCATGGCAAGGAAATACAACCCAACCTAATCTCAGTCTAAGGATCTGCCCGATTTCTATCACAGAAGATTTAGTCTGAATTGCCCCATTTTACTGATGAACAAAATGAACTAGCATTTTAAATTACCAGTTGAAAAATCAAGGTTAAGAAGAATGCTAGTAATTCAGTCTCGGAGGGGGTATCAGTCTTCCACTGTGGCAGCTAGGCAGCTGTCGCGGGCCTTTGATAAGAAGAAAACATGCAACTCTCTTGGCAATGTGATGGAGGAGAGATTCTCCTCTCCGAGATGGATGCAGGTTAAGATCTCTCCTGGTAAGCCACACCTCGTGGTGCTACACGGATTACTAAATATGGGATAAAGGAAGATGTGAGAATTAGCCAATAAGAGGCTGAAACTATGGGCCAGGCAGTGTTTTAAAAGAATACAGTTTCCGTGTAATTATTTGCGGTAAAGTTAGCCGGGTGGCGGAACACAGTCCACCGCTTCTTTCTACAGCAATGGCTTCAAGAAGGCAGATACGCCTACATCATCCTGACCATCCAGGTCCTTCACTGTTTCCCTGGGCAAATAACGACCAAGTACTTTTCAACACTCAAATCACTTACTTTTATTTTCCTAAATACTACTCGAGTAAGCTCCGAAATTATGTCATTCATTGTAGAAGATATGACATCTTCTGTTTAATGAAGGAGATTTTTATAAACAATCCTTTTAGGCATGGATTTGTTTATATTCTAAAGACTTGCGCTTTAAGATTTTTCGTAACTGTTACGAATTTTCAAAACATACATCATTAAATTTTAGTGCCAGACGATAATTATGGATTGTATCTTCCACTTTTTTGGGAAGACGAATCTCATTTATGATGCTCATTTTCTGGGGTTAGGTTTGGAAAGACAACTAATAATCATATTTCCTGGTGTTGTAACTGGCATTAGGAAACAGCATCTAACAAGGTAACTCTTCAAAATATACTAGAAAAGACTGTATCCTACAATAAGTATTTCTATTCAGAAAGTGGGGCAATTTCACAAGCATTGCTGTGCTTCAATGCTCAAAACAACCTGTTTCTGACTTGCCTCAAACTATGTTTTTGTGTCCAAAGAATAGTACACAGGAGGAGAGCCTGTCAAGTTACTATCTTACTAGTGGAAATTATTTTATTGCTTAGGTCCTTGGATCAATTCAAACTTTTATATTCCAAAAATTTATTATACAGTCTATCAGGATCCCTAGTATTAATATTCTCTTATTTTGTAAGCATTAACTGGCACATATTTTTGAACTTTAAAAATGTAGCTTTTTCCACATAGTTCAACGAAATGGGATTTAATATAGGCCTGTTGTACTAGGTAAAATACGTCTAGCTTTTTATGAGTTGCTTGAGGTTATCACCCTCATAAAGGACCCTTTATACTGCAGGTGAACATATAAATCAATGAAGCCACTGTGGAAATTAGCATTGAGTCCTCTGAGAGACTAAAGGTAGAACTACCGCATGGTCCAATAATGATCACTTCTGGATATATGTCCACTGGGATCCTGGCATCTCCCAGAGATGCCTCCACATTTGCTTGTTGCTGCACTGCTGAGAATAACCAAGATACGAAATAAAAGATGCCCCAATAGATGACCAGATGAAGAAAATTGTGCATCAGTACACACAGTGGAATTTATTCAGCCATAAAGAATGGTATTTGCAAGAAAGTGGGTGGAGTAGAGATCATCGTTTAAAGAAAGCTAAATTCAGAAGAACAGAGCATGTCCTTTCTAATTCAAAAGTGTGTATGTGTGTGTGTGTGTGTGCACGCACGCGCGCACGCGCGTAACAGCAGAATGAGGATTATTAGACAAGAGGAGAGAGGCAGGTACAAGAGGAGAGAGTGACCAAAAGGGGGAATGGCAAGTTATGCAACCTAAGTATGTTTTTGTCTTGTCCCTTTTCTTTATGCCTCAGTTAACATAACCCCTAAGAAGACGACCTGTTGGTTTTCAATGTGTAGAATATTTGGGAAGAGGGATGCACTTCTGGGTACCAATATATCAAACTATGATGTGGAAAGCTTCTTTGTTTCAGATAACTACAATGTATGACTCTATGACTCTCGCTTCTTTACTTTTTTAAAACAGAATTCTTTTAAGTGCTGTTTTCTAAAACCATAGTTAAATGACATCAGGCTATAATTTCCACAGGAAATATTAATGCCCCATAAAAATGGTTTTCTGCTTCCACATGTTGGGAGGGAGCGTGGTGATGAGAGGGAGAATGGAAGGACAATAAGGAACATCACAGATCTAGCAAAGCCCAGCTCTGGGCTGTGTTTGGAAACCTTGATGTTGACCAGCAGAGATGGAGTATCAAACAGCTCAGGCTGTGGAACTGCATAAAAAGAAATACTGAATAAATTCACATTGCACCCTCAACACTAACTGGGAAGGACAGGCACTATTGTGCTTCTGCCACAAAAGGAGTAGGTAGACTCAGTGGTTAGTCATGATGACACGGGGGTCTAATGGACTGGCTTCAAATCCGATTCTTTCAACTGTAAGACAAAAAAAGTAAGCAAGGAATTGAGTTACCTTGCCAACTGGGGTTGAGGAACTGCACTGTCTGGAGCGCCCAATGCATTAAGCCTAAGAAGGCAATCAGCACAGTGCTAGGCATATGTCATGACATTTGGTTGATTAGTTGTCATTAATCATTACAATGTCTGTACATATCTGAGTAATCAGAAACATCACATGGGTCCCTCTTTAATGATAATGTTTTAATATAATATTAAAAATTTTCTTTAAGCTTTGTGGGAACCTAGTCTGTTTGGATCCTCACCTTCCTCGACCTGGATGGAGGGGAGAGGACCTTGGACTTCCCAAAGGGCAGGGAACCCTGACTGCTCCTTGGACTGGAGAGGGAGGGGGAAGGGAAATGGAGGGAGGGAAAGGGAAATGGGAGGAGGTGAAAAATTTGTAAAAATTATATAGTTTAATACAAAAAATGAGAAAAAATCTTCTTTAAGATGTAACTATGAGTATATTAGCATTGTTTTCTTTTCTTTTTTGCTGTTAAAGGGTGTGTGTGTGTGTGTGTGTGTGTGTGTGTGTGAGAGAGAGAGAGAGAGAGAGAGAGAGAGAGAGAGAGAGAGAGAGAGAGATTGCAACATCCTCAGAGGTATTGGATCTCCTGGAGCTAGAGCTACAAGCAGTTGTAGGACTCCCAACATGCATGCTGGGAACCAAAATTGGGTTCTCTGCAAGAACTATATGCACTTTTTACCACTATGTTATTTTTCCCTCCTGGCACCTCTTTTTGTCTTTCTTGACAAAAACAAATGAGGCTGTTATTCTGTATGGCCTGTGTTAGAATAATTTAAAGCTTCAATACGTGACTTCTGTGTATCTCTGTTTTCTGAATGCAATGACGATTGTTTTGGAAATGTTTATGATCATCATTTGCTTCTCTGCACAGGCAGTTGATAGAAATCCATTCCAAGATTTTGCTGAATTTATGCACGATTATTCTACCCTTACCAGGCAATGGGAAAATTCAATCCAGGTTTTCTAAAAAGAAACTATAGCAATCATTTTTTTTCTGCACAACTAGTGTGCAGAAATAAAGGAAAGGTTTAGAAGAACTCCCTTAAAAGTTTAGAGATGGTTACATGCAGATTTTCCTACTGTACAAACAAAATCAAGGTCATGGAGCTTAGTGTTGGCTATGTTCCTAATGCACTCCACACTGGCATCATGAGCAAAAGGAGGTCAACCTTCAGCCTGCCCTGGCCATTATTATTCTTTGCAGAGAGTCCTAAAACCATCAGAAAACAAGCCAGTGGCTTCTAATGCTGAGGTTTTCCAGTGCCCATTTGACCTGTCTGCAAGTAAGTCTCCTCCTTCTATGCTATAAACAGAAATGGTCTGGGCTTTTTGGAGAGCAAAGGTAACAAAAATGTATTCTGGACAGCAACTGGCACCCTGCAGGCTGTAGGACAAATCCTCTCAGTTGCTCAGACCCCACTGCCCTGTTTCTAACTGGCCTTCCTTCTGTGGCTTTTTTCAGAGAGATTTTCTTTCACAGTCTCTGCACTCAGAGAGTCTATAGGTCATGTTCCCTATGCATAGCTCTTAGGGATCCTGGCCTAGAGCCCAGGAAACAAAGAGACTCCAGGATGCTGGAGCCAGAGTTTGTCTCTTCTCTTGTGTAAGAGTGACATTGGAGTGGCTTACATTCTTGAACCAAAGATACATATACAAAGATACAGATACAAAGAAGCAAAGATACGGATACAAAGGTTAACTTAATAATTATGAAATCATGAGGGTTTGGTTTGTTTGCTTCTGTTTTTGAGCATGTAGGAACTGGCAAGATGATGGCTCAGTAGTTACGAATGCTTGTTGCTAGATCACCAGACAAAATTCGAAACGTAGGAGTGGGAGGAGAAGGGAGGATGGAAAAGGAAGAGGAGGGAGAAGGGAAGGGGCAAGGAGAACTTGAGGGAATGGGATAGTCAAGATGGAGAAAGGACAGAGATGAGCACAAGGGAAGAGATATCTTGATCGAGGCAGCCATTATGGGGCTAGTAAGAAACCTGGCTATAAAGAAATTCCTAGGAATCCACAAGGATGACCCCAGCTAAGACACTAAGCAATAAAGGAGAGGGTACCCGAACTGACCTTGACCTGTAGTCAGACAGATGAATTTATTATTATTATTATTATTATTATTATTATTATTATCATTATTATCATTATTATTAATTATTCAAGACAGGGTTTCTCTGTAGCTTTGGAGCCTGTCCTGGAACTAGCTCTTGTAGACCGGGCTGGCCTCGAACTCACAGAGTTTCAGCTGCCTCTGCCTCCCTAGTGCTGGGATTAAAGGTGTGTGCCACCACCGCCTGGCCAGACTGATGAATTTATTAAATATTACCATAGAACCTTCATCCAGCAACTGATGGAAACAGAGGCAGAGACCTGCATTGGAGCACTGGACTGAGTTCCAAAAGTCCAGTTGAAGAGTAGAAGTGAGATTATGAGCAAAGCCCCATACAATGTGCCTTACCCTCTCTGAGGAGTGGATGGGAGGTGGGGGTAGGATAAGTGGAGAGAATGAGAGGAGAGGAGGCAGTAGGAACTTGGATTGGTATGTATAATTGTTGGGAGCAGTGAGACCCCAGATCCTGAATTTCTTGTAATCCCCTGATCTGAGTGCCTACAGCTGCTCTGAGCATGAGACCTTCAGGAGTTCCTGATGGCAGAGTGGTTTCTGGTGGGTTTGGCTGGGGCGTGGCTATCTCTATATAATCTGCCCCTGAACACAATAAAGGGGGCATTCTTGGGGAATTCAAGGATGACCTGTGTCGTTGTCTCTCTGTCTGTGTGAGTCTTTGTGTATTTTAACCTCCTGCCCCTTGCCTGAATCTCGCAAACTGGATGCCAGCACATCGAACAAAGACACAAGGGCGTGGTGCGCGGCATATAATGAAAAAAGATACTTTGTTTTCTTAAAAAAAAAAAAAAAAGTAAAAGCATGCTTGTGTCTGCTCACTTCAGCAGCAATATAGCAAAACTGGAAAAAAAAATGCTTGCGGCTCTTCCAGAAGACTCTGGATCCATTTTCAGCACACACAGGATGGATCACAAGCACCCCTAGGTCTCTCCTTTCTGGGAGACCAACTTTCTCTTCTAGGATCTGAGCGTACCAGACATGCATGCGTCACACATGCAAATAGGCAGGCAAAACACCCGTACGTGAAAAATTAAAAGCTAATAAAAAATAAATTAAAGGAAACATATAAGTTAAATAAAAAAAATCAGCACTGAAATATAAGTTAATCTTTAGTTTCCCTTCCCAAACACGAGTGGCATAGCAGGAGACTAAAAGACATTTCAGAGGTAGGAATGACTCGATCGTCTATCTGATAAAACCAAACAAGCAATCCAATTAGACAGCTAGACTTGTTAGGGGATGGCACTGTTGGTGTAAACATGGGAGCACTGAAGGCACAAATGACCCAACACGTCTGAGCTAATTCAGAAGCTGGGCTTAAATACTCCATCTTTATCCTTACACAACTCAGTCGATGTTAACGCAATCTGTGATGCTTGGTCTCCACTGATGACTTAATGGAAGTCAGAATCACCTACATGCACCACCCCTGGGTGTGTCTTTATGGCTGGTAGCTTCTGCAGAAGTCAGTGAAGAGGGAAGATTTACCCAGATGGAGTCCCGGGCAGAATCAGATGGCAATAGGTGAGCACCTACCTGTATTCCCTACCCTCTGCTTCCTGGTCTGCCCAAATGTGACATGCCCTAGTGTGTCCTCTTGCGGTCATGAGCTCTGCCCTGCCTTCCCAGTCATGCAGACTAGAACCCCAAAAACTCTTAAGATAAAGTTGCTTTTCTGAGGTATTTCAGCATGTAAAAAGTACCTAACCACAGTCCCTAATTGATGAATTTTAGATCTTATTAATGTTGGAATTGAATATATTTGATATGTGAAAGCTTAGCATACAGAAATTCTGAAAATAAATTTTCTCAGGTCTCAAATTCTATAAATGACTTAGGAAAAAAATCTGCCATTCCCCTTATGCACAATCAACAGCAATCTTTGCCTTAAAAACCATGAGAAGCACTTTTTGTCAGGTCTCTGATGAAAGTTACCTTTAATTATCTGACTTCTGATACTTTAAACTGTATACTTTAAGAAAGCTTTTCTTCTATTCCACAGGCTGACCCTGCTCTTGATTGTTTTCTTTGTTATGCAGAAGCTCTCCAACTTCCTGCAATCCCATTGGTCACATCTTAGTTATTCCCTAAGTCATCAGGGTTCTATTCAGAAAGCCTTCACCTGTGTTTACACCCTGAAGTGGTCTTCTCAATACTTCCCAGGCATTTTCAAACAAATAACATGATTTAGTTATTTTTAAAAAGCAAAATAAAACTCAGTTGTCTGTATCATGAAACATTTTCTTTTTCCATTCATCTTGCTTTGGACCTTAAGGCTAATTCTATACTTGGCTACTGTGAATAGCAGGGCAGGATTTCGATTTAGACTCTGTTAGGTATGGACTCATAGGTGGGGTGTCGCTGTCAAGCTGTAGCCAATTTTTAGTTGAGAAAACGCTGTTTTCCATTGTAGTTGAACTAATTTACATTCCCACCAACTGTTGGCAAGTGTCACATTTCCCCATCGTTCTTGACAATATTTATTATTTGTTTTTTAATGGTTTGTTTTCTTTAATTTAAAAAAAATTATTTATTTGGGGAGGTGGTACTTAGCCATGGCACATACGGAGAGGTCAGAGGACAACATAGGGAAGTTGGTTCTCTCTCATCATGTGGGTTCTGAGAATCATGCCATCCCATCTTTAGGCTAAGTAGGCAGCATCTTTATCCATTAAGGCATCTCAAAACTCCCGATTGGTTTCCTTAATGAACCATTCTAACTACGGCGAGATGAATTCTGAATGTTGTCTTAACATAATTCGCTGACTAAAGATGTTGGACTTCTTTTCATGTTTATTGGACATTTGTCCTTTATCTTCTGAGAACTGCCTGTTCATTTAATTAGCCTACTTACTGACTACATTGTTGTCTTGGTATTTAATCTTTTAACTTTTTAGGTATTTTAGATACGGTCCTCTATCAAATGTTTAGCTAAGTCAGAATCTGAAACACTGCAAGCCTTTTCTTATCTGTGAATCATTGAGTTTTTAAGCTGAAGTCAAATATATACGACATGAAAGTAGATGGGCGGTTGTATGAGAAGCTGACTGAGAATAATGGAAAGGGGAGGGGACATTAACACGGTTAGAGCACATTATATGCTTGTATTGAGATGCCTTTATGAAACACATCAATATGCACAAAGAAAACAGACCAGACAAAATTTGAAAAGAATATGTACATGCTGGATTTTAAACAGAAAATATATATGCACCAAAAGTTGCAATGGAGCTACTGAAGGAGACTATAAAAGTTTCCTTTGAGAACCTGTAATTAAGCTTCTTTATTATGCTTGCAAGCAGCTCACGGGCCATCTTGCAGGGGAACCGCAGAAATTCATGTATTTTTATATGCTTCCTGAAAGCCCTTCTAGGAACAATGTGACTGTGCTATGTGCGCAGTGTGACGGAGCAAGTTTCTTTTCTTTCTTCATATCTGCAGACCAGCAGAGGCCACTTGAGGACACCCAAGTCCCATTCTACATATCTCTTCTTAATGTCTGATATGTCCTTTCTCTTCCATTTGAATTTTCAGCTCTATTTCAGGTTACTGAGCTTATTGTCTGGATTCTACAACACCACTGGCCGGCCGCTCTAATAAAGCAGGAGCAGCCGACATACTTCAGTCCTCTGCCTGACATCAACATATTATTTATCATGTCCCATCAAATGCCTGTCGTTATTACAGTAAGCAGTACCCTTTAAAAGAAAATAAATTCCTTCTGCTAAAGAGACTGTAATCTTTGGCCTTGGTGAAGATTTGGCATACCAGGCTGATAGGTCAATCACCTAGCCAAGGGACCAACCTTCTGGAGGCAGACCCACCTTGGCCACACTAAAAAGATGGAGAGATTTATCCCTTTAAAGACTCAGGAAGATGTAAGTATTCATATTTTTTCTCTTATGAGTTTCTTTTTTTTTTTTTTTTTTTTTTTGGTTTTTTCGAGACAGGGTTTCTCTGCAGCTTTAGAGCCTGTCCTGGAGCTAGCTCTTGTAGACCAGGCTGGTCTCGAACTCACAGAGATCCGCCTGCCTCTGCCTCCCGAGTGCTGGGATTAAAGGCGTGCGCCACCACCGCCCGGCTCTAAAGAGACTGTAATCTTTGGCCTTGGTGAAGATTTGGCACACCAGGCTGATAGGTCAATCACCTAGCCAAGGGACCAACCTTCTGGAGGCAGACCCACCTTGGCCACACTAAAAAGATGGAGAGATTTATCCCTTTAAAGACTCAGGAAGATGTAAGTATTCATTTTTTTTCTCTTATGAGTTTATTTTCAAGTGCTAACTAGAGCCTACATATGTTCTTTCTGGTACTCTGAGCTCCCTTCTTTCTCTGGTGCCAGTTGGCTGCTTACCCAACACACTTCGGACCTTACCACCTGACTAACAGCTCTCTCTGTGTGTCTCTGCCTCCATTTCTGTCTCTTTCTCCTCTATCTACCTCCTCTGGGCAGCTGTGGAGATTGGCAGTTTGCCTGCTTTAGAGTTTTGTTTAGTTTATTTTCTTTCAAACTTTTTAAAAGGGAGCCCATTAGCTCCCTTTTGAGTCCATTCTTAAATTATTTTATTAACTAGACTAAGAACTCAAGAGTACACCAAACCCAGATTTCCCTCCCAGCATAATGCTTCTCAATGAAATGATGAGAGCTCTTCTCTTCATCTGTTCTTTTCAACCAACACTCAGTCCATGGTGGCCAATGAAAATGAACTACTTCTACTGATCAAATTAAAAGTGTGACAAAATTGATAATAGTTTTTAAAACATACACAACAAGGCACACACTTTCTCCAGTCAATACTGTCGTCTTAGGTCTTAGAATTATGGAGACCGTGAATATCCCACTGTGGATTCTAAAAGTCTCAGATCCTGTGGGGGAAAAATTCACCTGGCTTATGTGAAAGCTGAGAACTGAAATGAGATGAAGAAAGCATCAAAGTCAGCATGTGCTGGGGTGGGGTGAGATAGGCTACTAACGTTGACTATGGCTCACCTGGACGAGAAGAGAAACCGTTAGAATACACCTCTATTCATCCACTTTGGGAGTCAAAAAGTGAAACGCTCCTACCTCGAGCATTTCATTAGATACGGCAGTAACCTTTGATGCATTTGACCTGCTTTGCCAAGAGCTGAGAAAAAAAATGTGAAGCAATCACAAGACTTAAAACAACGACACATACTGGCCTGGCCAACGTTGAGTGTCAAGAGCAAATATAAGATGAAGAGTACACACCATACATCCTTATACTTCCTGTATGATACCCAGATATTTTAAGTCCTTCTTTAAATGAAATGAGCAGGACCAATATTAACGTAATAATTCTTTTTTGATTGAGTATCACTAGCCAGAAACCACTATGTAAAAATCCTATAAAAATTTTCTCATGAATCAACTCCCCGCCTCCCAGTATATTTTAAGCAGGTTAATTCCTTAATATTTCCAATCAAAGGGGAAAATGCTGAGATGTTTTTGTTGTGGCATCTTCTTAACCCAAAATTCCAGTTGCTATATCAAATTCTTCTCTAAATTCACAGAATTAGCAGGAAGCATGAAACTACAATAAATTTGTAGCAGGAATTTGTGTTTATTTAAGTCTTGGCTAAATGTGAAAGATGAGTTTCTGGAACCTCTAAATTCCTAAATTCCTGAAGTGACATTTATTAGAAATTATATATATATATATACATATATATATATATATATATATACATACACACACACAGAGATATAACTGCTGTGGAATAATTGTTTTGTCTACTGTGAATATGTGTCACTCTGTTTGGCTTATAAAAAGCTGAATGGCTAATACCTAGACAGGATTTCCAGGCACAGAGGACGCTGGGAAGAAAGGTAGAATGGCAAGCTGCAGAGCAAGCAGGATGGGTATTACAGAGATTAGGTAATAAAGTCATGAGGCAGAAAGTAAATCAATAGAAAATGGGTTAATTTAAGTTATAAGTGTGAATGGGATAAGCCTAAGCTATAGGCTCAAGTTTTCATAATTAATAATAACTATCTGGAGTTTTTTGTGTGTGAGGTGGCAGCCAAAAGAAAAATCTGTCTACATATGACTATCTATTGAAAACGCTTTGCAAATTGTTTGTAGGTGATGTAGATAAGATACACACTGAAGTGAGAAACGACTAGAAATGCTTCAAAATCCACCCTACTGCGTCACGCTAAGCGGAACATTTTTTCAACTTGCGAGAAAATAAAAGCTATCACTATATTTTGGAAAGATCTCCTCCCAACATTAATATGCTGCCTTAAGGTAACTTGAAAGGCTGTGAAATAAAATTTGAAAGATGGAGTTAATTCTGCTTCACTTATCCAGTTAAGTGGCATGGGAGCAGGTTGAGGGAGATATTTTGAATTACATAAAAATTATAAAGTATTCCATCAGTCCAACCTTCAAGATACTAATAATTGGTTTCCTTTTTTTGAAACTGCTCTGGACTAGGTAAGGCACTACTTCTCCCCACGGTGCAGAGAGGACGTTTTATGAGTTGTGAAGCTCTCTGCCAGGCACAGAAAACAGGAACTAAAAAGCAGAGGATGACGGAGTTGGTGATTACCACAACTGCTCACTCTAGCTGTGTAAAAGAAAACCAAATCTCACAGCACACGCTGCTGGTTGACCAGAAGAGTCCAACACAAGATAGAGAAAATGCAGGGTTTTTCTGTTGATATAGAACATCATACATATGAAATATGTATAAAATAAAATTTCACTTTCTTTTGGGTCACATTTCACAACTCTTTCAGAAGTTGGCTCATAACAAGCGGGATTTTTATACAACCATTGGGACATTAAAGAAGTTTTTGAAATAATAATTGATATGTCAGGAAGCAAAGGTCACCACATACTGTCCTACAATTTTATTAAAAAACAAACACTTATTTTGGAAGGTTTAATATTTCATTGAAGTTTTAAGAATCAAATGATACACACTGCACTGTCATGAAAAGATTCTAGTCAAATTTTTATGACTTACAATGCTTAAGAAATATAAATTAAGAAGTATATTAAGTATTCCTATTCTACAGATATTTGGCAATCATCACACTGAAAACTTTAATTAGTAACAGGTAGTCAACATTTAATAACCTATTTATGTAGATTTGAGAGAATTTCATTAGGATATTAGCATATACAGTCACGTAATTTATGTTAAGTATCTCTTCTATGGTTGTCATTTGTAAAAAAAAAAAAAAAAGCCCAAAACTTGAAATGTTTTAAAATACAAAATGAAATGATTATGTTCCAAGATTATGTTCCAAACATTCCATCAGTTCAAATTAACAGCCTGATCATAATCAAGAAAAAAAATGCTTCAATAGAAAAATATATCCTATTCACATATAAGTCGAGATAAAATACAACTTCTTAGTGAAAACAATCATTAAAATGTTAAACGGCCATTCACATTTTATAGTCTGGCATTTAATAACAACAAAGTATATCTATAGTTTGATTACTCACAAACAATTATTTGTCGAAACCATGATTGGCATACCCTGGCATACCACTGGCACTCCATGAACAAACCATGTCTTTACTAGAGGAGCTGGTAAACCAAGCAACCAAAGGGTGTTTGCTAAAGAGCACACTGGCATATACCACCTTGCTTATGATATCCATGTAAGTCAAGGTAAAACCACATGTGCCAGTCACAGTGACTCAGAGTCTGCTGTGGGTTAGAAGCCAGATTAACATATTTCCAGGCCAACAGCCTTTAAATGGTTTTCTTTCCCATCCTGAGAGATTCAATATACAAGCAAAGTTACTTAAACTTGTTTTCAATTTTAGTACTTAAGCCTATGTCAAGCAAGCATATATATATATATATATATATATGCACAGAGATATATTGCACATATATGACACAGAAATATCTATTATGTTGTATAACATATGTATAACAATTATATATTATATAACACATACATAAAATACATTTTAAATGATCAACTGACAAACTCAGTTAAAATTGCCACACACTAATACTGGTGACACCTCCCTCTCCAATTTTTTATTCTTGAGGATTGAGGTCCTCAAATCACCCAGGCAGCGAAACCTATAACGGGATCCGATCAGCCACAAAGCCACCTTACTGTTAGTGAAAGCAGAACAAGAAAAGATACTCAGCATATTGCAGGACTTAGGAAGAGTAATCGAAACAGACAAGTGCACTTTTGTTTGGTCAAAGAGGAAAGCCAGCAAGAAAAATCCTGAAAGGGCCAGCGAGATATCTGGGAGGGTAAAGGCACTTGCCGTGCCACCCTGCCTACTGGAGTTTGACCTCTGAAACACAACACAAAGGTGGAAAGGAAGAAACTATCCCACTAAGCTTTATCTGACCTTCACAGATGTGCCATGCAATGCACACATCAGCTTTCTCTTACAGAGACACGCATCATACACACAAGCACAATAATAGGTTGTTTTTTTGTTTTTTTTTTTAAAGGAGGAAAATCTAAATGAATACAAGTGACTTGGGCTTAGAAAAACCTGTAAAGGAAGAGGATTTTCTGTTAGGAAGAATGACTTGCTGGGTATCTTCAGAACAGAAGAGTAGAGAAAATAACTGACTGACAGATATTAGAGCAGAAGTCTCCCACTGATGACCACTACCAAATAGAGGTCACATGAGAATTTCCAAGCAGCCAGGTGAGAACTGTTTTCTCTCACTGCCTTAGCAAGCCAGAGCCCAAACTGAATGGTCATCATGTGACCTCTCAGAGTAGGAATGTCAAAAGACCACGGTCCAAGTAGCCCCCTTGCACTTGGATATCTGGACCAGCTATAGGTGACAAAAATACCTGCATATGTCTATATTCAACTATCTGTTTGAATTTAAATTAATTTGAGTTCTAAATGACATATTGATTTTGTTAGTAATTTAACATCTTGACCATAGTTAGTGTCATTATCTTTTTAAGATATGGCTTCTTAAATCAAAGACTTTAATATAAAACCAGAAACTTCAAAGCTACTAGGGAAAACACATCAAGATCCTGGCCTAGGTAATGACCTCTGAAAATGACTTCAGAACCTTAGGAAAGGGGCTGGAGAGATGGCTCAGAGGTTAAGAGCACTGGCTGCTCATCCAGAGGTCCTGAGTTCAATTCCCAGCAACCACATGGTGGCTCACAACCATCTGTACTGAGATCTGGTGCCCTCCTCTGGCGTGCGGGCATACATGGAGGCAGAATGTTGTATACATAATAAATAAACAAATCTTAAAAAAAAAAAAAGCCGGGCAGTGGTGGTGCATGCCTTTAATCCCAGCACTCGGGAGGCAGAGGCAGGCAGATCTCTGTGAGTTCGAGGCCAGCCTGGTCTACAAGAGCTAGGTCCAGGACAGGCTCTAAAAAAGCTGCAGAGAAACCCTGTCTCGAAAAACCAAAAAAAAAAAAAAAAAAAAAAAACCTGCTCCTGAGGAAGATCAACACTACAACCACCCAGTCCCAGAGCCACAGTTAGGTGTTGGCCACTCCAACATCTACCCCATCCATCCACTCTATCTGTGAACTGTACAGGGCTGGGTCACACCCACAGGGGGTGGGTAGCAGGAGTGGTCAGTGCTGCACAACCAAGGCTGCAGGATCTCTAAGACACAGGGCAGCAACGAAATACCCAGGAAAATTCCCAGTGAGGGCCCAGTGTTGAGGGTACAGCAGAGACCAATTACTCATTTTTATAAACGCCTGCATGTAAAAATATATGGGTAAAAGTGTTTACTGTGTGACTCAACTCTGTCACACTGCATTTTCCCCTTCTTCTTTCTTTCCCTCTTTTTCTCTTCAATTTTATTTTGATTTACTTTGGGGTAGGGTGGGAGTTGGATGGGATCAGACGGTAGAATGTGAAAGACACAAAGAACCAATTTTTAAAACTTCAGAAAAGCAAATGGCAAAGGGAAGAGATAGCCCACTGTCTAGGAGAAATCTATATGGATAATAACTTAACTAAGGAGTAATACACAGACTATGCCAACAAGTGAACAACAGAATGAAGAGACAGTTCATTGAATAACAAAAAACCTGTACAGCTAACAGAAGATTGATAAATAGGTAATATGTAAAATAAATATAACAAATATTCAAACATATAAACTGATACATGAGTCTATATGAGCTTTTACTCACATTTCCAATTTTAATAACAATAAATTTAAACATTTAATTCTCAAACACATTGCAAGACATAACCCAATAGAAAATATGATCAGAGGAATGACAATCTCAAAATACATTACACTGATGCAGGAAAAGCTCCCAAGTGTTTATAGCAGTAATGATTGAAATCAATACATGAGGTATTTGAAAAAGAATATATGTGGGGCTAGGAATTAAACTGAAGGCTTCATGCACACTAAGCAATTACTTTATTATTAAGCAATATCTCCAGTCCACTTTTTTCTTCTTTTATTAACACTTATTAATTATTGTAGAAATTATTATTTATTGATTATTGTAGAAATGTAACCTTACATCAGACTATTGTGAAGTTGTATAAAAATCAGGTTGTCTAATATAATTTACTAATATCATTCTGGGCAAACAAAGCAGCACTTTTGATGTGGGATTTCCCTCCATGTGCTGTGATTACCATTAATGAATAAAGAAACTGCCTTGGCCTGTTGATAGGGCAGACCTTAGGTAGGCGGGGAAAACTGAACCTGAAGAAGGAGAGGAAGAAGGCATGGAGCTGCTGGAGACAGACGCTGGGAATTTTACTTGGTAAGCCACAGCCTCATGGCGATACACAGATTAATAGAAATGGGTTAAGTTAATGTAAGAGTTAGCCAATAAGAAGCTAGAGCTAATGGACCAAGCAGTGTTTTAATTAATACAGTTTCTGAATGATTATTTTGGGGCTGAGCATCCAAGTGGCCAGGAACAACCAAGCAACCTCCCCCTACACACTTCTTGGTGATCCATGTTATTTTTATAATTTTGAGGGCTGGATGTTTTCTATGTAGATCTGATACTCATAATTTTTTATCTGAGCATTCATGAAACATCAAATGATTAAAGGGTAGTTCCCCCACTGGTGTTCACTTTGGTGTAGTAACCCCCATTTCTCCCTTTCCTTTTCTCTCCAAGCTCTCCCTGATACACACCACCTATTTTTTACAAATTCATAGCCTCTTTTTCATTAATTGTTCATGTGTACAGACACACACACACACACACACACACACACAATTACTAAATATAAATACAGAAGTACAACCTTCTTTTTGAAAATAACAAAAATCTAATGGATCTATCAGTAGCACTGCTCCGGCATCTATGGCTAAAAGAACATCACGGAATAGGGGCTGGGTGAAAGGCTCTAAGAGCAAGAATGCAAGGAAGTCTGCAGCTAAACAGTCTCTCCTATAAACAGCTGGATAAACAACGCTGGAATGGGGGGACTGTTAATGCAAATATTGATGGGGAACGGGGGCAATTTTGTACAATTCCACCCCTAGACAAAGACTAAAAGCAACTAATCACTACTGGAAGAAGGATAATTAGCCCCTTCCTGAGATTAACTGTCTTTTTGGTTGTCCAATGTAGTCAGGCCTGAAACCATAAATATACATACAACAAAAATGGACTCAGTAGGTTATATTTTTATATATTTGTACTCACACACACAAAAATACATACATGCACATTTATATATGTATATGAATATGTATAATACATGTAAGTTATATGTGCATATGAATAATATATGTGTATGAATAATATATGTATATATATGCATATATATACATAAAATCAAAGAAAAGAGGCTATCAACTTGAGAGTGGGAGGGCACATAAGAGAAGTTAGAAGGAAGATTCCTGGTAAGGGCTGGAGATAGGAAAGGGAAGGAGGAAAGTAAGGCAAGTCTATTTCAATTATAAGCATACTAAAAAATAAAATAAACAACAAAGAACAAGTAATTCAGTTTTAAAACTACCAAAAATGAACATACGCTTCTCAAGTGGAGCAATACAAACACCCACAAATGTATTGAATCAAATTGAGATCAAGGAACTGCTAATCAAAACAGCACTGAAGTTGCATCTCATCCCTGAATAACTATTATCGTTTTAAAAAATCTGAAAATAATAAATTATGGAGCAAAAGGTATCCACACTATTGGTGGTAATACAAATAACTATAGTTACTATGGAATGCAGCATGAACTTTCCATAAGAACAGCAAACTGAAGATAACAAGAGAGGACCATCTCTCTTCACAGAACTTTTCCATTGCTATGCAGAAATCTGAAAAACATGTAATCAGAATGCAAGAGAGACACCTATGTACTCAATTAACCACAGCTCTGTTCCCAGTGTCCAAGACAGAGAATCAGCCTAGGCATCAAGAGACAAATGGACTAAAAAGCAAAGTCTATACAGTAGATTACTGTTCCACCATAAAGAATGGAATTCTGTCATTTTTAGGAAAACCATAAAACTGAAGGGTGACACTGTGAAAAATAAGACACTAAAAAACAAGTATGTTTTCTCTCAGTGTATAGAATAGTATTTTTTTTAAAGTTGACCTGAATGTAGAGGAGAGACAAAAAGGAACTGGAAACTGGGCAGAAAGACAGACAGAAGGAAGTAGGGAGAAGAGAGACATGAAGTTGTTAGACACAGTAGATGTACAATACATATGTGTGTAGATGTATGATGAGAAAAATCATTCATATAGTTATTACTTGCTACCAAAAAAATTACTGTCGTATGGTCTTGAGCTCTGTCACTACCTACTGGGAATAAACATGAGTAGTGATACCATCTCCTATGTTTTTTCTTTCAAACTCTGTACATCCTAATATTTACATAATCCTCTGAAACTGGGGCATGGTTGGATTTTCAAAACAGTCTGACAGTTTTTGTCACTAAACAAGTATATTTATCAGTTTATAATTTATGTCCCTAACAGGATATTTGGCTGTGACTGCACAATCTTACATCCAAGTATTATTTTTAATCAGCATTTCAATTTTATCACTATTATTATAGTTTTCTGCTCTTACACCATGCATTCCTACTTGTCCAATTCTGATGACCCTCTTTAGAGAATTCTAGGAATAAAGACCCAATTTCACTTCATTTAGCATTCTGCTGTCCACTGTATCTTTTTGTTTTGGTCTGTACACACCTCCATTCAATTTACTCAATTTCAGCATTATTTTATGAGGTCAAATTTCATTTAGATTTATTTACACATGTATCACCCTCATTGCTCTTTACTGCTTCCTGATTCTCTGGGTTAATATTCTCCTTACATAAAAGATGCCTTTAACGGACTTTTCTAGTGACAAACACTGGAGGATTTTTATAGCTTTTTTTTCTAAAACTGATTATATCCCGCGGTTTGCTTTAAGGACATTTTCACTGACTATAAATGTAGGATTTATTGTCATTTTCATTTGGTATACTGAGCACATTTTATTGTATCCAGGCTTCCATCAGCAGTTGTGATATTGATAAAAGTCTCCCCAACATGACTGCCTAAACATGAGTTGACCAAGGACAACAGCAGCTGACATGCCAGAGAGGAAGGATAAAAGACGACCAGGCCTCAACCCTAGGCAAAGAACTGCAGGCAACAAAGAAGTGTTGCGAGCAGGAGCAGGAGAAATCGTTTTCCTAAGGGGAGAGCACACCGATTGGTTAGCCAATTCTAAATGGTCTGCCTGGAAACTTGCATACAAGTAACATTATGCAGAGAGAGCAGGCTGATGTTATGTATTCGTATATATATACATATATATTAATACATGCGTGCAACAACATTTCATGAAAAAGAGACATGAATTTGAAAAAGAACAAGGAGAAACATATGAGAGGGATTGAGGGTAGGAAGAGGATGGAAACTTATGGAATTATAATCTCAAAAGTAAATAGAAAAATATAAAAAAAAATATCGAAGGAAGGTATGTGCACCCTTTCCTCTTTTATTGCTGTGCCTAAGTGTGGTCCACTTTCTCCACTGTTTCCTTCTTTTATTAAACCTAACTATGATTCCTTGGATCATTACATTGACCTTTTTCAATGGTTCTAGATAATTTTCAGACATTCCCCTATCAAATATGGCTTATGCTCTTCATTCTGCCCTGCACCTCTAACCAGACGCCCTCCCATCAGCTCTTCCTGTGTTTATGCTACGAGGATGATTTCATCTGCTCCCACTTTGAGCTCACCAAGCTTCTCCCCTGCTGTGTAATCTGATACTAAATTCCTGATGTATCTTAGTCTAAACGATTGCATTTTTCACTCCTAATTTCAACATGATTATTTTTCAAAAATGCTATGTGGCCATCATGTAAATTTTCGTGTTTTTTTATTTCAATAAAAAAATCATTATTTTACAGTATTGGTATGATACTTTATATATGATAATTTCAATAATTTCAATTCTAGTAGGTCTATTTTTAGTTCCCATTTTAAAAATATTTTAAAAATTCCCGGAAAGCTGAAGGAGAGCAATGTGTAGAATATACATGGCTGCACTTGAGTCAAATGCTGCTGACATTTCCGACCTTTGCTTTACTCTTCTATTTATGAGCACTTTCTATATAATAGAGATATTACGCTATCTGAGATTTAAGTAAAGCGTAAATAAACAGAGCACAATGATTCAGGGTGAAAGAAGTATCCCTTACCATTAGGGACGTATCTAGACAGACAGACAGACAGACAGACAGACAGACAGACAGACACAGACAGACACGGGTTTATTAACTGGACCTTAGACCCTGGCTTGCTTCAAATAATATCAGAGACTGCCTGGCTTAGCAAGGTAGTTACATTTTCTAAGTAATTCTGAATTTTTTTTTCTGTAATATGTATTCTGTAGTGATTACAGAAGATTAAAAGTCTATGCACACAATAAAATTCTGCACATAACTAACTATAGAATATTTTCAGGTCAGCGAACAATAACCTAAAGTGGAAGAGAAGGCATATAAAACAAAAAAAATAGTATAATAGGAGTTAAATCTACGGAAGAGAAAAAAATGGAAATGCTAATTAGCACAATTAACTTTTAAATTGTAAAATCATCCAATGTCTTAAGTACTAATAAGTAGCATCAAGAAAAATAACATGCACAAACACGACAAACACATAAAATTGATTCAGATAACACCTTGGTGCCTGCCATTTCCATTCTTTACAATGTTGAGTAAAAGGGAGTTCTATCTAGACATGCTGGACACAACTCAAAGCTTCTTGTCCAGGACTCCCTACTATTCTGCATTCCAGCAAGACTCTGCCCTGGTGCCTAAGTGGTCTCCCACGGGGCTTCTTGTATTATCCTATCATGGATTATACCAGGTAGGTCAGCCACCTTCCAATTCAAAACCCAATCAAATGAAGAGTTAAATCTTTTCTACATCATCCATCATCCACTGGGCACACTGGGGCTCACTTTATCCCCTGATTCCCATCTCCTACTCCTCCTCACCTATCCACTCTAGTGACACTGGGTGTGCTTAAGATGCCCATAGCATGCACACTGATTTCTTCTAAAGCCCTTGACATTCCTCCCCAGTCACATGAACTCATGTAACCCAGGTCTCTCATCAAATGCCACATCTTTAGATCTCTTTTCTCAGCTACCCTGTGTAAGGCCCCCTCCACATTCTGGAATGCTTTCAGCCAGCCACTGTCTTCATTTCATACCTAGGACGCACACTTCCCGAAGTATGATACTGTTTAATGTATGTCTCTCTCTGTCCTCTCTCTACCACCTATTTCAGAACGTGGGTTCCTAGAATGTGGAGGTCTTGTTTTTCTCATTGCTATATTCCAAATCTATACTTGGTATACAGAAGGCACTAAACAAATTATAGTCACTTACAGAATTAATATTAGTGCAAAATGCAGTTTAATTATTTTAAGACAGGCAAAAATGAAATAAGCATTTTGGATACTAAGGAGAAAAGACCTCTCAAAAAATCATTTAATTTGCATATCGTTATTTGACCTCCAATGTGAAGTAGCAAAATAGTACTGTATATGACAGGAGGTACTTGTTAGAACGTATAAGTAATGCAGACAGAAATTTCTTCCAACAACTGAGGACTATAGGGTCGTCTCATTACTGATTAAATTTCTCTGAGTCTGTCGATGTGAAACTTTCCTAGTGTCTATATATGTAAACATGCAGTTTTGAATATTTAATATTTTGTTTCCTTTACTCTGTTTGCAGAAAAGTGAGGAGAAAATGAAGATCAATTAATGTATCTGAGCATAAAAGACAAAGAAGTAGACTTTTTGTTTAAGGTTCTAGTGTTAAATTCATGGTTCCGTCCTAAAAAAATGTTTATATAATTTACCTGTTGTTCTCAGTTTCAATATCCATAAAAATGGAGATAATAATATCATCTATTTCCTATGTTTTCCTAAATATTAAATCATATAATGGTTGTAAACTGATTAGCAATTCTGTATCTAACACATAATACAATTCTAAAATCACCAGCTTTCATTATTCTCAATAAAATGCTTAATAAGACAAGAATAATTTTTCCATTTACTAAAGCGTTATTTTACTTAATTTTCAAATTTTGTTATGTTATACTTACTCATAATAATGGACTAAACACTAAAACACAAGTAAAAATGCTTCTATATTTGTAAAAGCTGTTAAAAGTACACAACTATCACACCATCAAGCGGTTGCCGGGGGATCTGGAATTTGACAGCGAAGTGTGGGAGTTTAAACAGGAAAGAAGAGAGGCATGCCAGTGGTATCCCCGGAAGCTGTAGTAGAGGGGGAAAGAGGTTTTAGCTCACAGAAGTGTGTTGTCCGATACAGTCACGGAAAGCCATGCCATGAAGGGGTATCTCAGCTAGACTCATGGCCAACCCCACAACAACCTATACCATGACTTCACAAGGATCTATCGCTTCTCTTCCTCATGCATGCCTTTGAAAGCAACATCTTCGTAAGGGAGAAATTAAGAATTAGCTTATTTGACAAGAAAGGTAAGTACCTCCAACTGTACAGTGTAGTACTTCACACCCAACGTGGCACTTATATACTCACCACAGCCTCGTGGAAATGAACTTTGAACTTAGTATGTTGAAAGGAATATGATAATTGAGAAGCAGAAATAACAAGGATGACTGTGATATGAAATAATCTTCAATAAGGAACCGGTATGAGCGCATTTTCTTAACACATTTAGTGGGGAACATACACACTTCATACACTTCCTTCCTGTTTTTCCATCAAGATAATAAATGAACTCATAAAATGGATATTTTATCACTATGTTTTAATTATTTTCCTGTTTTAAATGATAGTTCATTGCCATAGGCAATATCATTAAATATCAGTATGATATTTTAGCATCTTTTACTTATTTTAATTAGTTGTTTTTTTAAGAACACTAATTTAAAGAGACACAACATCTTTTTAAAAATTAAAAAATAGATCATTATGTCCAGTGGTGTTGAGGAAGTCAAAAACGCCTCATGGGAGAGCTTAGTGGAGGGGAGGAGACTGGAAGGTCAATTTGAACAGTGGACAGGAAGCCAGTTCAAGGTCACTCAGCATTTGAACTTCTTCTCTTAGGAAAACCGTGCGTAGAAAGGGGCTGAAAGGGGGTGTGGTGATTAGACGTGTGTTGACATGGGGAAGAAGTTTCTTCTGAGGGCAGACTGTTGCATTGCAAATATGGGGATGGCCTCTCCTTTACAGAACTAGGAAGAAGAAAAATGAGGATGAGGAGGAGGAGGAGGAGGAGGAGGAGGAGGAGGAGGAGGAGGAGGAGGAGGAGGAGGAGAAGAAGAAGACGAAGACGAAGACGAAGACGAAGACGAAGAAGAAGAAGAAGAAGAAGAAGAAGAAGAAGAAGAAGAAGAAGAAGAAGAAGAAGAAGAAGAAGAAGAAGAAAAGAATGCATATGTCTGGGATTTTTAAAAATTTTCACAAAAGGCCATAATACATCCTAAAATCAGAGAAAGATGGGGAGAGAGCGGGTATTTTACAACACATTTAAACCCACTTTATTATATATGCTTCACCAGATTTTACTGTATTCGCATGTAATTGTGCACTGTAAGAAACACCACACTACACCCTTTCACCTTAGTATAATCCTCACGTTTCCTTGTCATGGTTGTGCCCCTGCCTCTGACGTCTGTAAAGAAGTACACTGCTGGCCATTTGATTACCTATTTTTTTCTTTTTGTTGTACATGTTGAATCCACTAATGTCTCCAACAATGCGACCATTTCCACACCTTGGATCATCTCCTTAGGACAGAATCCCAGAAGGAATATTAATAGATTAGATAGTATGAATATTTCATGGGTTTTCCCCCATATAATGCCAAATTGCTCTCCAAAAGGACCGTGCCAGTTTTAATTGCAATGAACTGAAAGCACCAGGCCCATTTATCCCTGCCAACATGAGACATGATTATTTTTAATATTGTCATTTAGCAGGTGAATAGTCATCACATTGTTCATATAATTTATTTAGTCCAGTTAATTACAAGATGAGAAAGGCGAACATCCAAAATTAGGAAAATGGACAAAACTTCAATAGCTTATTGCTATCCGGTGGTCAAGATGACTTCACAGATCCCTCCCAGGGGATCGCCAAGTAAGATCGGTGAACAATCATTTGCATGCACTTACAGCATGCTGACGGTAACTGTAAGTGTGGACAGAGAAATGTGTGGAGGAAACCTCACAAACCAGGTCTCTGATCCAGTCCTATCCAGCAGCATTAACTGCCCACTCAACAATAATGGAAGGCACATGATTAAGTATGAAAGCGAACACATGCACCCGTATTTCAAAACCACATTTCAAAGCAGCAATTTTTTTTTTCCTAGCTCCCACACCTCTTGTATAAGTCTAGGCCTTGGTTATGCTGACCAAAGGATCAAATACACATCCATATAACTCTTCATCAGGAAGAGATTTGCTTATTTATTTGCTTATTTATCTCATAATAAACATTTATTTGTTTGTTTGCTTATCTCGTATGAAACACATTATAACTTTCAACAAACGTAATGTCACAGAGTTTGAAGGAGGCTCTTTGCATTCAAACTTTGTCAGTCCTCTCAAATGTTGAGTTTAAAATGTAAAAAGCAAAGCAATTATGAGATAAGTAAACATCAGTATAAAAACTAGAGAAAAAGTAAAAACAAAAAAAGTTTCTATATAAGTATTGGCAATCTGTGAAGAAGTACCATGCTTAATTTACACGCCAGGGTCTGTCTGGCTTGGGTTGGAGATGCTAACGTGGCTGAGGCTATCTGAAGTATCACTGCCGGGAATTTTGGAGGGTGGAAGGGATAGGAACTGGTTAGTAAGCCCGAGTAAAGACCTTGTCACCATTAAGAGTAGGCGTCATCCAATCATCTGAGGACATGGAGAGAGCACAAAGGCTGAAGAAAAATTAATTTGCTCTTTGCTCAGGTCAGGATGACTCTAGAGCACTGAACCTTCTAAGCAAGTGCTTTACCACACATATATCCCGGCCACTGATTTTCTTTAGAAGTTATGATTTATTATCAATAGTTATGAAAGAGTTGAATATAATGGCATGCCAATTCCTAACTAAACCATTTCTTATACTTAAAACTACGATACATACAATTATACTGTCCAAAATAATAAATGCTAGTATTTTATCTAAGCTTACGTATATACGTAATGAATTTACGATTGTCCTTCATAACACATTTTGTATCCTTTTATTTCATGCAAAAGGTCTAATGTAATGCTAATCTTTCCATATAATGCAACAGATCCAAGTTAAAACTAAGACCTAATTGTGAAGCACACTTCACCCATTCCCTCTTTAGTGGATAACAGATTATTTCTCTGTCTACATTTCTCAAAGATTACATCGATGACATTGTGTTTATTTCTGCTTAATTCGATTATAATGTATGTTAATAAAGTTCTGGAACTGAAACAAAGGGAGTTTAAGGTTTTTCACATACACAGTGTGGATGTCTGAAGTTTTGACGTGCCCAGTGTTTACTTTCTCTTCTGGAGATGAACAGTTCTCTGGTTTTCCATAAATGTGGTTTTGGAAGGCTAAAACTCAGGATGTACCTTGACTAGGGCATGGGAATGCGTCCTGAAGTGGTCCGTGTCCATTCCGCATTCTAGGAATGTTGGTTGGAAGCAAAGGAAAACTGAAAAGACTTGATAATGGTTTCTCCATTGGTGACCGGACCTGGAAGAGATCTCATCTGTTTCTCCTCGGAGCTCTGCAACCATTCTGCTTCTTTCCATTGATTTTGATTCTGTATGCTAGAAACTGAATGCTTTTCTTGTGCTTCCTATTCCTTAAATTAGTCGTGAGTGACTTCTGCTGGACACAGCTAAAGAAATGTATAAATGTCAACCAACAACCTTATCAGAAGTTCTGGAGTCCCTGTGTTTGACCTCTTCCTTGGTGTCTTGATCAAACTTTATAAGTAAACCAACATTCATTAAAACTTTGGTATTTCAGTAAGAGCTTTAGAAGTGTCTCATCAAAAATTTGACTTTATTTTTATCACTTAATTAATACTTAAATGCTTACCGGGTTTGTATGTTTGCAAATTATGAAAACACTTTCTGTCCACTCTTGCCTTTGTGATGTTTTAAAATTTTTGCATTGTGCCTAATTACATCCAACGTTCCTGCATAAAAAACAAACATGAATCTCATTCTTCAATTAACTTTCAGTCCACTGGAGGGGGATAAACAGGAATTGAGAATTAAAACAGTGAAAAGCCCTCACTTCACAGAAAACACAGATAAGCTCCTGTAAGGATGGATATTAAATCATTATCAGTAATTTGCACTAAGAAAATTTTCGGTTTAATTCATTTCTAATTATCCTTAAGGCATTTTTACAGGTGAAATGCTAACTTGTATAAGATTAAAGCATTACATTTTCTCCATATACTTCTGGATTATAAGTCTCTAGCTTCACTTAATTTCAGACCATTTTATGCTAACCACTCATCACGTGCTCTTTAACTTAGAATGCAATATGGTTATAAATTGTCTCAAATAATTACCCTATTTCATATAGCTGTATACTAATCACATTTTTTTTTTAGTTTCACACAGATCTTAAATTATTTAATAGTGTGCTTTATTTTGTCTATGGTCTTTATTCTCTCTCATTTGTTAACAATACACTGGTAAATGGTAGAGGAATTATTATAATTTTTGATAACCTTAACAATTTGACAGGTTAACTCCTTGGAGTGATTTACGTTTGATCATTTTTGCTAATAAAATCCACTTGATACTCCAGATATATTTACTTCTTTAAAAAAAAAAAAAAAACTAATGTTGTTGTGCTCAGGATTAAAGCAACCAAGAATCAGTGCTCTGGCCATTTACCTTCATCTTCTGCCTCAGATAAATGCCAGACTCTCTGTAAATTTCTTGATGGTCTCTTTGTAATTAATGTGATGTCTCTGTATAATTCCACTTGAGCATACAGGCACATAGGAACCTACATATTTGTTTACATTTATTGAAAAAATTCTTAATGAAGTTTTCAGTTTTAATGTCCTCTAGTATTGGTTTCATGTGACATAGAAAGGAGAAAATTTCATAGTACTTAATAACTGCAACATTTAACATATAAAGAGTTGGAATATAAATAGGTATATATGTATATATGTATGAGGAGATAAAGAGATGGAGAATGAGGGGGAAGGGAAGAGAAAAGAGAGGGGAGGAGACAGGAGAAGAGAGGAGAGAGGAAGGGAGAGAAAAGGAGAGGGGAGGTCATAAGGAAAGCTGTGTATCAAAGAGAAAAATCAACAATGTATCAAAGGGAAATCACTATTTTTAGTTCACCAAGTAATTTCAGGATTGGCCTATTTTAGAGTATAGTCAGAAAGCTTAGAAACTAAAAGATTATTATTAGGAAATTAGGCCAAAATAGTTATCAAAATAGTTTTAGAAATGAAGTCCGTTGTTTGTTAGCTGCTGTTTATTTTAAAATGTAGCACCTGTCCACTTGGCAATTAGATAGCTGTGTTTATTCAAAGAAATGAACGTGCATTACTCATATTTGATCCATGTATGTCCTCAAACATTGAAATACAAGTAATTATTGATGTACTATTGTACAGACATGAGCTAGAGTAGTGATAGTCCAGAATGCATGTATACTAGCTTATTATTGTTATAAAGACAGCCGCAGTATAGTCCTTACACAGTATGCATGAGCCCGTGGGGCACCTGTACATATTTAGCCTGTTCCTTCTTGTCTAATGACATCGAAACTTACAATTGATTGCACAGTAAGAAACTCTGTCTCTGGGATTTGTCCTTGGTGAGTGCTAGGACAGAGGGAAACTTGCCTGAAAGTCCAGCTCCATGGGGAACTGAATCCACCATGATGTCATTTATATATGTCAGGGAATCACTGGTCACAAAAGAATCCAAATAAGCCAATGACGACAATGCAGCATGTAGCCTTTTACAAACCATCTCTCCCGCTAGAAATTTGTTCTTCAGGACAGTGGTTTTACTACGCACGGGCGTTTTACGATGGAATTTAGCCAGTTTCTTTTTTCTTCTTTATGAGAACTAAACAGCAAACACTAATTCTTTAAAATCCCTGCATCACTCATTCATGCTAGCCCTCTCTGTTCTGAATCGTCCTTTTGTGGTGTGTGCGGTGAGTTGCTGTAACTGTCTCATTTTACAAAACTAACAGAAAAGTAGCTTTTAAAGTTTCCTCTACCCTCTGCCATAGTTTCCTCATTCTAAAACATTTAAGAACAAAAACAATAAAAACTTGCCAACAATTGGGGAATTTCTCAGAGTCCCTGAAATTTATCTATTGATCACTGAATTTCACAGACCCCGGAAATGGAGAGATTTCTACTTAGAGATTCTAGCATGTAGAGCAAACTCTATGCGTCTATGAATATAGCTTTAGAGACCATAGACAATCTATATCCTATAGATACAAAAACTGACATAAAAACAAACATTTCATTGCAAACTTATGTACAACCCAACAAACTTTCCATTACATCTTTAAATGCACCACAATTCATAACTTTCTGAGTCCACTATAGTATTAATACAATGTAACATTTGGGTCATATGTTGACATACTACATGTATAAATGATTAGATGCTCTCATTTCTTCTTTCCTGGCTATTTTGGAAAACGCTAACTCTCGGGGTAACTGTATATGGTGAGAGACTGTTTCAAACGCTGCTTCTAAACCTAGCTCCACCTTCACTGACTTCAGACACCACATTCCTAGAGTAATATTCATCCTTATACATGGAGGACACTCGGACTAAGTGTCTGTGTTCTTCCCAAGTTAAAACATTTGATTCCTGTTTAGCTCCTATCAAACACCTTCCCCATGGGCTTGGGTGTGCGAGATATACTCACCAGCTAACTTTCTTGGTAAAACACAAGTTTTCTCAAGTTTGTGGTTAGGGATGAAGGAAGGGCAACATACCATAAAAGGGATGAAATACTAAGTGAGTGATATATATTTTATGGCTCTGGAGAACAAAATACTGAGATGATATCAGAAGGCTTTCCACATCTTGTAAACCTAGACTGGATCACTAAACTTTTGAATGTTTTCTTGGATGCTAGAAACCACTGAGAAATAACATTTAGCACTAACTACACATTGCATATGAATTCTCCGTCACACTAGGGCTGCAGAGCAAACTGGCAGTCTCTTATTATGCAGCATAGCTTCTTGAGAGCATAAACTTCACTTTCCTCTAATACGGATATATTATTTAAAGGTAGTTTCTGAAAAATTAAGCTGGGTCCACTGTTCACATGGGGCAAATGTTAATTATCCTTTCAGAATCAAGCTAAATTTTCAAGAAAGGATGGAACAGAAGGAAGCACAGAAAATAAAATTGGAATTATAATTACCTCTCTCTCTCTCTCTCTCTCTCTCTCTCTCTCTCTCTCTCTCTCTCTCTCTCCTCCCTCTCCCTCTCCCTCTCTCCCCCCTCCCTCTCCCTCTCCCTCTCCCTCTCTCTCTCTCTCTCCCTCTCCCTCTCTCTCGGAAATGGAATAAAGGCACAATTTTTGACAAGTTTTATTTGTAATTGAACTGTCTGGATAACCAATTTGATTTTTAACTAAAGGACTTTCTTGGAAGCGTGGCATTTCTTACCAGAGACTTGGATCATAAGTCTTTTACTGATGATAATCTTAATGGCAACATTGAGTCCAAAATCCAGGGCTTGTGATAGGCCTTTACAAATGCCATGGATTTGACACTTTCAATATAGAAGAAGTAGAAACTTTTTCATTAAAATTATGCCTTTGAATCCATCCTTAGCCACCACTGACTCACTATATTCCTTTGGATAATGTTTTATATATAAGTTGAATTTAGATAGTCATAAACATCTTCTTAAACTATTGATTTAAATTAATTATGCTAAAGGTCAAATATTTCATTCCTTAGTTCCTCTGAAAAATATTCTGGGTTGATTTACAATTTTTTGAGACACAGTCTCACTAGGTAGCTAAGGATGGCTTCAAATTCATAATCCCTCCCCCTGCCTCAGCTTACTAAAGAAAGGCTAGGATTACAAGTGGGTGCCACCACATCTGACTGAATGTTAAACATTTTAAAGGATAGGTATCTTGTCATTTCTTTGGTTGGTTGTCTCAGATGCACCAACCGTTACCTTAACACTCACAACCAGTGGATGTTCTTATGGGCCTCATCCAGAGATGCAAGACCAGCAGGCATGGGGCTACCTTTGTGACTGCTTAATAGTTTCAACGTTAATTAAAGTACTTGACGGGGGTATAGAAATTAATGTGAATTAGCTGAATATATAATGAAATGAAAAATCTGAACCCTGAAGTAAGGGTGTAGAAAATACACGTTGGTAGAAGATCAGTATACTAGTCTTATTGTTTTTCTGTGATCTGCTTATCTAAATAGCACACAATGGTGGTTCTCTCTGTCATTATTCTGTGACAAAGTCCTAATACCTACAGGGCCTTTTACCCACACATTAGGAACAAAGTACAATTTGCTAAAATTTACTTTATTAAGCATCATAATCAATAACAGACTACCAAAAGGGTTGGCAATATTGACAAATGAATATTATTTCTCATGCAAAATGGAATTGTTAAATTGTTTCAAATGCATGGCTATTATACTTCTAATGCTCTCTCTGTGTGAGTGTGTGTGTGTGTGTGTGTGTGTGGTGTATGGCATATACATGTATGAATGGGGAGAGAAAAGGACAGAGTAGCAGACAGGATTAAAACTAAGTGGCTACTGTACCCATTACCACCCACAAACCAATACTGGCCTCCCTCCCTGACTTTTACAGGCAGCTTCACTGAGCTTACACATAAACACCCTTCTATTTTTAATCCTGATATAAGGGCATGCACATCTTTATCTAAACTTTAATATATTTATTCTAATTGTTCATAGGTATATTTATCTGAAAAGAATCCTTTCCCAAAGTATAAGCCTCTCCTTAAGAGGGCAACCATAAAATGAGCACAGTATTCTATTTTAAGGCTTGTAGCTTACCCTAATATATAATGCAGTCTACTTAGAAATTACTTGATAGCTACATGAAAGGCATTTTATTGGCCAATTTGTCAAAATTCTCCTAAGAAGTTTGATTTTTAATATTAGCTGCTATTACTTATTTCCTCTGAGTTTAACTTTATTTGGGGTTATTTATTAATAATATGTAACTCATTTTAATCTTAGTACCTTCATACCAAGTCAAAGTGAACACAAATATTTTGCTAGTCCACAGGTTTCCAAAAATCAACAATTTAGTATATTAAAAATAGTCACAAAATCCCGAATATTACAGCAACTTAAAAGTTGCTATGATAAAAAAAAAAATCACCTAGAGGCAGGTGAATCTTGATCGGAAATCGAACAATGTATACTTTAAATATATCAGAAAAACAGATTTTGGAGTCAGAAGGCATAAGTATTAAAAACAAATACTCGGTAGCAATTTCTACTAAAGCAACTACCCTCAGATACAAAATTAACGACACAGCTACTTCTCTATAAATTGCTCATCTGTTTTAGAATAACTCAGTTACTAAACTGAGGGAAAGCAGAATCTTTACTCTGCAAACTACAAAAAACACCTAGAGGCAAAGGCCTGGGGTTTTACACAGCTCTCCCTTTGCTGCCTATAATATTCTCATAGGACGCCCTGCTTTCATTTTCACTGGTACCAAACCAGGAATTAACCCGAACAAAGCGGTTTCTGCGTCTTAAGTCCGGGCATTTTTGTTGTTGTTGTTGGTTGTGGTGGTGGTCGGGTCTGTTCTATGCTTCAACAACAGATTCCTCTGATTTAAAAGATAACACGGCCTCAAACAGAGAAAGCCTGTAGCCAGTTCAAGATCCAGTTCCAATGTGTTGAGCCAATTTCGATTTTCCCAACACTGCCAGCCAGGGGAGCTGCCCTCCCCACCCTGACAGCTCCCTGCAATCCCATCTCTTGTCACTGAGTCTTTCCCATCTGAGACAGGGTAGGCAAAGTGCCTGAGTGCTGAAATATTTCATGAAGTTTCAAAGGGAGAGATTGCTATGGAGGCAACGGATCCCAGAGAAAACAGTCGCTAACTCTAAGTTTGCACGTCCTAAACAGGGATGGGGTAACCACTGCAGTGAGCTATGGAGATCCGGACTCAGCTGAGAGCAATACCCAGTTGCTGCGGCGCATAAAATTCATCTTCTGCGGAAAAGGTTGCAGTGCACACGGAACTCGCGATGGTTTTACAATACGGAACATGTGAGAAAAACAAAAACAAAAACAGCATACGCCCTGAAAGAGGCTGGATACAGAAACCTGGTTAGCTTTGTTAGTCGGTGTGCTCCCGAGTCTGGGGGCCCAGATTCCAGCAGATGTGAAGTATTCGGGAGCTTAACAGTTCGCCCAGCATCTGTCCCAGGACACACTAAGTCCCAAGCCGGGACGGCACACCTGTCAAGGGGGCCAGGGAGGAAGTGACTCCTCCAGGACGTTTCTCCCAACAGGCACACTAATTCCACTCCACCTCTGCCCTGCGGTGCAGTCGCCTCCCACCTGAGCCCAAAGGCGCCAATCCTTTGGAGCGGAATGGTAGTGTACAAAGTCTCCCATGCGGAGCTTCTGCAACCGAAAAGTGGTCAGTACCAAAGCCTAGCCTCTGGCCTTTCGCCCCGCATAACTTCTCTTTGCTCCTCTTCAGTAAGGAGGACCAAGCAGTACTGCTCAAAAGTCCCTGGCGTAAAGTGAGACTCCGGGGAGCCTTGGTGAATGCGCTTCTCCCCTGACGCGCCAGACCCGAAGGCTCCTTTTCATTAAGGCAATAAAGTTCAATTTGCCCGGTTCCTTCAGAACCACGGGAGACTTTCCAGTGTACCGAGTTCTCCCTCCAGCCAAGCTAAAAGCATACTGTTCACTCCATCCCAGCCGGGATCCTTGAAGGGCACATGTCCACATAAAGGGGACCTACTCCTCTCCTTGCAAAGTGCCCCAAACCTCGTGCGTGCGCGCGCGCACACACACACACATACCCACACTCTCTCACACACAATGCCATCCACGCGCTGTCAAAGTCTGTCACTGCCTAAGCCAGAAGGCAGGCGCTGAAGCCGCACCGGCACGAGCAGCAGTCTGGCCAGGCAAAGGACTCGCCGTCCAGGTCCCAAACATCCTTGTCCGGATGCCCTGGCCGCTAAGAGCCTCGTAAGCACCCTAAAATCACAAAGCCATCTAAGGAGCCGCACCTTACCCACGGGAGGCACGGTCTCTGGCCGTTCAGCTGGCCCGCGGGCCAGAGGGACGCTGCAGCCGGGGTCCCGAAGATGCTTATTCTCCGCTGCCGCTGCCCGGATCCCTGGCGCCAGCATCACTTCTCCCCCGCCTCCGCCTCCTCGTGCTCCGCTCGCGCGCCCGCCCCTCCCGGCGGCCTCCAGCAAGCCCCGCCGCGCTGGCTGCGCGCGGTGGACAGCGGTGGAGGCGGCGGTGGCGCCCGCGCGGGCTCGCTCAGCTGCACCAGCCGAGCAGCCGCGGCGGCAGCGGGAGCACCGGAGCCGGGCTGCGCTTACCCGGCGACGGCTCTGGCCTCGGCGACTGACAACGCCCGGCAGCCAATCGCCGCCTCGCCCCGCGCGGCGGGGGGAGACCAATCAGAGCGGAAGGCCCAAGGTTTGCCTCCGCCTTTGCTCAGCAGGCTTGTTTCCGGGAGAGAATGCTGCTGGGGTGTGGGATTGGGAGGGGAGGCAGGGCCGGGGCTCAGGGTGGGGGGCTCAGGGCCCGGAGCTCAAGACGCACAGAAGCCCGGCCCACAAATCCGGGCCGGGGGCGCTTTCTGATTGCTCCGGGAGAGCTTCTTGGCGTGACCGTGCACTCCGGGTGACTGTCCCCAGAGCCTTGGCATGGAGGTTCAGCGTCCTGGCGTCAATGTGCAGCGGTCTAGGGACCCCGGTAGAAGAGGCGCTTCAGGAGACCAAATCCCTGGAGGTGGTCACTGCCTTAAAGGAAGCAAGCAAAGTCACCAGACAGCGCCCCCGTCCTTCTTGATTTGGCAGCTGGAAAGTGGTACCTCTGCTAGGTATCAACCTAGACAAGCCTGAGCTAGGAAAGAGACACACTAAGAAACGCTTTGAAAGTTGCTGGCGAGTGGACCTCCCTTATCTGCTCTCCGTTTAAACTTCAACCCGGCAAAACAACCACCGCAGGAAAACAAACAACAGCAGACACCACACAGAGACAGCCAGTCCGGTTTAAGCAGGAGACTTAATTACCTAGCACTTGCACGTTGGTTTTATTTACTCATTTGGGGACTCTCAAGTGTTTCTGACCCAAGAGGTTTTAAGAATGCATATGCAAATGTGTCTAAACACTAAGTAATTCTGTTTGGCCAGGCACGATAAAAGAAACTTCGCCTGCTGTACTCCCCCCGCCGCAAACACTAATAATCCTCCTTGTGGAGTGTTTTAATTTTCCACTGCAGATATATCAAAATGGCCCAGAGTACTACTTAAAAGCTTCCACACTTAATTTCTAGAAACACGGAAAAGAAAAAAAAAATCAAACGTTTAAACGAAGACTTGAAGAAGAAAGGGACACCCCCAAATGACCCTTGCTGTCCAACGGAGATAGCAAGAGCCACTTCACAAGGTTGTTTTGTTTGTTTTTTGTTTTTTAGTGAGTGTTGAAAAAAATCAGGTGTTTAAATTTTAACTACATCTTTTTCTGATAAATGACTTGAAATTCAGTATGTCCTTTTATTTCTATGTTCTATATTCAGTTTGCTAGTTTTTAAGTGGCTCAGTTTTTATTACACTCAGCATCCGTTTCTTCATCTACTTTTTTATTTTTATTTTTTAATGCTGAAACAAACCTTGCACAAACTTTCTGGGCTCCATAAGGAAGTATTCACTGTACAATAGACTTGCCTTGGATCACCACGATTTCACTACAAGAACATTCTCAGACCCTGGGTGTGTTCTATCCTTTCCTTCCCCTCAGCCATTTGACCCATCGAACCAGGCCATCTCCTTCTAAAGAACTGGCCATACTAACAGAGAGTAAGCCCTCTCTCTCTCTCTCTCTCTCTCTCTCTCTCTCTCTCTCTCTCTCTCTCTCTCTCTCTCTCTCTCCATTTTAAAACTGAGATATAGGCCACACTCCTCTGATTTATTTTCCAACATGGAGGTCTTGACGCTACCTGTTAATTTTTAAAATTATACATATATGCATTATCATCGCATAATGAGGAAAAACAGTATCTTCAAAGAAATCCATATAGGAATGGAGAGGAGGACAAAAACGTGTGACTTATTCAACATTTTGGAGAGAGTAGTTGATGTTTGTGAAGTGTACAAATCTTTAGAAAGTCCAAACACAGTAAGAAGCGGGTGAGATAGCTCCAATGGTGAGAGCATTTGCTGATCTTGACCATCCAAGTTCAACCCGAGACCCACATCTTAGAAGGAAAGAACTGATTATCTCAAATATCTGTTCTCCTTTGTGCTCACCCCTACCTAGACATACATAATATTCAAAATAGAAATAAGTGTTTCATTAAAGGACTCATCTTTTACAAAAGCAGGTATAATTTAGAAATATCTCTATCCAAAATGTAAATTTAAAAAGAACGGCAATAAAAAGCTCCTTTCTGCTATAGAAAGAGGTAGGTTGTTTAGGATCTTGAAAGGCTGAACTCCACAAATAGCTACATAAATGTTATAACCCCTTTGTATATCTTACCAACTGTGCGATTTTGTTTTATTTTTCGTATTATTACTTTGCAGCTGCTACTTCTGAAAGCCTATGAGTTCTACATGACATGGTCTCAGTGATTAAGACAAATGAGTAGTCATGAGCAATCGAAAGGCTTCAAGACCATCAGCATCCACAGGTATACAACACCGATATCTCCCATCCTTAGTGTTCCGTGGATTCAGCTCTGGGGAGAACAAATCTTCAGCATTAACGCCGGACAGAGAGAACTGTGAAATAATTAAGATCAATGAAGTTTCTGGTAGAGGTTTGCTTCTTTTTTAAAGAAAGAAAGGAAGAGAGAAAAAGAAAGCGTTCTAAAAGTAACCAAACAGATTGTTCGTTGGTGCCAGGTTTCCCTGCGTTTTTATGGATATTAGCATGCAGAAACACCAATGTTAAGGGATTATTTAGTGAACCGATTATATTTTCACTGAAAACGGTTTTAAGGCTTTTTGTTTTTCATTCCTAATTACCTACGTCTGACTTTTCTCCAAAGGAGGACTTACTTTGCTCTTTATTTAAAGCAATAAGGATTCACCTAGCCAAAGAGATGGGGAAAGTGGAAAAGTAGACAAGAGGAATCTGGCTAGTTCTACCTCTCGCTCATCTGTCCCAGTGATTAAACGACCGCAGTACTCCTTATTTTAAAATAGAGATTGAAAACAAAATCAAAACCTCTCGCTGCCTTTCTCAGGTACGAGGCTTAACTTGTAATTAGTGCTACCAGGCAAGGTAGGTTTCTGCTGGAAGTCCGTTGTCAAAAAAGGCGGAGAACATGGATTTAATAAGAACACTGCCCTCTCTCAGATGTGAAATAATTTAATTCACTGTAGCGCTTCTTCATGGGTGGGAATTACCTATTTCCGCACATGGTTGTATTGCGTGCTGAAGAGGCTCTTTTGCCAAAGCTGAGACAGGGTGATTATCAGGTACACAATGTTGTTTGTGCTCATGTTTCCTGGCAAAAGTTTTTCCCACCCTTTCTTCCCCGTGACACATCCAAACACAATTAAAATACAAGACTTTAAAGGCTTGAGCATTCTAAAAGGGGACGCTTGTTGCTTTATTATTTTTTTACAATTATACTTTTAATGAAGATATTTCACCCAAATCATAAAACTAATTCCATAACTCTAAGCATAAAGAGCCTCATAGTTAAAGCTAGAATGCTTGGAACAACTGATATTATTTATATTGTAAGACTACTACTGAACAATTTTGCGTATATTTGCTAAAACAGTTGAAAAATGACCATATTAAATCTGGGCTATAAATATTGGCATAAGACCATAGTACTGGCTAAGAGTAAGAGAGGAATATAATAAGGTGGTTGGCATAAAAGCCTTATGATTCTACAAAGAATGAATAAAAAATAAGCCAAGCAGGATGTTTCTTTTATATTAGGAATGAGCTATGATATCTTAGGTTTAAGGGGACTCTACACTGTTTAATGGACTCTACACTGTTTTATATTAATTGTAATTGATATAAAATTTCTTTGATGGTACTGATATTAATGGTATTAATCTTTCAATGAGTATTTGCTTATAAAACTATTACTAAAATTTCAACAAAGATGCCCTATTACCTTAATAGATTATTCCTTCAATTTTTATAATTTAAAAATAGGTTATTTGGGACTGAGATGGCTAAGCAGGCAGACACCTGCCACCAAACCTGCCAATCTGACATCAGCCCCAGGGATCCATATGGTGGAAGGAGAGAGCTGACTTTTACAAGTTGTCCTCTGACCTCAATTCCTGTGGTATATAATACACTCACACACACACTAAATAAAATGTAGTTTAAAATGTTATGTATTAACTAAGAGAATTCAATCTCTTCTAGTAAGTTTTTTTTTAAAAATGTATTGATTGATTGATTGATTTGCCTCGATGATGAACAGTAGCCTCACATCACATTGGTCCAACCTGAAATGGGAAAATGGAAAGAAAATTTTGTGTGTGTGTGTGTGTGTGTGTGTGTGTGTGTTGGAGAGGAGGAGGAAGTCAGAAAGAGATCAGTGAAGAGTTTTCTTGCGCACTTGTTCTTTATGACTTCATTAACCAACACTTGCATCAGGAACGAGTGAAAGCATAAGATACTGAAATGCTCATTTTAAAGAGTTAATGACCTCTATATTGCCATAACAGAATGTAATTTAAGTGCCTAGCACCATGCTGGGAGCCCAGTGCATGTTTTATCAAGGGTAAATGAACATATACACCTTCCACGGGGTTGCTGGGAAGTGCTCCTTGAGAGTCAACCTTCTGTAGCATTCAGCATGCATTCCTACAATCTTGCCCATTTGGGTTTTATATAACTTAAGGTTTAACTCGCAGTGTTATTTTCTAAGGCTTCCCAGGTGGCTAGGTGGAGATACTGTCAGATGTATTCTCTTCCTTTACTCTCCTACAGCATTCAAGCTCCTCACCCTGTCTGGTTTTTAACGAATTCCCCGGGTATTGCAGGGTGATTAGAGAGTGTCTGGAGGATGATCTTCCTTGCCTTAGGAGAAAAGTGATAATCAAAGGTCAAAACTGAGTTCCTAGGGACTTGGATTCCGGAAGCTAATAGCATGAATCATCATTAGCTTTTATGATGCCAAGTCAGGCAAGTCTGTGAAGTTCATACAGAGAGAGGAATTTAGATCAATGGGACTTTATGCTACCATGCCGTTTGATAATTACTTTCTAGAAATCAGGTTTGAAAAGCTTTTTTTTTGTTCCTAAGAAATTATTCTCTGCTCTGAAAGCCTCTCTACTCTGAGAGACTTAGTACCGGTAGAAGAGAAACCTACAGTGTTCTCATTCAGCCATTCCCTAGTCCGTTGTTTGTCATCCACATACATAATTTACTTTCCAGGAACAATATATTGTATATTTTCAGAACACTCATATTTTATATCAGGATTGAGTTTTTAATTAAAAAATTTTAATGGCCTGTTGGCACAGATTAATTATATATAACAGTAGGTTCCATTATGAGATTTCTATCTGTGTACATGGTGTATTTTGATCATATTAGCATCCAATTATCATTCATTTTTTGGCCCTTCTCACTAGTTCTCTTCCTCTTTCAAACCATCTTTTTATGTATCTATAATGTCATGTTAGAAAGAATGCTTCAGTACCCTTTGTAAGGCTTGCTAGCACAGTGGCTGTTGATCTGGTGATGCTAGTCGGAGGTAGGTAGGTTGTTTAATTGGTAAGTGGAGCATGCAAGGCCATTGCTGCTTTCATGGGATACATTTTATATCTACTGGGGGCAAAAGAGAGCCTTGAGCATCACCGCATTGAAATCCTATAGTAAAAACCCCCAACAAAATACTTTATTCTTTTGCTAGACTTTATGCCTTTTGAGGCTCTTAAACAAATCAAGAAGCTGAAAGCATGTTTATGAGCTGAATGACATGTAAAGTACTAGTTGTATCCTGGTGGGCACAGCCACGCCTCCCTTTCCTTTATCTGGTAGCAGGAAAAGAGTGGAAAAAGTGGAAGAAATAGTTTTTAAAGTGGGAGAAAACCCTACTTATATATTAATATTCTCATAATCACAAAGTGATTTTCACATTTCAGAATTTTGTTACTCTCTGGCATAGGAGAATTAAAATGATCTAATTATATTTTCTAGATTTTGTTACTCCAGGCTCATAATGCTTCCTAAAACTATATGGATGACTTCTTTTTTTTTAAGCGATATTAATTCTTATCAATTTGATGAGGGATTTCAAAAACCAAAATCCATTACTTCACTTAAATTAGAAATTATAACAATGCTGGTGTGATGGCTGAGTGGTCAAAGGATCCTGCTATGAGGCCTGAATTTGATCGCTATGTTCCTCATTATGGAAGGGAAGAACTGACTCCTGCAAACTCTCCATGGCCTCCACGTATGCACCATGACACATATGCCTGCACACATGCTGGTATGCATACACACACATACACACGCACACAGAGAGGGGGGGAAGAGAGATAGAATGTCTATGCTAGAATGCATACACACACAGAGTGTGTGTGTCTATGCTAGTATGCATACACAGAGAGAAAGAATGTCTATGCTAGTATGCATACACACGCACAAAGAGAGAGAGAAAGTGAGAGAGAGAATGTCTATGCTAGTATGCATACACACACACAACACACACACAGAGTGTGTGTGTCTATGCTAGTATGCATACACAGAGAGAAAGAATGTCTATGCTAGTATGCATACACACACACACACACAGAGAGAGAGAGAGAGAGAGAGAGAGAGAGAGAGAGGAAGAGAGAGAGAATGTCTTTTTAATAATATTAATAATGGTTTCTGCTTTTGTCTTTTTCAGTGTTTTGGCTGTAGTTTTCTATGTGTACACAATGCATTCTTTTGGTCATATTTATACTCAATACTTAGACCTTAATAGTACATGTCTTGACTCAAGCACCCCATTCTTGGAAAGGCAATTCACATCATCATCAAACACCTTTCTGCTGAAACATTAACCATAAATATTTACAATAAGAAGTGTAAAAACATGGGTGCGTTGTGGGGCATTTGAAGATCTCTATTAAGGTTTGACTACGGTAGAAATATATTATTTTAGAATTGAAATTATTTTGTACAAGAAAGATAGACGTGAGTATATTGTACTTATACTAGACTGTATTGTCTGTTCTATGCACATAGCCTCTGCTTGCTCAGCTCCCAAACAGCCGCTTGCTTTTGGTTTTTAAGTCTTTAGTGTAAATCTCTCTGAATAAATCCACTGCTAAGCCACATTCCATTTCAGTCCTCACTAATAGGACTCTGGAGTTACATCCCCTGCCCTTGTGCACCAGAAAGTGTATAACAAGACTACCTATTAGATGCTATATAAGTTCTCAAGTGCTTGTAGCAACTTCTAAGTCCCTTAATAGTACACTAAGTCAAGTTCTTTAAGGTGACTAATTAGTGTCTTTCAGCCTTGGGGGGAAAATGTTATTTCTGGGAATTCAAGAGGAACCCCTGAAATCTGAAAGCAACAGATGAAATCTGAGCTGGAAGATAATTCGTAACAGCTGGTATTGGCACTGGACCACAGATACTCTTTGTTTGGGCTCCAGCTTCTGGAGACAAGAGGATCATAAATTTCTAGATAGTAACGGAATGATTACATGAAGTTCCAAATCAGATGGGTCAAAAGAGAAAACAAAGAACCAACATATGGGCTAAGCCGACTTGTGTGTTTAACTTCATACATTCTAATGAATTTTAACCAGTGACTTGTATCTATATCAGCTGCAGTGGCATGGCAAACACAAGTTGCCATGAGCTCAGGTGACCTTACAGGTTCTCTGGATTTAAGCTGACTGAAAAAGAAACAGTCAAATGAATACTCCTTTTGATGACCGACTGAGCACATTTTGCTAAAACTCATAATTTGGATTGCTTTAGAAACTCAGCCTTGGAATGTCCTCTGTTATATCTAATAGGTTATATCAACATAATTTTTAAATTTAACTTATTCTTTAAAAATTTCATGCATGTGTAGGTTGGGTGTAAATCTACCCCCTCACTCCCTACTCCAACTCAACCAGGGTCTCCCATGGCATCTCCATCCCAATGTCACATCTTCCTTATTATTTCCCTATTTATTTATTTAATCCCTGAGTGTCAGAGTAATTTTAAACTGTTTTCCTTTCTAAACAGTGGGATTTAGCAATGTTAAGGAAGGTTTAAAATGTAGGTTCTGGGAAAAGGTTACTATCACTTTAAGCACTAAATATAGCTTAAGCAGGATCTTAGACCCTGAAAGTTGCTTTGTTTTGTTTTCTACCTTTGTGTCCAAGTCTTTTTATTAGCCAAACAGGTCTAATACCATCTATTTTGAGTAGTTTCTGGGAAATAATTACTTAGCATGTATTCTGGCTGTTTAATTTTTGTTTGTTTGTTTGCTTGTTTTTAAATTTGAACAAGCTAGGGTCACCTGAGAGGAACAAAGCTAAATTGGGAAAATGCCGCTGTAAGATGGTCCTGTAGGAATGTCTGTGAGATATTTTCCTGACCATGACTGATGACAGAAAGCCCAGTCCACTGTTCTTCCTTGTATAAGGAAGCAGACGGAGCAAGCAGTGGGGAACAAGCCAATAAGCAGCACTCTTCAATGGTCTCTGAATCAGCTATCGCCTCCAGTTTCTGCCTTGAGTTTTGCCCTTAATTCCTTTCATGATGGACTACAAGCTGTAAGGTGAACCCTTTCCTCTCCAAGTTGCTTTTGGTCGTGACGTTTTTATAAAAAACATCAGAAAAGTAGCTGATATACCAGGCAAGGATTCTACTGTCTGAACTATCCCCAGTCCACGAGCTGAGTTTTTATACTAGCGACATTTAGAACCAGATTCCCAAGCCATGCCATGCGATGCAAGACAACCTGGGCAGCTAGTTAAACATTCAGATGACTGTGCAGGAAGGTCCATATTTCACTACACACCTCCCTCTGCTTAGCGCAGCTGGGAATGACAGCTTCTAAGGTGCCCTGTTGAGTTGCAGTCTGCATGCAAGTCGTGTAGTCTGTCTGAGCCAGCACTTCCCTGCAGCTGCAGGTCTGGGGCAGAGGAAAGAAGCAGGCCTGAGTCCTAGTGAGGTCATTCTAGAGCAGAAATCCTCAAAGTGTTTGGAGCCAACTGCAGCAGCAGCATTATCTGCAGAAATGCCTGGGCACCTGTAATCCCAGCACTCAAGAGATGGAGGCAATGACAACAGTGGTTCAAGGTCACCCTCTGCTACATGTGGAATTCGTGGCCAGCCTAAACTATTTGAAATCTTGTATCAAAAACAAAACCAGGTCCTGGAGAGATAAAGTATTTGATCTACAAACATGAAGACCTGAGTTCAAATCTCAACCCATGTGAAAATCTGAACGTGCACATGCCTGTAGCCTGGCTTAGGACACCATCCCTGTAACATATAACAGTGTATTCTGTAGGTAGTAGATATTAACTGTTGGTGATGAAATTAAATGATTTCTATTAAAGTGATCATAAAAATAATAGATGCAGGTATTCATATCAAAATTCCAAGTTTTGAAACCTGTCTTGGCTGGCACAATCCCTTCCTCTCAAAATTTAGAAAGACTTCTAATCCCATGTCTTTCAAAGATACACCCTTTAAGGCTGCTTCCTCCCAAGACCCACACACTCACAGTGAGTGCCCATGCTCAGAGGCGTGCTTTCCTCCCTCCTTCCAAATCCTCAGATTTTATACACCAGGAAACAAAGTCTTTCTACTGTAGACTACCAACTCCCTCTGCCCTACGTATTTCCCTTTCCTATATCCTACAAGGTAGATTCCTATTAACCGCCCCACCCCCAGCTTCCTATGATAGCAGAACAGCAAAGAGCTGTTGCCAAGGCCATCCAAGTTTGCACTGGCGTCAGAGATGCTTGCTACCATCCTGCTGTGATTTGCCTGCTCCATAGCTTTTGTCACAGAAGAACCTCACTTAATCCGCACTGTTCTCTCTTCCCCCCCTCCGTGTTCTCTTAACTTGGCTTACAGCGCACACCATTCCTCAGTGTTGCTCATGTTTAACCCCCGGTGTTTAAAAACAATGCGGCCTTGTTTGTGTTAGAACACTAGAGCACCTTCACAGTATACTGAGTCATCTGTTGCCCCAGAACCTCTCCCACATCTCTACAACCAAATATTTTGGTGACTTGAACTTTATTTTCCAAATCAGTTTCATAAAACTGAATGTGGCTGGAGAAATGGGCCAGTGGTCAAAAATACTTGCTGTTTTTATAAAGGAAGTTTTATTTTAACCAGTTCTCCAGAACCTACACTAGGCATCTTATAACCTTCAGTAACTCCAGCACTAGAATGTTGAAAAGCTCCTTGTCCATGTGCCTACCTACAACACACACACCATACACACACACACACACACACACACACACACACACACACACGTATGCATTTACCCATATACAGACTCATAAATAAATCTGAAATAAAATTGTTTGTTTTATTGCTGGAACCACATCATCTATCTCTTGTCCTTCTATTTATTTGATTTGGTTTGACATAATTGTTAATGCCTCCATAAAGAATTTCCTTAGATAAGGTAAGAAGAGGGTGTTGAAGTGGATGGCATCTTTTTCTGAATATGAAAACTATATAACAGTGTAGACAGTCTTGAGTTCTATTCTTTTCCATGACTAACTCTCCTTACATTCTGTGTTCATATGCTAGAAATCATAAACATGCTATTTCTGGCCTCCATACCATTTAAAGTCTTAAAACAGATTTGAATTCTAATTCTCACATACAGCGAGAGTTAGAATTCTAAATTCTTGGTTTATCCTTATGTGGATAGATGATCTCTGTAAACACTGGAAAGCAACGCCAGCTTAGTCAAAGTGTCCTCTTTCCAAGGATGGAAGGCAGAGGCTCTGCCACCTCTCAGAAGCAAAGGCTCCTGATCGGTGAGTTTAGTGTTAGATATGCTTTTATGCACAGGGATATACTCTTCTACCCAACCCCACTTTGAATTCACCAGCCTTTGGGTAGGCTCCCAAATAACCAAGGGGAGAGGGGAGCTGTGCCAAGGTCTGTAATGGTTTCTAGAGAGCAAAGTCCTCTGCCTCTGATATCACACTATGCTTCAGACTTCAACAGAAGGTTATACATGTGTGTAAATGTGTTCAACTTTCTCATTTTTGTTCAAAATGAAGAACGTATTCAGGAAAGGTATTGTGTTAGGTGACTATTACTAGCCTCTTTTTTCTCCTGTTTCTGCTGTTACAGGGTAGTAGAGAGGATAATTGAGTTGTAAACATGAACACACTAATGATAAGTAATGAAACTGATTTGCGAGTTGGGGAAGGTGAGAAAGAAAACACTTCTATTAAAAAGAAGAAACCTGAGCCTCCATGTCTTTGTAGCTCAGTCCTACCAAACATCGAAAAAGGAGCTAATGCCAATTCTGGCTAAATTCTTCCAAAAATGCCTTAATTACTTTCCTACTGCTGTGGTAAGACATGATGACTAAGAAAATTTATTTAAGATGGAGTTTGTTTGGGACTTACAGTTTGAGAGGGTGACCCATGACCACTGTGGTAGGAGCATGGCAGAAGGCAGACAGGGATGGTGCTGAAGCAGTAGCTGAGAACTTGCACCTTGGTCTATAAGCATCAGGCAGCGAGAACTAACTGGCAATGGCATGGGCTTTCGAAACCACAAAGCCAGCCGTCAGTGACATCCTTCAACATGTCCACACTTCCTGATCCTTTTGAAACAGTTCTACCAACTGTAGATACAGTAATCAAATATATGATCCTCTGTAAGTCATTCTTATTCAAACCACCACAGAGAAGAAATAATCCTTTCAAAGATGTTCTGCAATAATGGAACTATTTTGATACAAAACAAGTTAAAAACAAAACGATAAAAAAGCTAAAGATCAACACATTAGATGAAAATGCAAGTAAAAAAAATCTCAGCAAATACTGGCAAATTAAATCTAACATCACATTACACTTTTTACCATGATCAAGTTAAATTCATCCGGAAAGCAAGTAAGTCTAAGCATGTTCAAATTAATATGCATAATAAAGGATCAATAGATTAAATGCATAACACATGTGGTAACCTCAGTAGATATAGAAAGACATTGGATAACATTCTATGTCACTAAACTGATGGAAACCAAGGCACTAGGTATCAAAGAAATGTACCCCAACATCATAGACTACTAACAATAAGTCAATGACTTCTATTTGGCTGGTAGAAGAAAGCTAAAAACTGTCTTTAAGAAATAGAGACACGAATACCCATTTCCACCACTTTAATTCAATGAAGTGCTGGGAGTCTAGTCTGTGGTGTAGGAGGTCCTTCTGTTTCTGTGTTGCTTTCACTGGTTGAATAAAGAAACTGCCTTGGCCTAGTTGATAAGACAGAACTTAGGTAGGCAGAGTAGACAGAACTGAATGCTGGGAAGAAGGGCAGAGTGGCAGATGCCATGGATCTCCTGCCTGAGACAGACACTGGTTAGAATCCTGCCAGTAAGCCAGAGTCACATGGTGTTACACAGATTAATAAAAATGGGTTAAATTAAGATGTAAGAATTAGCCAATAAGAAGTTAGAGCTAATGGACCAGGCAGTGTTTAAATGAATACAGTTTCTGTGTGATTATTTCAGGGGTAAGCTATCTGGGCGGCAGGGACAGAACAAAGGGCCCACTTTCCATGTAACAAGTCTGAGCTGTAGTCAAGAGAAAAAAAAATAAAGAGTAATCAAATTAAAAACAAGGAAAGCCAAATTGTCACTGTTCTCAAATGACATTATCTTATCTGTAGCAAACCTGCAACCTCTGCCAAAACCTATTCACCTATTCACATTACTAAATGAGTTTAGTAAAAGTTGCAGTCTACAAAATCAGCATTAAAAAATCAGCGGTGTTGTTACATGTCAGCAGTAAATTATCTGAAATAGAAACGAAGAAAGTAATTCCATTTATAATACCCACAAATATATATATATATATATATATATATATATATATATATATCTGAGAAAATGTAGCCAACCATATAAAACTCTCTAGAGAAAAAGAGCGAGGAAACACTGATGAGAGGAGTTGAAGACACACAATAGGAAAATTAGTGTTATTAAAAAGTCCATCTAAGCCAAGTCTACAGGGTCAGTGCCTGTCGTATCCAATAAAACTGACATTCTTCACAGAACTAGAAAGCCATGTTAACATTCATAAGAAAGCACAAAAAACTGGGAATAAACCAAAGCCACTTTTGAAAAGGCATTGGACTACGGAAACACTGCTTTCCCAAACACAATACACAGCTCCAGCGTTCAAACCAGCTTGATCTTGGCATAAAGCAGACATGTCAGTCAATCAACAGAAGAGAACCTAGAAGTAAAACCATACACTACTAGCCAACTCTTCTCAAGTAGTGTACCGAAGACAAGCACTGGAGAAAAATGTTGGAAAAGCTGGATATCCATAGGTAGATGAATGAAGCTTACAGCCCTGCTCACCATTTATAAGAATCAGAGCTAGATAAATTTCAAACTAGTAGAATGTCTGAGATTGTGAAGCTACAAAAAGAGAACAAAGGACATCCTTGGCCTATCAGAACAGTCAAAATACCTGTGGACAAGACTCCCAAGTCATAATAAGTCATATGCACAAGTAGAGATCCATCCATCCTAGAAGACGAAACCATCAACAGGGTGAGGAATCAAGCCATAAAATGGGGGGGGGGATAGCAAAGAAAAAGGAAAAAGAAAAACTTTTCAAACTTCATATCAAACAAGGCCTTCCATTTTGACCATATTGGGAGATTTTTCCAAATGTCACAATAGCAAAAACACCAAAGAGTAGGGTTTTAAAAAGGGAGATTAAGAAGTGATGAGTGTTCTTCTCCAAAGAAGGTATGTATCTGAGTGTAGTGAGGCATGGTGAAGTTCCCAGGTATTTGTGGAGCTGGAGAAAGAATTTCCTGTGCATTGAGATGAACCTAAACAATGCAGTGAGACCCTTCCTCAAAAACATCCATTTGCAAATGTTAATAACCAACAACATTGATAATCAAGTTCTTTTGGGGAATAGGTTCTGCCTTGAGGGATGGCAAACATCAGTAGGATTTACCCACAGAAGGTAAACGTGGATGTGGATAAATCACTTGCATGATTGGAGGTAAGAGTCTAAAGAGAAAAGTCCATGAATTTGATCTTCCAGGCAGGAATTGAGGAGAAGGACCAAGGGGCAACTACAACAGAAGCCAGAAAAGCCCAGAAGGTGGCTACAAGGTGAGAATAACTCACTGTGCTACTAGAGTAGAAAACAGACTTGATCAAATGGCCCCCTTACTTTAGCGGTTACTTTCCAGTGACCAGCTCTGAAAAAATGTCCATACTCGGGGACTAAGGCAGTAAGTACACCGTGGACAAAGAACCTTAAGATATCAGGAAAGAAAAAAATCAAAGATCAAAAAAGTCCAAGATTTCAAAAGAAGGTTGTCAGGTTTAGGGAGATCGATAGAGGGTATGAACATACAGCTACAGAGTCAGGAGACCAAAGAATACAGCTTACAAAACAAGTAAACAGGGTAGTGCTGAAGATTAAAGGGGCAGAGTCAGGTGTTTAGAGCATTGGCAAGAGCTGAGTACTTTTTGTTTTTCTTAACAAGCATGAAGTCCAGTACTGGGAGTCCTAGGATTACTGGAAGAGAGGAAAATGGAAGAGAGGGAGAAACAGGGTAGGGGGACTAAAGGGAGAGATGTGGGGCAGAGAGAGAGAGAGAGAGAGAGAGAGAGAGAGAGAGAGAGAGAGAGAGAGAGAGAGAGAGAGAGAGAAAAGCTTGAAACATTGAGTTCAGGAACAGGGTTGACACAGGCCAGGGTTGTCTGAGTCCAGCTCACAGCTGGTAGAACAATTTATGAAAAATAAGGAAGAAGGCCGGCAACTAAGAAAAAATGTGTTCAGGCAGCTTTACATTGAAATAGAGGAGCTGTACAGTAGGTAAAAGAAAATGTCTAGAGTAGAGAGCATTGCTTTCCTTTAAGAAAAAGGCCGGGCGGTGGTGGCGCACGCCTTTAATCCCAGCACTTGGGAGGCAGAGGCAGGCGGATCTCTGTGAGTTCGAGACCAGCCTGGTCTACAAGAGCTAGTTCCAGGACAGGCTCTAAAGCTTAAGAGAAACCCTGTCTCGAAAAACCAAAAAAAGAAAGAAAAATGTGATGGGAAAAGGCAAGAAAAGAATAGGTCTAGGCAGAAAACAAAGCAGAACGGAAGGACCAGCATCCAGAAGAGGCAGCAGAGAAGCAACTTAGTTTCTGGGACTTTTGATATGTGGAAACAGAAACATCCACTTCCTCCATCTGGTCCGTAATAAAAGTGCAACAAAGTAAAATCTAAATGAAGACTATGAGAGCTTTTCTACCAGTTTGACAAGCTTCTGCACAATGCATATAGTTCTAAATACAGTGTAATAAAGTGCTCAAAATATAGACTCACTTTTATGGCCGGCCAATGGTGCCTTTAAAAAATCAGTAGAGAAGTCAGCTCCATCATAGCATGAATATATCAAACAGGTTTCTGTTGAATAGCTACTAAATTATATATTTCATAGGGATAAAAAGTACCTCCACCTCCTCTTCTACAAGTGTTTTCCTTTCTCCCTGAACTCTTCCAACTTACTATACGCATGATAGGTACTAGCAATTTTCTACCTAATGAGAGTTGGATTAACTTGTTAGTTAATATGTTTGAAGTGTAATTCAAAAATTAGAATTCAAAGAGGCTTTCAAAAACATCTGTGTCTTATTAGGCATCAAAGCCAGGCATCTCTATAAATACTATTACATTTTAATTCTTGAATGGGAAAACTAGTCATCGTGTATTAACAATATATTCTGCTCCATGTACCCAGGATATGAAAGACTATTTTTTTCTGTTCTTCCACAAGAATAAAGCATACATCTTTCAACACAAGTGAAGCATGAATTGAAAGTAAAGTTCACACCTGCAAAAAAATATCCCCAGATTTTTATATTTATAAAGCTTCACTAGGGACCCAATTTGAATAACTGCAAGGAAAATTGCAAGAGGATATTCAAACTATGGACAGAAATCACAAGACCAAATTGAAATGTCTTAGATGACAGAACACCAGACATGTCTCTGTAGAGGGCAGAGGGACAGAGAAGCACCTTTGCGGGGACCACAGCAGCCGCAGTGTTAGGTGACACATGGATGTGTCAGGAGCTCTTTGCCTGGCTCCAAAAATGTGCAATTTCCCATCATCTGCTCCCGCAAAGTGAGAGAGGTCACAGATAATGCAAAGCAGGAGACAGTGCCAATGCTTACAGCCATTCGTGTTTGGATTTAGAATGCCTTTCCCCAGCATGTCGTCTAGGTACTTGTGATCCCTTTGGAATATGAGGCTGCAGCTCTAGCTAGGCTAACCTCTTTATAAGATCTGTCCTCATTATTACCCAGCTTTCCACATGCTTGCAGGGTTAGTAATAATGTCCCAAGTCTGACAGGGATTCTGAAAATCTACTGTGTGTCAGTCTTGGGGACAGTGATGGGGTTAGTCTATCCTGAACAATCATACCAGGGCCCTTAGTTCTTGTGTATCCTTCCTGTTGTGATGCGCTACTGTAGCTTGCTTCTTGCCTAAGCCTTCCACAGCTCCTTTCAACTCCCAGTTCCACTGGGGACCTTGTCTGCTAGCCCTTCTCTCTCGTGCTTACCTTCCGTTCTGCCTGCCTTGCTCTACGCCCCCTACTGGGGTCTCTGAACCTCCATTCTCCTTTAGATCACTGTTACTCAACCTCTCAACTGTGTCTATGGATTTTTGTTAGAGGGTGGTTGTACATACTGAAGTCACAACCTTTAAACAATATTTATGTATTTGGCACACTCCATTTGAACTAACTCACAAATAAAACCATTACACAGCTAGTTTAAGGGAACTACTCAGAAACTGTTCCACTCCCGGGCATTTATTCATAGAATTCAATATCCAATACAGTCATATTTTCAAATCCATAATTATAGTTTTACTTGCAATTAAATTAATAATATTAATTTAAAGGTAGCCAAAGAAGAGCTGGTTGGGATAGTCCTAGCTCTCGGGAGGAGGAGGCACGGGATCTCTGTGAGTCTGAGGTCAACCTGGTCTACATAAAGAGTTCCAGGACAGCTAGGGTGATCCTGCCAACAAATAAATGTTTTTGACTTGCTTCTGACCACTGCTATTAAAGAGGAAACAAAATGCACACACATATACACAAACATAAACCCATACAAACATCTATGAATATAGGCAGACCTACATACACACATAACACACACAACACATACAGAAATATGCCACACGAACACACACATGAATACATACACAAACATGACACACATAGAAACACACACATATACATATGTGTATGCATACACACAAATATACACACATATGTACACACATAAACACATACTCCCAGACATACACACATATGCTGTTTCACTGGAAAGCTTTTTCTATTATCTATATATGTGTACTTTTTAACTACCCCAGATTAGGCTTAAGTACTCTAATTTTGGCCAGCGTCCACATGATAACCCACATGTCCCTGTTGTCTTCCTGCTTCTGAAAGGATGACCCGGGGAAAATATTTTAGCTTCTTCAGGGCTTGTGTGTGTTTTCTCAAAAATTTATTTTGAAACTTGACCCTGTAAGCCACAAAAGATGTACCCCAAGTATTGAATAGATATCAAACTATTATGTAAGTATCCCATTAGGTAGTCCTTCCTTCATGTCTTTAGCTCCTAACTCTTTACTGTGGGTTGCACTGGGGACAAAGAACTGATTTTTCTGTGAAGTGTTGCCACTTGCTTCATTTAAGAATTGGGCCTGTCTTTCCATACCTTCCCCTCTGTGCCCCTTCCTACTTTGTCTTTTCCTCCCCTCAAAACATCCACTGAGTATTCAATATAGTCTTGTGTTAGAGTAGGCAGGGTCTAGGAGAAATGACAGAAGCTAGGAAGGCTGGCACGGGAGGGGAGCCCTGGTAAGGGAAGACCCTGAGATGCACCACCACGCTCTTGCAAAAGGCTGCTGCAGACAGCAGTCTCAGACATCTAGGTGAGGCAGGCATGCTCATGACTCCCTTCTGTGCTGGAATGAAAATATCAGTGGGAATTATTCCATAAATGTGGTCATTACATTTTGCTTTTGCTGATATTGAAGTTTGTTCATATTCCCTGAGGCCATGAGAGAAAGCTGAAGGGACGCTGTGGTCTGGGCTGGATGGAGATGCCAGCCTGGAGTTTAACATTTTCTGTAGGCGATCTGTCTGTGGGTAATTGAAAGTGGGCTCTTTGAAAAGCCAGTGATTTAATAATTTTCTTATGAATTAAAAAAAATAGGCATATGCGCTCCCTTTCTTCTTTCTAAAGCAGCCATTTAAACATCTTCCTGGGAATATTTCTGGCTTAAATATTTCATAACTCTTAAAATTAAAAGGCCTAGTATTTAGGGCAAATAGTTCCTGTTCTATTCCAGATAACTAGGACTGGATGTTTAAAGTTCTGACGTTTCCTGGCACAGGGACCAAGTGCCGCCGTGGCTTACAGCCACACGGAGAGTGAGGTATCACTAGGAGCCGAGGCATTGATGTCTCTCTCAGTTATTCACAGCCTTCGGGTCCCACACGTGCCGGTTCCTACCTGACATCTCCTCTCCGCCACATTCAATTGCTTTTGCTAATTTCATTGATTTTAAAAAGAGCAGTTCTGCTTTCTGCTTGCCGTTAAGGGAGGCAGGGGAATTGATGTATTTCCTTCACATCCATTCCCAGCAGTTGATGACATTTTCAATAAAGAACCTTTTTTTTTTTCTTTTGGCTGTTCTTCTTTTGCATCGCACATGTGCCTTTGGAATACTCTGGCACGGGCCCTTCACAATGCTCATAGCACAATGTGTGTGAGTAGAGACATGCACAGACACCCAGAGACACTTTCATATGGATGCACAAGCAGCACAAACACAATGATTAAAAAATGTAGGGTGTATACACCTGTGTATTTATCTTCATGTCTATAATGAAAACACTGGGAGATATTTGCATTGTGAATATCTATAATGATAACACTGGGAAATATTTATATGTGTGAATATCTATAATGAATGACAGCATTGGGAGATATTTATATAGGTTCATATGTGTGAATATATGCATATTTTGCAGCTGTAATAAAATGCTAGGCCATTGTCATAGAGAAGTCGGATTGGTGGACATTTTGTCCATGAGAACTAATATCAATATGTTGAGCAATTACACGTGATCAGGTAATTTAACATCACACAGACTCTCTACTAATCATAGTAAATCCTTATATCCTACTCATGGGATGTTCCCGAAGAAAAGGAAAACAAGGATCAAGCCTTGTCCTTGCTGTGAGCTTGAAACACAGCTAAGGACAAATACAAACCACTTTTTCTACATATAGATGTATATGTACTTATAAATGTATATGTGCTAGGGATCAAACCCGGGGTATTGTGCATGTTAGGTTACCACTTTACCATTAGTTAGACTTTTTATCCCAATTATATTATTGTTATATGGACACACACAATTAATATCTAACTGCAATTGATTCCATGTAAGTCTTAAATTTCTAGTGAAATAAGTTAACTTTTTATATTTATTTTCCTTTTCATTACCTTTTAAAAATCATCCCAAACCTCTTGAGTGCAAAGATTTTAAGATTTTGTTTAAATAATTATGAATAAATCATATATGATAAGTAGCTATAGCTAGTAAAAACAATACAAGTATTATCATATGAATTATTATACCTAAACATATGCATGATTGGCTTGTTTAAAATTCACCATATAGCGACTTTTTGAAAGTATATTTTTGAAATTTTCAAGTCAAAAACTTAACATCAGTCTGGCATTTGGTATACAATCTAAATATTTTTGTTCTTTTTTTGGTTTTAAATGTTGAAAGAGTAAAAATCAACTGTGCAGCTGGGCAAGTGGTGGCACAAGCCTTTAAATCCAGCACTCAGGAGGCAGAAGCAGGCAGATCTCTGTGAGTTCAAGGCAAGCCTGTCTGGAGAAACAAACAGACAACAACAAAAATCAACTGTGTTTGGAGGGATTTTTTTTTCTGGAAGTACATAAAAAACATAGGTTCCTGTGTAGCAACTGATAGATGCTGGTGTCTGAATGGGATCTATTGGAAAAGGACAGATTTGAGCTTCATTCCAGATTTAGAGGAGGTGATGGATATGCAGGAGCCATTGACATTAAGGAGATACTTAAAGTCTCGGGCAGGAATGGAATTATTAGAGATTAGTTGGACAAGCTGAACAAGTGCAGTGTGCTATCTGGGTATATAAGCACAATTACTAGACCAAGCACAGCAAATCAATACAGGAATCTCCTGGACTGAGAAGAATAAAGTGTACAAACTGAATACTGCCACTGAGAAGATAAATTTTATCTACTTGATAAAAACACACAAAATTAATGTTTTTATTCATTTATAAGAAATTTGTATTCGGAGTTAGCAACTTGATGACGTTTACAGCAAATGTGTTGATTTGCTGGAAGCAAGCTTTGAAAAAATTGCTGATCCTGATGTTTCATTAGACATGAACTATTAAATACATACACTCACATTCATATATCTAAACACACACACACAGCATTAAACTCAGAAACTATTTTTTAATTAGTTAATGAGCTAGGGCATGACACTTAATAATTTTCCATTATTTGTTCTTAGAGATTGCTAGTGTTAATTGTGTTTTATATATCATCTCAATTATAAAATCATTGAAGCTTTTATTGAGCAATAAATATTCTAGGTTAGATAGAGTTCAAAAAATAATGTATTATTTTGGAGTCCACTTTTTAACTAATTTTGAGGGGGTTTAAAACCAAACATTTATCGAGGCAAATAAAGTCAAGGAGAAAGGTGTTTTTATTTGGCTAACCTGACTACGTCTCAAAGAAAAATGACTTAATGGAAAATATACATCTCATAAGAATTGATCATTTATCACTATTGGTGACTGCCAATTTTTACCCAGTTCTTCCCCAACCCCAATTTTTCAAGGCAGGGTTTCTTTTTTTTCTTTTTTTTTTTTTTTTTTTTTTTTTTTTTTTTTTTTTTTTGGTTTTTCGAGACAGGGTTTTTCTGCAGCTGTTTTAGAGCCTGCCCTGGAACTAGCTCTTGTAGACCAGGCTGGCCTACAAGGCAGGGTTTCTATATATAGCCTGGAACTCCCTGTGTGGTATAGGCTGGCCTTCAACTCACAGAGATGAGATCTGCCTGCTTCTGCCTCCTGAGTGCTGGGATTAAAGGCATGCACCATCACAGCCCCTTCCATCTCTTAATTCTTAATACGAAAGATACTAAGTAAAAAATGGTAGTTTGAGGGAAGGGTCATGGTTCCTCTGTGTTGTCAAGACAAACCGTGCTGTGTACAGAGTGTGCAGACAGCTCCCTGAGCACATTGCTTAGAAAGAACCAGCCAGTACAACAGGGCACAGGGTAAAACTATCATGGACCCACTTAGTTGTGTGTGTGTGTGTGTGTGTGTGTGTGTGTGTGTGTGTGTATGTACACATGGGTGTTTCGGTCATCATTCCCTTTTTGCTCCCAACAGTGTCTTAAATTTCAGACGCCAATGGTCAGGGTTTTGTGTTAGCTACTGCAGCAAGAAGGGCAGTATGTGGGTGCCTCCAGTTATGTCCCCAGTTTCAATTTTAGAGAGGGTCCACAAGGCAGTATAGGCACACAGATTGTGTGTCCCTGCTCTTGCATTGTCTTAGGGTTCCTATTGCTATGATGAAACACCATGAACCAAAGCAAGTTATGGAGGAAAGAGTTTACCAGACTTACACTTCCACATGGTAGCCTCTATGAAGGAACTCAGGACAGGAACTCAAACAGGGCAGGACCCTGGAAGCAGGAGCTGATGCAGAGGTTACTGGGGTGGGGGGGAAGGGTTACTTACTGGCTTGCTCTTGTGGCTTTGCTTACCTGCTTTCTTGTAGAACTTTGGATCACCAGCACAAGGTTAGAACCATTCAGCATAGGCTGAGCCCTCCCCATCAATCACTAATTAAGAAAAGGCCTTACGGCTGGATCTGATGGAGGCATTTTCTCAATTGAGATTCCTTGCTTTTTAATGACTCTAGCTTGCATCAAGTTGACAGAAACTAGCCAGAACACATATATCCTCTCTCCTTCGGTAAACGTTATAAAGAATCTTAGACCTGCATCCTGGGGGCACAGACGTTCCAGAATATCTATGAATGTGGCCTAATACACCCAATAGATCTATAAACGACAGTGTCATAGCACAGTGACAAAGGTCTATCAAAAGTTACTCAGTCTTGTGCCCTTCTAGCATTTAGCCTGGTGTCGTTACTGTCTGAGCACACTGAAGTCACACATCACCTCTTCGTTATGCTCTGAGACCTGACTTGGCAGTGATGGCAGTATCTGTTAGTTTGTGCCAAGCCCTGACAATATAGCCAGAGAGAGAGTGACCTGTACATGAGGAACTAGGCACCCTAGTTGCTTTTCCTGAAGCAGGCTGAGCCTGTAAGGTACCAAAAAGCAGGATACAAACCTAGCATGTCTGTCTTCACATGGTGACTGTCCTGGAGCTGGAGCCAGGGATAATGTATTGGCGTTAACTTCATCCCCTGAGTCATCTTGAGTGTCTGGAAGGGCAAAACCTCAAAAACGGACACACCCACCCATCCTACCACCTCAAGTACAATTTTCTTTTCTCTGGTTTTTCAAGACAGGGTTTCTCTGTGTAACTTTGGAACCTGTCCTGGAACTCGCTTTATAAACCAGGACCAGACTGGCCTCAAACTCAGAGATCCTCCTGTCTCTGCCTACTGGGTGCAGGGATTAGAGGTGTGTACTACCACTGGGCAGCAAGTATAATTATTCTTGCACACACCCGTTAACAATTTATTCAGCCATTTTTCAGGGCTGGAGCTGAAATAAGAAGAGAGTAAAGATAAGTGGGCCATCCCTCATCTGGACTGCTTAATTAGATAGATCCCTCCCTCCACTGACACCTACTGCTCAAGTCAATGCACTGAAACTAGACTTGGGTTCCCGGCCCCTTTGTCTCGTTTTCTTTGCAAGATGACCAATTTGAGTACATCGGCCACTCTACTTTTCACCATTAATTAACTCTTTAATTGGCTTACTGTTTGGATTGTAGATCCTAGGAGGTTGGGCCTGTGAGGGCATGAGGTTTCCGAGAAAAGTTCTGGTAAAAAACAAGCATTCTGAAGACTCAGATTTCAGGATTTCTGCTTGTCAGACATTTATTTCTACCTGTATTGTATATCTCATTTAAAAAATAATCTCCTTAATGTTAGCAAATGGTTTTATTTGTCTCTGTGCCCAACTATTCTCACAAACAAATTGCACTCGGTCAACTTTTAGTGATTGGAAGATCACAATGGATTTTTCACTTATTTCTTCAGTAAGGTTCAAAAGTGGTCATTAACCCACCTCCACTTTATTTTATTTTTTTTAGAACTGCTACTTTCTTCATCATCTCAAATATTTGATACATGGCATCAAGTAACATTTATTCAACCAGTCTGATTCTTGAGTACATGATGACTAAGAGTTTTAACACTGCCACCTTGTGCTCATTGTTAGCCAGGCAGAAGAGGCCTTCTTTGTACAGGGTGGCTTTCTAAGACCATACCTAACAGCAGGAGGACCCTGTCTGGAATCTCCCAAGACAGGCATTTAAGCCAGAGATGAATGTAAAGGAAGTTTATTGGACTGGTGTTCTTGCTATCAAGGGAGAAGAAGTGATTGAGCTGAAGGTGAGTTGAGGTATGTCTTAAGTCAAACCAACTCCACAGCAGCATCTGAACTGAATTCTCTTGAGTTGTCCTCACGATGATCCTAATTCCTACATGGCCCACGCTGGATAGAGAGTTCTTGTCAGCAGAAGCGATATTATAGGGGACTAAGAGATAAGGGTAAGCCATAATCGCAGCCTTTGTGTAAGAGAGCCTTTAAATTTGAAGAGAAATTTTCGCTGTACACCACAAAGTTCTGATTAAGTTATGCCCAATCCTCTATGCATTATGGCTGTTTTTGATCTCAACACTCAGGAGACAGAGGCAGGCTTATCGCTATGAGTTTAAGACTAGGCTACTTTACATAGTGACTTACTGGGCAGCCAGAGCTACAGAGTGAGATCTGACCCTTCCCAAGTCCCAAAAAGACAGTTTTTAAAGACATGTGATGGTGAAGTTTGGAAGATAGGGAGGTAGGGAAGGATCTAAGAGGAGTTAGTGGAGAAAAATGATCAAAATATACTTTTGGAAATATTATTTAAAGAAAGGCAAATTGAGGTTGTTTGTTCAAAGCCCAATACTTTACTTACCCGTCTCCTTTTACCTCACAATATTTCAGCTAAAAACAAACAAGCAAGCAAACACCTCTGTGGTTATATATATTGTCCTGAGTTTTCGAGATCCATATGAAACACAGTAATTTGATTTTTCATTATTTGAATGTCTCTTTCTTGCCTGAGAGAGTCATGTGGGAGAGATAATGATTTAGCTGTTTTCTTTCCTTGTTCACTCTCCCTACACATATCAATGGCTCCATAAGTGTCTGTGGAATGGACTGGGTGAAGCCACACTGAAAACTCATAAAGTTTTCTGTCCATACTGCTTGGTTGTTAGATGTCCACAAAAATGCTACATTAAGGGATAACGTCAACCTATAGATGGTGTAGCATTGTTTCCCCCTACAACTTCATTTATATACAAACAATTGTGAGTTTAAAATGTTTTTCAAAATAACTTAGGAAAAAATGTCCACAGGTCGTGAGTGATGAGAGGCAGCTTAAATTAGCCACAGGACTAAATCAGTGCTGATGATTCAGGCAAGTGAAATGTACAAGAGGGCCGGGAGATTAGCATATGAAAGAAACAGGTCAGAAGACTGAGAGCCTAGCCGCTAAGACCCACTTTACCGGTTAGGGACTGGAGAGGTGCAGCTAGTTGGCACTATGCAAATGAGCAAGAAAACTGACACTATGCCAATGACCCATAAAGGGCACTACCCTCTCAGCTTCTATCCTTCATCCTAACTCCGTTCCTCTCTCCAGAAGTATAATATTTTTAAATAAACCATCCCGACTTCTCCATGTTCAGCGAGTTGTGTAGCTATTGTCTTCAGCAATAGGGCCTTACCCTTGGTTTGTCGTGAGCAACTATTAGTTTTGGCTATAGCCAGGGTTGTTGGGGGTTCCCATGGGACCCCTTTGGTCAATACCTAATTAGATATTAACCATCCTCAGTATTGAAAACTTGTTTTGGTGGTGAAATATGACCTTCTGGTGTTTTTTTTTTTTCTTTCCTATTATTTGGCAATGTCATTTAGATCAACTTCATATATGTATCTATTTTGGGAAGCTTCTATTGTATAAGGTTTCCATATAAACACTCAAATGGCCCTTAGTTTTAGCTATCCCTCTTTGCATTCTCTCTCTCATCCCTCTTTCCTCTCCTTCCTCATTTGATTCTTCCATTACAGTCCCCAGCCATCCATAACTATTTTATTTCCTCTTCTTAGGGAGATTCATCATTCTTCCTTAGTCCTTCACTCAGTACCTAATCCTCTCTGGTTATATAAAATACAACGTGCTTGTCAATGCCTTAACAGCTAACATCCGCATCCAAGTGAATACACACCATATTTGTCTTTAAGGTTCTGAGTTACCTCACTCAGAATGATATTTTTTTCTAACTCCATCCATTTCCCTGCAAATCTCATTTTTTTTGTTTTTATTTATTTATGGTTTATTCACTTGGCTTTACTTATCTGAATGTGAGTATTTGTAAATAGTTTATGGTCTTCACGTGTTGTGAGTCAGTTGTACACTGTGCGGAGATATATTGCTGTGATTGGTTTAGTAAGAGCTGAAAGGCCAGTAGCTAGGCAGGAGATATGAGTGGGACTTCCAGGGGAAAGAAGTGCCATGGAGATACGGCGAGAGGTAAAAGCCACGTGCTAGAATGTAGATTAATAAAAAAGGGGGGGGGTTAATTTAAGTAATAAGAGATAGTGGGACAAGTCTAAGCTAAGGCAGAACTCTCATAATTAATAATAAATCTCTATGTCATTTTTTGGGAGCTGGCAGCCCCCCACAAAGTCCTCTTATTTTCTTGTCAATTCATATTTTGAAAAACAGATGTTATACTAAATTTGGTATTTGTAGATTAAAAAAATACATCTTTTGGAAGTCATTCTTGGTTCTGAGACAGAGAGAGAGAGAGAGAGAGAGAGAGAGAGAGAGAGAGAGAGAGAGAGAGAGAGAGAGAGAGAGGTCTCTTTCACTTTGATGTCTATGATTATGCTTAGGAAGCTCTGTGTTGATGGTGGGAAATTTTCCTATTCTACAACTGGTCACCAACCAGGTATGAGTAACTTACAAAACATCTGATACATAACATTCTTTTACTTCAGTTTTTTCTGAAAAATTAATAAGCCCTTAGAAATTACTTTAGAGATGTGTATAGAAAATAGCTTGTCTGGAAGAGATGATTCCAGACTCACACAGTGGCTGCACATTTGGGAATGGGTGGTCTGTTTGCATTCTTCGGTTTCACTGCATTGTGAGGAAACCATTGTCCCAACCCAGAGACTGTGCTGCCTGGAACCCAAATCTGTCACAAGGATTGATTGTGTGAAAGCTTCAAAAGACAATTCAGCACAATTTTCCGGGAGATGGAACATTTTTTACAAGAGTCATTGGGAGGCCATGTCATGAATAAATAACGTGAAGCTCCTCACCCGCCGAATCTTCCTATGTAGGCTCCTCTATGTAGCCTTTGGTCTTCCTTTCCTACCTTGATAAGAAAATTGTGTTGCCAGGAATATTAATTTCAAAGCATAACTCTGCTTTACATAATTCTGCGATTTAAAGCCTAAAGTAATAATTATTAAAAATTATTTCATAATGCTAATGGTTACATATTTAAAAGCGAACAGTTACGGGACAGAAATGGGCCACTCTGAGATTCCCATTTCTGATTTTTTGTGACTTACCCTTTAAAAGAATTTCACACATAAGTACTATGTGTTTTACTGTTTGTAGCCCTCTCTCCCCTAGTCCCACTCTTCCCATGACCCCTCCCCAATTCATGGCAATGCAAGTTGAAAAGATAAAGGAACTTTTACAAAGCCCCATGTCTAGAGGAAGAGCTTCAGGTGATCAGATCAACAGCTGCTGACAGAGGGGGAATCAGTTTTCTCTAGTTATGAGCCCCCTATAGGTTATTCTGTCCCAAGTGGTCAGCTCTAAACACATGGAAGTATGAGCAACACTAAATGGTCTCTCTCTCTCTCTCTCTCTCTCTCTCTCTCTCTCTCTCTCTCTCTCCCCACACACACACACACACATACACACACACACACACACACACACAGAGAGAGAGAGAGAGAGAGAGAGAGAGAGAGAGAGAGAGAGAGAGAGAGAGAGAGAAAAGAAAATAAAAGTCATATGATTAAGTTTTAACCCATAGTTTTAGGTAGGTTAAAAGGCATTAGTCACCTTAGAGGCACCATTAAAGTTTGCTTTGACCTCATCTCTCATTTGCCTGGTAACACAAGAAAGGAAAACTTCACTTTTGCCACTCTTTACGTTCTCCGTCATAAAGGATGTCTCTGAGTTAGAGGCATGGCTTTCTGATCTGCTCCAAAGAGCAGATCATTCCATACGATTGCTTCCTCCCTCAAGAGTTACTCCATCTCCTTCTTTTATACTCCATAAAAATAAGGCCACGGGCTGTGGCTTAGGACCCTAGAGAATACCTACTCATGCCACTCTTGACAGTTATTACTCTTTAGTTTGCACCTCTGCTCTGCTTCTAATAAAGTCATCTCTCTACTTTGGTAAATCTTCAAGAGTCATTGTTTTCTTTGGACAAGAGGCAAGAGTCTGGAAATACCTGAGTTGCCCTGACCGTGGGCAACAAGGTTTGACACAGACACACACAAGGTGAAACCAAGCAAAGACTTGAAGAATGTGGTCCTTATAGAGACCACTTCTGTAGACAACTTGATCTTGCCCATTTCAAGCCTTCAGAACTGAATGCATTTATTTGGTTTCAGTCATTCAGTCTGTGGTACTTTATTTTGACAGCCAAAACAAAATGATATACTCCCAGTAACAATGGAAAAAAGTCTCCAAATCTTTTTGTTTAGTTACTAAGCTTGATATTTAGCTGAAAGGTTTTTGTCATAATAAAGATGATCTCATTAGTAATAAAACTGTATTTGGCTTGTTAAAGCTATTTGAATTTTTGGAAATTCCTGTGTATAATCCAGGAAGGAAAGCATAACAAGCAATAATAATAGGGTGTCATTTCAAATTTAGGAGAGTTTTTCTAAAAATGCTTTAGTATTGTTAATCCCACTGGGCAAGAATAAGACTATTACCACAATTTTTGAGCCAAATTTGAAGGAAGCTCTCTTAAATACCAGGACCACGGATACTGGCCAGGCCCATAACTGGGATTCCCAGAGCATGACACTGAATTACATTAGACAGGGGCTTATAAAGACAGAACCTTCAAAGCTCTGCACTTCTCATGTTCGTCCAGTCAGGGGCAAGCAGGCATCCTGATGTATGTAATTCCTGCCTACATACCTCCCCCTCCATGTGATCAAGCACATTCTCTGAAGTTGGTGCAACCATGCTTATTTATAGAAGTGAAATCACGTGGCTTGTTATCTCGCATGTACAGCACTCTTCAGCATTCCAGGAAATGATCTGTCCTTGGGCAAGTGGGGCTTACAGGTTTGAGACTTTTGTTTTATAGTTCTCTATATCAGAGTAATTTAATCGTAAAATACAACTTTAGCCATCACAGCATTTATGTGAAAAATAAACAGAAGAGTTAACAGTTTCAGGGATGTAGATATTAGCCTATTTTAATATTAGACTTTAATATAATCACAGAAAAACTCCTCTGCTACCAAGATAAATTGGGGGAAGGCCCATAAGAGGGCTTTTGTAAATAGTGAGCTCTGTTTTTATAAGGATCACTGTTGTTAAGTATCTACATTTCAAAATATAAAGTCATGAGTTTTTATAAATTATTTCTTCTTCTTAAAAACTTTTGTGGTATCTTAGCATAAATGATTAGAGAAATAATGCTGTACTATTAAGAATTTATGAAGAACAATGAAAAGTAAAATAATTCAATTTGAATTTGTTGTGCTTGCCCCATAGTTTACCATGTACTTGGCAGAATTTCACAGTATTTTATCAAATTGGATAGAAATGTGTGTTATGATTGGAATTACGGCCTCATAAAATTGATTTGTTGAAGGCCTAACCTAACACCCAGAGTGACTGTATTTGGAAATGAGACTTTAAAGGTTTAGGAAAGGCTACATGAAGTAAGATAGGTGGTCCCTAGCCCAAGGAGACTTGATGTTTCATGAGAAGAACAAAAGTCCTCTGTGGTGTAAATATATAGAGGGAAGATAATGTAGGAACTACAGTGATGTAGACAGGTACCAACAAGCGAAGGAGAAAGTCCTGGAGGAGTGCTATCTCTGTATCTCTACCCAGACCTTGAGCTTACCATCTACAAAACCGAGAGGAAGTAAGAGTTCGTTCGTTAAAATCCCCAGCCTTGGAAAGTTTTAGAAGCCCATGCCCATCTAGTAAGGTACGTCTTACTTTCTTTCTGAGAGTATTTCTTTTTGTCCATTTCTAAGATTAATATCTTTCAAAATAAACTTTAATTCCGATTTAAAAGAATGCAATCTCCCGTCTATGGCACTTAGCTGAGGAGGCCTCACGGAACTAGTGCTCTGTAGTTCTGAATCAGATACTGGCTGAGAAATTACTTGCAAGAGGGAGTTTGTTACATTTTCCAAAAAAGATATTATTTCCAAGACTGCCTTTTGGTTTCATATTTATAGAAAATCAACGGTTGTGTTTACGTAGGAGAATATGGGATAAGGTCTGTTTCATACATGTGTGTTCCCAATTTATGCAAAGCCACTCATTTATATTCATCCTATTTTTTTCTCAGAATCATCAGATGTATTTGAGGAAAGGCAAAATCAGCAGATAATTTAGAAGCCAAATTTTCAAAAGGATGTTTGTATAACAGGAAAAAAACCTCATCAAATATGACTTTTAAAAGCCTGAGAAGTTGTAGACTTACATCTTTACAATAACATATCCTTAGAGGAAGCAAAAAATACAAATGTGTGAAATTTCATTAAATAATTTTCTTAAAAATTTTCAGCTGATTTGATTTCTGAGTATGCAGTCCACATTATTTTGGAGAAAAATTCAAAACTTTCTCTGAATCTTTTTAGGTATATTTTATGATATTTTAGGTAATTATTAGAACAACCTCTATAATTATTATATCTTTAAACAACAGACCAATGGAAAATTTTTTATTTCCTGTTACTATAGGTTTGATTTATCTTTTTAACATTATGTTTTAAGGTAGGAAGACAAGGGTGAGATATTTACCCCTTCAAAAATTGTATATGTGTGTGTGTATGTATGTATATATGTATTCCTAAATACAGTATTACAGACATAGTTTATATGACAGTTTCTAGGTCTGACTACTTGGTATGGGTAACCAATTGTTATGCTTTTCCCTAAGGAAGCTGTTGTCTGTAGCTCTGTGTATGGTGGAGTCCTCATTAGCTTTCCCATTCCCATATGGACATGTCCCTGGGAGTCATCTTCATCCCCTTATGTTTAGGCAGCCTTCTTGATGAGAAGTTAGTGGTGCAGCTCCTGACATTCTTCAGGTGCTTGGAAATCTGAATTCCAATCCTCATGTTTGCACGTTGAGTGCTTTATCTACAGAGCTATGCCTGCCTCTACTTCCTGAGTGCTGAGAATAGAGGCAAGAGTGACCATCCCCTCCTCCTAAGTATTTCTCAAATGTTGGGAACCATAATAGTTGGTACAGCAACATACAGCACCGAATGAAAACACAGATTTACAGGAGCTTGTATCTCAGGTGATTCAATTTTATTTCATCTGAAATTATGGAGAAGGTGGAAGAATGGCAACAACCGCCAGCAGTAGGGACCAGCAGTAGGGACCCTCGCCCACACTGTACAGTAGAGAAACAAGTAGCACATGGGCCCTTTGAGAAGAAACTGTGGCTACTTTGTTTCACCTCAGCATGCCATTCAGATCCAAACCAGACTCAAATGAATAGTGGAGAAGAATTATGGAGTGCAATACAGGAAGCAATGTGATGTGAAAGATGAAATTATGAGACATTATCTTTGCAATCCTAAGTGAGCTGCGATCCCAAGATCTCATCTGAGAACATCTCTCCGTGCTTGAGTAGGAACCCTAAGTGGCCAGAGACGTCTCAGTCAGCGTCGCTGGTGCTGTAGCACCTGTCCCTTTTAATCTGCTCCTCCACGGTCAGATGTTCAGCCTGGCACTGCACTCTGGGAACCACAGGCTTAGCCGCACACCCTCGGCTTGCAGCATCAAAACCCGTTCTCCCATCATTCCAAGCTGCTCCTGTAGTTTCCCCATGCCAGGATTTGACATCGTTTCCAAGTTCTCTTAAATACAAGCGTGACATACTTTTAAGTTGATCAACAGAATCTATGAAATCACACCCAAGGGTGTGATGATTCTTGGAAAAAGGAGAGACTTTTACGGTGTTAGAAAAGAAAAGGTGTACGTTTTTGTTATTTTCATGGTTTCCTTTCATGGGTAAGAGGTTGATATCAGGAGAGGCTGCACGGCTTTCCCCTTTAACTGATGAGCCCTGCCCGAAGCCTGGCTCCGGAGCGAACTGCTCAGGACTGCCTGCAGTCACTCCGTCAGCCCTTTTCTCCAGAGCCATGGCTAGGACCTTCTTGGAGGACGACTTTTCGGATTCAAAGATACCAAGTAACTCTGAGATTCTAGATGTCTGTTTTAACTTTTTAATTTGATATTCACTTGCGTAGTAGCTGCTTGCTTCACTGGCCAACGGCATTAGATGAGGACATTCTAAAATAGGTTTCTCCTGCCTGCCTTTCTTCAGAGAGCAGACAGCTACCGAATTGTTATTGTTGTTGTTATTGAAGTTCTGTCTGTGGGTCTCTGGCCCCACGTCAGCACCAGGGTTTGTAACTTGTAAAACCTCTGCGCCATCAGGTTCATTAGCATGTCCATCCTTCTCCTTTGCATCGCTCTGCACATACACGTGACTGTCATTAAGATCCATCCCGCTTTTTCTCTTGTTTGCTACACCCTCAGCTTCATTCAGCTTATCTTGCGCATTTCTCTTTTCCTCTTTCTCCTCTTTTCTTGCTTCATACACTTTTATTTCTTGGACTCCGGCAAGGTCCTCTTTCTGACACACGTGGTGCTGACACAGTTGTAGGACAGAGAAGCTCTCTGGCTCTTCCCCTTGATTCTCCATGCTTTTCACGTGCTCTGTCAGCGACTCCCTTTTAAATTCCGAGGGACCAGGGATTGTCACGTGAGGTGGCCATTTAGGCTTACTCATTTTGAGTTCTTCCTCACGGGGAGAGCTTTTCGTAGGCATCACCTGGCAAGGAGGCCAAACAATTTTTAATTTTCCTCTCTCCCCCCATTTCCTCAAATCATCGTTTTGCCACTCGCTGTTAGAAACCTCTGCGTGTTTAGTAAGATCCCCAGACAAGAGGGTATCTGCTGCAGGGTTTTCGCATACACTGGGTTCTTCAGTGGGAATTAAATCAACTAAGCTGGTTTGGTTTTTGCAATTCCATCGATCTTTATGCTGTTTGTGTCCAAAACCTTCATCATAATTTCCTTTCGACTTAAAAAGTTGTTGAAAGTGGGGCTTGCAGTATATTTGTCCATGAAGTGATGCATAATTTCCCAAACTGCCAAAAGAGAAGAAATAATATTGAGGGTTCTGTATACTTACTATACATTTATAGGGAACTGCAGAATTTTAGTAATGAGTCAGAAATTCAGGAAACCCCTTACTACCCAGAGGAATGGCCCTGTTAATTGAAATTCCAGTTAGGCGAATTATCACCAATCCCCACTGAGATTTGTGCCTTTTAGTATTCAGAATTTCATGCTGCATATCACCAAGGATATAGTCGATGTTCTCAGATACAGTCCATCCATTAGACCAATGGGCCTAAACCTGTGCCGACTCTGTGACTTGTGACACTAGATATAGTCCAGATCTAGAATGACTAGTGCCAAGAACTGTTATGCTGAAACTACTAAACTTTTAATAAAAAGTACAGAGAAAAAGAATTCTTCGTGCTGTCAGCTGTGATGACGTACACGAAGAACACAGAGTAAATATTACCAGCATTGTAGAATTTAAGGAACACTGCCTCCACACGATCATGTTCTAAAGAGTCTCGTAGAAAATAAGCTTGAATAACCAGAATATCAAAAGAAGAACCTCAGCACTAGACACTAATGCCATGATACTTGGAAGATGAAATGAAAGGTTAAGGGGGCAGAGAGGGGAACAGGGTATAATGCAGTGTCTAAAGGATCTGGCACGGATATATTAACTTATTTAGAAATGGGTGGGTAAGTTAAATCAAATATAAATTTTACAAAATTTTGGTTCATTGATTGGTACTATCATTAGTTTTTGTTATTAGATGACTTTAAGCTTTTTGTGTAATTTGACTGTTGTATGTATGTTTGTTCATTACTTGAGTACCTGGTACAGGAGGAGGCCAGAAGAGGGTACCAGGTCCACTGGACCTGGCATTAAGGGCAACTACATAGCTGTGGTTGACTTTGAAGCTAGTGTTGGAATCACAGGCTTGCACTATTGTTCTTGTCTGATGCAGTGCTCTGGTTTAAACCTGGGGCCTTGTGTGTGTGCTTCATAAACAATCACCTCAACTAGAGACTCAGCTCCAAACCAAGGCTATTATTAAGATGAATGAATATAAGATATTCTAAATCTGTTATAATTTTTTATACTACTTGGCATTGGATCTAGGCCCATACAATTGCTACACAAATGCTCTGACACTAAGAGGTATCCCAACCATACTTTTTCCATTTTATTTTCAGATAGGGTGTCATTAGGTGGCTCAAAGACATCTTGAAGTTATTGTAATATCTCAGCCTCAACGTAGCTTAGTCGTCATCTTCATGTTTGAGGGACAGAGAAAAAGACATACAGACATAGAAGGGAAGCAGCTACATAGATAAGTTTGGAATTTGATTGGAATTATCATTGAATTTATAGTGTAAAATATATGTAACTATCTATTAGTTCATGCCCCCCCCCCAAATGGCTTAAAAACAAAATCTGAAAGAGTAGAATGGGCACCAAGTGGGTTGACTTGAAGAAGTACATGTTGTTAGAGTAAAGAAGACTTGCAGAAATGATGGGACCAGGGCTTGCACAGGGAATGGAAAGACACCCTGCATTTATCAAGTAATGAAGAAGTCCCTAAAAATTACTTAGGTCATGGAAAAGGTACTCACTCAGCAGACAATGGAAAGAGAAGATATTCCTCTAACCGGGGAAAGAAAGGTGAACCCCAGTTAGTGTATTTTATTGAGGTCAATCAACTATTCCTTTCCAGTTGTGATTAGTAACTGTCTTTTGCCGGGCGGTGGTGGCGCATGCCTTTAATCCCAGCACTCGGGAGGCAGAGGCAGGCGGATCTCTGTGAGTTCGAGGCCAACCTGGTCTACAAGAGCTAGTTCCAGGACAGGCTCCAAAACTACAGAGAAACCCTGTCTTGAAAAACTGCTCCCCTACCCCCCCCCCAAAGGCTCTCCCAGTATGGCCAGCACAGTTCTTTAGGTTGGTCAGTGGATACAAAGTGTTCACACTGTAATGATTAACTGTACTGTGCATTTGGTTACAAAGTGTTCATGCTGTAATGATTTATTGTAACATGCATTTGGTTACAAAGTGTTCATGCTGTAATGATTTATTGTATCATGCATTTCGCTCCTTTTACTTTCTTTGTATTTTTGATCCATCCCTTAAAGGTATCAGTATTTGAATATGTAATTTTGACTCATCATTTTATATGTAGAGATGTTGGGAAGGCAAACGTTACCACAGTTAACGTCAATGACGATTATAGTAGCTCAGGCTGACGGTGGGAAAGTGCGGGGGATGCTTCGAAGAATGATTCAGAAGGATGTCTGGCCTCTCTGTGCAAGTCAAAAAGGAAAAATAACAAAACGTTTCATGAATGAGATAGTCTTAGTTGAGGTCTGAAGAATGAGTGGACATTGAACTGGTAGAGATCTGGAAGATGTGTATTAAAAACTCCTAGAAGGAATAGGGATGGCATCTGGCATTCGCTGGAAGTGTGAGGGAGAAAAAAAATATCTTTTATTGGAAATAGAAGGAGGTAATTCTGCATGGAGCGTAACCTGTAACTGGGAAGAACTGGGGATGCTTGAAGAATTGGAGAGAAGTACATTTGAACCGCAGGTTGATTGATGTCTTAATGCTAGATATTTTTAATCAGAAAGATTGCTTTATTACACTGTAGAATACAGTCTCAGAGCCGATTGTTGATAGTGTTGCTGCTAAGAGATGGGAACACAGGAAGACCACGCTAGCCACAGTGGGTGTGGCGTTTGCCCAAAAGTGAGGAAACAACACACACTGGAACGAGAGTTGAGCTACGGGGATGGTGAAAAATGCACAGCTTAAGGGGAACATTCTGAACTCTGTAATTGAAAACGTGGGTAGCGGCTGAAAGGAAGGGAAAGAATAAGTGAAAGGAAGAAAGCTTCATGACTAGGCCGCAGTGAATGTTCGTGTCGCTTATGATACAGAGGGATAGGAGCTACACTCAGAAAGTGCATGGAAACAGTAAGAAGAGTAAAAGGATCCTACTGATGTGGTTGTACTTACAGAGGCCTTGATCATTGGAAATAAGTATTTAATGAGCAACGGTGCACTCTGGCCCAGCAGTGTACAGTTCAGAGTCACCCCCACATGGAAGTTATGGGGTCATGTGTGCTTGACTCATTCACCAGAAGGAAACAGAAACAGTGAGAAGACTATATCCAGACTTGTGGGTTTCTGAAGAGCTCCACCATCTATCTCACTGATGGTCAGGAAAAGGAGTCACCCACCCAGGTGCCTGAGAAGGAGCACCTTTGAAATCGAGGGGAATCATTATGTCATATTGTCATGGAAACCAAGGGAAAGTACTGAGGAATATTTGCACTGCCAATTAGAGTCAGGAAGGTGATAGTCTGAAAGGTGCACATTAGATTCAGCAAACTAAATTCCATTTCAGCATTTCAAACTATGGCTTTACCAAATGTCACGTTCATTTAAATGCATCTCCTTTGAGAGGTGCAAAAGGAAAGCTCATGCCACTGTGTTGATTAGCATGCGGCCTTTGCTTCAGAAATAAACAGCTTTTGCCTGACCTGTCACTAACATTATTCCTAGATCTATTTCTTAACTCACACACAGTAGCTCAAACAGACAAGCTCTGCACCATGCCCTGCTGTGGGATACAAAGTTTCCCTGGAACGTATCCAAGCCTATTCACAGCCACACCCACCTGCTCTCTCTAGCCAGTCATTCTTGGGCTCCAAGGAAACATGAGTCCTGATGGGAACAGAATGGCCTGCCAACTACAATATTCGCTATCTGCCCTTCACAGAAAGAGTTTACCAGCTTCTAATCTAGAGCTAACGCATTCAGGCACATCACCAACTTAAAAATCCTGACTTCACAGGTACTCAGAACGTTTTCTTTTCTTTTTCTTTTTCTTTCTTTTTTTTTCCCCCTGGAACTAGCTCTTGTAGACCAGGCTGGCCTCGAACTCACAGAGATCTGCCTGCCTGCCTCTGCCTTCCGAGTGCTGGGATTAAAAGCGTGCGCCACCACCACAGGCTCTCAGGACTCTTTTTTACCCACGCCATTTCCACAGCTAGAAAGTTAACTTGTGACAGGGAAGTGTTGAGAATCAGCCTCGGCAATGCACAGTAGAATAGGGTCACAGTCCCCTGTGTGACGGTAGTCACTGAGGGCAGCTGTGAGATCTGGAGAATTCTACTTCTCTTTAGAGACTAACTATTATACATAGGCTCCTAGGTTCTTCAGCCCATGTGGCACACTCAACATGACATTGTTACCTCAGTTTACTGCTGCAATGATGGCATCGGAAACAAGATTTATGAAAATTCTGCTTGTCTGCTACGAGGCATTCCATTGGATAAACTGTCTTTTGACAGATTACGCAGATTTCCTTGTCTTGGACCAGCAGTTTCTAAAAATAAAAATTTATAAAGGCTTATATGTTTCTATTTTCCATCACTTGCAATAGCATAGGAAAAGAAATAATAGATAAACTGGACATGCAGATAAAGTGAAAAGTCCCTGATAATTTCTTTATGTCTTGCTCTCTGGACAGTGTGCAATAGCATGGAATTTTGAGGATCTGGTACAAAGATTTAATGCCTCTACCATTATACCTTGTGGAAATTGGGCTATTATATAATAAACACATGTGTATTATGCTTTCTTACACGAATACATTAAATATATACAGTAAACTCAATCATGGGGAACCTTAAGAAAACTCATCATTTGAAGCAACTAGATATAAAGTTTTATATATAACTTTTATTTCTAAAACCGTATTATGGATCAATCATTCCAAAGTACATGCAGATTTTTATGAGTCAAGACATTGTATCGTATTTGATTAAATATTATCTCAATAATATCAGGTTTACTTCATGACGCCAGTAGTTTACTTCCTTGTAATAACACTCTCCCATACATGTAACGCCAGGGAGGGACCTCTCCTACTTTCCTAATTGACTTTAGACTTTACAGCCTTTAGGATCCTTACATCTACCCTTTCTGTTTTTTTTTTTTTTTACTGCTGACCATCTCACTTAGTACCTACAGCTGCTCCCTACTGCTCCCATGTGAAGGGTTGTCTTTATAAATAACAGTGATTACATCACTGACCAGGATCCTCTAGTGGCTTACACTGAACACAGACACATCAATTAAATATTGGTTTTGATTTGCGCTATACTCTTCCGACAATAACTAACCTTTTGTATTTGTCACCTATGAAAGCAATTATGTGGAGGTCCTTCATACAAAAGCCACATTCGTGCTTAGGCTCTGCCTCTCCGTGATTGAGAGGACTCCTTTGCCTTTTTCACTTGAGTTAGGACATATTTCTATGTGTCATGCCAGCTTCTTTGTGTTTTCTATGGTTTTGAACTGTCTTAGCAAAAACTGAGCATTTGAAATTAATTAGACAGCTTTGCTTAATTATGCCAGAAGCAAGCACATTAAGAAACCATATTAACTTGATAAACTAGACACATATGTTGTAAATATGAGAGGCATAATTATTAATTTCAGCGGTTTTTATTTTTAAGTTTGCCATTTCTTTGAAGCTGTCTAAAAGAATAGACTGCATTAACAAGGCCGATTCATTGTGTCCTAGCATTTTATCATTAAGCCTCATTAATTGTAAAAAGCATGGAATGTACAATTGAGTAAGCTATCTTGTGATATTAAAAATATGATGTTCTTATGACTTAAATCTCTCATCTTACAAACATAATCAAGTCTTAAGACGTATTACTTATCCTCGTCTATGAATTAGGTCAATGGAATTGTCATTTGGGCTTAATGTTCATAAAGATGAAAATATCCATTACAGAAAACATTGGGATCTGGGTGTGTTATCACCTCAATTCCATTACAATAGCTAAATATATAAAATTTCGAACGTTACATCTACATCTTTAACATGCTGATAAAAATACAGCATGCGTGCATACTGTGAGTTCTGTCTGAGGCTTTTACTAAGGTTTGTTGAGGCTATTTAAGTACACAGTTAAAATATGTCAAAGGTTTTGATCTGGTACCACCATAAACTATTGAATGAAGTAAATCTTATTATTACATTTTAATAACGAGTTTGTTTTATAGCAAACAAATAGTTCCACCATTGCTAAAACTACCCCAGCAGTTGTTACGTCTGATGCTTTCTTCAAACCCCTATTTAACTTGAGTTTGAAGAACAGGTTGCTGTAATGCATTCTGCAGGTTAGTCATTTTAAATGTTATTGTTAATTAAGGAAGTAGAAAGCAAGGATAGCAAAGAATCATAAGCCCACAGGGGTTGCCATTAGTCCTAGCTTGTTACTGGGTTATTTTTACACACTGTTTAATTGCAGATATTATTTGACATTGGCACGCATGCTTTCAAATGTGTTAATCTTCTTTCATACTCTTCAATCTCATTTACCACGTATAAAGGCAGATTCCTCCTGGAAGGCCCGGCTCATTTCAGTTGCATGTGCATTGGAGGTTTCATAGCCCAAGTGCTTAAAAACCCGTTCGCTCTCCTGCCACGTCTTCTGAAAATCTCTTCTATGATTTGGAGGGGAATCCGCAAGGTCTAGGATGTGGCCAGCAATCACGTCTTCATAGGTTGGTGGAGCGTGCCTGATGTCAAAGCCAGACCTGCCTGCTTCCGAGCTACATGTCGATGTGGTTGCTACCTTTGACCCCATGATCTGACTGTCAAATGCGTCTATGCCTAAGAAGTGCTCACTGAGAGACCTTGCTTCAGAGTGAACCCTGGGCTGCATTGCAGAAACTGTTCCGTGGTGCTCTCTAGGATGTCTGTAGGAAAAGCCTGGAAAATTAGCATTTCCAGAAGATGCTAATCCAAATTCCTCCTTACAAAATGTGTGACTCTCTTGTTTCATGTTGCGGTTTATTTCACCGTTTGCATAAGCTCTTCTACCCGTCTTTGCTTCAAAAACTGGGTCATTCTCGAATTCCCTAAACCATCTGTGCATTTCATTTTCATGGCCATTCAGAAAATGTTCAGCCATTTGAACCGTTTGATTGGTAGCGGCTTCAAATCTCTCTGTGTGTTCTGATAGGCGAGGCCCTTGCACCTTGCGGATGATTTCAACTGCATCATAGCTTTCCATTTCTGGCATTGTGCTGTTGATTGAGCTGATTTCATCTTTATGAACATACGTCTCCTTTTTCTCTGTTTCTCTCCTTTCCTCTTGAGCTTCTACAGATTCTCGGAAGGAACCACTCACGACGTGGTTCACATTTACAGGTATCGTGATGGCTGGTGGAGAGTCCCTGGCATGACTTTCTATCTTAATTTGCCTGCGGAGCGTGGCTGGAGACACGATCACTTCTGATCTCTTCTCTACAATCGGAACCGGGGTCCCTGGCGAGCATGGGATGCTACCTCTGGCTAACCTGGCCGTGGTGTCTTTGAGTCTAACGAGTTGTTCAGAGCGGCTCCTTGGTGGGGAAGGGGAGGTGCCTGTTCTGGGAAGTCTAGATGTTTGCTCCGTGGGTCTTCTGGGTGGAGGTTCAGTACAACTGTTCTTTTTAGGGGACTGAGAAAGCTCACTCTTAGTGGAGGTTTCTGCTCGGCGGGCAGTGGACTCTATTGTAATGAACGTTGGTGATGGTGGACGATTTTTCAGAGAGGGAGGAGCAACCTTATAATCTCCCTTAGGCTCCGGATGTGTCTCAGCAGGATAAAGGGTCATTGCTACTTGGCGGTGTGATGATTTTTCTTCTCCAATTTTATTTTCTTGATCATGAGTCATTGTTATTTGGTGGTGTGATAATTTTTCTTCTCCAATTTTATTTTCTTGCTGTTCAGTGCATTTATTAGAGCTGGCATTGACATTAGGCACTTTCAATGACATTTCATTAAGATGGCTAGGCTTATCTCTCTGCTTTCCTGTTTGGGGGGCCATCGTGGCTGTTTGAATTACATGTTCACAGTGCGCAAGCATATCCTCTGCTCGAGTTTTAATATGTGTTATTTCTTCTTTGACTTTTTCTACATTATTCTCCATGGCAACATGAACGCCATAGTCTCTTTTTTCTTCACTTATCAGCCATACAGGGACAATATTTAACAGTGTCTGAAAGGTTTGAAGGCCACTTTTATTGGACTCTGCTTCGAACTCTTTTACTCTAGACAAAATCTGCTGTAGTTCTTCACGTTTTCTCAAGAATTCCAATATATTTATGGCACAGTTCCCATCATTCTGCAGGGATTCTTTCACAGAGGAAAATGAAGACTTGTTATGTATAATCTCTTGCTTTGACTCCTCAGTGTTAAGAGTGACATGGGTCTGTTGAATGCCCCGGTCTCCAAGACCTTTTTTCTCGGTCACATCAGGCAGTTTTTTGTGCTCAACTGTACTTCCAGATGTTTGTATTTGTGTTTGCTGAAAATTCTGAGTCCGTGTGTCTAGGCATGCATCAAAAATCGTTTGTTGGACTACCCTTGGTACTCTCCGGTCCTGCAGATTCTCTTGCTTTCTGTCTGTTAATCTGTCCTCTTTGGAACTGCTCATGGATGAGTCCTGATGACTTTCTTCACGCCCTAGGACATTTCCTCTGTCAAGCTCCCCAAATCCCCTCTGCTTCTTGGGAGGTGTTTTGACTTTACTCTTGTGATTTTTCCCTGAAGATTCTTCAGGCATTTGTATGGTCACCGTTTTCTCCGTTTTAGGTAACTGAAAAGATTTTTCAGGCACGGATTGCTTATCATCACACTGTGTCTTTGCTTGGGTTTTCTTGATTTCCTGATTCATTTGTTTAGTGATGGTTTGGGCGTCAACTTCAGATTGCTTTATGTGACTTTCAGAACTGAGATCTATTTCAGTCGATGTATGATCTAGTGTTGGAAGCTTGATAGCTTTCACTTTGAAACTTGGGAAAGTTGATTTGCTTTGAGGAAAGGGCAATGTCTCCATATGCTGTTCAAGTGTTTGTTGTGTCTTACATTCCTTGTAATTCTGGCTAATTTCACAAGCTGATTTTGATTGTTGCATGTCCTTTGAGCTTTGTATATCTTCCTTTCTCATTATACACGTATCTTCTGAAGCTGCTAGAACATGCTGGAACCTCTCAGTAGCAACCGCCAATGCAGAGACTGTGGAGCGTTGGCTGTCAGAGCTCACACCTGCAAGCACAGCCCTGTTCTTAGTCAAGTCCAAATCCGTCCTGGGTATGGGGACTTTCTCAGTTGCTTTTTGTGACTCTGTTTCTTTCTCCTTCTCTGATATGTTTTGGTGGTAGGTTTCTGTTTGGACAGTCCTGTGGCAAGAAGTCTCCTGTCGCTGTTTCTCTTCCCTTTGTTGTCTGTATTTTTCTTCGGCAATCATTAAAGGTGTCTTAAATTTTCTCATGTAAGGCTTTGGGCTTTGTTGCTCTGAACCCGATGGAAGTGAGTGGGATTTAACTAGGGGTGCTGTCTGTTTACCCCTGGGAGCTGAGACTTCTGGAACCGTCTGAGATAGTGAGTTTGCTGAGTGGATTGGCAGCTGTTTTCTTTCACCAAGGCTTTCTCTGAATATCTCCTGCTTTGTCTCAGTGTGCTCACTGCTCACTGCCACCCCTGATCTTTCCTGATCCGTTGGAAGGATGGTTTTCATTTCCGTATCTGACACAGATTTTCCCAATTCGCCATTTGGGTACTGCTGACTGATTTTATCTTTAATTCTCTTGGGAAGTTTGGGTTTGGGGAGTGTAGGAGGTGGTGTTTTTCCTGTTAGGGTTTTGGCCTGAGAGTGAATCTGCCGAGAGCCTGAGAATTCTGCTTGGGAATGCTGCTGCCTGAACATTTCACTGCGCTTTTCTAGGGCAGAGGGGGGTAGAAGCTGTGCTGCTTGCCATGGAGTTGGAGGAGGTGGAGGAGGTAGGGATGCTGACAGACGTTCTCCTTCTGATTTCTCATCTACTGGTGGTGGAGGGAGAGGGAGACTTGGGAAGTTTTCAAATTCAGTCCTTGTCTTCTCTGTGGATGAAGAGGGAAGAAACTCATTCTTTTCAGGCAACAGCATTGAAGGCGGTGGAGGGGGGAGAGGAAATTCAATTTCGGATGATGCATTGGAAGGTGGAGGAGGAGGAGGAGATGGAGGTGGAAGCGAGTCCTCATTTTCTTTTACATGACACTCAGGGTGAAGGTGGATTGGATTAAGGGACCTCTCCATCGCCGTTTTCAACTCTTTGGAAGTATTTGTCTTCATTAGAAAGTCCTGGCTTTCTAGACAAACATCAATTTTCTGGTTTTTGTCAGTTGCCTGAAATTTTTTGTGGCCTTTCCCAGAGACTTTCATTCCTGTTAGTCCATGGACATCCTTACCTATGGGTAAAGCTTGAAGGCTCACATCATTTTTCTTCATATCTTTATTAGAATACCATGTTTCCTGACTTAGCAAGGCTTGCTCCCGAAAGTCCCTGGTTGCCCTGTGCATCTCCTCAGCTGTCTTGTTGGTGGGATGTTGGGTGGGATCTGGCATATAACTTTGTGCCCCTGGTGATATATTCACATTTTTCATTTTATTTTGACTCTTCCCATAAGAATCCCAGGACTGAGACTTCTTGTGATTGTTCCCTACTTCACACGTTTGAGTCTGCTGCTTTCTAATCATTTCATCTACCGACTGGGAGAAGTTAAAGATAGCATCCTTCGACTCTTTCACATTCTCTGATCCCTTGGTTTTTAGATTTTCCTTCATTGCCATGGTTGTAGTTAACTGTTTGCTCATATTATTGCCACCACGCAGATATTCTTTGCTCTCAGTCCAGATGCCAGTTCTGTCACCCATGTCTAAGGCGTTTCTCATGGCTCTGTGTTCTGGATTAGACATCTTCCTGAGGTTTTTCTCTAGAGCGTCGTTGTTTTGTTCCCGATCAACAACAATCTTGACAGCGCCCTTTGGGGCTCTGGGAAGATGAACCTCAGATGTTTCTTCTATTAAAGTCTGGTTGTATGATTGCTTCATGGTTTCATGGAGAGGGCCTGGTCCTGCTTGATGCCTGGTTGCTGGCTCAAACGGTCCTGGCATTGGTTGGAGAAGACTTTTTTTGTCTCTCTGGACAGTAGCTGAACGAATCCCTACTTTTTGTCGTTCTGCAAATCCCACTGTTCCAGGTAGTGCATCTTCTTTGATTAGTCCTGCTCTAGCAACCTCTTTGAAACCCTGCTGTGCTTCTTTCAAAGACCTTAGTGATGTTTCAAGGTCATCTAGCATCATCTCTTTTTTCAGTATTTCAGTCCTTGTATTTGTAGCCTTCTCGAGGCACGCAATAGCTTGCTCAAGATCACCAGAGATGCCGCCAGATTGTTTAGATTCTTTCTGTCTGTGGCTTGACTCCTTAAGTGACTCTAGTGTGGTCAGCCTGTCACAGTTTACAGTTTCGTCTGCTTTTGACCCTGTTTTCTGATTCATGGCCAGGCTGAGAGAATTGAGGGTTGAGTTCAAATCACCTTTTATATTCTCTTCTTTCTGTGTCTTGAAAGATGAACCCTGAAACCCAGCCATGAGGACTTTAACTGTATTATGCACTTCTCCCGGGATGATGTCAGTTTCATGGACAGTACGTTCAACCAGAGATTGCCTTTCCTTTAGTAACAGTTTTGTGCCCTCCACATCACCCCTGATTGTGTCTTTCTCTCCCTCTTGTTCCCTGGCTGTGAGTGTTTCACTCGTCCCTGCTTGAAGTTGTTTGAGGTAATCCAAAGCTCCAGTTTCTATGCATGTTGTGAAGAACTGAACGTTTCCCCTCTCTGAGGCCTCGACTTTTGTCCTTTGAGGTATTTTACCATTTGATGGAGAAAATAGCAGGTTATGAATGGTGCCTCTTACGTCACCTCCTATTACGTCTTCACGTTCAGTCTTGTCACCGGCATTTTCGTGAAGAAGACAGTAGATAGTCATGTTGATATCTCCTCTTTCATCTTCCTGAATCAAGATGCCTTTCTTTGTGTATTTTTCCTCGGAGAACAGCTTTTTTATCGCTTGTTTAACATCCCCTCTCACTATCTCTTCCTTTTCAGCATGAAATTCAGTTGATCTGTTTAATAATTGAGTTTTAGTCAAATTGACATTTCCCTTCTCCTCTTCACTGACAAATATCTCTTTCTTTGTACCGTCCCTTTGGGAAAGTAAATTTATCATTATGCTTCTGAGATCAGCCCTGATAACGGCTTCTTTCTGTATCTCAGGGGTTGTTTGGTTCATGAGCTTGTATTTTGCCATTCGGACATCGCCAACTTCATCAGCTTCAATGATAATTCCAGGAGCTTCAATAACTCTTTGAGAGTAGAGGTCTTCCAAGGTTTCTTTAATGCTTTTGCCAATAATTTCTACCTTTTCAACTCTGGTTTCATTGAATTCATGAATAGGTTTTGTTTCAAAGAGCCATGTAGTTGTTTTGACATCTGATGGAGGAATTTCTTCTTTGGTCGTTTTTGCATCACGTTCGCCTACTTCCTTAATGGAATCCAGTGCTTGATTTTCAAAGAGCCACACTGCATTCTTAACGTCACCTTTCCGCACCTCTTCCTGGGTGACAGTCTTGACGGTGTCATATCCAGACCCTGCTCCCAGTTCATCTATGCTGCGCGTTTCAAAGAGCCATGTAGAAGTCTTAACGTTGCCCTTTTGTACTTCGTTGACACTCACTGTTCTTATAAATTTCTTCTTGTCACCATTGTCAGACTCAAAGAATTGTTTGCCCGTCTTCACGTCGCCTCCTTGAATAAAATCTGCAGTGTGCACAACAGTATGTGGTTCATCTGAGATCCGATCCAGCGGTTGAGTTTCAAATTTGTATCTGACAGAACTCACGTCCCCCTTCTGAATGTCTTCCTGGGTGACAGATTTAATAACATACACATCTTCTGATTCATTAATTGAGTCTAATGGTTTTGTTTCAAAGAGCCACCTCGTCCCTCGTACATCCCCATGAATCACTTCTTCCTTTTTAACAGTTGTCACTTCGTGGTAAAACCCTTCTTGATCTCGAATTGCATAGAGAGGCTGTGTTTCAAAGAGCATTCTGTAGCTCTTCACATCACCTTTGATTGCTTCTTCATTATTTGTTTTCCTGGTGCTGACGCCCTCAGATTCTTCTTTAATCTCATCCAAAGAAAACGTCTCAAAAACGAAGCACCCCTTTCTCACATTTCCTCCTTGTATGTCTGTCACTGTCTTGACCAATACATCCCCCTCTTCATTTTCTTTTATCGTATCAATGGGTATGTTCTCAAATAGCCACCTACAGTGTAACACATTGCCTTTCTGAATGTCTTCAGTTTTTAGGGTTTTGATCTTATTCAAAACATCCTCTGAACTGCAACTGATAGAATCTAAGGACTGGTGCTCAAACTTATACTTCATTCCAGAGACGTCGCCAGCTTGTATATCCACCTCCACAGGCTTGTTTTCTTTCCCTTCCTTCCCCTGTATGTTGTCCAGATTTTCTGTCTCAAAGCGAAAACATGCTGTCCGAACATCCCCACCTTGTATCTCATCCTGCTTTACAGTTTGTAGTTTGATTGTCGCTTCTGAGTCATCTTTTATAGTATCAAGTGGCTGAGTTTCAAAAAGCCAGGTACAGGTTCTAACATCACCCTTATGAATATCTTCGGTGTTTGTCGCCAAGGAAACCTTTTCATAAAGAGACTCCATTGGCTGGGTCTCAAAGAGCCATTTACAGGTTTTCACATCTCCTTTAACAACATTTGTGGTTTGTTCAGTTTTGCTTCCTGTTTCCTCCTCATTACTAAAACATTTAAATGAATCAAGAGGCTGAGTTTCAAACAACCATCTAGCAGATTTCACACTCCCTGCTTGTATTTCTTGAGCAGATATTCCTCTAATTATCTGAAATTTATGAAGACTTTCTTCAAATTGGTCAATGGGCCTTGTTTCAAAAAGCCACCTACAGCTTCTTACGTCTCCTGTGAGAATTTCTTCCTGCTGAACTGTCTTTACTTGATGGTAATTTCCAAGACGGTCTTGAATAGCATACAGTGGGGTTGTCTCGAAGAGGGATTTATTCAACTCCACAGTGCCTCTGGTGACTCCTTCCACCTCATTTTTATGTGATGCATCCACCTTAGTTAAATTATTGGCCTCAAAGATATGCGTGTAGCTCTTTACCTGACCTCTATCAACTGCTTCTAACCTCACTGTCTTTGTGTACTTCTTCTTACCTTCTCTAATGTCTTCTAAAGGTTGAGTTTCAAAAACCCATTTTTGGTGCTTAACGTCTCCTTTTTCTTCTTCAGAGGCAGTGATTTTTTGAAGTTTTCCTACATCAGGACTGTCTCTTAAAGCTTCTATTGGAAACGTTTCAAATAGATGCTTGGTGGTTTTTACGTCACCTCCTATTCTCTCCTCAGGTGATGTAGTATCTGCATCAGGGACGTCTTTTAGAACGTCTAACGGCTGTGTTTCAAACATCCAGCACTTCTTAGAAACGTCTGTACCTATGATGGCTTCTTTGTTAATGACGACCTCATCAGCCTTTTCTTTAATTTTCTCGAGGGGTTGAGTTTCAAATAACCACTTTGCTCTACTCACCCCACCTTTGACGTTTTCCTCCATGGATATTCCTCGCACAACTTTAATTTCTGTGATATCTTTGCTAATTGCGTCCAATGGCTGCGTTTCAAACATCCAGCGTGCTGTTCTCACGTCTCCCCTTTCAACGTCTTCTCTCTGCACAGTTATAATTTCTAGTGTTTGCCCTGAACCATCTCTGATGACATAGAGTGGTTGAGTTTCAAAACACTTTATGCTCCTCTTAACATTTCCTTTAATTTCTTTGAGTTCAGATCGGAGTTGTAATAAGTGAACTTCATCCACAGAGTGAAGCTGCCCAAGCTGATCCAGGTTTTGAGTTTCAAACATGTACCTCACAGTCTTAACGTCTCCTCCAGTGATGTCATTTACAGCCGTATCTGCTGTTTCTTCTTGACTTTGGTGCATTTTGTTCATTGAATCTAAAGGCCTTGTTTCAAACATCCACCTTGCTGTGCAAACATCTCCTCTAGCTAGCTCAGGCATTTTCTCTGTGTTTCCTTCAGTGCCAGGAGAAGGAACCCCCAGGGCATCTATTGGCTGAGTCTCAAACATCCAAGTCGTATATTTCACATCACCCCCAGCAATGAGTTCTTGGTCAGCAGCGCTTTTGAAAGTGGACCCTTCGTCTGCAGAGGCACTTTTGATAGAATCTAATGGTTGATTCTCAAAAATCCATCGCATGGACTGCACCTCTCCTTTCAGAATTTCATCCCATTCCAGGTTTTCTTGGTTCAGATCTCTCTGAGAACTGTTATTTGTATTTTCAAAAATATACCGAGCTTGTTGCACGTCTGCCGAAATGGAGTTTCCTGAGTTTATCTGGCTAGAAACAATTTCAGAAACCTCACTGATGTAATCCTTTTCCAAGTTTTTTCTTAACTCGGGATGGATATGTCTATATAAGCGGTTTAATTCATACAAATTTCTTTGTTTGGTATATAAATCTTTGGGGATTGGTAGTCCTCTAGGGGGGCTGGGGAATTCAGGGGACTGGGAAAATGCTGTCCTATCCATTGGTGTCTGAAGTACGTCAGGTGGGGGAGGAGGAAATTCTTCCGTCTTCCCTGAAGGAGGGCCATTCACTTGTGCCAGGGATGTTGAAGTAACACTGTGATTACTATAACTTGAGGTTGAGGTTTCCCTCCTCTGGCTGGTTGAAGTGTAAGAAGAAGAGGTACCCACAGCTGATGATGGCTTTAAGGATTCTTCACTGTCATTTTCAATCTTTAAAGGAGAGAAAATCAAGGCTTATAACGGCAACTGTAGTACGGAGATTTCCTGGGCCCTACCTTTCACCTATCCACAAACAGGATTCCGCTGTGATGCCTTCCTTGGAAAACAGGTATGAACTGTGTTTAAACCTACTTGGGAGAATACTCAATATGGGTTAGTAAATATCATTCTATTTTTAATAATAATATTCTTCCATCAAGGTATCATTGACTCAGCATTTGAGCATTTACACATACTCACACATTATATATATATATATATATATATATACACACACACACACACACACACACACACACACATAGGGTCTCTTTTATAGCCTTGGCGAACCTGGCATTCACAGAGATCTACCTGCCTCTGCCTCTCAAATTCTGGGATTAGAGGAATATGAAACTATGCCTACTTTACATACGCTTAATTTGCCCCTCTTCTCTTGATGTGCAGTGTAATCTATGGAGGCAGAAGAGATCTTGAGGTACTTCGTGAGTTTTTTGGTTTTTTTATCATTTAAAATAAAACATGTAACTATTTGGCCATTAAAATTGACTTAGTTACTTTACTTGATATTAGTTTATAGACTTTAAGGTCTATATGACTTTCTTCATTCATATTCTCCAGTGGGTGAGAGTTCTCACTCTACCTCATAGATGAATATCCTCCTTTTGAGATAGAATAAATGCTAGTTCAGATTATTTTGTTATGAAAACACCACAAAAATTCAAGTATATTTAAGCATTTTTAACCCTTAATGTGCTCCTGTATAGAGAGTATATCATACCTTTATGCACCTGGATGGAGTTGTGGTTTCTCTGTCAGAGTAGAGAAACTTTTCCTGGGCAGACTTCTCAAATTGCTCTTTCAAAATCTTTGTGGAAACCTTAGGCATCTCTTCATCCTCGGGTGTATCAATGACTACAAAAACACATAGATACCAGGGATATTTTACAATGAGTAAAATGATATTTGAGATGAAAACACCATGCTGCATTAAACACCTTATAATGTAAATTAGCGAACAAGACTTAAAGGACAAATTTACGCACATGGCATTATTTCATCTCTTGATTTTGAAGTGAAGCAAGAAGTATTAAGAAAGAAACACAGAAAAGAAATTTTGGATGTGAAGCAGGAGGGATGGTACAGCAGTTAGAAGAGCTTGCTGCTCTTGCAGAGGATCAAAGTTTAGTTCTCAGCACCATGTTGGGCAGATCATTACAACTTGGAACTCCAACTGTAGTGGATCTGATGCGGTCCTCTGGCCTTTGGGTGTTTCGCTCTCTTTCTCTCTGTTTCTCTGTCTCTCTGTCTCTGTCTCTCTCTCTCTGTCTCTGTCTGTGCCTCTCTCTCACACACACACATACACACACACACACACACATACCACATAATACACATACATAAAAATAAACTTTAAAATTATTTGGAGTGGTTATCTCTGGGTAGGAATATTTTCAGAATTTCTACAACTGTGTTTTAAATTCTAGACGCAGAAAAAGCAATACATTTTAAAGAAAAAAAGATAGGCCATTTTTCTTGTTTGTTTGCTTAGCTATTTTGTTAAATTTTTTTGCTCTGTAGCCTATATCTCATTATGTAGCCCATGCTGGCTTGAACCTGCAGCAGTCCTATTGCTTAAGCCTCCTAAAGGCCAGAATTACAAACATGAACATGCGTCACTGAGCCTGGCAAGAAGAATGCTGCATTTCTTATGTCACAAGAAACAAATACTGTTTAGGCCGCAGCAGAGGTGCGATCTTTCCTTTCATCTCATCAGATGAAAGCCATCCCCTCCCTGTACGAGTGGACAGCTGCATCTCATCGTCTGGAAACATCTACCAATTTCCACATAACCTAACTTCCTATCTGTGGGTTGAGAACTGACCTATTATTCCCTTAATTTTATTGTCAGGGTGCTTCATAAGCAATCAATTTTATTCTAGGTTCCAAGGTGTAAAAAACATTCAGTGGTGGTTAGCTTATTACCTTTCTGGAGTTTAGAATGAATTTATTATAGGTCTGATGGGCAATGAGCTATTTTAAAATATGTTACATGTACTAACACAGGCAAAATCTAATTATATGCAGAAATGCAATCCTGCCCCCTTTGGGAGCATGACTCACAGCTACTAAAGTTCCTTGGCAGGGAGGACTGGCTTCTGAACGTCCTCCAAACCCACGTACACAGAAAGGGCAAAGGTCAAGTGTGCCCAATTGTGCCAGATGGTTACCTGTTTCTTGAACATACTGACGGAGCTGTGAAGCTTGGTTTACTTCCTCAGTGTGCTTTTCAAGATGTGACGTCTGTTCCAAAAGACAATTTTAAAAAGAGTAATTGTTTTTAAGAAGTCAGTGATTTGAGTACTGAAAATAATCTTTATTTTGCAGCATTTTTCTTCTGAGAATTTGGTACATGTTGAGGGAGGCCAACTACTATTTCTATTGTTTATTTTATTGTGTACTCAAGTTATAACAGAACATATGCGAATAACACCTAACTGCAGGCATATTTTTAGGCGGCTTGTTTCATTTTTCAAAATAGTTCTAACGGGAAAGTAGGGTTAGACACACTGCTGTATATTTATCCTAAGTACACATAGTAAAAGCATATGTTTACAGCAAAGTCAAAAAATTCTACACAGTCCTGGAGACCATTTGAAATTTTTTTGTGTGTTACTAAGCAATTACCATTTCTGTTTTGAAGACATCGGTTCCATGTGCTTTATAGAATTCTTGTTCATTCTTTCTCATCTCTTGACTGCTGTGGATTGCTTCCTGAAAATGACAGATAAACAGTCTGACCATTTCTTTATAAAATTCTGAAAAAATGAATTATTTTATTAATGTAATTTCAGTGACAGATAATTCAGAAAAGACGAAGAAGGGGGAGAAGGAGGAGGAGGATCAGTAGGAGCAGGAGCAGAGGTAGCATGGGCTTCCTCCTCATGTTTGACTGTGAAAACAAAAGGTTGTAAATATAACTATTTAAAATGACACAATCTAGTTTAATACATTAGAGGCTCGGAAATTCTGAATATGCCTCACTGGGTATTGGCAAGTGTTGCAAGGTATCAACTCCTTTCTGCAGGCCCTATGGGAGATCTCATTCCTTTGTCTTCGGAAGCTTCTAGAAGCAGCCACCCTCCTTTGCTCATGCCTTCCTCTTTCATTCAGCTGTAGTTCTTTCTCACCCCCACCTGTCTGATGTAATCTTCAGCTTCTAAGCACCTTTGTGACTGTATTGGACTGACCCAAATGAACATGGATTTGTCTCATCATAAAACTATGTGACTGGTAGCTTTATTTAATTTTGTGGCTGGACTGTGGGTAGGGGTAGGGAGATATGGGGACAGGGAAGAGTGTGGGTAGGAGGAGAGGAGATTAGCTTAAGGAGGGAATGCAGGAAGATCAATTAAAATTGAGGGGCATTTGAGGAGTACTGAAACTTAGTTCAGTAGAAACCTTATAAAATACATGAAGGCAATCCTAATGAAGTTTCCAAATAATGGAGGAGACAGAATCCCAACTGGCAATCCTTGTCACCCAATGAAGCTACCCATACTGGGAATTAGTTATATTCAGTTGCATTGCTGACTAAAGAGCATCCCATGGAAGTTCCCCACCAATCCAGGCTGCTGCCAAGACAATAGGGTGATCTCCACAAACCGAGAGTAAGAATCTATTGACAAACACCAACACAACTCATTGATCATGGAGAGAGTGAGCAGAGAACCTTCACTTTTAGGTTCTAGTGTCTTTGATACAGAAAGGTACTTTGCAGGTTACCAAAAGAGAAACAGAAACACCAAGCCAGCTGCCCAGCCTTTGATCTGCAATGCTTTTCTTCTGCAAAACATGCTAGGGCAATAGTGGCACAAAGCTTGTGGTAGTAACCAACCAACATCTGATTTGACTTAAGGCCTAATCCACAAGATGGAACTCATGTCAGACATTGTGTGTATGATCAAGAACCAGAGACTGGATAGCCCAAAGATCTAGGATCAAACCAAATACTACCAGTATTAAAATAATAAAAACAAAACAAGACAAAAAACCCAAAAAACAAAAAACAGAGATAAAATGACCCCTAAATGATATTCTGCTATACTCATAGATTAGTGCCTTATTTAGCCATCACACACACACACACACACACACACACACACACACACACACACACCACACACACGTGCGTGCGCGCGTGCACACACAGAGAGACAGAGAGAGACAGAGAGAGAAACAGAGAGAGAGATAGACAGAGAGACAGAGACAGAAAGAGAGGGACACACACACAGAGAGAGAGAGAGAGAGAGAGAGAGAGAGAGAGAGAGAGAGAGAGAGAGAGAGAGAGAGAGAGAGAGAGAGACACAGAGAGAGAGAGACAGACAGACAGACAGACAGACAGACAGACCTTGGAACACACAGTTCTAAATGGGATGTGTCTACCTCCCCTCAGGGATCAGGGAACCCAACAGAAGAGGAAGCAGAAAAAAGTGTGTGTGAGAGTCAGAGGGAATGGAGGACACATAGAGAACAAGACCTTCCACGTCAAAGGAGCAAAGCTCATGTGAACTCACAGAGACTGAGTCAGTGCTCACAGGGCCTGTACGGATCTGCACCACGTCCTCTGTGTATATACTGGAGTTTTCAGCTTAATATTTTATGGCAATCCCGAATGTGTGCCTGAGTGAGTCTCTGATTCTGTGCTTTCTCTTGGGTTCTTTTCCTTGTGTTGGCTTGTTTTATCCAAATTCTATTTGATTTTATTTTGTTTTATTTTGTTCTCTTTTATTTTGTTATCTCTTAGAAGGCTGCTGATTTCTAATGAGAGACATAAGGGTGTGGATCCAGAGGGAAGGGAGGTAGGGTGGAACTGGGAAGCATAGAGGGAGAAGAAACTATAATCAGGATATACTGTAGGAAAAATAATCTGTTTCAATAAAATGGAAAACAATTTAAAAAAATAAAAGTTTAAAAGTTTATGAAACTGACTTAAAGATTCAGGCCTACCGTGAATAAAATAATATGAACTTGGAACAAAAGAGGAAATGGGGTCTGTTCAGCTGGCTTTATAAGAATGTATGTGGCTGGAATTATACAATGTTGAAATCTCACACTTGTATTTATGTCTAAATTATTAATACTATTTTTGAGATCTGATATTTTAAATTATTTGTTATTAGTAAGAATAATCAAAATGTAGAGCTCAATAAAAAATCAATTAAAAAAGAATGATCAAGGGCTGGAGATATGGCTCAGCTCTTTTATTTTGTTCAAGACAGATTTTCTCTGTGTGGCTTTGGAGCCTGTCCTGGAACTCGCTCTGTAGACCAGACTGGCCTCAAACACACAGTTATCCGCCTGCCTCTGCCTCCCACGTGTGACTGCTGGGATTAAAGGTGTGTGCCACCATGGTCCAGCCTATGGCTCAGCTCTTAAGAGTGCTGGCTGCTCTACCAGAGGACTTGGGTTCAACTCCCAACACCCACATGACAATTCACAACTGTTTGTAACTCCAGTTTCAGGGGATCAGAAACCTGTGGCAAAACACTAATGCACATAAGAAAAAAGAATAATCTAGTGAGTATAAAGGTATATTGATTTTCTTAAGTGAACAGAATAGTAAGAATTAAGGTATTTTTTTTTACAGTGAGTTAAATAATTTTAAAGTATCAGTTTCTAATCTCTTAAAGTGTAAAATTAATTCATGGCATCTTGTTCTCGACTGTACCTCATATAAATTACATCACACATATAGGGTGTGCAATGTGGCTTCCCATTCCCATAAGGGCACTTGGCATGCAAGGCTAGACATCTGATAAGCTCAGCAACAGGTACTGCTGGTTTAGGAATATGTTAGATAATCTGATTCCATTATAGTTTTCTGGGAAGGATAATTAAGAAAAAGCTGCCCCAGAAATCTACAAAATATAATAGAAAATCTGGGGTTTATAATTTAAAAATGATTGGCATATTGTTTTATTAAAATAAAGTAGATATGTAAATATATTTTTCTAAGGAGAATAGTTTCCCACCCATAGTTAAGAACCTATGTACTTCAAGTGATATTAGGTATATGTTCCATTAAAAACAAGTTCACGTGAAGGAATCAAAATGGAAGAATAAACTGGTACAATCCTATTAATACATTGATTTTATCTAAACTCACTTGCCAGTGTGCTGTAGATGCTGAGGTATGGACCAATAAGGGGAAAAAATAACTTTATTCCTTAAGGAGGAGTGTAGAAAATAGGCGATCCATGTTGCTTCCTGTATGTTCAAAGAATCAGGATTCCATGTGATGAGATGCCTTGCATGGTTAAGCGCTTACCTCATGGTACTGGAAGCCGTGTACAAGACAGAATGAGAAGAGCCACCAAAGACAGCAGGCAGGGAAAGCTCAGGGGACAAATGGTAACTCTTTTGGTTAGCGACAGAGCTTTCACCTCTAGAGAAGTAGGGAGAGCTTCTGGAATGTTCTTGGTGCCAACAGTTCAGTGAAAGAACAAGGGGCACTGAGAACCAGACGCAGCGTGATCACGTCCACGGGATCAGGTCTCTGACTGGAAGCCTATCTGCCAGTGCTGGCCTCCTAACACACTTTATCTGTTCTACACCGTGACTTTTAACATTTTGGATTAGTTCACACTACCAATGTTAATGTTTCTTCCTCCTTTTAAAGGTGAATATCTGATGATAACGGGTTCATATCTCAGCGTAATAGCATCTGGCCAACATAAAGTAGTGGAAGTTCTTCTTGAATGGGGCAAATACCATCAAGTCAATATCCCTATTATTTTCCCAGATTTGTCTAACGACATCTAAACTATGCCTTCATTTTGGAACCCAAAGAAACATCAGCTTCTGGTACTTGCCACCAATGGTTATTCTGAAAGAGTAAAGTGACAACATTCTCTGTCGTATGAAAGACAAAGGCAATATATATGTGATAAAAAACCAGAAAAAAATGCATTTCTGACATGTGACTTGAAATTTATCACTTTCCAGAGGGGAAAAAATTATAGTTAGCATGTACACATTCAAGAAGAAACTAGCCAACACTTATCACCTCCAAATGCACTTTCTTATAGGAGATGGAGCAACAGAAGCAATCCAAGTGCATATCAATTTTATTTATAGTTGTAGATTTCAGCTTCGGCATTTATGTGCCATTGCTAAGTAGAACTGTAATTGCTACACCAGTCTGATGTGCGAGCGTCAGTGCATCAATTTTTACTGTCCCCTGGTTGCCGTAACTTAGCACAAAATCTTGCTTAAAATATTCCAAGATCGTGTTTCTGCCATTTATTCTGCCTTCCATTTTGCAAGTAGGTATAATTTGAATTTTAAATTTGACTCTCTCTTAATTTTTGTTGTCTAGATTTTAGGATTAGGGAAAAGGATATATCATTGCTATGCGCCGGCAGAACTCGCATTACACAAATAAAATATCATAAAGAATTCAAGTCAGAACACTACACACAAGTTCACACAAAGTGATTCATGAAATTGGTCACTGAAATTCAATCCACCTAGAAACCAGGCTGAGCGAGAAAAACATGCTGCTCTGTCCTCAGATAGATCAGCTAATAGCTAAGAATGAGGAGTCAATATTAACTTCCCCCTGTCCTGGATACATTGTAATCTTTGCCAAATCACTAAAACATACTTAAATTCAGGTTTTCCATTTCATGTTGCTATTAAAAAGTAGAATAAGAGAAAATATAAATACTTGAACTCTAAAATCTGAAAGATTTAAGCACAATTACAAAACATTGTTAAGGTATAAGCATGGTTTACATGTATTTGATGTCAGCTCTTATACTAGCCAGGTGTATTACACAAAATTACACAAACTCTTTTTTTCTTTTGCAAAGAAATTGTCCACATTCTGCTTTTCCAGTCTGTTACTGTCATTTCAGGAAAAGGCAATGCTAATTTTTACCAACAAAAATGTATATTCATTCTAAGGCTACCGAGGAAGAAAAAAATGAGTCTTTTGATGCTGACTCACTATTATTATGAACTTAGACTTCTCCATGCTAGAATGAAAACGAATGAAAAAAAGCTGGCAGAATCATGGCCACCTGCCTCTCACAGTAAAAAAATAGTTTGTGCTTGACATCAGGGGAGACATTTTACCTACAACTAATCTCATTTGCAACGAAAGTAGAAGGGGCCATGGTGTGTTAACTTATTTGCATTTCTGTCAAACAGACATAAATGATATATAAAAACATGCCTGTTATCCTGTGGGCTCAAGATTGATAGGGCAAGTCACTTTTTCTTTTCAGGTCTGGGTTTAATAAACCTATGTTTCAGTCAGTCATTTTTCTTGATTTGCCTATATTTAAGGTAATATGTTTCCTTTACTTTTTCTTTTTTAAACATTTTAAAAACATATGCTAAAATCATAATCTGCAACTGACATACATGTGTTGGGTTTATGATTTAATATCTTTCATATTCACTATATTCTTTGAAGGCATGGCTCAATTTTCTTCTCTTTTAAAAAACTTCTGACTGCTCTTCATAAGGTTAGATATTCTTGCTTCTCTGTTGTTTTTATTCCCTCAACTGTCTGCTTACATTTTTGTTATTTAGCTATTATATTGCCCAGCTATACTTAACAGGCATAGTTGGTGTTAATGTATATAACATTAACATATGAATAGTTTACAAAGTCTACTAAGAGACAGGGTGCTTGATTTGAGTGATCAGAATGCTTATGGGATAATGTGGGCAGAGCAGTAGTAAGATGAAAGGCAGCAAGCATCATTAGAGGGAAAACAAGCTGTACCAAGAAGCAATAAATACACAAACAAGAAACAAATGGAGGCAAAGAATCTTCAAACCCAGAAAACACACTTTCAACTACCTTTGAAAACCATACTAATGGCGCTGAGAAAACTAGTTCTTATTCATCTCCTTAGTGAGCTTGTTTTACTCATAAGGCTGATGAATCTTACATGCTGACAAGCACCACATATAAACAGCATTAGAAGGCATTGAGCAAAATTATGGTGACATGAAAGCAAGGTTGTGATAGTTGTAATAATAAAAATTGCTTTGTTTAATTTTAAATTTTTGAGAATTACAGGAAAAACAAGTATTATGGCAATTGTAAGCTCTGATTCTTTGTGTGACTCACTATACTCAGAACCAAAATTTTACTTGTTCTAGTATAAAATTATGAGAACCTGCAGCAAAACTCTCATATCATAAGAGGCTATGCATCTATCTATTATCTATTTGTCTGTCTATCTATCTATCTATCTATCTATCTATCTATCTATCTATCTATCTCTCAATATATTTATCTATTGGTCATCTATCTATCATCCATATATAACTATCTATAATCTATATATATTTATCAGTCTTATTTCTCTATAGATATTTGATTTATCTCTCTCTATATATTTAAAATATAAAATGTTTCAACTTTAGACAAAATACTAAGTACATAGAAATGTGTGTGTAATTAAGCTTACTGCAAGAGTCCTGAAAAGGACTGTCATATAATTAATTTTAACTCTTTGATTAAATTGGATTTGGTTCTATACAAACATGATATCAACAGTAATTTTAAATAAAAGATGCTTAGTTTCAAAGTGGAAAAGAGGGTTGTCTTTCTCAGGTTAGATTCTGAACACTCATTGCTGAGTTTAAGTGCTGAGACACCCAACTGTCCTTTACGCATTTTATTTATAGAACCATCAAGCCTGAATCTAAGAGGGCTGAAGATTCATAAAAGCAGCATATCAAATATGTACTCTCAACTGGGTCATCAAGCATATTAGTTACATAAATAACAATATTTATTTGACAAATGGAAAAAGCAGCTTACTATAAACATTCAACTTAAAATAAATAAAAGATTCTCTCTAGAGGTTTTATGTAGAAATACGTTAAGATACATACGTAAATGATGGAGGACTCTCATTGGTTAACACTTGGGAGGCAGAGGTAGATTGACCTCTGTGACTTCAAGAGGTAGAGGTAGATTGACCTCTGTGACTTCAAGGTGTGGTAGCACACACCTTTAATCCCAGTCCTGGGAGGCAGAGACATGGCCGGGGAGCTGGGCGGGACAAAAAGCAGGCCTGCCCGCAGCTCATTACTACACGTATATAATATTTCAGTTCCACATAAACTGAAACACCTTATAACCAAAGGGAAACTAGGGTTATAAATAATAGTTCAGCAAAGGGAAAGTGACCAAAACTATAAAAGCAGTAAAATTGTCTATTACAAGTTTAAAAACATCAAAATATTCCAAGAAAAAGACAACCCAAGGCAAGAGTTTTCCCTATATTAATTAATAAAAGCCAAGATGGAAGAATCTAAGCCTTGATCTTAGTAACCCTTAACTTACTTAGGCACAAGCTAGCTAAGTCTTTGTAAGTGCTTCTTCAGCTTGAGCTTTCTCTTCAGACCTATTTAACCCCGCAGAATCTGAACTGTTTTAATACTTCAACTTATCCTATCCCATTCTAACCTTAACATCACTTATATTAATCATTTACAGGCATAATAATCTTTCTAGAAAGCATATCTATTTATCTTAAGCCCCTGTTAAAATTTCAGAGGTCCTTGGTGGCTTAAGAATAATTTGACAAATGTTTAACATATTATTTTTCATTAGTAGTTTCCTTTACGTTTACGCCTCCAGCATCATGCCTATGCCGTTCTTCGCCATATTTACACATGCGCAGTTCTCTCTTACATGAGTTGTGCCTTAGCTTAAACTCAGTCTGAGTTTCAGCTGGCGTATCTTGGGCCCTCAGGTGTCGTTGATCTTCTATTGCTTAAGTTTGTGCAAGCCCAGAAACCAAAGAAAAATCAAGCATCACGAGCACCTCTTTCCTCTAGTGGAGAAATAGTGGGCTTAAGGGGTTTCTTTAAGAGAGATGGGCAAATTGTACATGTTGTAGGCTTCCAAACCAACACCATCCCTTAGACATGGAAATAATCTCTAAAGACAAGGTCAGAGGGTGGCCATGTGACCCCCCCTAGTCAGTGGCCTCTTGTTCCTTTTTCTTGAATTGCTACATAATGAACAGTCAGTTCACAGTAAAAAGGTGGAACTCTACAGACTGATTTCTACCCTTTTTCCTTTAATAAAAGTCATTGTTGTATGACTTTTATCTTGACTATAAACAATATTAAAATTTTTTTCCGGGTGGTGGTGGCATACAACTTTAATCCCAGCCCTCGGGAGGCAGAGGCAGGCAGATCTCTGTGAGTTCGAGGCCAACCTAGTCTACAAGAGCTAGTTCCAGGACAGGCTCCAAAGCTACAGAGAAACCCTGTCTCGAAAAACCTTTTAAACATTTAGGTTCTTTCACTCGTACCTACCACTTTCAAGTGGGTCTGACTGATGGTATAAGCAGAAAGGAGTTTATTAAAGAGACACTAGATGATAGGCGTGTGTCATGCATCTCAAGAATCTCTAGAAAAGCAGGAATAAGTCTGTATACATTAACAATGTAGAGTACAGTTGTCATATCTTAAGGTCATGGATCCTGCATCCTACATCATTAACTTTCTATGCCTTTCCACAGCTGGAGGCCTGATCGATGCAGTAGAATTCAGAGATACAGATTCAGGGTTCCAGAAAGTCCAGTGAATATGTGATATTTGCAGTGTCTCCTAGTACTGACAGATTCTCCTTCACTGAGAAATAAAACTGAAGGAATTTTGGGTATTCAAATATGTGATCATTCATTTCTCTTGCTAAAAAATATTAATCATGATTTCTGAAGTATTCTTAACCAATTGGGAAGTAGTGGAAACCAAAATAGAATCCATGGCTTTCACTTTTGACATCAGACGACACAGTAGAAAGAACTACTCAGGTCTTTGAGGGAGTTGATTTGAGGGAGGCTTATTTATTTTAAATAAATTCCACATAATTTTATAAGAACTGTATGCAGACGTTGAGAGCACAACATGTCTGATAGAAATGTCATTAAGAGTTCCTCCTCCACAAACGTACCCGACTGTACTCTCCTTCTGAGTCTGTGAGGCCATCAGTCTTTTTGTGCTGGGTCAAATGACATTTTTAATCTTTGTGTAAAATCCAAACAAGAAAGATGAAGGAGAAAATAGATTTGGTTTTCACGTAAGTACCCTAGTTTGTCTGTGCAAACAAAGCACATCATTGTAAATACTAATTATAGTTAAAGATGAATTAGGTTGATCACTTGGATTTTCAAATAAAGAACATTGCAAGTGTGGCTGTCCATAATTGCCCAGGTGAGTGTATCTACTGGTGACCTCCAAAGATAAATGAAAAAGCTGAGCGTGACAAACAGAACTGCTGGATTATGCCTGGAGTTCACCGTCAGCTAAAGTGAGAAATGAGGTAAAAAGTCATAACTAATTGCAACCTCACATAGAATCCTTGTTACTAAGCTTCTGAGGCAGAGGTTGTGGAAGCGCTGAAGAAAACAGGCCTACCTAAAGCCTTAAAGCGTGTTGGAACATCACATTCAATACAGAAGGCCCAGTATGCTGTATAACATCCAATTTCACGAAAATTCTGAATTGAAACACATTGATTACAAATAATTGTAACAAGCCAAAGGAGTTTAAAAAGAAATTAAATATGCAATTAAAAAAAGAAACTACAAAAGTAGCTCGGGGATGAGAAATACCCGATGTCTAAGACAAGATAATCATGTGTTCGAGACCAGAATTAGCTATACAGTGTGACACAATCTATAAAACTTATTGGAAACCAAGCAGAAAAATCTGAAAGCATGCTGTAAATATAGCACACTAAGCAGCAGCCTACTAAACTAATATTTTAATACTTAAATACAATAAATGAAGCACCCAATACGAATTTACAATCGTCTTTTTTGTTTTTTTTTTTTGTTTTTTTTTTTTTTTTTTTTTTTGGTTTTTCGAGACAGGGTTTCTCTGCATCTTTTTTAGAGCCTGTCCTGGAACTAGCTCTTGTAGACCAGGCTGGTCTCGAACTCATAGAGATCCGCCTGCCTCTGCCTCCCGAGTGCTGGGATTAAAGGCGTGCGCCACCGCCGCCCGGCTCTGCAATTGTCTTAAAATACAGAGTTCTTGTTACAATTTCTCATTATAGCTAGCCCTGTGGAACAGTGACAAAAAAAGAGAAATAATAACATATAATTCCTGTGATAAAAGACTCATAAACAGAATGTCAAACTGTAAGAATGCCTCAGTGAGACCTGCACTATTTTTTTTTTTTCTGAATGCTTTGAAATGTTACAATGTTATATTGCAATTCGTATGCCGAGGAAGGGGAATACATTTTGGTCCCCACAGCAGGATGCACTCAGATCTCTACAGGACACGGATACTTACCCTAGGGCAAGACATGCCAAGTGGACTTAACCTTCTTTTGTTTTTTTATAGGTTATTCTATCAATAAGGAGGAACATGAAGAGGGCCCCATGTACTCATTCTTACTAACGAGATGGACAACTTGTTCTTGACTTTAGATAGATTGTTCAGGAGAGAAAGACAAAAGAGAATCCAAGAAAAGTCCATTCCATCGGAAGATACAGTCAAACTTTCTGTTCTGAAATGCTGATATTTATGAAGAAACTAGGGAAATGAAAAATTTTCCAAGCACATTTCTGCAACTGCATTGTTCTAAGGACAGAACTACTGAGAGCCTGTTCCTTTGCTCAGGCCTTGTGTTCTTCCAGCTCGTTTCTAGCATGATAATTTCTTTGTAATTATGCAAATTAATAACTAAATGAACATCCAAAGAAAAGACAAGCTTGACTCAATCCAATCGTTTTCAAAGATCCACGAGGAAGGGTTTATTTTGAGAGCTGTAGATGAAGAAGTTTATCAGAAGCAGCTAATAATATCCTCTGAACTCAAGTACAACAAACACCTATTTTTTTAATAAAAGTAACCATGTGAAAAAAGCACATTTTGCAGATTTCAGTGAGTTCTACAAACAATGATTCTGTAATATGAATGTTTTCTTTTGTTGGTATGTTTTCCTTGCTTCTTACAACATAGGCAAATGCAAGAACTGAAAATAGTGGAGCTTGCTGTTCCATTTTAAAAAAAACCGAAAACACAGCAAATTTAGCCAGTATATTAGGAAACATAATTTATATACTTGAGAACTATTTTCAGTACAGTTAGATAAAACGTTAACCCATAATTTGAAGCTAGTCTGAGTTTTCTGATAGAAGAAACAGTATAGTACCATTTTAACTTTTCCTAAATGTCCATTAGTTCTCATAAGATACATAAAATTCCATTAAGTATTTCATATAATTATCAACTAGAAACACTTTTGAAATCATCTAGTGAAGTATGGCAAGGCCATTCTGTTATGATCTTTTGTCTTTAGGCATTGTGAAAATATCTGTCTCCCTACTTTCTTGGTAAAACGATTCTGAGTCATTTAACTTTAAAGGAGCAAAAGAAATAAATGTAAGAATGTCTGACTTCTGTAAATGAAACTGAAACCGTGTTCCGTAAGCACAAACCGGACTGCAGGAACAGCAGACCTGCAATAACATTACGAAGTAGTGGTTCTGATGCAGTAAGACTCCAATAATTGGGGAGAACACTCGCTCCTACAAATTCTATTTGAAACAATGAATAAAATAAATTTCAGAAAGAAAAAACAAGTATTTCAAGATTTTCTTTTTTTTTTTGCAGCACAGTTTTTCTCAAGCCTATTTGTCCTGTCCACTGTACCCTCCATATATTAACATTTCCAAACCCCTTGAAGTCACCAAGATCTGTTCCTTTATCCCTCCTCCCCTTCTTCCTTTTTAAACAGTAGAGGAACTGACACTGAGTGGGTGTTCATACAGATGGCACTATTTTACCAGGAAGATGGAGCTTCCATAAAAGACTCAGGCCAATGTTCTGCACAGCGCCGGGGGAGATGAGATTCCCTTTATCATGAGGTACTAGAACGTGCTGCAGTGTTCCCAGGAGGAGGGAGGAGACAGCCTCTCTGTGCTCCAGCAGGATTACTCATATACCAACAGGTTTCACCTCACAAAGCTGAAAGGCAAATTACGAGGGGACCGTGACCAAGACTTGACTGTCATGCCTCAGCAGGCTGGTAGCAATTAATATCGGCTACCCTTGAGGACAGGAGAGGTTGCAAATTATCATGTGTGTCTACAGAGCAATGCGACGGATATGAGTAGATCACGGAAGTCTGTCTTACCCTATTTTATGAGCACACCTTGCATCCCAGGGAAAGGTTACATATTGGTTTAGCCATGTAAAGATCTAAAAGTCTACAGACACCTTTACATACTTAGTTAATAAAACTTTACACTTATAATTAAAGTGCTCTGTCATTCACAAAATATTACTACTGATATAAAAATATTGAAGATTCATATCCAAGGGACATTAAGTGCACAGGTTATATAACATGGTGAATTTTTTTTACTACAGATGGAAAGAATGAATTCATTACATCCAAGTTTTAATCAATTAGTAGAACACCAGTTTAATGAACTAATGAATTTATTCATTCCTTTGGATTTTTGTTGTACTAGTTTAGTTTAATACTTTAACATACCCTTAAATTATATCATACTAGTTAATGTGTTTTAAAAATTCTAATGCATAATCTAGAATCACAAATATGCTATTTTCAATATAGTTTGTTACTAAGAAAAATATTAACTGGTTTGTGGGGTTCTCATAAATTGCCTGTTTGGCTGTCTAATTAATGTTTTTACATTTAACTATAGCTTCTTTAAAGCCTTGCTTTCTTCACCCTTTCACCTCGTGTTCTGTTCCTTGACCATAGCCAGCATCTCAAAATAAAGGCCCAAAGGAGCAGGAAGGCACAGCTATCAGGAGAGGCCAGAGTGGTAGGCAGGAAGTAAGCCTCAGGTAACAGAAAGAGAAAGAGGGAGAGAGCGAGAGAGGGAGAGAGGGAGAGAAGGAGAGAAAGAGAAAAGAAAAGAGGGGCAGAGGGATGAGGGGAAAGACAGAGAGGGAGGAGAGAGAAGAAAGGGTCAGTTTTGAAATAATGAGTTTTGACTCAAATATGTAACATGTTCGTTGTTACAGACGAAAATGACTCTAAGAAAGTCAGGCATGCTGCACAGGCCTGTAGCCCAAGTGTTTGGGAAGTGTGTGGGGGAGGCAAAAAGATCAAGAGTTATAGGCAGTCTCAGCTACATAGTGATTTCAAAGCCAGCCTGGACTGTATGAGACTTTGTAGTTCACAAACAAATAACCAGATACATAGACAGACAAAGAATACTTCAGAGAGCTACGTACATCCCAATCCTTCATCTAACAACTAACTAACTAACTAACTAACTAGAATCAGAACCAGCCCAGAGTGTTCATGGTATTCCATTATATAGGTCTACATGGAGATGGGTTTTGATGCCAAAATTTCTACTAGACACTTAGACCCAGATCAATAGGGAAGATGCTAAGTTTGTAAAGAGTGGGTTTAGGTGTAGGGTCAGGAAATCTGTATGGTTTGCTAGATGGCTTGCTGCAAGAATAGAGGATTCCAGAAAAGCAGATAGCAGACTCAACCACTATCCTCTGCCACTGCATCTGGACTCAAGCCGAGAAGTAACAGGTAGGTTATTCTCAAGTAGGCCCCAGGCAAGGGAAAAATTAGTGGTTTGTAGAGGATCTTAAGGCAGGTGACTCTGTCTTCCATCATGAGAAATAGAAATCTAGAATCCGTCTGCCTTTTGTGATTTGCTCCAGATCGCTAGCAGAGGAAGTACAACAGTCAGTGAAGATGCTCCACAACTTGATCAAAGGAGCTCCTCTTAGAATAGAATTTCATGGGATTTAATTTGCATTAAAAATAATGCAAGATCCTACCATGCCCTATAGAGATACAAGAAGTTGGGAATGAGCAAGAAGAGGGCAGAGAGACTGGTGACAGCCAGCTGCAGCATGGTACAGTCAGAGAACCATGGATATAGACATTCAGGAGACTGCCCAAAAGTTCCTAAAGCAGGAATAGGAAAAAAAAAAACAGTCAGTCATGAAACATGTACCTACAGATGAACAATGGGGTTGAAGTTGGCACCTTTACTTTCTAAACTGAAGAGAGCAGTGAAGAACTGTGGAGAACAGCGGTGGTTGACTAAGGGATAGTCACCAGCTGGGATGTTCACATAATCATAAGCCAACTGAAGTCTGCACAGATCAGGCCCCATGAGTGTTCCAGATGTGAACTGATGAGGCCACTGGACCACCATTTGGTAAGCACTTGGTCTTCGGATTCTTATTCTGGGTCAGTGCTAAATTAATCTTTTGTCACTTCAGCCAGAGGCACAAAGGAAGAACTATAGAAGGTAAACAGGCCACAGGGCTGGATTTGGGAAAAAACAACAACAAACAGAGGACGATTTGTCATTGGTTTTAACTTTTAACCAAGCGAGTCTGCTGCAGGCAACCAGTATATGGTCCCCATTTATGTGGCAGTATCTCTGTGGGTTGTTCCAATGGCACACACCATATTATACCACAGGTTACTTTTTTCCCTTTCCACCCAACAAGTAAAATGTGCTGAGAAGTCATAACACGCAGAGCAGTAATTTCAGTATGCATAGAAATGGCAAACCAACCCCTTCAATCCATCCTCTCTTCTTCGTTACTTCAAGTAGTATAGCTTTTTCTTTTCTGCCTGATTCAATTCATACACTAACTAAATCATCTTTTTCTCATACATCTTGCCACAATACCATGAACAAAGGAGTCTCCAAAAGCCAGTGCTAGCCTTTTCAATTGCTTCTACTTAAAAACCAAACTCCATTCATTGTGGCATCCCGGAGACATGCCATGCCTGCACAAAAGGGCTTTCTTCTTTTTCCTCTCCCCTGTGTTCTGAGAGGTTTGACACATCATCTTTTCTATTTCTTAGACGAGGCTAAGCACTTTTCCTCAGAGGAAGAGCTGCTTACTATTCTAAATTTTAAAATGTGCACTCAGCAGTGTTTCTGACGATTCCAGAACAACACATGCCCAAAGCACATACAGGTATGCTCGTTTTAAGATAATTTCTAATTATTTCTGCAGCTCCTAAGAAACGGGTGTTACCTAGAGCTAAACAAAAAACTGACAGGAATGTTAAGTTGTAAAGGAATCTTCAAGTCCTTCCACATACATAAAGATTTTAAAAACAACCTTTCTAAGTGAAGAATTATTATCCTCAGTAAAACGGACTGGTCAGGTAATTCAGGTCTCCCTGTACCCCCTCCCCATCCTTTTTCTGTCTCTCTATTCCTTTCTCTCCTCCTCTTGTTGTCTGCCTGTTAAGATGTGATAAGAAAAACCTTACTGGGTTCCATAACCTTGATGCTAGATACCGGCACCCTGAAATATGAGTCTCTACTTTTTAGATCATCATAAATGAACTAGTTTGTGGTATTATGTTTAGCAACACAATATAGAATAGAATAGGTGGATGACTCAGGGATTATAACCCAAGTTGTCTGACTTGGGAGCCAGGGGCACAACATTACTACAGACTGCTTTATTTTGAGTGCTATTATTTTCCATTATTTAAAATAGTATATATAATTAGAATACAATACAAGACATTTTTGGCCATAACCTTTAGTTTTGATGGTGACCTGGGTCAGGGCAGAGTTGGTACTGTCAATATATGACCTTGAGAAATGATGTATGTGGCATAGATTAAAGGTATTTTTAAAGCATGAGTAACTCTGCAATGTGCACATCCAACTAATAAAAATATAGTTTGCTTGGAAATTATTGTGGGTCACTTTTATGGAATTGAAAACACTCAGATGTCATTTCTCATCTGTCACAAGCTGTCAGAAATGTTTTCTGTAGACCTAAAATTGTCCAGGGATCGCTCCAGAGCCATGTAGTCTTCCAGGGAATGACTGTTTATGTTTGCATTTGTGCAACAGCAAATGTGTGTGGAAAGTAGGTGCCTTCTTCCAGCACGTCTGAGATGGCAGTAGGGAGAAGGGCAGATACTTTTAGCTCTTGCTGAGGCCCAGGGCTGCAGTTACAAAGACACGTCATTTCCTGGGTGCTCCACAGCATTGAGCACGTTGAAAATGTGTGGGTCCCAACCTGTCCCTTCACACTGAAGCCACAGAATGAAGGAAGAAACAGCAAGAAACCAAGCAACTCCCCAAAGGAAGAGGCTTCTGGGCCGCCACAATTAGAGACCTCCTCGGTGGTGCACAAAGATGGCAGAAAGAGAAGGATGAGAAAATCCACTTTGAAAAATGGAAGGAGAATGCTGAGCTTGAGAAGGGGGCACGGAGTGCTAGACTGGTCTCTAGACTATGGGATCTGAGGCTTCTTTTGGAGGGCTGGGCACACTCTGGAGCTAGGCTGCAGCGACATTAAATAACTCTGCCAGTATATAGAGTGGTCCCTAAGCTGTACCCATAGAGCGAGCGGATATTACAGCATGGAAATGATATGTTAGTGAGTTTCTAAATGAGGAAAACAGTTAAAAGAGGATGAAAATTTCAAGAACACTTAGACAGAAGCTGCAGACTGGTGCACAGGCATGAACACGGGGAGACAAAGGGGAGTTTCTTTTCCATTGCATGCTCATTCCAGCAGCCGCTCCACGGTGAATTCTGAGGTCCTCATTTGAGGTTGAGAGAACTGAATTTCTAAGATCTTCCTCTCAGAGGCTGTTGTAGTAAATGAGCAAAAAATATGTCCTTTAGGACTGCAGAGATGGCTCAGCAGTTAAGTGCACTGGCCACTTCTAAGAAGGACCTGAACAGTTCCCAGAATCTATGTAGCACCCTCAACCATTTGTAACTCCAGTTACAGAGTATCTGATGTTCTTTTTTGACCCTGTAGGTTCTAAGGACACACAATAAGCACACACACACACACACACACACACACACACATGCAAGCAAGCAAAACACTCAATGAAATTAAATAAATCTAAAACATTAAAATTAAAAGTATCCTTTTAAGTGATATTTGCCTTTTATCAAGAAGGATCAACTACTTTTTCTAGTATAGAATGCTGAAGACTCAGTCCTAAAGTAAAAAAAAAGTTTGATAGTATAAATCTGCTATAAATAAGAAACAGGAAGTATTCTGAGTGCTCAATATCTCCAGACAGAAGCTGGGTGGTGGTGGCGCACACCTTTAATCCCAGCACTCAGGAGGCAGAGGCAGGCAGATCTCTGAGTTCGAGGCCAGCCTGGTCTACAAGAGCTAGCTCCAGGACAGGCTCTAGAAACTACAGGGAAACCCTGTCTCGAAAAACCAAAAAAAAAAAAAAAAATTCCCAGACAGAGACAGATGTCAATCATTCCCGCTAGAGTAAAAAATGGCTTATTGAAAGGCAAAGTCTATATGAGTGCTGTTAAAAACTAGTACTAATCAACGGGGCAACTCAATCATGTAGCTTCTAGAGCCACCACCGCCAGGCTATTTGTTTGTTTTTTAAGTAACAGTCTCGTTATGTAGCCCAGGCTGGCAACTTGCCTAGTAGACTTGGCTACTGAGACTTGGCTAGCCTCAGACTTATGATCTTCCTCCTATAGTTTCTTGAGTTTTGGGATTACAAGCATACTCTACCATCTAGTCTCAACTCTACTCTTTTAAAAAGCCAAATTTGTCCCCACCACTAATCCATCTTTTCCCCGGGACAAAGGCTGACACCTTTCTCTAATAATTTTCCCATGGCTACTTCCCTGGGCAACAGTGATCCTGCTGAAAAACAGAACCGTGTAGCACAACTAGTCCCCCATATGAGATGAGGCAACATCTTGTTTGACCACCATGACAACAATGAATGTTCCTATGTCTTCATTCCCCTGTTTTGGTTGAAGGTAACACACAGACTCATGGGTTTGAATGCTTCATTCCTAGCAGGTGGTGCTCTTTCAGGAGAGCTTGAAATCTCTGGTCTGTTGCCTGTGGGATGAAGCTAGCAGACCAAGGATGCCGAGGGTGGTAGAGGGCAGCTTTTTGCTCATTTTTAATTCTGGTTCCAGTTCTGACCTGTCTGCTTCCTGATCTTCCACAATGAGGAGCAGCAATCTACTTGCCTTCTTCGCCTTAAGAGACTGAATCCCCTGAAACTGTGAGTCAAAATAAGACCCATTGTATGGGCTTTCTGTCTGGTGTTCTGGCACAGGTAAACATCTAAGCATTTTCTTTCCAGCAAGTATAAATGAATATAAGGGATTTCTAATTTCACAGGTAGCTCAGTTTTCAAGCCTGCTTTCCTCCAATTGCTGATCTCCAAGACACACTGTTACCAAATAGCCAATTACCTTGAAAACAATGACTTCAATACATTAGAAAGGAAAGGGGCAGATTGGACTTAATTATTACAACTAATGAAAACATTACTAACAGTGACATTAAATATTGTCAGAAACCCAAGACAAATGTTCTTTCTATTCTCCCTAATTAAATTGGTTTCCAAATTAATATTAGTCACTGCATGTCATTAAATTAAATAGATTTGGCCAAAGGAGGACTGAGCAGGAAGATAGATCTCAAATACTATCAATAAGCCAGAGGATTGCAAATGTTATCTGAGTTGACGATAGCTTATATAAGGACAGAATTAACTACCCATCTCGTGGCATGCATGTTGTCCTTCATCTCTAGTGATGAAAGTACACATTTTTAGGATGCATTTAGATTCTTTCAAAAGTCTAGGAGGAGATGTGAGGCAGTTTTCCCATTCCCCTCTAGAATCAAATTTGACATTTATCTCAGATTTCTAATCAAGATTTAAATTACAGTCTTTTCTTTTTTTAAAAGGTAAAGGTGCCTTATTTCATTTTCTCACAGGATTCTATATTCAAGAGGCATTTGATGAATGCTGCTGACTAGTTTAATTTTACCTGTGATTGCTATATAATATAAAGTGCGTTTTCATAACTTAGACGTATTTATCCTCAGAGATTGTCAGATTTTATTCCCCTATCTGAAAACAGATAGAGAACCTAAAGCTTAAACAGATCACAGCAGCTCTGGGTCCAGATATTCGCTGTGTTGTTTTGCTACTTTCATGTATTTCTGTGTTTCACAGTTACGAAGCATGTCTGTATGAAACTCACAAGAAGCCCACAGTGCTCCCGTGTCTCCTTTAATTAGGCTTTCACAGGATGGACTTTGCATTGATAGACATAGGGTGAGAACTTCTACTTGGGAAATAAGGAGCAGGTACTTAGGCCAGTCACAACTATTTGTTCCTTTGTTCCGTGATGCATGCACGTCCTCCATTCAGAGGCAGGATGCTGAAGGCTGCTATTTATTTATTTACTCTATGCATGTGTGTTTGTTTGGAGGTCTGTTTACGCATGTGACCAAACAGTGTCTGTGGAAGCCAACAGAGGATGATGGAGCTGGAATGTAGGTGACTGTGAGTCACGGTGCAAACGTAAGGGCAGCATTTACTCCTCGTCACTGAGTTACCTTACACCCCAAGCCATGGCATTGCTTCAATCCTTATGAATATTAACTTACTTTTTTGTCAGTAAACCCAGGAGCTAGGTTCCATTATAATCTTAAGGCACAGAGAAGTTAAGGACCTTTCTATGTGTCACACAGATAACTAAAGGTGTAGACACTTGAATCCCTGCTCTGACTCTAGTATCTGTGCCCCTGACTACTACAAAGTGGTCTTGCTTTGCCAGTCTTCCAGCTCCTAACATATCATCTCTTGTGCAAGCTTTTCTCCAAACTCCATGATTAGAGAATTGTACAAGTCAACTCTGGTAAGCCCAAGGGGCCTAAATCCACCACCCATTCGTGAATGAGATTTGGGTGGACCATGGATTTATTTTATGCTTCCAGATGTGAGTACAACTTCACAGTCATGTAGATAAGGAATATAATATTCATAATTAGATGAAATGAAAACATGGAGGTATTTGCTTAAAAGCTATTGCAAATTTCAGAGTGAAGTATACAGAGTACTAAACGAGGCCCTTCCTTCTAAGCATGGTAGGAAGGACTTATATAACCCAAGAAGGATGCTCTAGGCCTATACCATCCAGCAGGCGAGTCTCAGGGCTCGAACTGACGTTCTGACAACCTGTAACACAGTTTTCCTAATGGAAATGTGTCTACAAACATATTCTTGCTTCTGTGAGGAACTGGTTACTTAAAAGTTATTAACATAGTTATATTTTATATTTTTGACAAATTTCAGTTAAACTACCCAATGACGCTTGACTCACTCAGTTTCTTCTGTTTTAGCAGTTATATATGAGATCACAGATAGGCTGTGTCTTGCTTTCTTGCTTGCATTATATGCCCATAAGCATCATTAGAATTACCGCAGTAGATGTATTTAGCTAACTGTGTTATACCTTTCCACTCTCCAGACAAAACTACAACAAGATAACTATTGTTCAGGTATTAAACTTTTAATCATTGCACCTGATTCCTTAACTACTTCCTTGCCCACACACAGCACCTGACTGTTTCATATTTATAAAATTTATTTAGCTCTGCATTTCCTCTGGGTTTTTTTTAAACAAAACACACCCACTTTATTTGTTATTGCAAAATTTCACATCCCAGTTACTTCCTTTCTCATGGAAAACACAGGCTCAAAGTACAGCTGTTTACACAGAGGTTGTGAATTTTCTGTATGCTGAACTGTCTGATGGGTTTTTACATTTAAAAATCATTATATCTCATGAAAATATTTGATGATATATGACTCTGAAGTAGTGAAACAGAAAAAGTTTTATAAAACAAAAGTCATATTGTGGTTTTATGTAACATCTGGATTCTACTGCTTGATGTTTCATGATATTTTTAAAGAAAACAAAATAAAACTCCCACAACAAACACTGAATAATGCTTCAGATTTCAACTATGCAAACGACCAACAGATAGTTTATCATGAATCGCAACCTAGAAGCCGAAGCTCAGTGCCAACATTGCTCTCAGCCTTTCTGTTCACTTGTTGACTAAGTTATATTATTTAACTTTCACTTCTGTTTGAAACATAAAAACACGGAAAGAGAATACTCCAGCATGGCTCACATGGCAAAATGTTCCAGCGGAGTAAACCCAACACATCAATATGCTTAGATGATTTTCTAAATGATCACTTTAAAATGAGAAATGGAGATAATTCTACCACCAGAGAAGGAGTGTTTCTACACTGGTGAGAGCAAATTCACCCCTAAATGATTTACCCATCTTGCACAGTGGCAGTACCTGCTCAGATCTGCTCTGGTGATGGTATTGATACTCAGAAAAGGCATTACTGGTTGAAGTCATTTCATCCTTTTCGAATTGTTTCTTCATCTTGGCTAGGCCACCTGGCACTGTGCATACTTCAGATTCTTCCATGACCTACAGTGATTTAAGAGGACAGCAGAGTTCAGTGTTTTATCTGTGTACACGGTATGCTCAGGCTATTTTTGCATTACAGATGACAATTATTGATGGGTGGAATCCAAAAGAGATACTAACGTAAGCTGATTGTGACAGCCTTCCTTTGAAACTAAACTGTTCAGTTGGTTTGCCATCTACCAGTTTTATACAATGAATCTTCAAAACACTGAGTAATATTACCCTGTTTCAGAGAAGGTTTTATGTCTATATTAGGTTGAACACTGTGTTCCTCTAATAATATACTAGATGACTTGTGGGTATGAGAATAATTAAATTAAGTGCAACTCAAAGTAAAGCTGTCATTAAAATCTCAAACATCTGTACAGGCAACAGACACATTATCAAGAATGATTATTCAAATTTTTTAATAACACTAAGTTTTATTTCAATTATCTTGGATGAACAAAATAAAGTGCCTTATGTAAGTGGGTTAAAACTATCAGTAAAAACTGAAGCTTCCAGAGGTACAGTGCTAGGTGAGTTTTGCATACATTATATTTCCCTCAGTTCACTCCTGTTATGAGCTATGGTCATAACATAAGAACCTAAGATTTAGAGATGTGAAACAGCTTATGTTCTTTAATGCAGGGCATTAAGTGAAGGCATTAAGTCCGATCACATTTGTCTGTCTCAATCATAACCTCAATGAATAGAAAAAAACCAGCTACTTTTCACTAGAACTGGCACATCTCAATTTGGCTTTGAGCACTGGCCTGTCAGAACCAAGTATCATAAATAGGAGGTTTGAATAAAGGGCATATTTTTAGATGAGAAAACTGATCTCTGTCCATAGCCAGGGAAACAACTTGCACAGTACCAAGGAGCCCTGTCAGATTATAGGACTCAGAGGGAAGTGCATAAGAGCCTAGGGCTTTCGTTTTGATGAATCAACAACTTCCATAGCCCAGCAGGCACTCAAGCCTATATGGGATGCCAAGTGACAGGCAACCTGACCCCATACAAGCCCTTTGCCTGGGAAGCTTCTGGTTCTGCATGAGAGAGGGTGGGGATTCAGTGACATTTCCAACTACAGCAGAATTCCTGAGGTATGGTCCAGTGCTGACATAAATAGCTCTGGGAGCCTAGGACTGTATAAATCACAGGAGTCCTGACAGATAGCTTCATATCCTGCTTACTCTGAATATCCAGGGTCCTGGCATCTTTACCCAAAACTCTTGGAAGTCTATGAGAAATCCATCTATCTCAGGCACTGATGTGAAGTGCTGGAGTCTGAACTCGTGCAGAGTTCTATGAGTTCCTGTCAAACCCCGGAGAAGTTGCATTACCATAACAACTTTTCTCTGGCGTCATACTTTCTTGGCCATTTCAGAATTGCTCAATGGGAAGGGAAATGATTGTATCCATCTATGTATTCCATGTTAAGATCGGGAGAAAGTAGGAGATCAATTTTGCAATATAAGAGAGTAAAGAAACAGAAATATGAGTTTAGGCAACAATAGTTCTTTTAAACCCATCTACCAAGATTTTGAAAGTGGCCTTCTTAAATAGATTGTATTGCAATTAAAATATAAATTTAATTATTATCAAAAACCTTATTATTTAAGAAGTATAAGCAATTCAAAAATCAAACACAAATTATTTTAGTCTTAGTATTTATGTCAAAAACTGGGTATTCAAAGAAGCATCAGTTCTCAGCTTGCTTCTTACCTACAGTGTGAATTAAAATACGGCTATACCCATCCCTTTCCTTTGACATCTACTTAGGGGAGCAAACAATACACAAGTGCAAAGAGCTGCTGAGTTTTCATAACCTTGCAAATATTACTACCCCTGCTTTGTTGTTGTTACTATGACACAATGTAGCTCTTTGTCAAAACAAGTCAGATAGATCTCCCCGAAGGAGGATAACAATGGTGCCAAGGTTGCCTGGAACTAACTAGTCATGTAGAGGAAGGGCTACCTGAGTGGGACGGCAGGATTTACAGGTTTGGTTCCTATCTGGAGTGACAGCTACCTAAAGAATCATTCCGAAAGTGGTCTCACTTTGTTTAGTGCCCTGCTCTGAATGCCCCTACTCATCTCTATTACTTTTAATACCTCATAACTGAGATTTAGCCTTCGAAATAAAACTGGGAACGTAATGGATACGCCGATAATTTTGAGTTAATTTAAATTTCTGATACTTAAACCTAGGTAAATATATTACACAGTCGCCAACTTAAGATGTAAGGCCTCATCGATGAAAAAGAATAGTTTTGGGGTACTAAAACTAAAGGGAAACAGCATAATTTGGGAAGACGGACAAACAGTGATTGTAATCCCAGATTATATATATAAAGTTCCTGAAGCTTCTATTTCATACACTGGACAGGGAAATAAGTCTTTTTTACAGGTTTATGGTGTGTGCTAATAAGATAAAGAGAATAAAGATGTCCCGGAGAACCTGAAATTTGATTTGTTGCCCTGTACCCATCCCGGCATTCTCTCTTCTAGGGCTGTCTGCAGACTGCTGCTCTTCCATGGGCATGGTGTGCCCCTTGAGCCTCCAGTGCCAGCTGGCAGCTAACACAATGGTAAACAGTTGGTCACTGTGAGCTGTGGCAGCACACTGGACTTGGTTTGGGCTGAATCTGTGACTTCTAGATTTTTCACCTAGAATGTTGCTGTCAACTGTGTAGAGAGTCACGAGTAGCCTTATGGGGCTAAGTGATGAAGCATTTGATGGCACCAACAAACAAGACCTTTATTCTACTTTGTCTCTATTTACAAGGACTTTTTGAGCCCACAAATGTTCTTCTTCATTGTAATATTTTCTTTACCATAATATTTGAGATCCATTGAAGTTTAAGGGAAGAAACAATCTCTTGTATGAAAATAGAACATTAAATATGATTAAAAGAGCATTGACCTCATGGATCTAGGAATTTAAATTCGTAATTGTATAATCATTTGCACATAATTTTCACTAAATTTTTGGACTACAATATGGGCAGAAATAAAATCAATTATTATATTCCTTTATGTAGAAAATTTCCACATCTATTATTGAACAGAATTATTTAATTTACCCGTGTCCATTTTAGTTAGGTACTCAATAACCTCCAGATACAAGACATTATAGTCCATGGGCAGTTAATCAGACCCAACAGCAGCTAATTCTTCACTACCCATGAATTGGGGCAGAAGTCCTTTCAGCTTCCAGTGAGAGCCGACTTGCTCTAACTCATTTCTGATCACGATGATAAGAGCCTTGGGTGTACATGAACCATCAGAAGTGATTCTAGTTCATAGAACAGTGGTTGAAAACAGGAACCAAACGTGAAAATGATTGAAATATACTTCCTTTTCACTAAATCCTTGATGGGGAGGCTTTTCAACAAGAAAGAGTTTCCCATCATAAAGAGCTTTTTCTTTGTTTTTTTTTTAAGGCCAGAGGATATTTTCCTTCATAGCATTTCATATTTTGCCCCTTTGCAGGTACAACAAGGAACAATGAGCAGTAGTAAATACATCACTTTATACGAGTATACTAGGGCAATGCTGGTATTCCTAACAGCTAGATAATGGAGGAGGGGACGTAGAATAATTGTAGCAGAAGTCAATAAATCACAAACTGTTAAGGCTAGAGGAAGATGAGTCAGTGGCTAAACAGTTAACATCTTTATAGGGCCATTGTTAATAGTTAGAATTTATTTTGCATCGCAAATCGGCTGTGTCCCCATTTTAAGCATTTTTTTAGCACCATGGAAGTATAGATAATACCATGATACTAATCTGTTTTATAATGTATTATCCAATTATGAAAAAAGATCTAAATCTCTCTAAGTAAAACCATTGTTTACTAAATAGCAAGTATTTAATGAGGCATTTTCTCATCGTAGAAACTATCTGATAGCTTACAATTTTTTTTCTAGGATTTTATACATTTCGATGTTTACTGCTTCCCTTGTAATTTAGACTACTGTGTAGTGATGTTCTTAAACAATCCAGCAGGGGGTGCTCACTAGGAAAACTAGCAGAAAGGGATGTGTTGAGCTGATGTGTGTGTTATGGAAGTGATCTAGTTACTTGAGTCACTTCTACACACCCATTCCAAATCTATGCAGTATCTAAAATGTATTTTAATGACTACGGAGAAACTTAAATGTCATCTGCAATTTCAGGGCTGTTAATGAGTTTGGCACAGTCAGCCCTGTCTCTAAATAATTTGTAAATGTTGAGTAGCTATTTTTAAATCCTACCTTTGGGAACCTCTCTCTTTCTGTCTCACTCAATGTCTCTCCCTCTCATACACACACTTCATGGCTAATTTGGGGATTATAATTATAAAAGAATGTTCTCATATTTCATTAAGCTGAAGGGCACAGAATACAGAATCCAACCAGTTCTTTTGAACATCACTTTATTATGGGTTGGCTCTAAAATTGGTGGTCTTTCTGAATCTCAGAGTTTCCCATAATCATAATTGGTTTAGTAAAGTGCCTGCATTGATAATCTCTCTCATTTCGATGTTGATTAAGCCTCTCCTAATGGATTCATTGCATACAGAGAAAAGCAAAAGAAATTACACAGCAAGAGAATTTAAATGAATGATACACAAGACGGAGGAGGGCAGCATATAAGCCCACATTATTAAAATTTGAAATTAATTCTCAGCCTTCCTGAGGAGAATAGCTATAGGTTAAGTGGTAATGATGACAATAATAACACATTTATGCAGTGCCTCTTGGCTTCCACATAAATTATCTCCCCGGTTCTTCCCCAACACCCTGTGTGGTAGACGGCTATTCCCATTCCTCATTGTAGGAAACTGAAGCTCAGGGAGGGGTCAAGAGAATAATTCAGGTTCGTTCAACCATCAAATGGTGCACCTGTACTTCATCAGGCAAGAGTTAGATTCACGTTATTTATTTATTTTTTATTCTTTGGCTCTTCGGTAAGAAATAACTTAATGCGTAGTACTATTACTGTTTTTCAAAAGTAAAGGAGAAATATGTACAGACAGCATGCATATCACCACATGCAAAGTTCTGCAGAGATGCTTACGTTAGCAGAGAAGCTGCGGGCGTCACCCCTGGAAACAGCTGCCTGGTATCTTGCCATCCGCTCCTTCAGGGAAAGCGCCTCGAGGAACTCGGACTCGCCCTCACTCCCAGCAGTACTGGCTTCTCCGGGCTTTGTAAGGTTGAAGGTCACTGAAAACAAATGTAGCATTTTCAGACGGGTGTCAACTTGAGAAGAAAACAGCATCAAGTTATGACCAGCGAGGGCTTCTAATGTACTTGGTCTGCAAAGCAACACAACACTTTCAGGGTTTCTCTATCATAAATTTCTTGTCTCCAAGCTTCTGGGCAAAGCTAGAAAATGCCCATACAGGAGAATATTCTCATAGAACTATTATTGCCCATCCCTCCTTTCTGCAGTTAGGATGATGAGAAATGATTTATTAATAGAGACATAATTTAAATAATTAACATTCTCCAAGCATTATATGCCGAATTTATGCTAAATATTGTATAAACAGCTCATTGGCTTCTCTAACAACTTTGTGGGTAGATGCTATTTCCTAAGGCTTACACGTGCAGAAAAGAAGTACATAGTAGTTAAAACAACAACACCACAAAACTTCCCCACGATCACATAATTCCTAAGGTGCAGGTTTGAGTACAGTTGGAGTAAATATTGAGCAAGCGAAAAATTGTTCTTTGTATCATTTCTTACGCCTCAACACTGAAAAAGGTATATGTAGCCAAAACTGAAGATTACAGACTGTAGATTCTGCCTTTTATTTGCAAAGGCAGATGCCACTTAAGAAAGAGCAATGACATCATCAGAAGCAGCTCTGTCTGTCACCTGTGTCAGAGAGTTTGGTATTTTTCCTACTAAACCATCTACCAGGCACAGAAGAGCTGAGCTGCACACCTGGTACCAGACCAAAAGACTGATTGCAAGTCTGCAAATGATGGTAACTGGAAGCAGGAGAATCTTAGGGACTCTAAGCCAACCTAACTACATCCATTGGCATAAGACAGCTTGCACCTAGTATTACCTTTCAGTGGAAGGAGCATGAGGACTCTGTGGTTTACTATTTACTATAAGATGGTGTGTGTGTATGTATGTTTGTGTGTGTGCATGCATGTGAGTGTGCATGTGTGTGTGTTTGTGTCTGAATGCGTGTGTTTTACCCCTTAAGCATGTACCCCTGTACTTTTGACTCTAAGAACTTATAGCTTCTGGAACAAGGAAGGTACAACTCTTTGATGGATTCTATCATGTTGGTGGTTTGATATAACCACTCACTACAAGTAATAACATGCCAACCCAGTTCCTTCTTTCCCTCGTTCTCCTTGTCCATTAGCCTCCATATTAAAATATCTTATTGTGTGCCTCGCTTTTAACTTCTTGGTGTCTTCCAGATTTGTACACAATAGCTGATGAGCACAGTTTCTGGGGCTCAGCAATCCTTAGAACAACTTGCATCTTAACTCCCTTTCTAGGTATTTTTGAGTTCTTGTTCAAGTATATGTTTTTGTATGTTTTAATGAAAGTATTTTATTCAGCATGTTTTTAAAGTACAAACTATAGAGTATCAAGAAGCTGGATCCTATAAGCACGGTGATTGACTCTACCACACTGATACATGCACTAAGATCAGCTACCTTGAAATTCAATTGCCATCCAAAATCTTATATTATATAAGTCTGCAATATTTCTGACAAAAAGATTGCCACAATCACCATTAAGTCTTTCACATGTTAAAGAAGAGATACCCCGTTTTTCATGTGTGTAAATCATCTTCACAGAAATATTCTGTTGTGTTCAATTACACTGCTCTCAATTCACTGTGAATAAGAACCATATAGACTTTTATGAAATATGAATCATTAAACATTTCTCATAATATAGATATTATTTTGTATACTGCTTACAATTATCACCCCTTTGGGATTAATTTTAGCCTAACCTGACCTAGCCTGTTTATCTTTGCTGAAATTTACAGATAGTGTTTATGTAGGAAGTATTAAATTCTTATCATATTTCACCCTCCGGGAAATGTTCAAATTATTATTAAAAAAAATCACTGGCCCAAGTGTTCAGAGCTTTGGATCTCATTGCCTCACAGACTTTTGGTCTGTGAAGAAACCACTGCCTCTTTAATGTGTTCTCCATCCTTTTTTTTCCATCGTTCATAAGTAACTGCAGCTGCATCTTCTCTTAAGGACATGGAGTAGAAAAATCATAGTGAACCAACAGGAAACCATGATTCTTTCAAATCTTAGTCAACACCTGCTAGTTTCTTTATGGGGAAACAAAATGATATCCCTCCCCTTATTCTCTAAGCCAGGCACCAGTTACTCTTAACGTGGCGGTGCTAATGACTTCGGACATAGTACTTCAGGCTTGATCAGACAGCTCTTTCCTTAGAGATGTGTGGGGAAGAGGATATGAGGGTGAGTCACTGGATCTCACCCTTCCCTGCTCTAAAACACATGGGCGTGGCTGAGTTTAGAGAACAGCACCAATGAGTTTCGATTATTTTTCAAAGTAGAAGGTAGTAAAAGAACAAATAAATGTTTGCTGTCCAATAGTACCCATGGAAAAGCAGAAAATGATGAAAATCGTTGCTGTATATAGGACAAGAGAACAAGCTCGAAGTGTCTCGTGAAGAAGAGAAAATTCCAAACATTTAGACTAGACATACCCTGTTCGGAAGCCTCATAAGTATTAACATCACAAATGACTGTCTTAGAAGTTTTCTGTCTATGTGCCTTAGAGGTAATTCATTGTGCAGTTAAGTTATATCCACGGAAGGAGGTTGGATCCTTTGTTGTGTCCTGTAAGGGCATTACTATGCTAAGAATCCATCACCCACTAAGTGTGCAGTTTCTTTTATTGCTTATACAAATGCAATTGCCAATTCATTAAAACATTCATTCTTTATGTAGTATGATAAACCACGTAAAAAGTAATAACATACAGAGAAGTACTTTGAAAGAAAATTAAATATTAAAAAATACAATCTGTCACAAAGACAAGTTTCAGATACCAAATGCAAGAATGCCTTTCTTTAAGTGTTCAATTTGTCTTAAGAAAAAGATGTGCATGATCATTTTGGAGATATAACTCATTCTATAATACATAAAACTCAAGCTATTATGTCTATTCTTGTTTATTACCTCCCAAAACATCATACAACTAGAGGTTATATACATGCTTTTCTTCTACAACTTAAAAACAAATCAATCAATTGACCATTTTTTCCCCCACACGACAGAAATTCATTATACTTTTCTGAGTTTCTCTTTTTACAGGGAGTTAATGTTTGAGGCAGTTTTCAAAGTACACTGGTGCTATATGTATGTTCTGAGGATTCTTGACCAACTATTCATGTCTGCACAATCAATCAAAGAAGATTGTGGATTTACCAGTCTGTGTTTCTCAGAGGATATACAATAATGAATCTCACTGGCCAGGCACTAACTATAACAAGGGGCGGGCAATGAGATTTTTATAACCTGCATTCTCCTTCTTTCACAATTTGTTGTCAGAGAAAGAATACTTAACAATACCGACTCCCATCAATAAGCCTAAGAAAAGGGTCATTTGCACATTTAGTATGAACTATCCTAGTATGAAGTACCCATTTAGAAAGTTTCCAATTTAGAAGCGGTTTATACAAGTTACATATTAACATAAAAAATGAAAAGTGACAGGCATACCTCATCGATTATCTTAAAATATTGAATGTTGTAAAGTCAGTCCAAATATCTTTATACAGTAGCAACGTGAAATAAAGGCCAGTGTCCTGATACATAAATCCAGGGTCAGTGTGCTACTACTAAATGCTGCCAGATCATAAAAATGTCTGCACAGAAAATGCCCAACGTGGCTGGGTTCATAGGGGCAAGTGCTGTGTCACTGTCTCATTTATTAAACCAGCTCTTCTGTCGGTGTGTTTTCTAAATGTAAATATTTCTCATTGCTTTTGAAATATGGGAAGGCACATTTCCAGACTGTAGCTCTGAAAAAAAGTCTTATTAAAAGGATGACTGGATAATTACAAAAAAATTAGATTCTATGGGTTGAAATACAGTCATTAGACATTAGACACTTTAAAGCTTACTTATTTACATATACCTTAAATGGATGTGAATCACACTTTTTTCCTTTTGCCTATAAAGATGGAGTATGGGAAACTTTATAATATATTGAAATGTCAAAATGACACCCATTATTGTACACAATCAATACCAGCCAAGCGAAATTCTCAGCAAAGATCAAGGTGAACTCAACAGACAAGAGAGCTTCAAGGTTAGAGGAAAACACCAGAAACATTAAGGTACTACAGGAGGCCGTAGATTGAAAGCAAGTGACATACAAGCAACAGCATGAAAGCTGATGGCGGACACAGAGAACAGAGAATCGAAGTCATACACATCACATTGTAAGATATAATAGAAAAATATATTGTTGAAGATGAAATTTTAATGTAAAAGATAGTTACCATAACTCAGATGTTACCTCAATCAAATATCATACCGCACCGATTTATTGGTAAAAACTTGTGAACATTTCAAGTTTAATATACAATCAGAAATTATTCAGACATATGAAGCGGTTCTATGATGAAAGAACAATATTCAGACACTATTTGATATTCCTTTTATACACTGAACATTGTGAGGAAGTATATAACCAGATACTGGTTAATCAAAAGGCAGTTATGTGACCCAGCATCTATATGAGTCTAAAATGATAACCACGAGGGAAAGAGTAAAAGCATCTGTATTAACCATAAAACAATAGCAACCAATCAAAAACAAGGAAAGGCTCTTAGGCAGTTCTTCCATTTGAAGATAAATGTAAGACCAATTGTATTAGTCATTGAATTGATAACAGATTAAACTTTATATTGAAAGACAGGGATTAATAATAGACTCAGAAGAAATGGGCAATAAATCTAGTCATTTAGAAAGAAAATGTTGAACAAAATATATTAAATATTAATAAAGAAAAGTTATATTCTTGACAGGCAAAATCTTCAGGGAAAGAAATTATACTGAATAAGATAGAGGACCATTCTATGTGGATCTCCATGGGCTCAATATCACTGTACAGAAACACAAGATAACATCAGCAATAAGAAAATAAAAGAGACATTTAAGAATGGGTTCCTATAATTATTCCATTTTATTTTGTCAAAGTAACTTACAAGTAAAGGTTTTTAACAATGTAATTAATAAGGCTGCCTTTGGTACATCTACAAAGAACATAGGGTGTCTCATTATCCTCCAGTGTTTGCTCACCTTCTTAGATAAAAACAAACATTTATAGTGCCAAATGGTAGTGTGCTTATTCAAGCTGAGCTGAGAGCTTGCAGGAAGCATATATGTGATGTGCAGGGTGGGGCTTTTGGGGGAGAGCATCTGAAACACCTGCTGTGCTATATATGTGCACACGCGTATGGGGGCGGGGGCAGAAAGGATGAAACAATAGCAACACCAAGAAATCGTGCTGGAAAAATTGGATGGTGACATTGCAGACACTACATGTGCTAAATGAAGAACCGGCTGGGAAGAAGTGTTAAATATTTTTTAAGGTGATAAAAGTCTTTAGAAGACCACGGGTAGTGTCTAAAATGATTTCAGTAGAATGTTCTGGTGTATAAATGATCTCAAAATCATTTATATAAAGTCTACAGCAGGAAGAAAACTGGAAATGGATGTGAGAAGCACAAAAGTTCAAGGCCAAATATTTTAGGAGAAAAGAAAACTAGAGATGGAGAATAGGGAATGGGTTTAAGCATTCAACTTCAATACATACAGAGCACCAACAAGTCAACCAAATGCTGACTTCATTGAACTATGGAGAAAGAATTAGAGATGATTTTCCAGTGAAAAACAGGATTGGACCTGTGTGAAGTCAGACAATCTTATGTAATACTCTTGGTCAAAAGGATTGCCTTACTTATTTTTTTTGTTTGTTTGTTCGTTTTTCAGGCAAAAAAGCAGAGATACGGAGGCTTATAAAACTTATTCCTTGTCACATGACTGGTGAGCTGTAGAGGGGGAGGAGCAGCTGGGCCCTCTGTGTCTAGTTCCCTGGCTTCATTACAATTCTCAGTCATCAGTCAGGAAGGACATGGGTCCAGAAACGAGCCAACTATGAGCATCCCTAGTAAGTACTTGAAGGAAAATTCAAAAAGATTTCTTTGATGGCTAATCGTTGTTGTGAATTTGACCTATCTGGAATCAACTAAAACCCAAATAGTTGCACCTGTGTTGAGGGATTTTTCTTGACTGGATCATGTGAGGTAGGATGACCCACCTTAACGCTGTGTTGTGCCCTCTGGTGGTAGCCCAAATAAAAAGACACAAAGGAAGAATTTGCTCATTTGCCTACTTGCCTTCAGTCTCACTGCCATGTTCATTGGTGCTGCTGCTGAGGTGTTCCTTCTCTGCTATTAGAGCCCACCTCCTTGGGATTCTGACATAAACTCAAGACCAAGTGAGACATCCAGACTCGGAAATTTTCTGATTGTTGGCCTTTCACCCAGGAGACAGTCATTAAATGGACTACCATATAGTGTAAGTCATTCCACTTTGAACACATAAAAATTTATCCTATTGGTTCTGCTCCTCTGGAGAGTGCTGACTGATACAAAGTCCTTCTGATGTGGACTGATTCACATCATGGATACAATAAAATATTGAACAGACTCCCAGATGGCTACCACAATAATAATTATGACTTAAAAGGGAGGCTCCACGGTTCAAAAGCAAGTTAAACTGTTTAAAAGGAAAGTGATTTAAACTATTTTTCCATGAATTTTCTCTGGCATCACTTAAAAGTTTCAAGAAACAAACAATGTGTTGATGGGTTCCATGGATGTCTGTGAGGTCAAGGGAGTCTTAGCTACCACAATCAGGAAGGCAACTCCTGCCAGGTGGTGGCGGCGCATGCCTTTAATCCCAGCACTCAAGGAGGCAGAAGCAGGTGGGTCTCTTTTAGTTTGAGGCCAGTCTGGTCTACAGAGCGAATTCCAGGACAGCCCGACATACAGAGGGAAACCGCATCTTGAAATACCAAACAAACAAAAGAAAGAAAGGAAGTCAACTCCCATTTCAGTGATACAGCTTTTTCCTGATATTTTATTCTGGATGTATTATAAAGAAGTCAACTGTTTAGTACTTGGGAAATTGATTTAGAATTGAGTGGAGAAAGTGCTGAGCTAAATTCTATCAAATCTGAATAGATGACCTATAACCAAGTTTGGATTTGTGTGCAGGATATGATACCATTAGACACAACATAGCATTCCATTAACAGGAATACATTTTTTTCTATAATTTTAATATTTGCATATCTCTCAGCTAATAAGAAAATTCATCTCTGTAAGCATTCATCGTACTCCTGTCATGTCAAATATGTAATCAATTTAAAATTTCATATTCTTACCCTTATTTGAATATTATAAAACCAGGAAATAGATAATAAAATGTAAAGCAAGTGTCTAGCCCAGGCTTGAATAAATCCCAGTTCTTAATCACAATGAAGGAAAGCAGAGGAGTAAAATGAGCACCAGTGGATGCCACAGCAGCGCAAAATCTATCCTGTAGCATCATTCGAGCATGGGGACAGGCATTTTCTTCAGCTCCTCACCCTGTTATCTTACTTCCCCCAATACATTATGCTGTTGCACGTATGCTTGTAACTTTCCCTAACTCCACCCCTTCATCCAATTGTACTGAACTTTATTTATTCATAAAGGTGAATCTCTTCAATGCAAGGCAGAAAATTGGCTCTTGTCTCCTTATCAGGTCTTCTCCAACTAGTCTTGCTTACTAGATACCATAAGAAAGCCTGTAATTAAAGTTACCCAAGACAGGAATAAGAGAAGACTCAGCCTTAGTTGGACAAAATACGAGTTGTCCTAAAGATGTCCCAGAGCCTAGAACTTATGATACATTAGCTTACATGAAAACGTGGTGTGGGAGGGCCTTTTGTCTATGTGTTAATTTTATTGGTTAATGAAAACTGGCTTGGCCTATAGCATGGGAGGAGGAAGGCAGAGTCAGTGAGCCGCCATGGAGCTGCCTGAGATAGATGTGCTAAAACTTTGCTGGTAGGCCACGACCTCGTGATGATATACAGATTAATAGAAATGGGTTAAATTAAGATGTCAGAGTTAGATAATAAGAAGCTAGAGCTAATGGGCCAAGCAGTGATTTAATTAATACAGTTTCTCTGTGATATTTCAGGTCTAAGCTAGCCGGGCGGCCAGGACAAACAAGTAGCTGCCCCCTGCAACAAACGGACTAATTTTTGCAGATACTGTGGACGTTGATACGGGAGAATTTCCCTGAATTCTCCTTATGGGTAAATTGCGATCCCAAAGAACTTCATATGTGAAAGAGAGATGCAGGAGAGTAGCAGAGTAAGGATGGAAGGGAAGAAAGGGAGTAGTGAGAGAGAGGAGGGAGGAATGGAGGAAGGAAGGGAAGTAGAGAGTGAGAAAGGGAAGGAAAGAAAGAGAGGGATTCTCTGTACTGCTGGCTGTGAGGTAAAAGCAATGCAGACAGGATCTGGTTTCTGAAAGGTAGCAAAAGCAGGAGACAGAGAGACCATGGAGCTCCTTGGAGGAGCTTGGCCTAGAGAGCATCTTGATTTCTGTATAGTAGATCTCCTTTGGGACACTGGATTCCTACAACTGTGGTAAAGCAACATTTTCTGATGTGCATGGTCATTTGTGATTAAAGCAACAGGAAATTGCACTGACTTATGTCAACTTGACAGAGCCTAGATTTATTTAGGAAGAGAGAAGCTCTATTAAGAAAATGCCTGAAAAGGCCAGTTCCTATAGCCATACTGATGAATTTCTTGCATATCACCATAGAACCTCCACCTGACAATAGATGAAGAAAATGACAGAGCCCCACATTGGAGCACCGGACTGAGCTCCCAAGGTCCTGATGAGGAGCAGAAGGAGAGAGAACATGAGAAAGAAAGTCAGGACTGTGAGGGAACCTCCAGCTGGCGACAGATGGAGAAGGTGACTGAGCCCCACATTGGAGCACTGGACTGAGCTCCCAAGGTCCTGATGAGGGGCAGAAGGAGCGAGAACATGAGGGAGAAAGTCAGGAACGTGAGGGGTGCGTTCACTCATGGAGACGGTGGGACAGAACTAAAGGGAGATCACCAACTCCAGTTGGAATGGGACTGATGGATCATGCGACCAAACCCGTCTCTCTGAATGTGGCCAACAGCGGGGGCTGACTGAGAAGCAAAGGACAATGGCGCTGGGCTCTGATTCTTCTGCATGGACGGGCTCTGTGGGAGCCTTCTCAGCTTGGTCGATCACCTTCCTGGACCTGGGGGGAGTTGGAAGGACCTTGGACTTAGCATAGAGTGGGGAACCCTGATGGCTCCTTGGCCTTGAGAGGGAGGGAGGGGAGGTATGGGTGGAGGGAAGGGGAGGGAAGGGGGAGAAGGAGGGGAGGGAAGGGGGAGGAGGAGCGGAGGGAGGGGGGAGGAGAAGGGAAGGAGATGGAAATTTTTAAATATAAAAAAAAATAAACCATGAGAAAAAAAAAAAAGGAAATGCCCCATGAGATTGGCCTGTGGGAAATCCTATAGTATTTTCTTAATTAGTAAATGATATGGGAAGCCCCAGTCCACTACAGGTGACATCATCCCTGGATATGTGGTCCCAGGTTATGTAAGAAAGCAGGCTGAGAAGGCCTTGGGAAAGCAACCTAAAAAGTAATGTTCTTCCATGGCCTCCGCATCAGCTCCTGCCTCCAGATTAATGCCCTGATTTCCCTGGATGGTAAACTGTAAACAGTGAGACAAAACCAAGTCTTTTCTCCCCAAGTTGCTTTTGGTCAAGGTGATTATCACAGCCATATAAACCTTAACTGTAACAGAAACCAACCAACATAATCGTTATACACATAAAGATTGCTGTCTAAGTAAGAACACACACACACACACACACACACACACATGACAGAGAGGGAGAAAGAGAGAAAGAGAAAGAGTTAGGAAGCACATTTGGGTCAAACGTCCATTTAATTTGTTTTCTAATGATAACTTGCTTTATAGATTTTCCATATGCTCTTTCAAGGTCCTATCACACTGTGGGAATAACTTCTGGTAGAAGAGCAAATATGAATGAACAGAATTTAAGAGGAAATTTGATAATCATTAGAAAGAAAATATTGCCATCTTGGGTATATTTGAGAATTTAATCACACTGCTATTAAACATTTTTAATTAATTGCTTAACTTAGAGAATTGGCCTGCTTAAGAAAATCGATAATTGAACAAAATGATTTAAGTTTCAATGAAACGGTCAAGTAAGTCGAACCGATAAATGCTTGTAGATGGTTTATATTTCTCAGCATAAGTTTCCTGTTGGCCGTTTTTCTTCTCCAGAACTATCAGACCTCTCACACTATAATAAGCTGTCAGTCAATGCGTGCCTATTATGGGCTCATCTCTTTCCTTGCATTGTACATTGATTCTCATATTCGGTAGGGATTTTATTCCTATTTTCCTGATGAAGTAATGAACAAAACGTAAAATCGAGGTCTGGGGAATCATAGCAGCGATAAAGTGACTGCCGTGCAAACACGAGTGCCCAAGTTTAAATCACTCAAACACGCATAAAATACTGTAAGAGCCAAAGGTTTTGAAGAACCTTAAAGTGGTGATTTCCGGGATTGTCAAGGCCATTGCACACACAAACTGAGAGTGAGTGTGGTTGAATGCATAAGACCTGCACAAGATCCAAGCTGCCAAAATTCTAGCAAGAATGAAGGAGGGCCTCATGAAGCTCCACCCACAGCCTTGGAGGTATAGGTAGTTAATGGCTACTGAAGAGAGAGACGGGATGTGACCCTTTTATGTTGCTCATATTTTAGTAATGGTCCTAAACATACCCATGTTTATACTGGCAGTGCTAATGGACTCAGTGGGTTTATTAACTGGAAGACACAGTTGAGCAGAAGAAATGGAGGAACGTTCTAGTATGAGTTTGAGGGAAGGGAGTGGGAGGTGAATTTGACCACAACTGTACATGTGTAAAATTCCCAAGAATAAGTCAAAATATTTTTGAAAACCTTGGTATATGCATCTGTAATCCTAACATTGTAAGAGCAGATAGGTGGATCCCTACAGCTGACTGGCCAATGACTAAGCAAATTAGTGAACTCTGGGTTCCTTGAAATACAATTCCCAAAATAAAACAAACAACAATAAACCACCTGATGTTGACCTCTGGGGCTCACATGCATGTAGACCAGCATACATATATGCACACACATGAACATGCCCTCATACACACACTGTACACACACACATATGCATACAACAGTAGAATCCCATGCACAGTGGCTGCTGACCTTACTTGAGTTTCTGCAGATATACTTGTTTCTTTCTGCACATTCTCTTATGTAAAGATATTTTTACTAAAATATGATGTTTACATTTCCAAGTAAAATTTTTAATTAAAGATATGAATCCTTCCTCTTTCCCAAGATTCTACATATTTATCCTTTCTAGATATTGATTTCAGTCTAATCTAAAGCAGATGAAAGGGTAAACAGTACATTGGATTTCAAAAGCTCTAAGTGGCTCCTTTTTCATTCGTATAAGCTTGCATTTAGAAGTGAAAATCACAGTAGAATGTTCAGCTACAATGCTTTGGTTGTTACGGAGATAACACTAATGTAAACTTAGGTATAGAAGTAAGAGAATAGGAATGGATTTCACTGAAAGACGAAGAAAATGCAGAGCAGGGATCATGACTTTCGTATTCTAATGATCTATTCTACTCCCCAGACGAAGGGTAGGATGGTGCTCCTCTTTTCCCTTGGTTTAAATCTGCCTTTCTTCATCACTGAGGGGCCCTGATACCCTGTCCTTGCAGGACAGTCAACCGTTGGTCAGTCAGTGCCATGGAGACAAATTATCATCAATATATTCAGTCATATTTTTCTTGGAAAGAAAATACTAAGGAAATTCTTAAGAAATACGGTAACTTAAGAAGTGCTCGTCTCACCTTGTTTCTAAAGCTAGAAATAATGTAAATTGTGTTATTCTGTTGCTGATTTCTGAATCAAACAAAAACATCCTAAATGGCCAGTCCTGCCGAGATTGCATGCTCAGTCATCATCATATGAGTTACCATTAGGAAGTTGGTGATACACACTGCACATCTTTGCCAACACCCCAAACCAAATTTATCTATATATAAAAGAGGTTAAAATGAATACAGTCCAATATGACGAAGGAATTAAAATATCACAATTAGTTTAACAACAACACAATTTCACTTTCATTTTTCCCCACTTAGATACCAGATCTTATAATTTAGAAATTATACTTCTAACTCAGACACGAAGTAACACATTAAATTCCAGGTTAGAAAAGTTGAGTCAGAAAGATCTTGATCCTGAAACCTGGGATATGTGCTGGATTTTGTCTCTCTAAAACATTTATTTGATTCCTTCTGGAGTTCTCATTTATCTCCTGTAACATTGGCATGTAACACACTCTAGGAAAAAGTTGTATGAATCTGACTGTCTCAGTCTTTGCTGGACCTCCTACTTTGGAAAGACAGAGTTCAAGGAGACTAATAATCTGCTTTGGACTCATAATTTATGATTTTCATTCTTCCTCTTACAATTAATGTTTGATTTAAAATCAATTGTTAAATGTTTTAAAACCTCCTGTTTCTTACTATATAATGGGACCTAGACAGTTGCCTGTGGAGACTTTATGTAATCTTATAAAATTAAAGTGTTTCACATAGTACCTTTCTTAGAGTAAATTAAATGATTTTTATGTCTTCCAACCACCAAGTATTATTATATATCCTGGAAGAAGGCATGATTCATAGATTCATAGATGGTATATGGGTACGTAGATCTAGGGTGAGAAATAGGGAAAGTTATAACCAGCAAAATTAGCATGCGGCAAAGGTAGGCCATGGTTCTGATTTATCTAAACCTCATGTTTCCATTACTTTAAGGAACATTATTCTTTATATCATGATGCCCACGTCAAGAAGGACACAAGACATGTAAAATTGGGTAATTTGGAGTTAGAATAATAGCAAGGAATCATACTACATATATGTAGTATGCTGAAGACAAGAATATAAAAACAGAAAAATTTCTTCATAAATGTATATAATTTCAAAAGTCAGTTTTGTTGGTGTTTTAGGACTAGACAATGAGCCAAGGTTGCCCCAGCAAGAGTCATATGAAAACAGACGGTGCACAGAGATATCCTAAGATATTACACTTCAAGGATGGGCCTTGCTTTTTTCCAAATGACTTTTCATGTTCCCTCCTGCTCCACATGGTTCAAAACTTATTAAAAAATCACTCCAGCCGGGAGGTGGTGGCGCACACCTTTAATCCCAGCACTCGGGAGGCAGAGGCAGGCAGATCTCTGAGTTCGAGGCCAACCTGGTCTACAAGAGCTAGATCCAGGACAGGCTCTAGAAACTACAGGGAAACCCTGTCTCGAAAAAAACCAAAAAAAAATCACTCCAATAACTCCATAGAGTTGTTTGTGTGCTTTAATTTCCAAGGGCCCATGATCAGGCAACTTCAAGCACTTTCCCCTGGAAGAGGCTAGAAGAAAATAAGTAAACTCTTCCAGCCCCTGTTGCCCTCTGGCTACTCACTAAAGAGACACAGAAGACACTGCCATTCTTCTATATTATTCATCATATTGTTTGTGTTGCTATCTAAGTAATCATGCACTTCAAAATGTTACATTGTAAAAAATGTGTATCCTAAAAAAAAATATTGCTGTATTTGATAAGTTTGTCTACAGACTGTTTCTATTTATGGATTTCTTCAACTTCAATAGATTTTTATCTTGTTCTTCCTAAGGTCTTTTTGTTCTAGAACAATCTTAGTATTTATATCATTCTACATTTTCCACTTTTTACTGAGTTTCTGCCTTTGGATGTAAACTTCTTCCCTACTTTGTTTCTGAAATATTACACATACTGCTGCTTCAATCTGACCCTCCTAAATTTTTCTGAGTCTCTTCTCCCTAATTCTCTGTCTTGGGTGTTCCTGTGTCTTCTGAGAAGGATTTTCTTTTCTTTTTTTTCTATTTCTCCAGACTAGAATTGAGTATTAAGAAACTGAAGGCCAATATGCACACTTCAGCCTGAAGAGATCATTGGAAAGATGTACTTATGCTTAAAAGAAAATGTCATGTCTCATAAATAGATTAAAATATATACCCCTAGAGTCTTTAACATTTTGGGCACAGACATATTATTCATAGATGGATGAACTACACAAAAATGTGTCTTTTCCTAAAACAATCATGCATTTGGGTTTGAGCAAGTTCTATAGATCATTTGAACTGTTTTTGTGTGTGTCTGTGTGTGTCAAGAGTGCTATCAGCATTTGTACTGATTACAGTTTTATTCCCATGGCCAAATTAAAGCATTGTTTATAAAGAGGCACTGGTTACTTTGCTTGTAGGTTCAGAGTGTCAGTCCATCCTGTTGGGAAAGACTTGGTAGAACTGAATAGCTCCTATCAACATCAGGAAGTAGAGAAAATGGCAAGACACAGTCCTCAGTGATGTTTCCAGTGACCTATTTCCCCTAAGGAGGCTCTACCCCCCACTTTTCGTCCACTCTGAAAATCAGACTCCATCAAGGGATTGATCCATCTGCTAGATCAGACCCTTTCTGATTCTAATTGTTTCAGGAAGCTTTGTGACAGAATTCAGAGTTGTATTTTCCAAAACTGAGTGCTTCTAGTCTAATCAAATTGACACAACTAACCAACGATATGTTCAAAGACCAAAAAACAAGCACTCGAAATGTACTGGAGAGGATACTTAAATGATTTGCAGCTTTGGCAAATATCTTCCTGGCAAGCTTAGATTAAAGTCATCAGAAGGTATGCAGAAATTAGCAAACTGGTTATTTACTGTCTAGTAGAGCAATTTCTATGCTAAGAGCATACTGACTAAGCAAAACTCTCCTCCATTTTCAGGAATTCCCCAATTCTTTACTCTCCCTTAATTTTCACCATTCTCTTAACACTAAAAACTGGAATTTATTCTGTTGGATCATAATGAAAGTCCAGCTCACGAAATTATATATCTCATTAACTTAGCTACGCTATGGTGACTTTTCTTCAACTAATAACACATTTCTGTTAAAAGTAAAATGTACTTGAACAAATCCAATTTTGTCTTAGAGAAATCCAGCCCCTTAATTTGAAGTAACTTTTTAGTGATTGGAAGTTTTAACTTAAAATATTTTCTCTGTCAAGTCCACAAACTGCAGTGAACTTTGATTTTTTTTCTTTTAAAATAAATGACTGATATAGTTAATAAAAGCAGGAAGCCCATACTGATTGTGTTTAATTTCTCTGTTGAACACTATTTAGTAAAGGTAGACAATCAAGTAGAGAGAAGCAACATAAGCATGTGTGCTATCACACACACATATATACACACACTTAAATAATGCACCATTGCCAGTTAAACCTATTTATTTCTGGAAATCATTTCACTTTTTAAAAGTTCTAATGTGTTGAGGAAAAATTCACACAAAGCCTTGAAAGCATCCCAAACAATATGACTATTATATTAGCTCCTCTTGGATAGGACGCTAGAACTACAATGGCAAGAAGAAATATAAAGAATCCCTTGTGAGATATTACTTTTCTTAAAAGCTTTAGGTTGTTATAATAAAATAATTGGCAATTGGCACCCTCTTCCACTGTGTGTGTTGTCAATATTGCATTCTGACTATTGTCCCCATCTGGAGAAAGAGACAATGATGTGTACGCTAAAAACAATATATATTAAATATTTAAAGCCATGATGTTTATAAATTAAAGCTATAATAATTAATTCATTTTATTTTTAATTAAACATTTTATACAGTATATTTTGATCACATTTTCTCCTCATTCAACTCTTTCCAGATTCTACTCACTTCCCTGCCCACCCAACTTTAGATTCTTTCTCTCCTTCTTTTAAAAAGAATAAAGAATATTAACAAAATCAAAATAGAACAATAAACAAATCCTCACAAAAACACAAAAATGAAAAACAAAGTAAATAGATAAAAGAGCAGTAACACACAGACATACAGACACACACACACACATACACAAACACACACACACACACCCAAATTAAGCAAAACAAAAATAAAGGTTGACAAATACATCACTGAGATCATTTGTGTTGTCCTGTTATCCTTGACTTGGAGGCTACCTAGAGTGAGGTTGATATACCCAGTGACACTCCACTGCAGGAAAAATGATATATCCTTGGTCAGCAGGTATCATTGCAGATAAAGCTACGATAACTCTGGTGTATCAACTCTGAATCGATCCTGTTCTGGATAAGTCTCCCCTGTCACTCTTATCATGACCTAAATACCCTTTGCATCCAACTTCAATATGTAATTTCAACAGAAATCTGTGATGTCAGATTCCTAATGACACAGCATTAGAAACAGTCTAAAGAGTGGAAGTGATTTAATAGTCTCTCCTGCTTTAGATACACATGACACGCATAATTAGTGAGTCTCATCTGCCCTTAATTTATTTATAGTTATTTATCCTTAGAACTATGGCATTCACGTTTGTTTCCTCTCCCTCAGCTCCAAGGCTTATTTCTTTAAGTGGGCAGTAATTACAGGAACTCAGAATATGTGACTTCTTTCACTCTGTCTTTACAGGTAGGATATATAAAAGTCAGTCTTTAGATATTATCTGATTGAAACCTGATCTTTCCCATGCATATTAAGATAGCTCCATTCATGAGCATGAAGTTCTTAGTTAATGCTTTTTTTAGCTTTATTCTAAGATGTTTTATTTGATGCTATCATAACTAGAAGTGTTTGTGATCTCTTTTGAAGTGTGTTTGTTGTTGAAATATTTATTTGTTTGTTTTACAGCCTAACCACTGTTTCCTCTTCTTCCTCTCCTTCCAGTCTCTCCCATCTTCTCTCTGCCCCACTCCATTTCTCTTGTGAAATACTTGTTTAACTGTGTATAGATATGTTTCATTTGTCTATCTATGCAAACGTGTTATATTTGTTTAATTATGTTAAGATGTGTATCTGTTTCACCTTGCCTGCCTGAGGCACCTGATTGGTCTAATGAAAAGCTGCATGATCAATAATGAGGGGGTACAGGTGGGACTTCTGGACAGGGAGAGTAAGCAGGAGGAGGAATTTTGAGTAGGACTGAAAGAAAGAAATAGAGATACCACCACTGTGATGCCAGGGGCCAGACAAACAGACACAGAGGAAGCAGTGAAAGTAGAGAATGCACAATTAAAGGAAGGCAAAAGGCCCTGAAACAAAACATAGATGAATAGAAACAGGCTAAACTGAAAGAGCTAGTGGGCTAAGTCTAAACTAAGGTTGAACATTCATAATTAATAATAAGTCTCTGTGTCTTTATTTGGGAGATGATTGGTGGCCAAAGAAAATTCCAGTTGCAAATGGTGTCCAACATGCAGCTTGAATCTCCACATAGGACGTGAGAAAGCTAGAAAAAATTTAAAAATGAATACAGCTTCTTTAGGAGGCACTTCTGTGCAGCAGAGCACTGAGCAGCTGGCGTGCTAAGTGGAAATAGCAAACTAAGTAAAAATGCCTGCTGCTGTGCAGATACCAACTTCCTAGAGCTGGGGTAGTTAAATGCAGCTCTTGGTTAAATACATCTCTTGGTTAAATGCAGCTCTCAGCTAGACCTGTGATCTTAAGGATCAGCTCTCATAGACCCAAGGAGCAGGTAGAGTTAACCATCAGAATCAAAACTGCTTAGCAGTTTAAGATTTGGCTTATGTGGCCAGAGAAAGCTATAGGTGCACAGTGAAACATGTCCAGATCAGAAATTCTTTAAGCAGGTTACAGTTTGAGTAGTTGGTTAAGAAAGAAAAAATGGGTATAGACAGTCATAAAAATAGTTTAAAAAGAATTAAGTAAAGTCTTTAATGAAAGAGTAAAGTAATATAAAAAGAATAAACAATGCAAAGTTGAGAAATACACAGGGAGTCTGGATCCCGTATGGCAATTCATTGACTTTGAAATTTTTAAATGCTGATATGCAGATGCCCATATTCCCACTAGGTGGTTTTTGGTGATTTGGTGGGTTATGGATGTTTGTCATCTACTTAGTGGGGATATAGAGATATAGGATAAAAAGACTATTCATCTCAAATATTTTACAATGGTACAGATTTTTTGTATGTTGTTACAAATTTAAGGTCAATTTTGTTGTACATATATATATATACATTATTGTATATATGATATATATATATATATATTTCTACTCTTGCTTAAGGTATTATACCTTTGAAGTTCATTTAAAGTGTAATATAAAGATCTAGTCTGTGAAAGCTATCATTACAAACTGTGTAGGATAATTAAGTAATGAAGGCTAGTACTTAGTCATCTATAGCAATCAAACTTGTGGTAATTCTACGTATGTTTTTAAGGTTGAACATATATATTTTAGATAGATAGATAGATAGATAGATAGATAGATAGATAGATAGATAGATAGGTGATCTTCAAATGCTCCAGTGACTTGTAGAATATGACATTTAAGATGTTGAATAACCTAACATTTTTCATGACTGTGAGATATGTCTACTCCTGGCAGTACCAATCTATTTCATAAAAGGATGATGGGCATTGAAGACCCTTCAAGTTGAGTTTGCTTTCATTGAGGTAAAACTAGATATTTGGGCAGGAAACTCCCTTGCCTTGATTGCTGACAGTATCCTGTACAAACTGGACATGCAAGAAACATAGGAAAATGACCACCAAAGTTTGCTAAGACAAGGTGGGACAGTCCTTCAGAATTTCAGCTTCACAGGAAAGTCTCAGATATTCTAGGCTTGTAGGTTGAAGATTGATGTACTAACATTGTAGAGAAACTTGGGGTGACTGTCCAGGCAGTCAGGTATCTTTGTCATTTCTATAGCTTTAGAGGTTGCTTGCTTTGCATTTCCTGTTTACTGGGGTAATATTATATCCTTCTTAGGTGTCTGATGAAGTTGCAAATGAGATAGTTATAGTTTTCAATATTACAAAATTCAGAAAACAAACTTATATAAGAGACACAAAGTTTATGAGATTGAGAAACATAAAAGCTTAAATTGTTTATCTAAGGAAATGTTTTGAGATCTAAAAAATAATTTTGAGTTGGCTATACAAGTTAGGATAGAAAGTAAGTTAGGTTGACAATTTTGGACTTATTAAGATAGGATAGATAATGGAGCAATTTCTCTGAATTTGCCAAATATAAAAGGATTACATATTATGAATGGAATTCTTACTTGATAATTGTTCTTTTTGTTTATAGTCTTATTGTGATAATAATAAAATCCTTTGTTTTTTAGACAAAAAAGGAAAAAGTTGTACAATATTTGTTTCTCTATGCAAAGATGCATTGTATTTGTTTAATGATGTAAAGATGTGTTGCTGTCTTACCTTGCCTGTCCAAGGCACCTGATTGGTCTATTAAAGAGCTGAAGGACCAATAGCATCAGAGGAGGTATAGATAGACTTCTAGGTAAGGAAAGTAAGTAGAAGGAGGACTTCAACTTGATATGCCATGTTAGTTACCTTGATATCTATGGGAAGCTTGCCCTCCTCTGAATAGAAATTGTAGCTAGAATCTTCTTTGGGCCACCAACATCTCCCAAATAGACACAGAGATTTAATATTGATTATAAATGCTTGGCCTTAGCTTAGGATTGTCCCGTTAGCTCTTTTAACTTAATTTAACCGGTTTCTATTCATCTACATTTTGCCTCAGAGCTTTTATCTTGTGAGTTATATTATAGTGTCCTTGATCCCTCTGGATCCCACAATCTCCCTCCCCCTACTGCACAGGATTCTCCAAGCTCTGCCTAATATTTGACCGTGGGTCTCTGCATCTGTTTCCATCAGTTGCTGGATGAAGATTCTATGATGACAATTGGGCCAGGCACCAATCTGTCAGTAATAGCAAAATATCATTAAGAATCTATTTTTTCATGTTTGATTTTATCCTAGGCCTATTAGGTATCTAACCTCTGGTCTTGGCCCTTCAGTCAATGTCAGACATAGGCTCTCTCCTCTGGCATCAGTTTCAAACTGGACCAGTAATTAACTGGTCACACCCACAATTCCTCAGCACATCTTGTAGACAGGATAAATGGGGTTAAAGGTTATGTGACTGCTTTGGAGAGGAAAACCCAAGAATCATTATGTTATACATCAAAAACCTGTACTTCACAAAATTGGAAAAACCTAACAGAAATGGACAAATTTCTTGATAGATAGCACTTACCAAAATTATATTTAGATAGATTTGCTTTTAAATAAACCTATAACCCCCATGGAAATAAAAGCAATCATTGAAAGTCTCACAACCAAAAAAAGCTCATGGTCAGACTGTTTTAGTGCAGGATTCTACAAAACTTTCAAAGAAGAGCTAATACCAATACTCCTCTTATTATCCCACAAAATAAAAACAGAAGGAACATGGCCAAATTCATTTTATGATGTCACTGTCACTCTGACGCACAAACCATGAAAAGACTCAACAAAGAAAGAATTATAAACCAATTTTACTCATGAACATTGATGAAAAATACTCAATAAATTACTTGTAAATTGAATCCAAGAAAATATTTAAAAAATGATCCACCCTAATCAAGTAAACTTTATTCCAGAGATACAAAGATGGTTCAACATATGAAAAACTATCAAACAAACTAAAAGAAAAATACACATAATCATCTTATTAGATGCTGAAGAAACCTTTGATAAAATCCAACACCTCATCATGATAAAAATCTTGGAAAGATCCTCAACATAATACCTGAACAATAAAAGCAATACACAACCAGTCAATTGCCAACATCAAATTAAATGGAGAGAAAATCAAAGAAGTTCCTCTAAAATCATGGACAAAACAAGGTCATTCACTCTCTCCATATCTATTCAATATAGAACTTGAAGTTCTAGTAGAACAAAAAGACAACTAAAGGAGATAAAGGGGATACAAATTGGAAAGAAAGAAGTCAAACTTTCGCTATTTGCAGATGATATGCTTGTATACATAAGCAACCCCCAGAAATTCTACCAGGGTACTTCTACAAATGATCAACACCTTTATGAAAGTGACTGGAAACAAGATTAATTCAAACAAGAAGTCAGTAGCCCTCTTATATACAAATGAGAAATGGGATGAGAAAGAAATCAGGGAAATAAAACTTTTCACAATAGTCACACATAATGTGAAATATTTTGACGTAACTTTAACCAAGCAAGTGAAAGATCCATTCGACAAGAACTTCATGTCTTTGAAGAAGGAAACTAAAGAAAATATCATAAGATGGAAATATCTCCCATGCTCATGGATCATAGGATTAACATAGTACAAATGGGCATCTTATCAAATTCCCATAAAATTCCAACACGATTCTTTACAGACCTTGAAAGAACAACACTCTTCTTCATAATTAACACTTTCAAGCCAAACTTTTTCTAGATTCATGTTACTTAAATTTTAAGTGTAGTGGAGGAGGAAGGAAAAAAGATGAGAATTGGAGAAGCAAGTGTAAGAACAGTAAAGATGATCAGATTTTGCACTTCATAGAATTCCTTGTAAAGTCTTTATAGATTCACAACTTTGGATATCTTCCTAGTGTGAATTGATCTTCTCCACCAACCTTCAGTGGATCTCTTCAACTTGGTTTGTTCTTCTGCTTTAGGAAAATGCCCCCAGAGTGGAACCTCTATAAAGTTGGGCAACCTTTCTGTTCTTTTCCAAAGTCATTTTTAATATGACACCGTAGATTTTAACTACTTGCTAAGCAATACACGATCACCTTCTGTTTCATAACTTACTGATCTACAGATTAACCATGTCTAACATAGTTTCACATAAGTAATCTTAATTTCATTTATTTCAAATGGCAGTACACGTATATTTCAATTTCAATGACTGGCCAGTGACCAGAAATGTTCCTATCAGGTTTTTCTCTGGGCTTGGGAGAAGTAGAAACTATTTTTAGGAGGCAAAAGCAGGTGTTTTTCTTAACAGTGAATGACAAAGTCATCCAGACAGTTTTGCAGAGTGGATTATTAATTTTTTATTGTTATCAGGGGCTAAAAATCCTTAGCTAAGAAGCAAAGTGGTGTTTTAGATTAACACTTTACATGACACATACAGTGGGTACTCTGAATTTACCTTGAAATAACATCACAAATCCATTGCCTATTGTTTATTGGTTCCCATTGATTCTCTTTTCTGTTTATTTTTTTTTTGTTTTGTTTTGTTTTGGAATGGAAACAAAGTCAAATTCTGCAAAAAAGAAATTCTTAGGAAAACAGGGATGTTATATGAAAATTGAAACAGAAGATTCTAGGAGAGTAAAAGCAAATGCCTAGCTTGGGAAATCATAAGTCTCCCACAATTAAATCCAACTTATCACCCCAAATTTGCCATAGATGAGTGTGGGGGGAAAGAGCATACTACATGAGCATGTAAAAGTTAAAATTGTGCAAAAAAATGCTTGCTAGGAAAGAAAACCCAGTAAACGTTGGTCTTCCTGGCAAATTTGTTTTTTGGCAGACTTGTTTTTTTTTTTTTCTGTTATTAGAGAGCCACGGAATACTATTAGAAAAACGTTGCTAACTAAGTCTTCCAAACCCAGTCATGTCTTCATTACCATTCTCAGTGAGTGGAGTACAGACAGAAGATACAACACCAATACAAGTATGCATGAGCACACTCACATAAAACATACATACCGATAAACATGTGCATGTGCACACGCACATAAAACTTACAACACTAGTATATGTATGCATTGCATGTTCACATAAAACTTTACCCATCTATCTTTGGAGGATCATGTATCCTTAAGAAGCAGTGTTCCCCTTGATCTCTGAGTTTTGGGTTTGGGGGTATCCCTGGACACTTGTGAACTGCATGCTTGCTAAGGAGAGACAATTTGACACAAAACCCTAAGTCACACTCACTAGCAGTGCAGAGTTTGAGGACTATGTGATAAGCTGCAACAATATTAACATTCAGCTGCCAAAGGAAAAGGATCATAGAAGGAGAAATTCAAAATCAAAACATTCTTACACACCAATTTTATAAAATTTCTGATGTGGGCATGTAGTTGTTGAGAGGGTTAGACTGGACATAAATAAAATGCTCAGACCAATCTCTAAACACACAGACACACAGACACAGCACATACACAGACACACAAAAATATCTGTGAATGGATGTCAGCTGTGACAGCTGACAGCAGGCCCAGGCTGGGTGGGTAGACACTATGTCTAACGTGGCTGCTTTGAATATTCACAACTCCTCCAAATATCAGAAGTAGAGAACTTCCAAGACTTCTACAGTGATCTTGACCTTCATCAAGAAGCACATACCATTAGGACATGATCTGAGTGCCCTGCCACGTCTTGGCCTCCTACTTCTTAAGTTATGCTTGTTTCTTAAATTTTCCCTGTTTTCACTGGAAAATTTCTGTATGTGTACGATATGTATATATGATCATATCCAGTCCTTACTCTCCCTATCTAATTTCCCCAGGAACCTTCTATCTCATCTTACTCTGTATACAGGCTGGCCTGGAATTCTTTTTGCAATCCTGACAGGCCTTGAAGCTTTGACCATGTTCTTGCCTTCTACGTCTTAGCAGCACAGCTGTGAGTAGCCACACCTGGAATCCCATTTATTTCTGCTCATGTGATTTCGTTTAGTCTTCCTGATTTTCTTACCTCATTTCATTGTTGTATGAGCTCATTATCTTTTGCTTTCTCTTAAGTGGTTGACTTGATTCTACTTTGCCTAGTCTCCTGTAGATTCCCAAAATCTGGTTCCCAGCTCTATCTATTAGTTTCTCCTTCCTGAGTTAGAAGTCTTTTTCCATCTTTCAGTAACGGAGAAAAAGAGGTGAGCAAGGCAAGAGGAGGCGTAATGTGACTTCAGGCTGGGGATGCATAGAGTTGCCTAAGGGTCATGATCAGTTGCCATTGTGTTTGAGGAATGGACGATGTAATAAGAATCAAAATATGTGTTTTGAGTGCAACAACTAGGTCAAAAATATTGACAAGATCCAACATGGCTATCTAGGGATTGTTGTGGTAGTTTGAATGAGACTGGCCCCCAGAGGCTCATGGATTTGAATGTTTGGTCTCCAGGAAGTAGCATTATTTGAAAGGATTAGGAGGTGTGGCCTTGTTGAAGGAAGTGTTTCACTGTGGGTGGGAATTTAGATGTTTAAAAGCTGAAACCAAATCCAGAATCTCTTCTTGCTGCCTGTGGATCCAGAGATAGACTTCTCAGTAACTTCTCCAGCAGTTTGTCTACCTGCATGCACACTCCCCACCATGATAATGGACTAAACCACCGAAACAATAAGCAAGTCCCTATTAAATATTTTCCTTTATAAGATTTGCCATGGTCTTGGTTTCTCATCACAACAATAGAAAAATAACTAAGACATTGATTCTTTCAGGTGGAAGGCTGGAGCCACAGGGGCTGAGGTGGGTGCAGTTTAGTTACTTGAAGTCACCTGATGCTGCCACTGAGAATAACAAAGCAGTTATCCATTTAAAGTGTTAGGATAATTATAATAGAAAGAGGGCACTTAATAGCTTTCTACAACTCCAGCAAGCACAGGAATTTAATTGAAACTGAAGAGTGTATCTGTGAAGAGTGAGGATTGCCTTAACAACAGAACAACCTATTCAATCAAGCAGACAATTTCTTCTTAAACAGGTTTCTGGATCATTGCTATGCTACAGACTAAGCATTTAGAGAAACCTACAACTTTGATATTCTTACCTTGCTTCCTGGTAACACACTGGCAGTGATGACTATGTTACAATAATGTTATTATTAAATACTAATCATGGTACCAAAGGCCAAATCTTGTTACTATGTGTCAGGAATGAATGTGGTCACTTTACAAATATGGGTGGATCCATCCTCACCAATACTGTAAGGAAATTTGCCAGCATCTAATTTTCAAATTAGGTAATGAGTATAGTTGTTCATTTGCTCAATATCAACAGGTGACCAGCGTAGGAACCAGAACTGAAAACCAAGGAGCTGTTGCTACAGTTTATGTTTGACCTATTAGGGGAACACACTAGCATTTCTGGTCTCTAGAGCAATGTGATCTGAATTTCATATGACTCTTGGAGACAATGTATGTGTGACTCTGGTCAACTGAAGGAACTTCACACACTCCAAGGATGTTTAGAGTTCTAGAATCAAGGGACATATTTTATGGGTCTTTAATAAATATATATTTTAGAAATGAATAGTGGGAGGTTGTAGAGACAGACAGGAGAGAGAGAGAGAAAGAGAGAGAGAGAGAGAGAGTACATTTTTACAAACTTCAAGTGATAAAAATGCAAATGCCATTATATATACCAATCCTGAAACTCCTTTTCAATATATACACTTAGAATAATAATTCTCTAAAAATTGTCTTGCTGTTATTAATATTTAATGTTATGCTATATCAATACAAATATTTATACAAAGGTATGTTGGACTCCCTCATTTTTTATACAAAACAACATGATGTATCATTATAATATCATAGACACTATTTGAGGACTACCCATAGGTCTTTGAACAGCCAAATGATTTTTGATCAAGAATATGAAAAAATAGAGAAAAACATGGAAGCATAGGTTCTACTATTCTTTACAGAAAAGAATATGAACAAAATACAAAACACAAATGCACGTGTAAAGGTAACTGAACTTAACTGAGCAAAAAGTCAGTGTTAAGAAGCTGTGATCAGTTAAACTGGGGTAAAAAAGAAATAAAAAGGGTAAAGATGGAATTTTAAGGGATAATTTATTGCTTATCTCTAGAAGTATGGGGAACTAGAAATAATAGTTTTGAGTTAAAATTTGCCAGAAATGGATTAGGGTTTTCATTTGTTTGGGTTTTTTTGAAAAATAAAGGAAGTATATTAGATATGGAAACATGCCTTCCAAATTTCACTTCTCTGAAATTTAAGAGCCAAAGCCTTGCTGTTGTCCAGCTCTGTATAACGGCGAGATGATGAATCTTGAAATTATTTCTGCTCCAGAATGAGTCAGTGGCTGAAAGTGGACTTGCTCTCAGACAACTCCACCCCTAAAAATAAATGTTTTGCATTCCTGCAGGAGACAGTGGATGTTGTCTGTTAAAGAAGTCATGGCAGTCATGGGGTCCTGCCTCTTTTCTGAGCACCTTGGGAAGGTGCAGAGCAGAGAAATGTCTGCATGCTGGCTGCTGCTGGTGGCTTCCCTTTGCCATCTGCTGTGTTGCCATCTTTGTTCCAGTGGAGACTCCTTCTGGGTTTTGCCCAACAGAGAAACACCTGCCTTCTGCATTCTGCCCTCTGTAGTACGCAGGGGAATGCCTATGTGTAGCAGAAGCAGAGGCAATGCAACTAGGAAATGTTTGCCGCTGCAGTTGAGAATCTTTATAATATGAAGAAACTCACTATAATGTTTTCTTTTCTGTGACTATACTTACTTCACTAGAACCATTGGATAGACATTCAGAAATTCTAAAATACCAAACAGACAAATCATTAGGGAAGTGACGTGGGATTTCCCTCTGTATGCTGTGAATACCATTGGTGAATAAAGAAGCTCTTTTGGGCCTGAGATAGAATAGAACAGAGCTAAGTGGGGGAGGGGGGAATTAACTGAAGGCTAGGAGACAGAGGGTGGAGTCAGAGAGAATGGATGGGGCTGCAGCTGAGAAAGAAACACTGGAACCTTGCTGGTAGGCCACAAGCCTCGTGGTAAAATATAAAATAATGGAAAGGGGTAAAATTAAGATGTAAAAGTTAGCCAATAAGAAGTTAGAGCTAATAGGCCAAAGAGTGATTTAATTAATACAGTTTCTGTGTGGTTATTTCAGTTCTGGGCAGCCGGGACAAACAAGCAGCCTTTTACAACAGGGAAACCTTAACTTTACAAAAAAGATTTTTCCTTGTTTCCCTGGCAAACTTAATTATATAGTTGATTGTTCATGTGCTTCTAATTATTTGTGTAAGTGGCATATAAGTTAGTTAACTCAAATCTGAATTCTTATTATGTCAGTGTTGACTTATAAAAAGAAACAAATAGTGATGTTGATGAGTTATAATTCATTAGGTCCTTTATCCAAATCCCAGATACTTTATGGCATGAGGTCTACCTCATGCCATTTTATTACAGTTAAGTTCTCCTAAATTAAAAACTAGAATAACAATTGCTACCTGAACCTTATTTTCTATTCCGTCTACCCTTATTGAACTTCTGACACATATCAAGCCTGTGGGTGGAAGAGCTATACTATTAAAACATGCCTTCCAACACATTAGACTTGTGACATGATTATTTTCAATCTAATAATAACCGTGTGGGAACATCTAAGCCAATTTATTCCAACTTAGGAAAGACGCCACTGGATCCTCACAGAAACAGTAAAAGGTCCCCACAATTAATTCTTGTGCTGTATTTATTCAATCTTGTATGCATACCTGAAGCACTCTGACAACTATTTACTTTCCAACAAGCAGACACATCCGGGCAATGCAGACATAACCTGCATCGAATTAAAAAACCATGAAAGGACAGGATGGACTTGACAGCTCGCCCGAAAGGAGCAGTGAGAAATGACAAGTTCTCAAAGACAGACTGGCAGGGGTGAGGGAGGGAGAGGCTCTCATCTTAGGGAGCAGGAACAAACACACTGAGGTAAACCTGGAGCGGAAGGGAACGGGGTGTTTGCAGATTATGTGATCATGTTCCCTTGTAGATTTGTTTTAATTTCAGGAGAAATGTGAAGCACAGCATGAAAATCAACAAAGGCTGTTTATGTCTTAAAAAAAAAAACAGGGGAAAAAACAAAACAAAGGATTTATCAAGATGTTGTTCCTTCCAAGTATACTCTGTATATGTAGGGCAAGACTGTGTAGACTCCAAGAAAGATCACTAACACGGATAAAGCTGAGCTCAATGGAGTGGTTTTCTAAGGGTTTTTTTCTGGAGACTTTATTTGGGTAACTCATTCCAGGGTCTCTGCTTCTCTAGTTTAGGATTTTCGTGGCTGAAACAACCAGGAGGTCCTTTGTGTTACCAACTAAGTTTTCTATCATTCTAAGCCATATTTTAAGAGGTACATCTACTCTAGCAAAAATTTGGATTACTTATTGTGCTCCCCTCCCCAGACCAGTAGTTCCAAACCAGTGGGTCATGACTCCTTTGGAAATACCCTATCTCTGAAAATACTTGCATTACAATTAAAACAGTACAAAATTATAGTTATGAAGTAACCAGGAAAATAATGGTGTGGTTGAGGGTCAGCACAACATGAGGAACTGTATTAAAGGGTCTTGGCATTACAAAGGTTGAGAGCCGTTTACTCCAGACTATTTTAGTCTGGAATAAATATGAAGTAATATGTAGTAAATATGAAGTAATATGTAGTAAATATGAAGTAATATGTAGTAAATATGAAGTAATATGTAGTAAATATGAAGTAATATGTAGTAAATATGAAGTCGCTGTCATTTTACATATCAAAAGAAACACAAAAAAATCTATGTTTGCTTATTCTAAGTAAATAAAATCTTTGCTACCTTTATGTCCTAATTGTTTTTGCAGTTTATGCTTTTATGGATACAAATAGATTCCCGAAGGAGATGGATTTCAAAGAGGACAGGCACGCTTTTAAGCCTGCAGTTTACAGAAGACATGTTAAAGGAGAAGGACTTGCCGTGGACATTTATCATATATTTTGAAGCAAAGATCTGTTCTTCGTTCCTGGTTGTTGTCATCGAATCCATTGGAGTATCCTTGGTGATAATATTGCTTATCAGATGACCCGAGAATGTGGGGTAGGGGGTGGGATCTAGCCCTAGGATGTCAGCAGCTTGCTCAGAAATTGGATCAAGGGATAAGAAGATTAGTATATTTTGCCCATCTCCTACTTCTGCATAGGAGATAGAGGATGCAAACTGAGTTCTACCACAAAAATCTCTAGTGAAGGGTCTGGTAAACTTTTGTGTTAATGATAATAGAAAAAGAAATTGTGAAAGTTCTCAGTTAATTGTTAATCACTTAACAGCTCTGAGATATACAAATAAAGTATATTCTATATTTTTGGTTGTGAGCCTAGCCTTTAATGGCTGAGCCATCTCTCTAGGCCTAAAAAATATTCTACGTCCCCATATCTAGTTAGTATATTTACCATGTAAACATATTGAATATGATAATTTAATATTTATATTAATATTTAATTATGAAAATAAACAAAAGTCTGACTCCAAGTCCCAGGCAGTAACCCTTAGGGAGCCCATCCATCAGAGCTACATAATGCCCCAGCATCTCCAGAGTAGATTCTTCTCTTGGTGGTCTGTCCTGTCTCACAGCATCCTTCAACACCTGACACCGTATGGGCTGTGAAGAAATAAGCCATAATTCCTTTCCCCAGAGATTGTTCTTTGTAATCTTCCTTCGCTCCAGCTTCCACAGAAATGATATGCTTGCTGCTGCTGGTTGTAGAACTTGTTCCAGGACTTGCTACCTTTCTGATTAACACTATTACCACCCCAGTGGACCTGTTTGTGCCAGAGATCCCTTAGGTTTGGGAGAGTGCTGGGTAAGGGACTCTCACCTTTTCCTCATTTTTTTTGTGATGAGCAACTCTTCTGTACTATACTGAAATAACATTGGTAGCAAGAGGAGCACACTTCCAAGTGCTATGAGCCGTTTTTCACTATCGGACTAGAGTAGGGTCTGTGGAGCCATGAATTAGTACTTTGCTAGGAGAAACACCCGAAGCCTGAGTTTTTGGTTCCAGCTGATACCCAAGGCAGAGCTATTTTGTGTGATTCAGTCTATATCTTCTGGGGACCTTTCTAAGGTGAAACACTAGCGTCAGAATTGTGTTGAGTCAGTAGGATGTCCCGTTGGAATCAGGGAGTAGGAGAATTACTTGTTTTGGGAGAAGGATGCAATGTATGTGTGAGAAGGAGTCTCCGGAATTGAACGACAAAACACCTAATGCAACCAGATAAAAAACCACGTGTCTAGATGGAATAGATCTGTGTTCTAGAAAAACGTTTTTCTGGATCCGTAAATGGTGAGGTTTCCCACCATTCTACAAGGGATAAAAGAATTGTTTGAATGAATCAATGTTTCTTTTAGAGATGAGAAAAAAAAAGCAAGTTATAACTTAGTTGAATTTCAAAGGGTAACATGAATATTTTTAAAAGACTGGATGGGATGCAAATAAAAAAAGGAAATGGTAATTGCAATTATCACAGAGATTGTTAATAAAAACATCTTGGAACTACAGTGTCATGCACCATTTGTCAATCCTGACTCATAAATTACATGTCTTCCTGCTATATCTAATGGACCTTACCTCTCTCTCTCTCTCTCTCTCTCTCTCTCTCTCTCTCTCTCTCTCTTTCTCTCTCTCTCTGTGTGTGTGTGTGTGTGTCTCTGTCTCTCTGTCTCTGTCTCTCTCTGTCTCTCTGTCTCTGTCTCTCTCTGTCTCTCTCTGTCTCTCTCTGTCTCTCTCTCTGTGTGTCTCTCTCTGTCTCTGTCTCTGTCTCTGTCTCTCTCTCTCTCTCTCTCTCTCTCTCTCTCTCTCTCTCTCTCTCTCTCTCTCTCTGTGTGTGTGTGTGTGTGTGTCTGTGAGGGTGGAGAAGAGGGAGAGAGCACGTTTGGCGAGTGATCATCAACCACCGACCTTAAATTATTCCATTAAGTTTAACAGTTTTCAAGTGAGTGAAAACGGGCTGCTGCATGGAAGTTTTTCAGTTTTTCAGTTGTAACAAATCCAGAGTGAGTTGGAATTCTAGATGAAACAGCAGGAACAGCACTTCTGTATGCCACAATAAATTATCCATGAACTTGGTGGGCTTTCTCCCCCAAAACAGACCTGCATAAAGGCGACACTCCTGCCCTCTATAATCAGAGGTGACAGCTGGCCTGTGCGGACATTTTTGCAGGAACATATTCGGAAGCAAAACCTCCTGTGGTCATTACAGAACAGGGACTTTCGTTGTTTTCAGGGTCTCGCGGGAAGCTGCACCTAAGATATGCCCAGTGCTGGATGAAAGAAACGCCATTCCGTCGGAACTCCAGACTGCATTTTCCCCCAAGCAGCTGGCAGTTTGCCACACTGCAGACATCTGAAACACTGAGTGATATTTAAAAACGGATCTAGTTCTTAGCTGATGTGTTGACACCAGGAAGGGAAAACATTCAAATATCAAGCAAAGAAGCTGACGATATTTAAACATACAATGTAGAGTTTCTAATTTCTGCCCCAACCTTTTCCACTCCCTTGGAATAGCGTCTAAAACTCTCAACAGGTGTTCTTTCATTTTACAAAAAAAAAAAAAAAATCCATAACTCTGCATACAGTAGAAGTAAACATTTTACTTGTCCTTTGGCACTTTAACATAAAATTTTAAAATATTTCAAATAACCCACGGCTTGTCCGTGACCGAATAGAGCTCTGGTAAAAATAAAATATCTTTCAGTTCGTTCAGCACCAGCTGGCTAAATTTAAACCCTGCATTATGCAATCTGAAAGCGTCCTTGCTTTTGCACCGTGTCTTAGGAGATTCTCGTCTAATGTCAGTCACTTCCAAATCGCTTCAGTCTCTTAACACCTAAACACAGCACAACAGGACCAAATTAAGGTGTTCACAGGCAATTGGAGACAGAAAAAAAAATCCATTTGAAAGTGGATATAGGGCATGATACCTTCAAAGCACAATCTCCCTCTCCTCTATTGGAGTTTGTAGCTGCCGTAATTAGGGCTGGCAGATCCAACTGGCAGTGCTTTTCTTAATTCTGAAAAACATGTAAGAACCTGATTCTTTAATCTTTACTCCAGTAAGACTCCAAGAGGACATAAGCCCACAGCTAGAGCAAAAACCACAAAATTAGACTATGTCTGGGAAAGAATAATTTCCCTACCCTTCTCTGAGCATGCTGAAGCAGTTGAAAGTATTTCAGACTTTTCCTGCCCCTCATTCGATTCCATGAAATCTATTCCATGAATAGCATTCATATTTCTTGATTTTTTTAATTTAAAAGACAATCTTTTTTTTCAGTTTACCTTATGGCCTTATTATTCCTTAATAATAAACACAAAAATAATTTATTGTAAAGAAATTAACATATGAGGTTCTCAATTTCATATCCAACAATGCTACGCACAATCACAAGAACAAATCCAAACTGCTCAGGTTCCTTTATAATGATGACAATTGACTTTCAGATTTCATGGCACTTCAGTTATAGACTATTTTATAGCCTCAGTACACACACAGGACTATATTACACATACCTTTGTACCAGAATCCGCCTTAACTCCGTGGCGATGCTCTATAGACTCACAGCACTTCACTTAGTAGGCTCCTTCCTGTTTCACATACAGCCAATTTCCCAGTCCCCTGAAAGCTACCAGCAGAGTGGAGACCAGCTCCACTGAAGTCAATGAAGCAAGGAGATGGGGCCGGTGAATTTATTTTCGCCCTGTGTCCAAAGGATGCAACTTAGCACCTATTTTTAGGAACTGAGCTCTGTATAGGTGGGGCTTGAGTCAACCACTCTTTTCAGAAGTGAGTCTTTGAGAGCATGCTGCTTAGTAGTGTCCTGGACAATGTATGCGTGGCTCTCACACATGTGCCATCAATCACGCTGCCTTCTGCAGCCACTACCACAGCAAAGTCTGAACTCCCCAACATAGTATAAGAAATAAATTATGAAAGAGGTACAAAGATTATAGCCTTCAATTGCTTCCATATAAAGATAGCTTTACTTATATAAGAATTAAGGAAATGAAAATAAAGCAACAGGAAATAAATGCTATTTATTCTGTTGGGATAGTGATAATTAACTTGGGTCCTTTGGAGGCAAAACTTTATTTATTTTTTTTATTTTCCTTTGTATGGGAGGTGGGCTTTCCTGTGTGAAACACGCTATCAAGGAATTTGGGATCCTTCTCCCTCAGTTTCAGGAGGCTGGAATTACAGAGGAATAAACCTGGGACCAAGATAGAACATTTGTCTTTAATTTTTAATTTATATACTCTTGATAGGTAATTTTTTCAAGTCTTCACTCATAGATCAAAACCATACTGCAATGTTTAGAAGTAAAGGAGGATCTTTATTTCTTTCTTTCCTTTTATTTTGTGGCAGAGAATAAGGAAGAAAGGAATGAGAGGCTTTGTAGAGAGAATAAACAAACAAACAAACAAACAAACATATTATTAGTCTTAAGTTATATGGCACAAGGAAGAGTAGACAGGAAAAGGAGTCATCGCACGTGCTCGTGAGATAATTTGATTTAACACCTATTGCTACCATCCTACCGTCTCAGCCCACCCTGCCAGCCTAACTGGAGACGGACAGAAGTCCACTAGAGTTGCTCTTCAGATCCCTTCAGCTCCCTGCTGCCAGCAACTAACACATTCTAAGTCAATATAAAGTACCCCGCTCAACAGCCATTCATCTCTTCTGTAACTTCCCTCGAGTGGTGTCCTCTACGTATCCAGCTGGCTTCCCAACAAACCCAAGTAAAGGAAATTGTCTCCCAACTTGAAGAAAGCATCTTCCTGACACAATGCTTATTACATCCAAAATACAAGCCAGCGTCTAACCACAGTATGTTCAAGAAAGAGCAGCACATTTTTCAATATACAATATTAGTTTTCACTTAAACTTATTATAAGTAGTGATATCGAGGTTTATTAACCCTGAGAAGTTTATTAAATTGTACTGAATATCCCTAAGATTTGTCAGTGTAATCTATTTCAAGTTTTACTGATGAACGTGTGTGGCCACTGCTGGGCAAGAAGCCATTTGAATTTTAAAACATTAATATTTAATGGGATTTTTAAAATTCAGCTTCTCAGTTGTACTAACTACGTTTCAAGTTTTTTGTCACCATTTGTGTCATGTGGTTTTGCACTGCGAATGCTTGTGACACCTAGAAAGTTCTGCTGGACATTGTTCCTGTCACCCTGTGTTCTGTTATCTAAACAAGTTCCACATCCTTATACATTCTGACGTTTTCATTTTTGACTAAATTAGAGTAAGTTCAGGAAACTTTGTATGGTTGTTGCCAAGATTAAATGAGACAATAGATTAACTAGTACATTCATAATATTACTACTCCAGTATAATATTTCTCAGTAAATCATGCTAATGCAGTATGATCATATTCATAAGAAAATGACAATAGAACTGAAATTATAATAGTTATGAGATTGGTCTTAAAATATAAATGAAGTAGACTTTATTCTTTTTATTTGTTTATTTATTGATGACTAGTGATATGCTTTTGAAATAGGGTAAATTGTTTAAATATCTGACGTCTGCTTCATCATCTCTCTTAGTCACAATCTTCTATTACTTTAGTGACTAATTTCTTGATTGATTCTTCAAGTTTCATTTACAATGATCTGCTCTCAAAATTTAAAATTTATACATTTGACTTTCATGGAAGACATTTCTGATATGAATACATATACAACAAATAAAGAAATAATAATTAAAACGGATATATTTAGCATGGTATGAATACTGTATGTTATATGTATGTATTGAAATGTCATATGCTATCCATTAATAGTACAATGTTTATATTTCTATACATTAGTTAAATTAATTTAATTAAAAATTTAAAATGAGCCAAGAAAGTTAACACATACATTACTTGAGGTGGTTAGAGATGGCAGACAAGTTTGTGAAAGAGACTTCACACCATTTTCCCTTAGGAAAATGCAGGTAACAACAGTGGGGTGTGATTATATAACTGTTAGGAAAAACCGGTATATCCGGTACACAAAACCAACAAATGTCTACAAAGATTCATTGTGTGGGGAAACTTCATCCACTGCTAGTAATGGTGCAAAAGGAAGAGCCATTTTGGAAGATGCTTGGTGGATGCTTATAAAAAAACTTGTTGCCCAGTATGAAATTAAAACCTCACATCTACTCAAAAACCTGCACTTTACTGTTTTTCATTAGATCAATAAAATTTGGTACAGTTGGAAATTAGAGTACTTCCCATTGCTACAAAAGGATATTGAAGAAAACAGATTTTAAATCCACTGTGAAAATCTGTATACTTTATGGCTTCATTTTATGATATTCTGGGAAGATAAAACTATGGAAAAAGAAAAGTTTTTAAGGATTAAGGCTGAAATAGAGGCTCTTTCTCAATGACACCATACTAGTGAACATGCTCTTTTATACACCTGACAATCCCAGTGAATCAATATTAATGTATAGGCTTTATGTGATCAAAGTGTGTCAATGTGGTTTCATCAAAATTATAATAAACATTCTATTCTGTTTGAGGGCATTGATGATAAGAAGGTCTATGCACAGAGAGGTAGACACAAAATTTCATGCATTCTTTTTAGTTTTGTTATGAATCTAAAACCTTTCTAAGAGGAGTCCATTGATGCTTCACAAGAAAATTCATATATGTTCTTATTTCTGTATTTTTTCCTTAAGAATAACATTGGACCATATAAAAGGGTTATGACTTAGATTTGATTGTGTTATTTGTATTTATTTTCTCTTGCTCTCAAAAGAAAACACATTCACACTTATTATTTCCTATAAAACTGAGTATTAGGAAAGTTAAATAACCTTTTTGATGATTAAAAATTAATTATAAGCAGAAAATGGGCATTGAACTTAATGCTGCTGGCTCCCTAGGTTCACATTTTTAGAGACATTATTTATCCAGCATAAAATTTAAAAGTTCCAATCATTATTATGTGCCATGGTAATAAGCTTTGAGTGGGACAAAACATTTCCCATATTAATAAATGCCATGACATAGGCTCAGTGCATGCCAGCAATAGCTAGGCTCTCAGTGCAGGGCATCAACGTAAGCTACTGGGGCATTCCACAGACAGGAGGGGCCTGATTTAAAGTTGGGCCAACTATATTTCATTTACCATATATGTAATCTCTGGACCAAAGGGGACCATCTAACAACTGTATAATTAGAATAAATAATTCACTACTCAGCATATAAAAAATACTTGCTTGTCATTAGGACTAGGAATCTGTTTTGAATAGTATAGGTGTCACAGTACCCCATTTAGGCATTTCTTGAGCAGGAATAATAAAATAAATAATAAATTTATTTTTCTTAGTAAAGTAAATTGTGGCTGAATTTGAGTAATGACAACCCTTACCTATTAAATTTTAATTACATTAAAAGTATGCCACAATATTAAGATGCGTGATAAGGTCATTATGTATATATGACTCATTTAAAACGCATCTCAAAATTTTTGGAGGGTGATGATGTACTTGACAATGCAAACCAGGGGACTTGGGAGAGTGAAATCAACACTATTAATAACTATGCCAATACACTGTGTAAGCTGGGGCTGTCTGGGGCAGAGACATCTGCAAACACTTGACTAATAAGCCAAATGTAGATCCTCTCGACTCACCCTGTGAGCACACATTGAGTGATTTTCAAATGATGTGTTTCTCAATATAAAACAATAAGATAAAAATAAGTTTTCGCATTGAGAACTTCATGGCAGATCATCTTTATCCTTTAAACTGGATTATGTATCAGTCTTCTAATGAAGAATGAAAGAACTTTAGAGAAAAGAAAGAATATGTTGGGGGATGTTCTCAGTTAAAAATGACAAGAAAAACACATGCTGGATGTGTTTTTATTGACAACCAATTAAAATTGAAAAAAGGAACTCATTTAGTGTCTTGGATTGCATGAGACAGAGGCAGAGACAGAAAAGGGCAGATTGAGGTTTATGGCAATATAATTATATAAAAATATCTCGTACATTCAAAGAGAGTTGAACTTTTGCTAGCTTTCACAGTCTAGTTCATAACATATCTTAATATCATTTAAGACTTGACTGATATCCTGCTGTGTGCTCTGTCTGTTTGTTTAACCTGCCTTTAAGGGAACACTATAAAAACCAAGCTTACATCTACTTGCCTTGGATTTTCCATAAACGTACTTTATAACCTAAGTTAATATAAAGCTTTAGTCTTTAAGTACTCTTCCATATCCTGATCCAAAGAGATGTGTGTGTTACGATAAGCATTTGGTAACAAGTGCTAATGGAGTGAAAAACAAACTTATACAACAAATATCTGCCCCAAATGTTAAAAGCAGCATATAAATATAGCACGGAAGTGTATGTTTAATGAGTGCTTTGGGATTGGTTGGAGTAAGTAACTTAATCCTTTGTAAAAACTATGTGAAATATGTTATGAACTTTTTCCCCATTTCTTCTTCATGATATTTTCTGTGATGGTCAATCATTACAGAAGAAGGCTCTTTGTTAGAGGCAACATTAAGAATAGCTTCCTAGGAAGTGACTTCTTCAGAGATTGTTGCTAGAATTCCACAGGAGTTGTTGCTTTGTACTTTGCAAAGGAGCACACACTCACTAAGTCTTTCAGCCTAAAGCAGGACTGCAAGGTACAGGGTAGATATTGCAAGTCCTAGTAGCAAAATTATACAAGCTCAACTATTAAAGAATTTGGGAGCAACCGAATGGGAAGAAGAGAAATGCACATTGAAGCTATAGGATATATTTAATGACAAAAAAATCAGACAAATTGAAACACCTCATTTGAAAGAAATGCCACATGCAAACCAATATTAAGTCAATAAATGTAAAGTACATAAACTCACATATCATTGCTGGTCTGATTGATAAGGGAAGTTGATACTATGGCTCTTATATTTACCTTATTCTGAAATATAAAGAAATGGATCTCATAGAAAGTAAGATGGCTGGAGAATGTAGGCAGTGTATGGACTTGTACCTACTGATGAGCTGAGTGGATTTCAAAGTTTACTAACAATGGCAGGATATGGTATGAGAATGTATATTCAGCTGCTTACAGATGACAGCAATAGACTTTGAAAAGATAGAAAAAGTTTATTGAAAGTTTCATCACGAAGAAATACTAGTTCAAGAGAAAACGCTACTTGTGATTTAAAAATATATAATACAATTTATGCATGCATAAAAACACTACAGAATATCTCATGAGAGCAATTTTAACTTTTATGAGAGAGACAAACTTGGTTAGAAATTAAAACACTGTTAAATACTTGATAAATTTCATAAACCTGGTTTTCAAAAAGATTAATGGAAATAGCTTTTTTTTAACTATATTAGATGTTTGGACAAAAAATAATAGGGTGGATTAAACACACACACACACACACACACAAAGAAAGAAAAAGAAAAGCAAAATATTGGGAAAATGTGAAGTCCAGTAAGAAAAATGAAAAGCTATTTGAGATGGTGGAAAACAGATGTAAAAATTGAATTTCAGTCAATGAAATGTGGGAAAATCTTAAATTCCATATCACAGAAGGAAAATCCAAGATGAAAAAGATGACCTAGATAATGATGTGCATGAAGGACAGAAGCATGATCAAAGAAATGTAGCTATTACTGAGGAAGAGAGAAATAGCTAGGAAATAAATAATTAAACTTCAAATAAAAGATAAGGTTTTGAGCTGAAGAAAGATTTGAGGTAAAAATTTTGATGGTTCATCAAGATAACAAGACAGTGTCTCTCAAAAAAAAAAAGAGATAAAACATTCACAAGACCATGTAAGACAGTAAAAGTGAAGTAGCCAAATTAAAAATGGAAGAATATTTAAACAAATACTTTACAAAATATTTTTTAAATTAACCAATCAAACACAATAACCTATCCCACAACCTGTGGGAACTATCATTAGTAGGGAGTGGAGTGGTAATTAAGTCTGCAATAAGCTACGAAACATTCCAACTACGATGGTTCAGTACCAGCAGCACCGAGTAAAGATGGTGTGAAGGATGCAGAAGAAATGAAGTTCTCACATTGCTGGGAAGAGTGAAAATGACCAAGCCATGATGGAAAAAGATTCATGGTTCTCCAACTACTAACCAGTGTCTTATCTTAGCATATGTCCTATACAAGACATGAAAAGCCAGAACCCCCAAATCTATAAAACATACTTTATACCATTAATGGTTTAGCTACTAATGACCCTGAACAAGAAACAGTCTGATAATCAACAAACAAGAGAATGAAATACCAATTGTGAGCATTCACAAAAAATAATATTACAATATTTAGAAAAGAAAAGAGGGCTGGTAGGAAAATATTTCATATTAGATAAACTCTAAAATCACACAGAAGAAAGGGACGACTAGACAACTTTATTTTATAAAATTATAGAATAATAAAAAGCAATAGATATGGTTAAAATCAAATTGTCATTATTTCTGTCTTGGATTTGGTCAGTTGGGAATGGGCACTTGAGAATGATCCAAGGCAACAAACCTGGTTGAAATGGATATCAACGTTCATGGAATTTATTTTATGCTCAAAGCTTGGTTAGCAGTTAGTGGATCACGGAGTTTCTAGTCACACTAGTGGATAAATCTGTTGATGGAGTCATAGCTGAAAGGACTTTCAGGAGTCTCAGCTTGGCTGAAGGAAGTAGGTCACTGGAGAGAAGACTGTGTAAGATCTGTCTTTTTCCTTCTTATCCTGTCTTTCCCCACCTCCTGTTTCCTGAGACGGTTCTTTCCCTGGGTACAGCTCCCCATGGTGGCATACTACCTTCCTATCCACTCACTCAGCAATAATAGAGGCAAGAGGCAGTTTTCTGTAGCCTCTAGAATGTCAGGTAAAATACATTTCCCCCTTCACTACCTTTCTCCATAAACTGTCACAGAGGTGAAAAGTGGCTAAAATAGGTGTTGATGCTTGGACAGTTTTGTGTGCTCCTTTATTTAAATTATGTATCGACAGAGAGTGGGTGGAAGCATTAATGTAGTAAAGACTATAATATCACAATGGTTGGATAGCACAGGAAAAATTGTTCTTTTTTGTGTGTATGTCTAACTGTATATGTAAGTGTGTGCACTAGTTTATGGAGCCCAGAGGTCAACCTTGTATTCCATTTCCCCTTGATTTTTGAGACAGAATAACTCAGTGGGTCCTGAGACTCACTAATTAGATTAGAATGTCTAATTACTGAACACTAGGAATCTCCCTGTTTCTACTTTGCTTGTTCTGGGATTACAAGTGTGTCCACTGTGGATTTTTCTCATTGACACTCTAAGGGTCATGGGAATTGACTTTGGGTCCTTACGTTTGTGTTGTAAGCAATAGCAATAATCTCGTCAACTTCCACACCAGTTTTTAACGATGCAGATTATCTATTAATTTAGTAACAAGCACTTGAATAGGGGAAAAAATATCTAGGAGGCAATAAACTGGTATTTTTCTCTGGAAGATGCATCTGTAATGATGACTGTGTAAAATTTTCTCTGTGTTACAACAAAAAGTTATATGTAGTTGAACTTTATTCAGGGACTGGATCTGTGCATCAGCCAACTGCAGGTCAGAAACATTGAGAGAGAAGCTGCACCTGCATGGCCGTCTTCCTGAGAAATACAGTGTAGTAACTACTTATATAAAACATTTTAGCAGTTAATATAAGTATTCTTGAGATGTCTTACATGACATGGCACCCTAGGACTTGAGATATGGCACAGCAGATAAGAGGACCTAGCGGTCTTGCAGAGAGAGAACCCGGGTTGCCTCCCAGCACCTGCACAGGGCTTTACAACTGTGTGTAACTGTAACTCCAGTTTCAGGCGCTTCAGTGACCTCTTCTGGCATCTGTGTGGGTGGACATACATATGTGCAGGCAAAACACCCCTACATGGAACATAAAAATAAATAAATCTTAAAGAAAAAAATTAAATATGACTGCTCTTTGGACTGGAGAGGGATGAGGAGGGGAGTGGAGGGAGGGAGAGAGAAATGGGAGGTGGGGAGGAGGCAGAAATTTTTAATAAAAAAAATATATGGGATGGTATCCACAGATTACATGTTAACACTCTTCTATTTCATACAAAGGACTTGAACTTATGTGGATTTTGGAATCTGTGGAAGGTCGTATTACCAAAGCCCCACGTATACTATGGGCTGATTCCAATGGGCTTTAAAAAAGCAGAGAGATGCAGCAAGCAGAAATAAATACATTTTTTCAAGTAGGAAAAACGAGGCTATTTGTCACCAGATAAGATGGTGTCCATTGTACAGTATAGATGAACTTACTGCAGACTGTTACTTTTATGTCTTATTTCTCTATTGCATTTTTGACATGAATAAGAAGGGCCTAGCTTGTTTATGGAATGACTTATTAATCATCTCTCCAGGTTCTCATCTGTCATCCTTGCTCTCTATTTCATATGATGCTGACATACTCTGGGTAAGGCTTGACCTTTGTTGATTTGTGGGTAGCTGATTTTTCTTTCCCAAAATTCTTGTAGGTTTTCATTTTTTTTGTTCTAGATATTTAAAATATTTTAATGAGAGAAGTAACTCAATACCCATGTGACAATAAAGAATAATATAGAAGTGGGTATTATGTGTGTGCCAGTCTCAGTCCAGACTTATTGAAATCATCATATAATTGAAACTGCAAAGAAATATATTCAATTATCATAGTATTAGCTTTAGTTTTGGAGTAATGGAGAAAGCATTAAGCTTTACCTTGTCTTTCAGAAATAATTGTGTAAAATTATTTTAAATGATTTCTTTCGAGATATAATAAACTGTGTTCTTATACTACATTTTAGCAACCAAACGGTGCAATCCTTCTAAGTGCTCTTAATATAGTAATTAATGCACTGGCTGTCATTCCACCAGACTCGGCCCCGAAACCACCTGCTGTGGCTCATCCTGTGATATTAGAAATTCCTCCTCTGAGAGAAGGCAAAATAATAAGCTTCTTCATGGAGCTAGGAAAGGGCCCTGGAGGGACACCAGGAGAGAAATGGCTCTTGGTTTCTCTAACATCTCTTCTGAAGGTCCCTGTGGTGTGAATTGACTAAGACATCTGGCAGCTCTCCATGGTACCTCCATTGCATCCTGGAGGATAATTGCCTAGGATGGTTCCCAATACAGACTCCCAGTGAAGGGCTTCCTCACACAGTGGGTCCCATTGAACCCTTTCCAATCTAGCCTTGTACACTGGCATTTGGAAGGAAGAGTTCTATTTTAGATTCGCTTTCCTGTGTATTGGATGTTGCATGTGATGGTCAATATTGATTATCAGCTTGATGGAAACCAGAATCGTGTGTGTGTAACAAAATCTTGAATAGGTTAATTGATATGAGAAGTTCCATCTTAATGGCCATTTGAAAGTTATTATAACCAACTGTTTGGGATAATAAGGAAATACAAATTAGTAGTTAATCATCTAGTATAACCGAAGTTGTAGTCATATTAGGTATGTTTTCAAGGTCAAACAAAAATATATTTTAGATAGACAGGTCATCTTAAAACTTTCAGAGATCTACAGAATATGGTATTTAAGCTGTTTTGATAGCTAGGCAAAAGTGGCACACACCTTTAATCCCAGCACTCAGGAGGCAGAGGTAGGCAGATCTCTGTGAGTTTGATGCCAGCTTGATCCACAAGAGCTAGTTCCAGGACAGCTAGTGTTGTTACACATTTAAACTGTCTCAAAAAACAAAGTAAAACAAAATGATGTTTTAATAACACCGGTTCCATTTTATGACAGTGAGACATGTCTGCTCCTGGTAGCAGCAATCTAATACAGAGAAAATAATGGTCATTGAAGAAACTCCACATGGAGCTTAGTTTTTATGGCAAAAATAAGTCACTGGGCAATAAAATGCCCTTTCCTCAAAAATAAAAGAAAATATGAAGACAATTATGCCATTTCAGGCTGTAGTACCTTAGTGTGTTTTCACTTAGGTGTTTCAGCTGCATTTTTACAAAGGTATTTACACGCTGTAACAAAGGAAGCCACACAATTATCAGTTCTTCTTCGGCTACCTTCAGATGCAACCTGTAGATTCTAGAGGCAGACTCTGTGCATGTTTCGGCATAAGCAGAGCGGTCTGTTAGAGCATTTCGTGTGGATGGGCAGCTTCCTATTTATGCACTTTATTTTCAGTGAAAAGAAAAACCTATCATGGGTTTTTGCCCACACCTCATAATGTCTTCTGGACTGTCTTTATCAAAATTCCAAGCAGATACCCAAGCAAACTGTAAAACGACACAATTTCTCTTTTTCCCTAAGTACATGAAATTACATATTCGCAAATGTATATACATTTCACACGTATTTGTCTATTACAATTATGTTAACAGTGATCCTAGGTTACTCTGTCAAATTTCATTTCTTCCTTTCAAAGAACATTAAAGTGGTGTTGCTGTGCAAATACTGTGTGCAGGAGGAAGGAAGAGCAGAGAGTATCACATATCAAATGCTATTATTTCAGTGTCTCCCTTCCCTCTGCAGTGTTTATCTATTTGGTGCTCTGAGGGGGGAAAGGCTGACTTCTAAAGTGTTATTCGTGCTGGTTCATGTTATAATCTTTGCATAAACCTCTTCACTTTACTTAATGCAGATTAAGAATACAAGTATAAATTTGATTTTGACTTTGAGGTGGGGGAGTATCCCAGTGAATATACCAGTATTAAAATTATATCCTATAAATAATAAAGAGTTTATGCTAACATGTAGATAGAATGTCTTTATTTTATGGACTCCAGGATAAATAGAACAGCAAATCGAAAAGCAAACTAACAAATGGTCATGTGAATTAATTCCTGAAAGTGTGAAGGACACAAGGAGATTAATACTGTAGAAGGAAGAATCCCAGTACTTGTAAATTCAACTTTCCTAAGAACACCACGTGAATGGAATATATCCTTATTGAGTTCTGTATTGTTATTGACAACATTTACTTCTGTGGTTTTAGTGAACCCAATACATTTCGCTGCCAATAAAACCATATACTAAATGTTTCTAGGAAATATTTTACAAGTAAAAATGAATGAATTAAAGGGCAAACTGTGACCCAACAGGCTTCACTACAACTTCCACAACAAGAACTTCTCCCACTCTCTTGTTTTTTGTTGCTGTTTGTTTGTTTTTTGGTCTTTCTTTTAAGTTTGGTTTTGTTTGAGGAGGACGTTGGCAAGGGCAGAAGACAAATGTGAGGGAGTGGGGAGATAAATGGAATCAGAATGCATGATGTGAAATCCACAAAGAATCAGTAAAAGTTAAAAAAACATGAAATGGTAAATATATGTATTTTTACACAAAATAAGAAGGAAAAAGAAAGCACTGAAAGCCTAAAATAAGCCTGGATGTTTGGGACAGGAAAATGGAAAACATCATGTTCATGACCACTGAGCCTATAGCTACGGGGTGTCTATTTTCTCATTCTTTGTTTTGATTATCATTTTATATTGACAGATTAATTCTTATTTCCAAACCCCAGTCATTTTCAGTTATTCTGTCCAGGGCTCATAAAAATATGGTATGTATTTGAGAAAATGATTTTCCGGTGCATCTTTTAAATTGAGTTTTGTACAACATAATCCATAACCAGTCTGCTGCATCGACTCACACACATGGGTGTGTGGTCGGCAGTGGGTTTGCACTGATAGACTATTATATACTGGGGGTGAATTATAAAGCCTTGCATTCAACAGACTTATAGTTCACAAATTCGGAGTACATGGGCAGATCTGAGAGGCATCAAGAAATAATACACCATAGTTAAATGTGTCTTGAAGAAATTTTCCAAAAATAAACTTTCAAGGAAGCAAAGTCACTGTTTGAATTTCTATTAACGTCAGTATGGTTTTGAACTCACCACAGTGTGCCAAGTCATATTTATGCAGTATTTCAATTACTCCTCACAACATACTGAAGAAATAATATCAATCTTTCTACCTTCTAAGAAGAAATTACAGCCAAATCATTGACACTACTAGTAATATCATTAGGTTATATAATTTGTGATATCTCAAAGAATATTTAAATATGAAAACTTCAAAGAACAAATAAAAATCATATAATTTTTTGCCTATCCTCACAGTTCATGTTCAACTATTTATTAAATTGAGTCTATATATGAAAAATACCATATTCTACAAGTTATAACTATGTTTGACTACCTTACAATTTCTCCCTGTGAAAAAATGAATCCATTTGATTGTTCATTTAGGTTTTTTTTTTTAACATATACTCCATTTAGATAACATGTTGTTTAAGTATGTATGATGCATGCAACATGTCAGAATTGTTAAATTCAGGCACACAAATAGTGCCGATGAGATACGGGAATTTAGGTTATGTTTTAGAAAGCCCCTGAAAATGACATTGCCATTTCTTTCTGTTGCTGTAATGTTGCTAGGCTAGAACACCAACTTTATTTGATACCTAAGCATTGGATCAATCAAGGTACACAGTTGTGAAGCTCTGCTCCAACAGATTCATCTACAACACAACTTTCCACATCTAAGGTTCAGGCATCATTGTGGAAGAGGGCCTGGAAACATAAGAACAAGAGATTGGTGTGAGATTGTGTCTCCTAGAAATTTCAAAAGCTATATCCATAAAGTCTCAAAAATTGCTGCCTAAATATTACCTGACAGAGGATACACAAAGGAACATAATAACACAAAAGGGGGGAAGCTTCCAGTGTCTCAACACCAGAGAAAGAACTATAGGAAACAAAAAATGTTGAGAGCTAGAGGAATTATCCAACAAGAAATGCTATTGCCTGAAAGCATACACAGTAGTAACATTATACAGGAGAAACAGGAATACAGGAATATTAGTCAGATTGGGCATGTTGTAGTTATGTATTTGTGTGTGTGTGTGTGTGTGTATGTGTGTGTGTGAGAACAATTCAATGGAAAGAGGACATGAATTTGAAAGAAGGCAGGGTAGAAGTGCATATAGAAGACTGAAGTGAGTAAAGGGAAGAGATAAATGATGTAAATACATTAACTAAAATAAATAAATAAATTAAATAAATAATTAAATAATTAAATAATTAAAATAAATAAATTAACTGGGTGGTTGTGGCACATGTCTTTCATCCTAAAACTTAAGAAGAAGAGGCAGGCAGATCTCCATGAGTTTGTCAGTCTGGTCTACAGAGCCAGTTCAAGGATAGTCAAGGCGACACATGAAAAACAAAACCAAACAAAAAATAAAAGAAAAAAATATGTTTAAAAACTTGTACTTTCTTTAAGACTTTAAAAGCTATATAGGGGATATCAAAAGTAGTGGAAGATTCCCTCAGAGGCCACCTTTTGCCTACTGTAATAGGCATCTTCAATCTAGATGATAAATCAATTGCTTATTAATTATGCTTTGACTTCTGGGTTTACTTTTCAAGACCATAACATAATGAATGTCTTGAGAAAACAATGAGATATCAGGGTTCAAAGACATCTATTTCTTCTATCCACCGTAGACTCATGGCTATGGATCCTTTAAGAAAACAAGAAGATGGGACTCCTGATTGTGAGAATAAATGGGTTTTGACTCATGCCTTATTTTTGGCTCTTTTTTTCTTGTTGGCTTGCTATGTCCAACTTAATACAGTTTTGTTTCATCTTATCATGTTCTCTTCTAGTGAGAGACAGAAAGGAAGTGGATCTGGAGGGGAGGGGAGAGCAGGGAGATCTGGAAACATTGGAGCGGAGGGAAAATATAATCAGAATATATTGTGTGAGAAAAAAATCTATTTTTTATAAAAAAAAGACTCTAACAAAAGGAGAATACACAATTTAACTTTTTTCTTTTTCTTTCTTTTATTGGGAGGTGGCAGAAAAAACAATGTAAGGAAATGAAAATCCCAATAATTGGTGAAGATGTAGGTATTTATGGTTTGTCTTCATGAAATGGAGAAAATCCAGGAGGAATACGATACGCTGAAGGTACAAAAAAAATCACCTATGTAAGACAGATACAATTATTTTTTTCTATAAAACATTGAAAGAACACACTAAGTTAATACATCTTAGAAATTTTCTGTGTTTGTCTGATGAATATTGTTGCTCTTATTAAATATATAGAATATTTCATCATAACGGGTAAACCAATTTTACCCGTTACTCCAAAATATGATAGACATATAGGCTGTGTTAATCTTTCTTCATAAAAATTAATAGCATAATATATATCTTCCATCATTAATGACTACACTCCAGGTGCAATCCTTCTTTTAGTTAAATAGTTAAAGTTGATGTCGAGCTGAGTGACATTTTGAATGTTAATTAAACTAATATCTCCCAAGAGATTATACTATTTTTGTACTGCTGCAAACAACTTTCTATATACAGTCCACAGCCACACATTGTGAAACTCTCCTTTGTCTTTGCTCTTCGAATGAGCAAGGTTGTGTCTGAGTATTATGATAATGTTTATTGCCTTAATTATTAATAGTGCTGTTCACATTTTCATATGATTTTTATCTGTTTCCAATTTTCTTTGGTTCTTAATCATTGCCTAATTTTATATTTGATTCTTTTCTTGATAGGAACATATTAATATGCTGGTGGTTATAAGTATTGTGAACTTTTCTTTCTATTTTTCCAGTCTTTTAATATTAGCTAATGTATTGTTTATGGAGCAGAAGTTTAAATGCATTTATGATAATTTATTCTTATATTAATACTTTGGAGTTTTTCTTTCTAGTGTTCCTTATAAATGCTCTATGATGCGCAACATTATTCTGCAGTTTTTCCAATTATTTCTTACAGTGTAGAGGTTTGAGTTTTTATAGTTAACTTTAAAACAACATGAAACAAATTTTGTGTTTAATCAAAGAGAAGTTATTTTGCTTTCTTTAAGTTTCAATTACTAATCTTAGGGATGTTATGAGATCATACTATTGTATTCCTCCAGGGAAATTTGCAATTTTCATGAGTTTAAAGGATTTACTGCAAATTCAGAATGGAGGTGTGGTTTGCATATGTCTCCAAGTCAGCAAATCTGAATGGAGTTTGGTTGGGAGCTACTACTCTTTGTTTCAAGAATTGCTTACAGATAAAATTATTTTGATTATTCCAGGAAATACTTTACATAACCATATGTTTAGCCTGTCTTCTGATTCGTGCACAGCTTATTGTACTTTCAGCTTGGCAGCTTTCTACTTATCCAGCTCTTCATTCTATATGAGTTCAGTGCCTAGTATCCTAAATTAATTTCATGCATTTATCTTTGAAATCAAAAATTCTAGCTATTAATATAAACAGAGAAATAGATATTTTCTATCTGTCCTGCCTCCCTGTGTTTGTACTTTCATTTTCTCTCCAAATCTTTCTTAATAGATACTTTTACTTTCCAAAGAATTAGCTGTACAAACATTAATCAATATTTTTGGCACTTAATGGCTGGATAAATTCAGAAAGTATGAGCCATGTTATTTTCAGGAAAGAGACGTTTTTAACCCTCTGAAAATATATTTTATAGTAAGTATTTTTCTATCTTATTTAATTACTATATGCTCTGTATGAGATAATTTAATTGAAATGCTTGCGAGTTTCCTTATAGCCCTGAATAATAGTTCTTAAACTGGTTGAGACCAATAAACTATCATCTTAGATTTGAGAGAAATGCCAAGTTTTAGATTTAATTTAATACATAGAACTCTACATCACTAGGAGTTAAAGTGAACCAACAGGCTCCCAGACGGTTTTGGCAGCATCTCAAGTTGGGAGTTGGTATTTCTGGAACTGGAGGATCAAAAGAGTAGAAAAAAATTATTGTTTAATGAGGGTTGTATATTCTTGCTTCTATTGCTTGAGTTAATATTTTAAGCATATATCTAAAACATTTCAATTATTTTGTTACACAATTTTTGTAATTCCACTGTTTTTATTTTGTTTTGTGCATTTTGAGATTGAAAGTCTGTTGAGAACTATAGTTTCTTGATTATTAAATTGCCATGCTCTCAGTTTTTATTTGGTTTGTCTATTTGTATCCTGAAAACACAACAGCAATGTTAACTTAATGTTTTAGTGTTTAAAATAAGATTTTATAGTTTTGAGATTAGGTATAACTAGATCATTTCTTTGCCTTTTCTCCCTCCAAACCCTCCCATGCATGCCACCTCTTCTTGCTCTTTTTCAAATTCTTGGTCTTTATTTTTGCATGTGATCTATGAACATATGTGTATGTGTGTTTCTAAATATATAAATGTAAACTTCTTAGTCTGTATAAAGTTTTATAGATACATATTATTCATATATAAGGCTATTCTGTCTGTTCTTAGCATTCTTTGTTTACCTGTAGCTCTTTGAGGTTCCTGGAGCTTTCTCCCATCCATGGTAATATATCTATTGGTGTCTTCCCTGTTCAGGTCATATTTAGGCATGTAGGTGCAGCTCTATGGGAATAGCATCAGTCACTTATGGGAGACTCAATTTCACAGCAAACTCCCTGATCCTCTGGCTTTTACAATATTTTTTCTTTCTTACACAATGATCCCTGAACCTTGAGTATAGGAGCTGTGTTGTAGATGTATCCAATGGAACTAGAAAACATAACTCCGCATTTTGATTGGTTGAAGTTTTCTGCAATAGTGTCTATGTGTTTCAAACCCAAGTTTCCTTGATGAGATCTAAGAACAACAGTAATCTGTGAGTATAAGGACCAATATTAATTATGTAGTTAGGGATTATGAGGATTTCAATAATTAATATTCTCTATTCTTCTCCAAGACCCATGACTTCACTAGCCCTGGGTCATTGGCTAGGTTTCCAGTACAAGGCAAGATTTCCCTCTTGTCAAACAGTCTTAAGACTGATCAGAGAGCTGTTTGTTTTTTATTAATATTTATATATTAAGTCTTTCTTCTTTTGTAGTAAATCCAATTTTTGAAAGTGTCTGTATAGGCTGTTTTTTAAGAACAATTTGACAGTAATTTTGGTAAAGATCAGAGACATATATTTATAGAGAATACAATCAATTTAAATTTATTTCAACTATCTATTTTTGATATTATACATACCCTTACAACTATGTGGATTTTGTTGACTCTTTTCTGGCTTTTCTTTGAATTACTTAAGATTTCTTTTTCCTCTCTAGTAGTTTAAAAAGTATCTTATTTAAACATTTTATTCATTAATTGAGAAACTTTAATATGTTAACAAAACAAAATTAATTTTAATCACTTTCTTTCCTCAAAGAACAAAATGATCCTCTAAGAATAATTTTTGCTTATTACCTGTCATCTGAATTTTATGTTATCATTTGAAATTTTAGTCCTTGTGTGAACCCTTGAATTTGAGATCCTCAGGGTTTTCTCCAGGCCACTCATTCCCTAGCGCTCACAGAACCAGGAGAAGCTTTTACACTTAGCTATTCTTTATTACAGTTGAAACATACAGATTAAATTAAGAAAATGAAAACCATGCATAGAGTAGAGGTCCAGAAAATTCTGAGGGAGCTACTAGCTGCATGTACACTGCTTTACTTTATCTCTTAGCGATATCTAAAAATGTGTATGGAGTATGAGCAATTGAATCTGCAAAAATTTTTAAATCATTTTCTCCATTTTGAATTTCTTGTGTATTTCCGCCAATGTAATTTCTAATGAAACTCTGAACGTACTAGATCTTAAGGTGACTTTGGAACCTGTTTTCTTTTAACATTCAGAGGGGATGATTTCTACCATGGATGTTTCAGCTTGAGGCACGTTTGTGCTGGAACTCTGCTTTCCTCCATATCTGGAAGCTTCTGGGAAGACATATTGCTGAGTGAATGAATGAAGGATTGCATTCTGCACCTTTCTCATCCTGTGTCCCCATGTGCTTTCCTTGGTTATTAGAGCACTGAAACGTTTAATTTTAATATGTGCATAGTCTTTCAGCTCTAGAAAAAAATTAAAATAAAAAACTTGCTCTTTTGATAATTCCATGTCTTATCCTCTCTCCACGTACTTCTCCGGTATTCTAGATTTATATTAGTTTTATGTTTCTCCTAATTCTCAAACAAGTGTTCATGAAATCCACGCCTCCCCCCCCCTTCTGTTATGGAGGTTTGAACTTACATTTTAATTAATTCCATTTTCTACACCCTTTTATTTTTTATTTTTTTACTTTCACTATTGACAAAAAGTTAGGACTTTAGACTAAGGATGACAATAGACAACGATAGTTTCAGCTTATTTTTTTTTTTATTCCTGAAAATACTCAAAACACAATCACCCCTAGTTTTCACAGTTTTCCTGTTAGAAAGACAGGTATTTGGAAGTGGTCAACCCAGACATATAGATCACTCTATGGAATATCATGATCATAATATATCAAAAATAAATGAAAATAAGATAGCTTGCTGCTACATATGAGGATAGTGATTACAAAAATCTTAGCAAAAATTAAGGGGAAAGCATTTCAATTTAAAACATAGTATCTATTTATGTTCACTGGAACTCTAAAATTTATTATTAAAATGTATAAAATGCATAGTTATCTGACCTTTTATTTTTTCCTAATTTTAATTAAAATTGTTTCATTGGAAATTCAGAGGATATGATAAAATTTAATATTTCTCAATATTGAATGCAATGTAAAGTCATGGACTACGTACTGTGATATTATCTTCTGAAAGAGCAACATACTTTTATTGGGGCAATTTAAAATAATGATTTTTAGCATTGTGTAGCAATGATGCAAAATGAATTTGAAGGTGATGTGTCGAGTTATTCCTTGATAATTATGAAAGCCGGTGGTCCCGTCTTGTTTCTGAGAAAAGCATATGTATCCGGCAATCAGTCTGAAACTAGCTAGGACATTAAGAACGGAAAGATTAGGCCAAAGAAACAACTAAATAAATAAATAAATTCTTTATTCCGTTTGACAATATTAATTTTTAAGACAATGTTAAATCTGTGGACCTGGCTTTATGTCACAGGCAATCTGGAGACATGCTTTTGTTCCTGATGTTCTAAGCACCTAGGACTTAGCTGTCTAGAACTCCATGTACCCTTCTAATCGAGTGCTCACACACTCACTCTTTCATCATCTTAGAGATTCTAAATGAAGAACCATGGCTATGACATGCAGAATTTATTCATAGGACATTATTTTAGCTCTCTCTTATATTTATAGATTTAAAAGCACATGACTCTCTCAATGTAACTTCATAAGAGGTAGGTTCATGACCTATGATTTGTTTTCTTGTTTGTTTTAAATAGTATATATTGAACATTAAATGTTAATAAGCTGACTGAGAAAATAGGCATTTTAAGTAAATTACCTGGCTTAACTTTGGAAAAGACTTTTAAATCCCTCAAAGTTTTTAAAATTGAATTTATAACTAACATTGATAATTAGCAAACACACGTAACAATCTTTCCCATTCTGCATATCTGAAATACCTAAGATTGAAAGCTGTTTTTATGCTAGTAATGTTTTAAACAATGATGAAAAACAGTCAAAAACTTCCTCTCCAATTCTTAAAAATTACCAAAATATGTCAACGTAAATTATGATCAACTTGGAAAATCCTGAGATAGAGTATTCTCATTCCACTTTGCTCAGTATTCTTCACTTAGAAACAGAATATAATTAACCTCAGCCTTAATGAATTCACCTCCAGCTTAGAATCCAGCGCCTACCCTGGCTGCCACTCATTAGGATGCATGAATATTTATTGAAATGAGCCATTAAGACTGAGACATATAGAAGGGTTCCTATTTCTCCCAATTCCTCACGTTGAATGTGCCTCCATCACTTTATTGGCTCTATCTATAATCTCCTTCCTTTTTCTACCCCCCCCCCCTTCTCCTCACAAACCCTTTCTTCTTCTTCTTCATTGGCCGTCGTTCAATTTCAAGGACGTGTGCACTCTTCCCCAGTCAATATTCTCCTATAGCGTCTCTGAGTCCAGGCATAGTAGGGTGTTTCCTTTTGCTCTCTGAGGTGTATTTTGCTTACTACTTGTTTTGACACATTTGAAAGTTCATTTAAGTGACAGAGTGCTCTTGGATACAGTCTTTGTCTTCAAATACTTACCACCCCATTCCTAAGAGGCAGGTTCATAGTACACTCCATAAATGTTTGCTAAGTTTATGGCTGTTTGCTAGTATTTGTCTCTAATAATATTTGTTTTCAGTTCATTTATTTTTCCTCTTTCTTTTCTAGCCTAGGATAGCCTCAAAATTGTTGTGCAGTGAAGGAGGATGACCTAACCCCTCCCTTTTTTTGGGTTTTCGAGACAGGGTTTCTCTGCAGCTTTAGAGCCTGTCCTGGAGCTAGCTCTTGTAGACCAGGCTGGTCTCGAACTCACAGAGATCCGCCTGCCTCTGCCTCCCGAGTGCTGGGATTAAAGGCGTGAGCCACCACCACCCGGCTTGACCTAACCTTCTTATCCTCCTGTCTACACCTCCTAAGGCCTGGAGTTGCAGGTGTGTATCACCTGGATATGGCCGTAATTCTTTAGTAACTGGATCTAGCTACTTTTCTAAAGCTTTGCCGAACGGCTTGATCTTTCCGTTTCTTTCCAGTTTCCCCTCCCTTTGGTGTTATTGAGTGTGTTTACTTCTTTCTTTATCCTTCCCTCTTTCCATGTTGTGTTTTGCATCTTTCTATTCTTTCAAACCTCATTACTTAAGAGTAGCAATTTTTTAATCTATTTCCTTATCCTTCACTACTAGACTTTTTTGGTTTTCATAATTTTTTTCTTCAACTCAGTCTTGATAGGTTTGCATCATTGGTATCTCTCCTTGTACTTCTTACTTCTCTGTGCATATTGATTGCACTGTTAGACCTCTCCTGTTGTGTTATTTTGAACACTGATAGTCATGTGAGCCATGACAGTCTGGGCAACCACATGGAGTCATGAATTCACTTTAAGATGCAGACATCTTGAGTTTCACCTTTGTGCTGACATTCTAATTTCAAAACTATTACGCAATGAAATTCCCATGTAAGCATGCCTAGAATAACTAATCCTGGTGTGGTTCCCATGTGTGACATCCAAGTCTTCAGTCAACTTGATGATTCAGTCTGAAGCCCTTCCTCTCTGCTGTCTCATCTCAGTGGGCTCTTCCTGTGGCAGGACTGAACAACACCCCATAGTTCAAGATGCAGAGTTGAAAACCAAGGAAGGAAGAGTTTCACACACTTTGTGCTGGGGATAGTGGTTGCTATAACAATCCTATTGCTGTGTGTTTGCACTAATCTCAAATGACTACAAAGAACTCAAGAATAAACTCAATCCAATGTTAGGGTATGGAATGTTCATACTTTTCTTCCAATTTCATTGGGTATATTTGTCTTTAATAATGTGGGAATTCACCTATGTTTTTAAATGAACAAAACCAAAATATTTTACTGAAGCTATTGCTGAAATGTCATTTTCCACTATGGTTGCTCATCACATTCTAATTTTAATGATGCCTCTTCCCCTTGCTCCTAGTTTAATTTTTTTCTTATTACTATTATCCATTGTGTGTGCTCAACTGTTGAATTATGAATTACATAAAAGGGTGTTTATTTATATTTGTTTTCAGTTTTAGTCCTTAAAATTCTAAACACTTAGCAGAGAACCTGGCATAAATAGATACTGAAAATGTTTATTAGTGAATGGTAAATGAGTGGACAAGCAATAGCATGCTCAAATCACTTTGTAAAATAAATGTATATTTTTATTAATGTATATAAATTTGTATATTCTTCTTTCAGAATATTAAAAATATATTTAGCACTTTCCAGCTTTAAGCATGGATGGTCTCAAAGGATATTTATGGGTGTTCCCCTGTTGTGATGGCATCATATTTTAAAATTAAATATGACCATGCTCAGAATGAGTTCCTGGGTTTTGATTATTAACCAGTGGACTCTTTCCAGCATTCCAAAGCACTGACTTGTAGTTACCATGTGAATATTTCAGGAATAGTTCTTTCATTACCTATTGCTAGGAATAGCCAGCTCTCAGCTCTCCCTTCTGTCTGGGTCCATGATTTCACCCTGAAATGCACATGTCTATGTCTGACTGTCTGTTAGTGACTGAAAAGATCATAGAGAAATTGGTGAAAAAACATAGGTGCGTCCATTTCAAGAGAGCACTGAGAGGAGTTGGGGTATAGCTCAGTTGATAGAATACTGTCTAGCATGCCTGGGGTCCTGGGTTCCATCTTCAGAACCACCAAAGAGGAGAAAAGGAAAGAAGGAAATAAACAAAATTGGCCATGGAAAGCAATGGACAAGAATTTCTGACAAGAAAGAACAGTCTTTACTTGGCATGATCAACTTACAATATTTTTCTTACTGAAATATACATTGATGCGGATTTTAAGAGACAGGAAACTACAAGATCTGGAATAAAAGATGAGGAGTTAAGGAAGATATCCTGACATAAGTATGGTGTGGGTCTTGTATCAGCTACACTGTATTCAGAAATGGTGTCTCAAATCCTGTGCTCTGAGTGTTTTTGAGAGAAGAGAATCAGTCAGAGCTGGACAAAGGCTGTCAGTGATCTCCCCTGAAGCTGCTCTATGATTCCACGCTCTATGATTCCATGTCTGAGTTGCGTATAAGTTTCCATCTGAAGCCTTTTTAATAAAGGTGTGGTTATTAATTTCCCAATATCCTACTACTGACTCAGTTTCATTTAAATTTGCTTTGACCTTCAGTATATAGGAAGTGGTTTTCTTCCTGATCCACAGAGAGTCACAGAATCATGACACATAAGCTGCTGAATTGGTGTCACAGAGAAATGAAAAGGCTGACAGTGGATTGTGCTTCCCACGATAAAGCCTTTGAGTTTCGGTACATTGCAAGTGGATCTGGGAGAAAGTTCTCTTTTCTTGACTTTATGATTTGAAAATACTACAGAAAGAGACTATCAGTGCTGCTTGAAACAGCATTTTAATCCACAGATTGCTGCTACTTAATTATCCATGTAACTGAGAAGTTCTTTTTCTACTTACCTGCATAAAATTTTCATGTCCATTTTCGTGTAAAGGAAATGAGATGAGTAACTAGCATTTTTTAATTTTTAATTTATTTTTAAAATTTTGTTTTCCATTCCATCCACAGTTCTCCCCCTTACCCCTTCTTCTTCCTCCCCTACCCTCCCCGTATCCTAAACTGCATCCACTCTTCCCAATGGATAGGGGCTCCCATGGGAACTCAACAAAGTCTGGACAGGATGGAGCCCCCCCCCCCAGCCCCCTGCATTAAGGTAGGAATGAACGCCAATAAGCTAGCTCATGCATCAAGGATAGATCCTGGTTCTACTGCCAGGTGCCTCACAAAACGGTCAAGTTTCACCACTGTCTCCCACGTATGGAGGGCCTAATTACTTGTTACTGACTTACTTTGGGAAGATAGTCAGTTCTTGGAAATACACTGACCTCTAACAGTGTTGACAGCATCCCCCTCATTAGGAAGGTCAGCAGGTTTCATAAAGGGATTTGGATATAATCTCCTTCTCAAAGGCCTCATAGCCACTCGGCTATTGGTTACCACTAACAAAGAAATAGAACACTACTCTTATTATTAAATTCTTATTGAGCAGTATTACTCTAAACTATATGATTTTTAAAAGGAAAACAAGAAATGAAATAAAAGCCTCTTTGTTTCAATCTCTTAGAAATATTAATAACTAGAAGAATTCCACCATTTAAAAAGTTGAAGTAAGTTAACATGAACAAAATATTCAGTTTTGCAAAATCATTCAGAGACGAATGGCAATTATAAGAGCAAAAATGAATTTAGCTGTAATGAAGCAGAATAAAGAGAAACGCAGCAGGTAATTCCCAAGGCTTGTAACAAAAGCCCTGAGTTAGTGACTTTGGAAATATATATATATACATATATATATATATATATGTATATATATATATATATATATATATATATATTTTATCTGTCGGCATTTCACACTGATGATTTAAAAGATTAGAATTAAAACTACCATTTAAAGAATAAAAGTAAATAGCAAGCAATTGTCATTTAATGCCAGATAAGACCAGCTTGATGAAGATTATTTAATTAACTGTGCTATTTGGAGTATCATTTGATTTAGGGAGTTTTATTTCATAAATATTTGTCTCTTAGGTGGTGATTTTTCAACATTTTCTAAGTTGGCTAAAATGTCTGGGCCCATGTGATATACTTTTCTCAGTCTCCTAGGGAGCACTGGCCCCTTAATATAACTAGAATCATTTTTGTCCTATGCACCAACGGATACAATTTTAGTTTTTAAGATTTTCACTGTGTACTGTTTCACTTGCAGGTTGAAAGCATCAGAAGCATATAACATAGAGATTTCTATATTATCACAATACAGGTTATAGAGCCTTGTTGGAACACTTGAGACTATAAGTGTTCTGGATTAGGGACTATTCTTCCAGATTTTAAAACATTTGCATAACATAATGAGACACCTTAGATATAGGACCAAAATTGAGGCACAAAAGTCATTATGTTCCATATACTTTTTTTTTTTGGTTTTTCGAGACAGTGTTTCTCTGTAGTTTCTAGAGCCTGTCCTGGAACTAGCTCTTGTAGACCAGGCTGGCCTTGAACTCACAGAGATCCGCCTGCCTCTGCCTCCCGAGTGCTGGGATTAAAGGCGTGCGCCACCACCGCCCGGCTTCCATATACATTTTTATATGTACTTTTGAATGTTGCTTTATAAAACATTTTTATCCATATATTTTAACCATACCCCATCTCGTGAGGTCAGGTGTAGAAACTTCCACTTATAGTATCTGCTGTTTAGATATTTCCTCCAGATTAAAACACTGCTGCCTAAATCAAAGAAGGAAGCTTTTAAGATTTCTTAAGGGAAGGAAACTCACAAGTTTCAGGAAGTTCACAGAACTTACGAGAAGAGTAATGAGGGCACCACTTTATGTCTATATAGGCAGTGAACCACAGATGGGAGAAAGGAGGTGTTTTGGTGGGAAGGCCTGAAAATTGGACATCCAGGATATAGTTTGTAAGTTTTCATATATACTGGCGTGAGGTCTTAGTGATGCTGCTTTTTGAGTCATTCATCCTTTCCTGTAAGTAAACCAAGAATTTTCACTGTTTCATTAGGATACACATGGGTGGAATTGTTGCTTTGTTCTCATTGGTGACACAACCGGGATAAGCGATGTGTTTTAACATCTTTATGCCCAGGGAAAACCAAGCGACAGTGGCACTCAATGGATGGAAGAAGGATCCATGATGTCCCCACATCCCTGGAAACTACTGGCTAGCAATAATTGTTAACAGAGGAGTGACATTTTATTCAACCCTTGAATCATGGATAATTTCCCTCTCCTTCAGTAAATAATTTTCTATCCACAGTCAGGTAGAAATTTTAATTGAAGGTACTGAGTCATACATGAAAAGAGGACAGAGGAGGAGGAGGTAGACCTCTTCCGAAGAAAGGTTTCAGTGGGAAACAGAGGGGCATGAGGGATGGAGTAGAGGATAAAAATGACTTAAATTCATTGTATAAATCTATACAATTGTGAAACCCAAACAAAAATATCTTAGCATAGTATCTATCATATAGTACTCAATATAGTATTATTTATTTGTTGGTTATACTTACTAGTTAGAGACAGAAAGGCAACTAATAGATTTGTGTTTGGTCATTTGAAAACTTGACATTTGAATAACATTGGGTTTTAGAAATTTTTGTTAAAGATGTTTATTTTTCTTCTCTTTCCAACAGACAAAGACTCCTACAGAAAGCCACAGTCAATCAAAATGTAGAGTTGTGGAGCACAGTCTCATTGAATAGATGCATTTACAAAATCTTGCACTTAAGGCTCAGGGAAGAAGGGATGGAATGATTGTAAGATCCAGAGGACCAGGAAGCTTGCTGTGAGAGTGTGTCTTCTAGTAATAACAGGAGTTACACACAGAAAGCCTCACTAACATCAGTGCCCAAAGTGTGAACTGGAAAAGGATTACACCGATGGACATGCCAAAATTTATAAGAACAAAAACTCAAAAGGACTCAACCAGGAACTAGAGGTAACTGAAGAATGTTGGGAGTAGGAGAAATAATCTTCCCTAAGGAAGGCACACCAATTTGTTATCCGGTACCAAATGGTTAGCCCTAAAACATATATAGAAGTAACATTATATATATTGAGTAGGTTTTATACACACACACACATACACAAAGACACATAAATAATTCTGAGATGTATATATGTGTATATTTAGATATATACACACATATAGGTACAACCTGCTCACCATATTATATATTTTCACATAACAAAAATTAATAACAAAGAAGCTATGAATTTAAAGGATAAACAGGAAGCATATATGAAATGGTTTGAAGGAAGAAAAAGAAGGGAGAAATGTTTATATTACAATTTCACAAATAAAAATAAAGATGTTATTTATTACAATCAAAATAATTTATTCTAACTGTTTTTCTCTCATATCTATATCATTGCCCAAAATTATTAAATTACATATTTTTTATGTTTAAATTTGTTAAGTCAAATATTCTGAGAGACATTAAAAAAACCTAGCTGATAAAATGTGTCTCTGAGAAAGTGTTAATGGGATATACAACATACAAGCTTTGTTTCACCTTCATTCATAAGAGAGGGATGTGTAACAAACTAAGTAGATGGTGAAGGAAATTAAATACTTGCTGGGAATCTGGGAGTCCATTATTAAGCATAGAAACTGGGGGTGATGAACTTGTGCCTATCTATGCTTCTCAGGAATTGTGGATGTTTGGAATTATTCCTACAAGTGTTGATTGCTCTGGGATGGAGTTACTAGTTACATTGATTACTAAAATTTAAAACTGTAAGTTATCAGGCATTCAGTATCACTCTTGTGTTGCAAGTATACACACATATGTGTATAATTGTGTAATTTTTAAAAATTGTGTAGTTATAATTACAAAAGTTTATGAAAGAATACTAAGTACTGCTTTAACCTTGATATTTTATGCCTAAATACTTAGATGCTTAAATCGCTTGTGACTACACAGAACAATAGTTCTCAACCGTCATAATGCTGTGACTTTTGAATACAGTTCCTCATGTTGTAGCAACCTCACACCAAGAATTATTTCATTTCTACTTTATATCTGTAATTTTTATACTGTTATGAATCATAATGTAAATATCTGATATACAGGATATCCTATATGTGATCCCTGTAAAAAGGTTGTTTGACTCATAATGGGATCATAGCCCCCAGGTTGAAAACAACTGCATTAGAATAATTCACATGGTCAAACTCTGAAAAGTGCCAATTTTCATACTATCCAGGCAAATATGCTTATGCCCTTAGAACAAAACAATTCTTTATAGCAGGGAAGTATTGACAATACACTCTGATAGTGCAGGTTAGGTCAGTCTTGGTCTATGTTAATCAATGTAAAACTAGTTAAATATTAAAACAATTTAAAACTATGACATCAGAGTCAGATTTGTAAGCACTAAGGAAGCATTCATAGGACCTCATAGTGAAAAAAAATTCTTGCTTTAAAAAATAGTAGTATATAAGACTGAGGTCTTTTGCGGCACCAATAAAATAAAATCAAAATAAAATTATCAATGTCTATCTTTATTACATTTTTTTTCTCTGGGTTTCACTGTTTAGTTCATGACATTTCAACACATTTGAAATTTTAACACAAAAATATTGTTGTGACCTCAAAACTCAGTATGGCAGGGGGACTTATGCCTGAACTATGGCTCCTATATGAGTAGCTATTGTCAGTTGGTAGCTTCTAGGGGATGGGGAGTCAGTTTTTTCTATGAGTGTAGCCTCTAGGAAGTTAACTACACTCTAGTGGAAGGCCACACATCCAAGAATACTAGGGCAGCACAAATTGAATTTTATGGGTTCAAAGAAAGAAAAAAGGAACACAAGCTGGGTATGGTAGGAAAGTGAGTGGGTCTGGCAGGAACTGGAGAATAGGGATCAAACATCGTCATGAAATTCTTGAAGAACTAATAAAAATATATACTAAAAAGCAAATTTGCTGGGCGGTGGTGGCGCACGCCTTTAATCCCAGCACTCAGGAGGCAGAGGCAGGCGGATCTCTGTGAGTTCGAGACCAGCCTGGTCTACAAGAGCTAGTTCCAGGACAGGCTCTAAAGCCACAGAGAAACCCTGTCTCGAAAAACCAAAAAAAAAAAAAAAAGCAAATTTATAATGCTTGACAATAAACAATAAATATTCTGCAGAATGCCATCTCTAAGGTTATAAAATCAAAAAGATATTGAAAACCTTTGCTTGGGAACTGAAGAGCACAATGGTGAGCAGACGGAATGAGTGGAGCTAAAGACTTCCTAACTTCAGTCAGTCAGCCCCAGTTTTGCCTTCCAATGCTAGTATCTCCATAGGCTAGCCATGCCCCCTCCTAAAAGCTTCCTTTGGGGGCCTTTACTAATCTGTTTTTTCTTGTCTTTCACTTGCATTCAATCTAGTGCAGATTAAGTTTAATCACAGGCTAAATATACAAGGGGGAAAGTCTTAAAGGTTGATACTTAATTGAATTAGGATATCACTTGGGTATACCAAAATGAACTTAAAACGAATAGAGGTGGAGGCACCAATTTGTATGCATTTAAAGAACCATCCATCATTAGAAATCTTTCTTTTACCCTTCCCACATCCACTGCCCACTCTAAATTACATACTTAAGCTAAATGGAAACATAATGGGCTGAGCCATATGTAAATTACCCTGAGGATCAGTCTGTACTGTCATAAGATACAGCTTCTTAAGATTTAATGCATATGAGAATCACTCAAGATTGTGTAGGACTATTGTGTGCCCAAGAATTCTGCATCTCTAACAGCATTCTAGGTGAATCTTATGGAGTGGCCCACAGAAAACAATTCAGACAGACTTTCAGGCAGAGACTGTCATGCTTTTCCCAAACTATAAAGCAGAAAATTCCGTAGTGTGGTCTCCAAAGCTCATGGGAGCTGAAAATGTGACTTTTTGCCATACATTTTCCAGTTGACAGCGTAAAAACAAAAATAGTTATAATTTCCAATAGTTAATATAAAACCCACAGTAAGGATTACTGTGGCTTATGGATTTACGAGTGAAAAAATCCTAATTATGTGTATCATAACTGAAAAATGACAATTGCACTTTTAAATAATTATTGCGGTTATATATATATATATGTAGTTCAATTGCTAACATATGAACAACTAATATTGAATAGCATTTGTAAATTATTTGCTAAATTTATGTGTTTTTCTCCTATAATGTCATTTCTCTTTTTATTCCAAATTCATTAGGCACATTTAGCCTAGCTATCTAAAAAGATATTCAGGGCATTGTTAATTATTGTTTTCTTTTGCACAACAGTTACGTATATTTTGTAGTTTTATAACCCACACAGAGAAAGAATATATTTTTGTATTTATATATTTTATATTTATATATTCACAAAAGGAAAAGCCAGATAATGGTGAAATATATAGTTTCAAAGCCTTATATTAAAAATACATGTTGACCTGAAAATACATTTTAATAGATATGAAGCATTCGCATATAGTGTGCTTACCCCTGTTTTTATTTCATATGTTTCCACCATTTTTGATAAATTGTAGTTAAAGCACTTATATATTTCATTTATCAAGCATCCATTTTGCAGAATCAAATATCGGAAGACATGTTTGTGCTAACCTTCGATGCTGTGGCTGTGACCATTCTTGGGTGACATCTTGTGCAAAGATGTTTCTTCATGTCTCGGGTCTGCATCTTTCAGAGAATCATCCGCCTGACTCTCAGGATGACTCCTAAATGACGGTGAACACAGGCTTCGTCCAATTTCCACTTCCTGTTAGAAGACATTAAAGGCATACATTTAAAAAGCTATCAGTGGGAACCAGATGTGATTTTCAAGGATTTAGAAAGCAGGAATGAGGGAAGGGTGGCTTTTTAGCATGAGCGATGTTTTCCAATATGCTTTGGGGAAAATTTTGATAACTTTGCCAAGTACTGCAGACACACATCTGACGCTTAGTTTACTTCTCTGCCCTGGGTCCTGAATTAGCTTTTCTTTTATGTGTGTGTTTCCTCCTCCTCATAAAGTGAAAATAACGGTCACAATACAGCACAATACATTCTAATAGATGCAACATTCTGGGCCTGAGAAATGTCAATGAGAAGCTTTCAGAAAAGGGCCATATATTAAAATTATATGCTAAAGACAGAAGGCAATGAGTTTTTTTAATGTCATGCTAGCCCTATAATGATAATCTTGGCAATTACAGAGCTCCCAAATTACAAACACATTCAGCCACCATACAGTGAGTACAGTTTGTCAGTTCAGAAAGATATTAAATTGCTTCTTTCAGATAGTAATCCAGTGTGCACTGATAAAAGGTTCCCAAAGAAAAAGGCAAAAAATTTAAATATAGAGTCTAGCCCTCCATATTTTATAGATTAATATAAGCCAACATACCAAACCTATAATACAAATAATTGAATTAATATCATAGAAGGTAGGAAATAAACAAAAGAAGTTCAAAAACTATATAATTATATTATGTAATTTTAAAAAATACACAATTATATAATTTAATACACTGAAAATATTATAATAGCTACTTACAAGTTTTAGATGTTTGAAATGGAGGATGTATTTATAAACAATAGGTAGTCAATCAATGTAACTGCCTTTGCTTTTAAGAAATTGGTCTGGAAGAATCAAGTTGAAGAGATGGCTAAAATAATTTAAAACATTTTCAGACAAATAATTTTTTTAATCTTAATTACATGGTTAGGAAAAGCAATACACCTGAAAAAACAATGTGTTACTATGTTTTCTAACCATACATCTATATAATATTTATTTAGTTATTAAATACTCTCAAAATATATGATACACAGGCTTCACTGGCATGAACTTTAACTGTATTAAATCATTTACAGAGGAAACCAGGAAAAGAGGTTTATATTTTTTAAAGCATTATTTTTAATATTAGTGTTTTTATGAATTATTAAATATCTAAATGTTGCTAGTTTGTATTGATGTATCATGCTGAAACAGATGCCATTCATATAAAAAAACGAATACACCAAAAAGCATATTCTTGATCAGAAAAAACTTATTTGAAAAAGCATTGAAAGTTGCATGTGGTCTATGGACTGAGATTAACTACTTAAAAGACTAGAATTAGTTTCATGAGGAAATATAAAAGTGTGATTTGGTGACATTGTTTAAGCCAGTGATGCAAGCAATTTAAACAATGTTGAAATTCCCAGTTTGGAATCTGCTGTGTCTAGAGCATGTCATACACTGAGGTTAAGGGATGCCGTGACATTTCACATGTAAATGTAGTGAGCCTGTATCTGAGGCTCAGTCACCAAACCCTGGCATTCTGATCTATGTTCTTCGGGGTCATGATAAATGGTAACAAGTGTTTTAGATGAGATTGTACTGAGCTGTCTCTAATTAAAGCAGGGATCAGGGCTAAACCCTTTTGATCTCTTTTATGCACTGAAGTCTACAGAAGTTATTTTGAGTAAAACTGCAAGTGCTTAAATAAGCATATAAATGCTTGTCTGAGGGAAAAAAATAAATGAAACATTAGACAATGAGGAGTTTTGAGTCAAGCTTGCCAATGGATGCTGAGTAGCTACATGTCCTGTATCATGACACCCCCCCCTTTTCTAAAGATTTATTTATTATGTATACAACATTCTGCCTCCATGTATGCCCGCATGACAGAGGAGGGCGCCAGATCTCATTACAGATGGTTGAGCCACCATGTGGTTTCTGGGAATTGAACTCAGGACCTCTGGAAGAGCAGCCAGTGCTCTTAACCACTGAGCCATCTCTCCAGCCCTGTATCAAGACCCTTTGCATTTGTAGGCCTAAGTATTGAATTTCAAGCTGAATGACCTACCATCTTAATTTTATTTTACTTGAGGTAAACAATTGAAAGAAATACTACCCACACTTGTGGTTTCCATCTGATAGGAGTCAAATTACAGTAAACCACGTAAGCTTACTACAGATCCATAGGCTCATACAAAAGAGGCATCCTAGTGAAGAAGTCATGCAGATGGTTCCCCAGAGCAGATTATACATAGCCAGTCTTTTCAGACTAAATGAGGATAGTCCAGATGGATATGACATGTGCAAATATCCTAAGATAGGGCAAATCATAGTACATAGAATTGTGGCTGGCAGGAAATGAAAGGAAACATGGGGCTGGATGGCCTACAGATCACCAAGGGCCTGGGAAGACATTTTGATTATTCTGGTCTTAGTCAAGTGGAAAGTAACTGGGAATTTTGTCAACCTTGGTACAATTAACATTTGGGGTGGGCAATTCATTATTTCAGGGGCCTGTTCTCCATGCTTAGGATGTTAGGCAGCATTTCTAGGTTTTAATCACTTGATGTCAGCAACACCTGCCCACATCTACTCAGTCATGGTAAGTTAAGATTGTCAGATCTCCCATGAGGAACTAGTCACTACTGACAGAAAGTTAGCATTGAATAATATAAGCCATACTGAACATTTTCAAAATACCCATGAAAGACTAGTTAGGATATATACTATGGCCCAGAAGCTAGCTGCGCCTTCCTACTCAGTTGGAATTGGTTCCAGGACCTTCCAGAAGAAACTCAAATTTGAAGAGTCATATACATCAATATGAAATGGTTTAACTTTTGGATGAAGTCTATGTTCATCCTTTTCTATGTTTTAACTAGATGACTTCTAATTCCTACTGTAACTGTTATATGAAAAAATAGACTATTTTTATTTACTTTACTTTTATTATACTATTATTCATATTTTTTCTAAATATTTTTAAATGTGTAGTTGGTTGAATCCTAAGATGCTGAACCCGAAGGTATCGGGGGGGCGGGGGGTCTGTACTCTAGGAGAGTGATAACAGTCTTGGAGAGAGTGGGAGATGGAGCTGGGCAGAAATGGGTTAATTTGAAAGTTACAATGGATAAAACATGAGCCAACCTAGATTACTGAATCTGAGACATGGCATTGTGATCATGATGAAGATGAATTTAATTCTTTCTGGTTTATAGAACAAAGTGGGATGTGATAGCACTAAATGATGTCAAAATACCATAGGAAGCCGGGCGGTGGTGGCGCACGCCTTTAATCCCAGCACTCGGGAGGCAGAGGCAGGCGGATCTCTGTGAGTTCGAGGCCAGCCTGGTCTACAAGAGCTAGTTCCAGGACAGGCTTTAAAAAAAAAAAGCTACAGAGAAACCCTGTCTCGAAAAACCAAAAAAAAAAAAAAATACCATAGGAAGACTGGCTTGTGAGAGAAGACAGAACATGAGTTGGGTACCAAGACGTCCAAAGGATAATTGGAGATGGAACCCCAGCACTTACAGGAGTGTTTTAAACAGAGCACATCATTTACACAGTGTCTGACTTACAGTTTTTTACTGATAATAATGAATTTGGTTGAGTTTGCTCTAAAGAAAGCATGTAGAGTCTGATAAGGATTGAGTATAAAACCAGGCCTTGAAAAATGCCCACATCAAAGGTTATGGCAGAGAGAGAAGTAGAGAAAGCAGAAGAATCACTAAAATGATGCTCTTATTGAGAAGACAAATTAGATGAGAACTTTACAGACTCTAAAGTGAGTAAAATGGAAGTTTACTATTGAGCAACATCGCTCTTGGGGAAAGAAAATGCCAGTGAGCTGATCATGGTGGTTGAAGGAGTGGCTGAGAGATGGGGAATAGAGAAAACACTTTGGTATTGTGGAAATACCGGTAATGCTCTGTTTAGTTTCTAGAAGGAGATTTAAATACATTGAGAGCCAATCTCAGAAATTTAATGATATGAAGGCAGTTGCCCACAGGAAAGTGAGAAAGAACATTCGACCCTGTAAATCTCTGAAAAGGGTGAGAGATGAAAAACTCAAACTGTGAGAGGAAACAGAACAGAGAGGGAGCAGAAAGCCGTCCCTGGAGGAGAAGAAGGTTACATGTGTAGAGTTTGAAGGTGGCGCTTTGCAATCTGAATTCAGTTATTATTTTTTTCTGTTAAGATGCAAAATTTGGTGAAATTAGCACTTGAAGAGAATGACGAAAGTTTAGTTCTGTGGGTTAGTGTGAGATGAGCTTCCATGGATGTCCATGACTGTGAAGCTTTGCAGATACACTTGAAGTTAGGAATGTCAAATGATCAATAGAGTCTACCAAATGACTTAGCGTACATGATTGTAATTCAGGTAATGACAAAGGATTAGCTCAATTCAGCCAGGGAGGAGTTCCATAAGGGAAATGAAATACCAGAAAGGAAATGTTTACTGTATATGAATGAGCTGAGGGAGTGATCATGGAGGGAGAACCTCATGTTAGGATGAAGAAGAGCAATCGAAATGATGCACCATAGAATTTAGGTTGAACTAAAAGAGGAGGAGTTGGGGTAGATGGATTGGGAGACGGACAAGAGGATTAATAAAGCAGAATTCTTAGTGAGTTTAAACAAGCATTGTTTGTTTCTCTTAGAAAAGTGATTTGGTAATAAATGAGAATGTCTACCTTACTGCTCATTGAGTAGATCAGTTGCACTGTTGGGATACAGTTATCACTGTAAGGATGATAGTTAAGAGTAGAGGCAAAAGTCTCTAATATGGAAGTCTAGGTATCAGAGACTATGATAAAATGTTCCAGCATAAAAGATAACCTTGGAAAGCAGAGAAGGGCTGTGCCGACATACCTGTTTAAGATAGAGACTTAATTAAAATTTGGTAACAGGGCTTGAATAGATGGTTCAGCAATTTAAAGCCATTATTGCTTTGTGCTTCTGCACAAAGATCCAGGTTTAGTTCCCACCATCTACACTGGGCAGCTTCCAGCTGGGATCTGACATACTCTTCTGGTTTCTAGAAGAACTGCATCTGCATGCACATTACTACACACACAGGAGAGAGAGAGAGAGAGAGAGAGAGAGAGAGAGAGAGAGAGAGAGAGAGAGAGAGAGAGAGAGAGAGAGAGAGAGAGAGAGAGAGAGAGGAGAGAGAGAGAGAAAGGAGAGAGAGAGAAAGGAGAGAGAGAGAAAGGAGAGAGAGTATGATGGGTTGGTGATTAGCTGGTGAAAACTGGTACGTGTGATTAGAATGAGCATCAGCTCTGTGGAATTTTAAATCATAGTGTAGCTGACATATGGCCAAGAGGAAGAATGGCCTCCGGATACACCCAGAAGATACAAGAATGGCGACATCTGAAAGACATATAGAGTTTCGGGGCCAGAAGATGGAAGGGAAATTTGCAAATGAGTTAGAGAGCACAGGAGGAGGCTTTAGTTTATGGGAAGTTGTTTCTTAGGAACTGGTAGGCAATCTCGCTTTAATACTCTGTCAAAATAAAATCTTTCTTCTTCTTTCTAAGGTTGTAATATAATAGCATTTTTTCTCCCTTCTCTTTCCTCCTTCCAAACCCTTTCACACACACACACACACACACACACACACACACACACACACACACACACACACACACACCTCTCGTTCTCTTTAAATTCATGGTCTCTTTGTCCATGGGTTGTTTCCATAGATACTGTGAAGCCTCCTGTGGCCGAAGCCTGTAACTACATCACGTAGGAAGTTGAAATTGGAGAACTGTGATGGGTCTGATATGAGACAGTCTCAAAATCGAACACCCTCCCACTCCTAATGGGAAAGGTTCCTTGAATGGAAAACAGCAGAACCTAAAAGCTGATAGAATGATTTTCTTTATTGTTTATGTACTTTATAATTTTAACTTGCTATAATCTCAAAATATTAAATATTTTTAAGGCAACAACGGAAAACACCAAAAACCTAATGATCCAAAAAAAAAACTGGGAACTATAGGCTCAATAGGAAGGAATGGTTAACACACTGTGCAGACCTTTCTAAGGAAAACAGATTGCACTGCTGATTTATATTTTTCCCCATGAGCATGTATCTATGAGTACAAAAGAAAATAAAAATAAACATGGGCTGTTAAAAAAATATGGGTTTGTCTGAATTTAAAATACAGAGGCAGCTCCTGTATACTCCCAGACTCATTGAGTTCTGCCCTTAGAGAAATAAAAATTGAAATAAACATAAAGAATTTTTATGCCAGCATGAAAAGGGAAACAGAAACAAAGGAAAATTGCCAAAATATAAGAGACAAGAGAAGAAGCTTCTCATTTGGCTTCTGCTCTTTTTGTCTCACCTGGCTTCAGGAAATCCATTGCTCATTCCCGCCACTGAATTCCTAGCACTCCTCTCTAAATTCTTATTTTTTTTTTCTAGGAATGTTTCAGGTTTTTCTCCCCTGTGTAAGAGTAGTCCTTCCTAGCTTAGAGTAACCTCTTCAAGCACACAATTCTGCTCTAACCTTTCATTCACTTCAAACATGCTGCATAATTAGTAGAGCTAATGAAATGTTCTAGGCATCTCAAACACGAAGATGACTGATCTGCAGGTTGACTCCTCATATAGATCTTAGTGTAGAGGCAGAAAATGACACAAAGCAAGGGTTAGCACCACAGATTCATCAATAAGGAAATGAAGGCATCGAGAACACACAGAAGATTTGGAGTAACCTTCCTACAAGGTAATAAAGTTGAATCATGAGAAACACCTGAATTCAATCCTGCAGGTAATAAGAATGTGTGAAAGCAAATTACATTGAGCTGCCAAGTTAGAGTTGTACTTTATATGGGCATACCTGCCAGCTGTGTCAAAAATACGCAATAATGGATACGATAGCAAAATCTTATGAAATAGCTTTATTAAAATCTGCAGTTGCGAGATAGAAACATCTCCTACTAGGGTTGTGCAAAGAGGAGATAATAAACCAATAAATTAGGCATCACAATCACAGTTGCTACAATACAGATATAAGGCTTTAATTCTACTCTAATGTCCAGAAGTTCTAACTTTGATGGTCTACAAAATGAAAAAAAAAAATGTGTGGTGAGCCATTTCTCTGAACTCTTTGCTGACTCCGGGAGGCAGAGGGCAATCTTGAGTTGTCTTCTCAACACCAAAAATACTAAGTTGATGAGGACAGAACCTAGGGATAGAGAACTTGCAATGCTCTCAATTCTGAGACAACACTCTATGCTCCCATGGCTGCAAGGCACAGGAGACCCCACAAACATGTATTTTGCTGGCATTCCCAATGTATATTTCCTTATAACAAAACGGAATTTCACTATACAAATATTGATAAGTACAACAGCCACCCAGCTTTAAAAGTGGCACCTTTGTTCCATTTCTGAGGTAGAGAGGTGAAATCAATGAATTTGAGTATTTCCTACGATCCCATAAAGATGTCCAGGAGGTTGCTAAACAGTTGCAACTCAGAGAAGTTGGTGCTGAAGGAAGAGAGATAGGATTAATGGAAAGTTGCAGCTACAATATTGAGAGTCTATTAAATCACCCAATGAGAATGCACAGCGGTGGTTCTCAACTTTCCTATGCCACAACTTTTTAGTACAGTTCCTCATGTTGTGGAGGCCACAACCATAAAAATATTTACTTTGCTAACTCCTAACTGTAACTTTGCTGCTGTTGTGAATAATAGTATAAATACCCATGGTTTTTGGTTGTCTTAGGTGAGCCCTATGAAAGAGTTATCTGACCACAATCCCCAGGTCAAAAATCACTGACATCAAGTAAATGGAGAAAAGAACCTTACAGACACTTAGGAGACAAGGGAAGGTTATTTGGTAAAAACAAAGGAGGAACGACTGCGAAAAGACTTGGCAACAATGTAGTCATATGATGTCTTTCTATCAACTGGAGTTCGTTTCTCCTCAAGACTTCATTGCCATCTGTTAGAGAAGGCTAAGGATTTTTGTCAGAGCAGATCATGTTACTGCCCTCTGCTGGAAAGCCATCATACGATGCTGCTGATCTTCATTTTGATGAGTGGTCTGTTTCACTAGATGTGCGCCTTCAAACAGCTTGGAACTTGCACAACTACATGTGACTACCAGATGCAGAAAGAGAGAAGTGCAAAGTCATGAATGCCGAAGAAGCAATTTCAAATACAGCAAAGTGCAAAGGAAGATTAAAAAATAACGAAAATATCCCCTGGTTTGCCCAATCAAGGAGTATCAATTTGTTCATACAGAAGAAATAATATTGAAAAGTAGAAAAAAAGAGAAAGAGACAGTGGTATACATTATTATTATGAGAAATTTGGATGGCACCACTCATAACAACAACTAGAAAGCATTCAGTTCTCATTACATATGAGGCACGGGTTCAAGCATTTTACACAAGGCATAAACCATGCATTTTGTTTAACACTGTACTAGATAGTTTTGTTTTTCTTTTAAGAATAGAATTGGATATTTATTAGTTGAGTTATGGAGGGAAGAAAAAAGGTGAGAAGGGGGTGAGAGAGAGAAAGATCGAGAGGAAAGAGAAAGGGGCAGAGAGAGGAAGAGGAGAGAGAAAGAGAGAGAGAGAGAGAGAGAGAGAGAGAGAGAGAGAGAGAGAGAGAGAGAGCGCTGCTGGATAGTTTTTATGCCAACTTTACACAAACTAGAGTCATCTCAGAAGAAGGGATCTTAATTAAGAAAATGCCTCCATGCCAGGTGGTGGTGTCCCACGCCTTTAATCCCAGCACCCGGAAAGCCAAGGCAGTGGCAGGCGGATCTCTGTGAGTGCGAGGCCAGCCTGTTCTACAGAGCTATTTTCAGGACAGGCACCAAAACTACAGAGAAACCTTATCTTGAAAAACTAAACAAAACAAAAAAGAAAAGAAAAAGAAAAAGAAAAATGCCTGCTTTCATAAGACTGGTTTGTAGGCAAGTCTGTACTGTATGGTATTTTATTGACTGATGATTGATGGGAACAGTATCATTTTTGGGCTGGTGTTCTTAGATCGTATAATAACACAAAGTGAGCAAGCCAGAAGGGAAAAGCCAGTAAGCTACATTCCTCTATGGTTTCTAATTCGGTTCCTGACTCCACGCTCCTGCCTTGAATTCCCAGCCTAACTTCACTCAGTGACAGACTGTTATGTAATTGTGATGTGAGATAAACTCTTTCCTCCTCAAGTTGCTTTAAGTCATGGTGTTTTATCACAGCAGTAGAAACCCTAAATAAGACTAATTCCTAGGGGAAAGTGCTCATTCTTCCATTCTATAGTCAAGGAAGTAGGATAACAGAAGGCAGGTAGGAACACAGGCATAGAAAATGGGGTTGTAGGTAAACACAGGAAGAGGTATAGAGGGCTCAGAGATTAATGTTGAACCTTCCACTTCTTTATTGCTCTCTATGAAGTGTATGAGGCAAGACAAGAATTGGTTTTCACAAAAGGCTGGTTTGCATTGTATCTTGACTTTTGGACTAAATTTGGGTTTGAAGACTAGTGTTCAATGACAATTGATGATCAATCTTCAATGACCATTTATCTATTTAATAACAAAATGACTTTGGCTGCCCTATAACTTAATTCATGACATTCAGGTACCTCTTCCAGGCAACAAAAATGTTAATGTTGAATCTGAGAATCTGGTTGTTATGATCAGACGTATACTAGATGTTTAAGTATAATGTCATTTTTCATTTTCCATCCAAAATTATTTCTTAAATGGCTTATCGGTTTAGGGGCTGCTATTCCATAGGACTACAGAAGCAAGTCAGATATGGCACTGTCTGTCTAGACCAGCCCTTCAACATACTATAAAATTTTATTTCCCACCTGTTGAGTTATCTGCAGTGGTTCTCAACCTGTGGGTTTCAACCTCATGGGGATCAAGTGACCCTTTTACAGGAATTACAGAGACCACTGGAAAACACAGATGTTTACACAGATCATTAGAAAACACAGATATTTGCATTGTAATTCAAAACAGTAGCAAAATTACAGTTATGAAGTAGCAATGAAAATATTTTATGTATTTTATGGTTAAGGATCACCACACCATGAGGAACTGTATTAAAAGGTCCCAGCATTAGAAATATTGAGAACCACTAACACACACACACACACACACACAGAGAGAGAGAGAGAGAGAGAGAGAGAGAGAGAGAGAGAGAGAGAGAGAGAGAGAGAGAACAGAGGTACTTCTACATGCAGGTGAATGAAGAATGAAGAAGCCTTACTGTTTCTGTCTAGGCCTCTTTAGATACCATGGTTGAGGTGCCTCTCTTAGAAGTCGAACCAGACTCTCTGAAGCTCATGGAACTCAGACAGATCATTTGTAGGTGCTTCATTTCACATACACACCTGGCATCTCAGAAGCACAGCCACTAACTGCCTGCAGTGTAGATGTGCCATCTTGGTAGTTCACCGCTACACGGTCTTCATATAACCTCCTTAGCTCACGTTAGACTGAAATACCATGAAAGGTGTAAGCATCTCTAGCTCAGTGAAGTCAACTCAGAGAATCCCAAAGGAGAAATGACATTGGTCACCAATTTCAGTTGGTTTGGTTAGTGATGATGACAACCATTACTTTCCTTCTGTTTCTCCTCTTGCTCAGCTTCTGTGATCATCGCCTTTGCTCTTTAGACCTAAGGAAGCTACATGGAGCGGGACACTGTGCACATAGTACTGTGAAGAAGTCGTGAAGGCTGCCTTCTCTTGAATAGTACTGTGGGCCACATGGCCTTCTCTCCACGTACAGTGTTTATGCAACCCAGTTAATAATGCTAATAATGAGGCTGTACCTGGTTTACAATTTTAAAAAAAAAGGTCAGAGAGCTTAAGTAATTTAAATAATTTGTTCAAGGCTACAAGCAAAGCAAACATGCAACCTGCTGTCGTGGCAATGAAAACATTCAACCTGCTGTAGTGCGGTTCTGAACTGGCATTTTTAGTGACTACGCTACGTGCAGAGTGCAACTTATTCATTAGTTTTGAAAGTGAAATAATACAGCTTACAATAGAATGAAAAGGAATGGCGTATAAATCGATTCGTTAACATCTACTGGTCTCATTCCTTTTGTGTTTCTTGTGACTTTCTGCCTCACCCACTGCAGCACTTAGCAAAGATCAAGCTGAATGTGAAATCTGATGCTATCTTATATGCACGTGGTTTCCAAAGTCAGCATCAAGACAAATGGACAATATAATGGTTAGGTAGGAGAATCATGGTGACTGTCACATTTCGTATTCGACAACACACAACATCTTAAGGACGCAGAATCCTATATGGCTCATTACTCACTTATCCACACATTAATAATGCATGAAGTCAGACTTAGAAGGTAGATGAACAAATCTGAGTGAAGCCACAGAGCTTCTTAGAAAGTTTATTTCCAGAACATGCCTCTTTTGGGCCCAACCTATCCATATTGGGCCATTCTGTTTCCTGTGCTCAGAAGGGTAACAATCGCCCTTTGGGTCACCTCTGAATTCTCTTCCTCTCCACCTGTGTCCATGCATGTATTTCTAAAGAATGTTCTTCATCATGCCTCCCCGTGTCGCTGTTTCTACAATATTCTTTCACCTGGGGTCTCTCCGCAGATTGCACAGTCACAAGCATTCATAGGCCTGAGTTCTGGAGCCTCCTTAATATCTTCTGTCATTCTGCTTTGTACTCGTGCCAGTTTGGGCTCATCTTGTGTCCTCCTGAACAGTCATCTTATCAAGGGAATACTTTATTCACCTGTATTGCCCACATCGAATCTAACGCTGCTTTTCCTAACTGCTGAGCACCCACTAGCTGCTAATACACGTGCTTAAATATTTTGTGAATTTTACTCTCATATGGAACCTCCAGAAGAAAATAGAATCTAGAAATGTTTTCGAAAAAAACGATGAAGACACATTGTATAGAAATAAAAGAATCTAACACCAATGAAAAGACAGAAAAACAAATCCTGTGTGCATGATTAACCCGAATTTTCCTGCCAATGCTGTGCAATTATTCCTCTAGACAGCTCAGCACTGAAATTTTCTGAAACATGCAAGGTACATGTGATAAACATTAAGAGATCCAAATTTAATTATAAACTAGAAGTCATGAGTTTTCTGAAGTATTATAAAACAGTTGCTCAATTTACTATTCCTGCTCTTTCCAACAGATTAAACACTAAAAGCACAAACAACAGTTGTCATTTTTCTGTTACTTTTCTCTCTCTCTCTTCCTCTCTCTGAGTGTGAGTGTGTGTGCCTCTCTCTGTGTCTGTCTGTCTGTCAGAAGAGGGCGTCAGACCCATTAGAATTTAGCAGTATGAGGTGCCTAGTGTGGCACCTGAGGTCTTAACTCTGGTCCCTTGATAGAGCAGTAAGTACTCTTAAGTACTGGTCCTCTCTCCCACCCCCGAAGCTTCCAACTTTGTGAGAAAGAACATATGCTAATTTTGTGTACTGAGCCAAATGATTGTGCTCATCCTTACTAAATGTCATAGAATCAATATTGGCCATGTTAGTCTTATGTATGTTTTTCTCTAGGTTTTCTCCAGCCTTCTGCACTATGATATACATCCCAGGTCATTCACTACACCATGATTGAGTTTGACTAAATTGTGTTCCTTACCCCAGAACTCACACACATGCTTATAATGGAAATACAGCCTTGAGACCAGTGATTCATTTATAATGAGGTTATCAGAGTGACTAGGCTGGCTGGTTTCCTTAGATAAAGATCCAGGCGTCATTATAGGAAAAAGAAACTTAAATACAGAGACATCAAGGACATACCCACACAGAGATCATGTGAGGAGGCAGGATACAAACAGCCATCTGTAAATCAAGGAGAGATGTGTGGAAAGACTCTTCCCTCATTGTCTGCACAGGAAGGAAACAAAACAACATCCCTGCTTATCCCCGATCTTGAATTTCCTGACTTCAGAATTGTGAGCAACACATTTCTGTTGTTGAAGCTACTACAGTCTGTTGCATTTTGCTTTGGCAGCCCTAACAAACTAATGTATTACACTTACACTTTGGGGAATATGACTATAACTGCCTATTAAAAATATTGATTGAAGGAAAGTATAGTAACCTTACAAGTATTCGGCTTATTTAGCTAGTATGTCTTAATAACCAGATTGAGCACTCCCTAGTATTCACTACTACCTTGTGCTAAGTCTATGAGATACATACAGCCACCATCATATGTGAAGATTCATCTTTTGCATGCATATTTATTTCACTATATTTTGTACTGGATAGAAGATTTATATATCGTATATATCTTATGTTAGTTTTGTATTCAGAGATAAACTACTGGGGTAATTTTTTAAAGCTATTTTGTAATTATTGTATCTACTGTGTGTGTGCGCATAAACACATGTACATGCATGCGCACTTATGCATGTGTACTGCTGTGTACATGACTAGTAGTATGTGCAGATCAACTCAGAAGTCAGTTCCACAAGATCAGGCCTGTGGGTAAAGGCATCTATCTCTCTGATCCCATCATACCTACATAATATTGTCTATGTCGAAGTGGGATATTTTATTAAAATGGTAAAATTTCAAAATATGTTTCCAACACAACTGTGTAACATCACAGTCAACTTTATTAAATCATGACAGGTTCAAGAAGGATTCCTGAAACACATTTAGATCCTTAGGACCACTGCTGTAGACGGAAGTTTCTGTCCTGCCCAGTCCCACAGCCATTCAGTTCCAACAAAACAGAGGCTTATATTAATTAAAAACTGTTTGGTCTATTAGCTCAGGCTTATTATTAACTAGCTCTTACAAGTTAAATTAAGCCATAATTCTTGTCTATGCTAGCCACATGGCTTGGTACCTTTCATCAGTGAGGCATTGTCATATTGCTTCCTCTGAGTCTGGGTGGCAACTGCAAACTGAGCCTTTCCTTTTCCCAGAATTCTTGTAGTCTGGTCACCTGCCTATACTTCCTGCTTGGCTATTGGTCAGTCAGCAGTTTATTAAACCAATATGAGTGACAAATCCTTACAGTGTAAAAGAGCACTATTTCACAGCATGCCCTGGTCTCTGCCTTCTCTCATCAGAGCTCTGTAAAAATCTAGGAATGAGGAAAGAATATTTGGATAAATATTCTTAAAGACAGCACCTTGAAATTCTATACTTTGGCTAGTGGGTTACCCTTGTTGGTACTCATTATATTGACAAAGCATTTAATAGGCATGTTTTATTCAAAAGAGGACCCTTAACTTCGCAAACAGCTGTTTGTTGGGAGAGCTCAGCCATAGTGACCTCAGATATGACAAAATAAATGATTATTACCTATGCTTTTCAGAGGGCATATTATTAAGAAATCTGGGTCAGTAATATCACCTGCTTTAATTTCCCCTAAATGGCAACAATCCCACAATTAACTAACAGTTGGCCATCAACTCTTCCTATGCAGAATTAGGAATTTCATTTCTGTCTCCCTTAAAAACACTCCAAAATGCATTCACAATCTGGAAGCCAAATCTTAATCTACGCCTTAGGTGTTTAATAGTTTACTATAATTCACTTTAAAGGTGGAAGATGTCTAGCACAGAAAAGATACAGTTACAAAACTACTGGGTTTAGAGTTCATTTCGGATAGTCTCCAATATTCGAATTCATATGTCACAACATTTAAGAGTAAAGCATCCTGAATATGTGAATGCATTATTATCTAATATTCTTCCAAAAAAAGGAAAAGTTGATTTAGGGTCTAGAGTCATGTTTACTAATTTTTGTGGATTTAACTGATCCTATTTAAAAGAGGGACATATGCACGACCATCTTACATCAAAAGGAAGGCTGTAAAACTGAAGGAAATGTGTTTCTAGGTTCACTGAGGTCCCCATGTGCAAAAGTCCACATTATTATTTGATTTTTAATTGGATGAGATTGTCTTTATGACCTTTTATTTATCACCTGCATAGAGATAGATATGGACTTTTACTGCTCTGAAGGTTTATTTCCATGATGGTGTCACACTTAGACAGTATTTTAGAGAGTAGAAATCCTGCCTCTTAACTTCTCAACCAAGAAGGAAATTCTGCAGCTTGTCCTACTCAACTCTCATTTCCTTAAAAGGGCCCTAAAGTATTTTATGATTATCTTTATTAGTTAGAGTCCATATCCAGTCTTAAAAGAATTCTAATGAAAAGAAAACTTCTATTAAAACATTTTTAACTAGTTTCAATTCACCATATTACTGGAAGGGAAAACTCCCTAATGGCTAAACCTTTTAAAGCTAATCTGCTCTAACACATTTGAAAGCCGATGTACCATTTGCATTAGGTGCTAACATGCAAAATATTTTCTTTCTCTTTTCTTATATTCTTTCTTTTTATTTCACCTCTCTTAAGCTTTTGAAAATGAGATAACCTAATGGTATTCCCAAGAGTTTCGCAAATAAGTTAAAAAATACATTTCTGTATTCAGACTATCATAAAAATAAGCAAAAAATGAAAATATGTATATTTGTGGGAATGGCAGACCGAATCATGGATTTCCTAGGGCGTGGACGCACCAACGAGGGTTCTGTTAGGGTAGCAAAGTAGCAAACAGCTAGAAGCCAGTCTGGAGTGCCTGGAAATCCCACCCCTGCCTCTTCGTGAACATACCAGGTATTTCATCTCTACTGGCTGGGATGCCTCTATCTGTCAAATCATGATATCAAATCAAGAATAATCAATATGCCATTCGCAGAGTATGTATCCAGTGAAGGCACGTGGCAAACATCTCAGCATGCAATAGCAGCCATCAGTGAAACCGTTTCCTAGTTCAGAGAGCACTTCCAGATTCCTTGGCATGAGTATTCGATTCAGGGCTGGAGACTCTCCTCTTACACTAAACTGAATATTCAGACAAAGTATGAAACCCTTAAGATATGCATATTTATATTCATGTGTTAATTATTCCGTGCGGAGACTTTGTCAAGAACTTAAGAAACACGACCTTATGAAGCTCCTGGCTGCCCACGTTTTATAGAAGACATTTCTGTAATTATCAAAAACGAGATGGGCTTTTATCTTCTTTCATGTCCCTAAAGCCACAGCCACAGGAACTTGAATATATCATAGAACTCAGGGAACTGCGTTTCTTTATCATAAATTGAGTGGTGATAATTCAGGCCCACTATAGTGATAACTAGAATCATTAACTCAAACAATGACCAAGAGACGCCTTGAAGTCCTAAGCGGTGTTACCATTGTGCTACCATTCAGAGCTAGAACTGTTTGTAAAAGTCCCAGGAAGGCATTACCCTCTAATGCTATCATCAGCAGCTTGTCCCAGGGAACACATCGCTGAATGAATGCCACGGAGGAACAGATGGCACAGGGAGCTTTCTCCAGTCCCCCTCTCCTTGAGGACTGCACTTTCTACTGAAAATGACAATGTGGGCCCATAGGAAGTCCCAGAGAGAGGAAGTTCATGGGGCGGCACTAAACAAGTGCAAAAAGACCTTATCTTTTCTAAAGCTTTTCCGGAGAGAGTCTCTGCTCTGCACGGTGAGTCTGTCGATGGACAAAAGCCCTGATGGAAACCAGCCCCACTGTGACTGAGGGAAAGGCTTTCAAAGGCACCGAGAGAAGCCCAAGTTCTAACAGCACTCTGCAATTTCTCTCCTCTTAGACACACATTTTATGAATCCCCGTGAATAGCACAACAAGCTCCTTTAAATACAGCACCACAGAAGGGGGGCCCCTAAATGGATTACCTATCTAACATCTTTATGGTGCGGAAGGAAAAAGGGTGCTCTGCCAGGCCAATTAGATCAGTGCTTCAAATGTGCAACAATTGCCACACCGAGGGGGAGAGGCTGTAAGGAAATGGGCGCATAAATAAACCGCTGAGCTGTAGCATGCGCCGTATTAAGAAGTGCTCAATGTTCTTCATTTAGGAATAGCGTGCTTTGAATGGTAATTATTCTCTAGCCTTTGGAGCAATTTGGGGCATCAAGCATGATCTTGTTAATCAGTAAGCATATCTGATCACCTGTCAAAACACAGGAATCTAATCAAATATTGAAAATTGACAGAGATGAACAACTGAAGGCCTTTACTTTAAAAACAAGGCTGAAGAGCTAGAGAAAACACCTTTAGGCCCATGCAGTAGTCATAGGAAGCTGTAAAGTAATGAAAAGTTAAGGGCCACCCTTTGTAAAGGATCCACAAATACTGGGTTTTATTGAATTTCATGGTTATGTCTACAGTATCATGTCATCATTTGCATTCCCAAACATCTTTTTTTTTTTTTTTTGGGAGAAAGTCTAGTGATGAGGGAATCTCATTGACCTTGCCATTTCCCATTTTCCTATAGAGAGAAGCATACATATAATTTTTACAAATCTGATTGAGGGTGTGCCACCTTGTGTTTGAGTCCATTTTGCTCAAGTGTTTTCTGACACTCAGATTTCCATATTTCCTAAGGTATCAGCACTTAATTAAAAGCTTCTTGAGGATTAAAATACACATTTAATGTGTTTGTCTTCTCTGTAGTGACATCTGGTCAATTGCAGGTTTCCCATAGCCTCTAGCAGGGCCATAGTGTAGGAGCCAGCCATGATAAGCTAAATATTAACAGATCACCCAAAGGAAGTTCTTTACTTCCAACCATTATTACCTGCCAGTGTAGGACTCAGCCATCGATAAGTTTAGTAGAAGCCTGAGCCTCAGTAGTTTACCCTGAAGCAATACCTGGTTGCAGGAAGGACCACAAACTGCAATTACCCAAGCACCAACCAAGAACAGACCATCCAAAGGAAATGCCTAATGTTCCAACCGCTGTAGATAGGATCACCAGCCAGCACACATTCACCAGGACACCCCTAGACAAGTGTCAGCCAATCAAGGGTCCTGAATCTCAGAAACCCCCTTGGCCCCCACCTTTACTACTATAAAGCCCAACTCTAACTCAGCTCAGGGCTCTCCGTTTATTTCAAAACATTGGACATGCAAAGAGACCAAGTTTGCAAATGTGCATAAAATAAAGGCTCTTTGCTTTTAGATACAGGACTCCGTCTCCTTGTTGCCTTTTGGGGGACTTTGCTGATTTGGGCATAACACTGAGCACCAGAAGTTGGGTCACAGAGCATAAGCAAGGTCCATTGTCTAGAAGCAGCAGTGACTCTCTAAATCTCTAGAATGAGAAGAAAAGTTTGTATGGCCAAGATAGGATGGTGTCTCTGTAAGAATTAAGTAAGCTCAATTTGAAGACCAACAACAGACAAAAATGAAACCAAGCCTAAGCAAAAACACGAAAGACAAATTCTATCTGTGACAGACTATTTTCGTCTTAAAATTCTTGTCTAATTGTCTAATGGTTTGAAAAAAAAAAGGCATTTTTTCCCAAGACCTGTTGAACTAGAAGGAAGCATTGTGTTATGCATAAATAATAATATAATCGAGTAAAGCGACTCTTGTAGAAAGTAGTAGCCTAATTCCAAAAGTTTCTCTTCTTTCTTTTACAGAAATTCGTGTTCTATTTCAGTAAAATGATAGAGGAATTATGTTTTGTTAAAGTGACTCAGTAGATAAAAGATAAGACTGAGTTTCAAAAGAAAAAAATTGATTCATTTGGATACCGACTATTGACAAAACTTGAAATCTGTTAACAGTGGAGTTGCTGTATCCTACATGGAAAGAGAATCTAAGCAAATGTGACATGGTCTCTTATGGCCATGTACAGCAATGTGTGGAGTTGACAATGATCTAACGGTCCTGAACCTCGTTTAACAAGTTTCGTGTGTATGTCTGTGGGTGTATGTGCAGTTGCACTTGTATGTGTGAGCATTTATACACATCTCTGCCTGTGCCTGCAAAGGCAAGAGAACAACCTTTGTTCTTCAGGTGCTATTTGTGTTATTTATCTCCTTATTTGTTTTGAGATGAAGTTTCTCATTGGCTTGGAGTTTAAGCAGATTGACCAACAAGCCTTAGGGACCCGATTCTCTGACTCCTTAGCTCTGGAATTGTGAGCAAACACCATTAAATATAATCCTGCACTTCTGACGTGTGTTCTGGTGATTGAACTCAGGCCCGTCTCCTTGCAAGGCAAGCATTTTATCAACCGAGTTATCACCCCAGCCCTGACTCTTTGATTCTTCCGATGATAGCTCTTTTATAAAGACCAAAGGTGAGTATCATTTTATTCTACTTGAAAACAATGCGGAATAAACATTTGGCATGCCACATGTGTAGCAGGACTCTGTAGAAAGACGTAAGCAGCTTAGGAAGTTCAGCATTCACATAAAATATTGTCAAATATAGTCTTCAGTATTCTTTAAATTGGTTACCTACAAAGTTCATCTTTATGTTAAGTTGCTCATATTAATGACAATCTGCATATTTTTGCAGTTATGTTTTGACAGAAAGTGCCTGGAATGCCTTCATATAAAGCTGCATTTTGTTGGCTGTAGTGAAAGAATAAAAATGTTAAAACCATCATCACAAAAGATTTTATTTACTATTTATTTATTATTTTATTTATTTACTGCAATGAGCAGCCTTAGCTTGACTAATTCAGATACTATATGCCTGAGTCTGCATTTTGTAGAGCGTGGCCACATCCCTAGTGTGACAAGCCTGACTGTGAAGTCTTTAGTTTGCCTATGAATTGGTGTCGCAGATAATCATCATTAACGTTCAAACAGATTCCCTATGGATCAGCTGCTTATTGGCCTCCCCTGCTAATTAAACTCTCCAATGAAAACCACTCATTTGTACTAGGCAATGAAAATCATCTCAATCAGATGAGCACTCCTACTTTCTTTTCAGAAGCACCCAAAGCACCTTCTTTCTTTGCTGTCCCCTGGAAGTTCACTGCCACTGCCCCCCCCCCACATTTTCTTTCACAGCAAAACTCAAATGTAATTGTTGACATATTATAGAAATTTAGCAAGCTATTCTCAAATGAATTTGAATTTTTAAAAATATAACAAAATAAAATATATTAATATAATACAAATTCTATTATAGTGAAGCTGGATAAAGCAAACAAACAGAAAAAAAGAGCATAAGAGAAAGCACCAGAATCAGAGACACACACATTTGCACACTCAGGAATCCCCCAAAACACAGAACTAGACGTCATAATATATTTGCATAGGACCTGGTACAACTGGTGCAGGCCCTGTACATGTTGCTTAAGTCTCTGAGAGTTTATATGATCTTTGCTTATGTTGGTTGAGAAGGCCTTTTTTTCCTTGGTGTACTCCATCTCCTCTGGCTATTTTTAATATTAGCTAAGTTTTTTTTATTTATTTTATGTCCTGACCACAGTTTCCCTTTCCTCCTCTCCTTCCATTCTCCCACCCTCCCCCCAACTCCCTTCTGCCCTCCCTCATCCACTCATCCTCTGTTTCTATTCAGAAAGGGACAGGATTCTCATGGGTGTCAACAAGACATAGCATATCAAACTGAGGTAGGACTAAGCTCCTACCTTTGTATTAAGGCTGAACAGGAGAATAGGTTCCCCATAGCCAGCTCAGGCATTAGGGACAGGCTCTGATCCCACTGCTAGGAGTTCCATAAACAGACTAAGCTACACACTGTCATACATATGTAGAGGGCCTTAATTGGTCTCATGTAGCCTTTCTAGCTGTGTGCTCCTATGAGCCCAGGTTAGTTTTTTCTGTATGTCCCTTGGTGATGACTTTGACCACCTTCTGCCTCCTTTCTCCCTCTCTTCAACAGGATCCCCAGATCTTGGCTTAGTGCTTGACTGTGGGTCTCTGCATTTATTTCCAATGGATGAAGTCTCTCTGAATCCACACGATCATCTCATTAGATGCGGAAAAAGACTGAAAAAAATCCAACTCTCCTTCATGATAAAGATTTGGAGAGATCAGAGATATAAGGAACATGCCTAAAAATAATAAAAGCAATAAACAGCAAGCCAAAAGTCAATGTCAAATTAAGTGGAGAGAAACTAAAAGCAATTCCACTAAAATCAGGAAGAAGATAAGGCTGTCTACTCTCTCCGTATCTACTCAATATACTACTTGAAGTTGTAGCTAGAGCAATAAAACAACAAAAGGAGATCAAAGATATATAAATTGGAAAGGAAAAAGTGAAACTTTCACTATTTGAAGAAGATATGATAGTATATATAAATAACTCCAAAAGTTCTACCAGGGAATCCTATGGCTTATAAATACCTTCAGTGATGTGGCAGGATACAAGATTAACTCATAAATAAATAAATAAATAAATAAATAAATAAATAAATAGAATCAGTAGCCCTCCTATACACAAATGATAAACTGGTTGAGAAACAAATCATGAAAACAACACCCTTTACAATAGCCTCAAACAATATAAAATATCTTGGGATAACTCTAACCAAGAAAGTGAAAGACTTGTATGAGAAGAACTTCAAGTTTTTGAAGAAAGACATTGCAAAAGACTTAAGAAGATGGAAAGATCTCCCATGTTCATGGATCAGTAGGATTAGCCAAGTAAAAGTGGTAATCTTTCCATTTTTTTTATACAGACTTTTATACGCTGTCTTCCTTTTCTTCTTCAGGGTGAAGAATCTGAATTTTGCAAAATTAAAACGTCTAAGTGTTCAAGAAGTTTATTTTCTTATTACATAAGCGATTTTGAAGTTACGTGCAAAATGTCATAGTAAAGTTGAGTAAGAAAGGGCAAATCTATCCTTTCCAAGTTTGGCTCCAGAAAATAAAGTTCTGCCTCATGGTACCTACAACACGCCTCCAGCAGCAAGCACTGCAGAGCTACGCTAAAATACGACCTTTGTCTACTGATTTTGGGAATTGCTAGTGATGGAAGGAGAGGGAAGCAGAGCCCAGATCGTAGTAACACACAGACATAGCCATAGCCCCTTCAAAACAGAGTGATTTGATTTCACATCAATTTTCATTTTCTGAGCAATCACTTCAGGCAAGACCCTTACTTGCTTTTAGTACAGAAATACAAACAACGATTCGACACAACAGATGCTCAATCCCAGGTGAGCGATTACAGACTGAAATTGCTAGAAGAGTGTGCTGGAATCTTAATGGTACAGGTAGCATTCCTCTTAAAGAAAAGGCTAGCTAGTTTGATGCCCTGCTTCTGTGTGGGAGACTTTGGGAGTTCTGGCTGGGAGACTGCGTGGTTAGGACAATAATCCTGCATAGGCAAAACTATGACATGTGTCTTATCAGCCCTAAATCATGATTATGTAATTTATTCATCAAGTAAAACCTTTAGGATTTTTGTGCAGCTTGCTTGACAAAATTACTTAAAATTTCTAAAGAAATTAACATTTCTCCAAGAATATTTTAATAATAACATGCTCTAAACATAATCAGAAGTCAGTGAAAAAGATTTCCTTAATTGTACATGCTTGTAAATTCTAGCATTGTCCCTGCTTTTTAAAAATAACTATATATATTGAAGTTAGACTGTGGTCGACTGACAAGAGTGTGTCAGGGTCTGAGATTCACCAGATAAATAATTTCCACAAAATTTTTCTTGGATTCTGTTTCCCATCGTGTGTAAGAAACAAATGAGGTAAGTTAGATAATAGTTGTTTGACTTAAAAGTGTTGTCCATAAGCCTAAGGAATTCCCAAAGGCATTGAATTTAGAAAACATTACTTTCAAAAAGTATTTACATTCATGTGTAGGTGTGTATCAGTGCATGGATGTGTGTGTGTGTGTGTGTGTGTGTGTGTGTGTGTATGTGTGTGTGTGAGTACAGACACCTAAGGAGACCAGAAGGGAGCATGGGTGTAATCCCAGCCTCCAGCCCTCCCTCATCTTTCATCTTTGGAACCGCCCTTCTCTGTGCCCCTCAAACCTTGACCCCTCCCCAAGAAGGTCAAAGCCACTCCCACAAGCTATTTAAACTGCTCTCCAGAAAATAAATACGTGCTCTTCCCTCTCCCTCTGCAGTGGTCAGCGGTGGTCATGTCAGCAGCTCTCCGTATTTCCTCGGGGTCACCTGAGAGCGCAGTAGTTCAATTAATCCTGGATATCTTTTAATTTGGTCTGATAGGGATTATTTTGCATCAGTGGAAAGGCTTGGTTAGAAAATATTCCTAACATCCTGGAGGCCCCATCAGGGGGGCTGTTTTTCCCCGTGGGCTCAAGGTCACGTGTTGGAAATAACCTTATCTCCCCCACCCCCCATGGTATATCGACTTCTTCTTGTGAGTCCTTTTATTATTATTATTATTATTTACTTACTTACTTATTTATTCATTCATTCATTATTTATATTATCTATCTATCTATCTATCTATCTATCATCTATCTATCTATCTATTTATTTATTTTTGCCTATGCTTCTAGGACCCATTCGTGTTTACATTTGTCGATTTTCGGGCTTTCGCTGAAATCGCAGTCCATGCCGAAAGCCTTACCCACACAGTGAAAGTTGGGCTTTGGCTGAGGTGAAGATTGTGTGACCAGGGACACCTGCCATTTAATTTTCACAGCCCCGTTTCAGGCTCAAAGGTTGTCCTAGCAGACGCACTCTGACACAGACTTTTAAAATGGGTGCTTAAATTCGAAGCCAGATCCATTATCACCCCTGAGCTGCCTCTTACAAAATCTTTATAAATTGGGACTGTTTGAAACACTCTGTCGCAAGCGGCTAATTTCTCTCTGCACTAAGCTTTGGCCTCCATATGACCTTGACAACGAGACGCGATGGCCACTAGAGGGAACTCTTGAGTTTTCCTTCCTCTGGGACCTAGATGGGAATAAATGGACAGAAGTCTCGTATGTCCATGGTTTTGGGGTACAGTGCTGTCACCTCTTCCTCCGTAGTCAATGTCTTGCAGCCCCAGTTCTGGTTGCTAGGGTCACAGCACCTCCAGATTTCCTGCCATCTGGGAATTGGGACCCTGACAGCTCCTCCTGGACCATGCAGTCAGAGGCACTGGCCCCTCCCCAACTCCCGAAACTCCTACAACTCAACCCCGTCCTGTGGAGCAACATTCTTCACGCTCCTCTCCTTAAGCACCCTCTCCTACTCCCTCCCCAGCCAAACCAGAAGTTCAAGGTCAACTTTCACCCCACCCACCTTCCTCCCCTACCGCATCTCCCTATCCTGGGACCCCCTCTACACAATGGGCTAACCCCTCCCAATCCTCCCCCATCTCCTCCTGTACCAGATCTCACCATAACCCCGCCCTTCTCTGCCCTCTCCAGAAAGTAGCAGGAGTGGATGGCATTCTTAAAGTCCATCCATGTTCCCGTTTCTCTTCCAGATCTCTCTCAGATAGAAAGGCAGCTGGGTTCCTTCTGTTTATATTAAAGAGGTTTTTTTTTGTTATTTTTTTTTTTTAAATTTGTCCCAGGCCTATGACCTCACCTGGCATGACTTCTACATCATCCAAGCTTCTACTCTCCCTCCTGAGGAGCAAAGTAGAATTCTGGCAGCAGCTCGACAATATGCAGATCAGACTCCTCTAGTAGACAGTACAGCCCCTGTCAGGGAAGTGGCTGTGCCAGCTACAGAACCACACTGGGTTTACCAACCTGGCCAAAGCAGACGACAGAGGTAGGACATCATGGTTCAATGCCTCCTTCAGGGTATGGAGATGGTCTCAGAAAAAGTAGTTAATTTTGATAAACTTTGAGAGATCACATAACTAGCTGACGAAAACCCAGCCTTTTTTTTTTTAAACCGATTACAAGAGACCATAGTCCAATATACCAGACTGGACCCAGCCTCCCCGGCAGGAGCCATGGTCCTGGCTATCCATTTTATTTCTCAGTCAGCACTAGATATTAGAAAAAAAGTTAAAAAAGGCGGAGGAAAGTCCCCAACCCCCTATACAGGAATTGATGAAAATGGCCGTTAAAGTTTTTAATGCCTGAGAAGAAACAGTTGAGTCTTCCAGACAAACAAGTCTGCAACAGGTGGCAACGCTCAAAGCTCAAGCCTTAGCAGCTGCCGTGAGGTCACCAGGACTCCCAGAAGGGGGACAAGGGAAGTGAACGGTGAGACTCCATCCTGCTGGAGCCCAGCCAAAGTCAACCTTGCAGCAGGCTTCTTCAAATGTGGTCTAAATAACCATTTGGCACGATATTGCCCTGGACCTCCTACAAGACCATGCCCTATCTGCTAGCAACCTGGACACTGGAAATCACAATGCTGCCATGCGGGCTTGCTCTTTATGCTATGCCACGGAGGTCCAGCCTCACCAACATTGGCAAGTGAGACTGTGGCAGCCTTCAAACTTCTCAGCTTTGCAGAGGATTGATGCAGCCCAGTCTTGGTGACTCCCATTGCCCTCTCCAAGCCTAGAGTAACACTGCAGGTAGTGGGTAAGTCCATTGCTTTTCTTTTGGACAAAGGAGCTATCTACTCTGCTTTAACATCTCACTCAGGCCTTACGTTCCTCCCACTAATTTCAATTATGAAGGTACGTGGGACTGTTCCTCCCCACTTAGAACTTTGCCATTGCCCTGCATTCTTGCAGGGCAATTTTTCTCTCATTCTTTCCTAGTGATGCCTGCTTGCCCTGCACCTCTACTGGGTTGGGATATTCTCAGCCTCTTTGGGGCCACACTCACTTTGCCACCACCCCACTCTTCTGAGTCACACTTTCTTCTCAGTTTAATGGCCTCACAGGTTCCTACCCCAGACTGTTCTGTCCCTACCCTCCCTGGTCCAGTAGATCCCCAAGCATGGGACGCTTCCACTACTGTGGTTGCTACTCACCACCAGTCAGTCCTAGTTCACCTTAAAGGCCCTTCATCCTTCCCTTTCAGACCTCAGTTTCCTATTTCTGAAACCCACCTCTGAGGCTTTAAGTCTATTATCACCTGCCTCCTATCTCAAGGACTTTTGATTCCAATCGACTCACCCTGCAACACTCTAATCCTTCCAGTGTGTAAGCCAGCCCTCTGGTGCTTACCACTTGGTTCAAGACCTCCACCTCATAAATGAGGCAGCCATTCCAGTTCACCCACTGGTTAACAACCCATATGATTTCCTGTCTAACATCCCTCCTACCACTTCCTATTATACTGTTCTGGACCTAAAAGATTCCTTCTTTACTGTCCCTTTACACCCTGACTCATACTTCTTCTTTGCCTTCACCTGGGAGGACCTCTGGAACTGGAGGGATAGGTGATAAAAATTCAATACTTTTTATAATAGCATTGAGGCAGTATGTGCTCTACCCAGTATAATGGAATTTGACCTCAGTGTGGAAGGTGGTGTGAACAAAACACTTCTTCACCAAGACAAAAGCAGCACATTCAAACTACACTAGCTTTCAGTGTGCTTTTGTAGTTTGCATTGTAGGAACCGGTAAAATTCTTTTCAGGCCATAGACTAATTTTCTTAACTACTAACATCTTCATTTGTGTAGTAAAAACATCTTCAGATGTTACATTAATAAGTTGGCATAGCTGTGCTATGATCTAATAAAACTACCTATGGTCTTGATTTGATGTATGAACTATTGTTTGTGGGCTCCTCTATATCACATGATGTAAATAAATCAGCAACAGACACTTTATAAATACTTGTAAAGATTTACTTACAAATCCTCAGTTGACCTTGGTACACATAGTGAGACTGTCTCCAAAGATGTACCAGTGGCTAAGTAGTAGAAATTCTTGATATTTTTAAATCCCCATCCTCATGTATTCATATTTGTGTATTTGTTAAGACAACTGAATGTAAGTGAAATTCACTTTTCCTCCCTACTCAAGTGTGACAATTGTCTCCAGGAAATACACTCATGTGTCTGTCACCTGTGATCTAAATTCATTGCTTCAGTGTGGCATATAAATTTTTATATGAAATAATAATTAATAGATGGGAGAAAGCTGCTCCATCCCCCCTTCCCCATCAGGCCCTATAAGCTACAAGTCCCACTTTCCCAGAAACCCCTCATCTCCTGAGATCTCAGGAGCTCCTTGAGACACAGACTGCAGGACTGCACAGAATGGACAAAGAGGTGAGTGACCAGCCTACCCACTGGATAGCCCAGACACTGCACATGGTTTCTCCCTCTACGTAACAGAGAGTGAGGGTCCTAGGACATCAGCTGGGACCTTCCTTTGCACCTGTAGCATACCTGTCAAAGAAGCTGGACTCCACTACTCAGGGCTGGGCACCCTGCATACGTGCTTTAGCAACCACTGAGCTTCTTATTTGTGAGAAAAAAAAAAACTAAATTTTGAGTCTTCTACCACTGTCTTCTCCCACCACAATCTGCCCCATCTTTTAACTTTACAAAGGCGTACAAACCTTACCCCCTTCCCGAGTTCTTTCCCTCCAGGTGGCACTAGTAGAAGATGCCACTCTCACTTTCCAATTCTTCCCACCCCTTAGTAACTCAAAACTCCTAACTCAACCTAACATTAATTATTCCCCATCTCATTCCTGCATATAGAAACCTTAGAGGATCTACTGCCCCACTCCTCACATATACAGGAGAGCAAACTGCCCCAGGCCACTTATACCTGGTACACAAATGACAGATAAGCGTTCCTTAAAAAATGTTCTTGTGAAAATGTCACAGGAGTGTCACCTCAACTGGGTAAGACTTTTGCCTCTGGCCTGTCTAAGGCTCAGAGCTCTCCCCAAAAGCCCCCTCTTCATCTCGCTCTTTGAACTCATGTATGGGTGGCCAGTTTTAACCCCTGGCCTCTCCCCTAAAACCTCTCCCCTTCCTGATCACCTGCTTACTCCACTGTTATCCCATCTTCACTCCCTGTTATGGGATTTTACCGACTACTAATTACCTCAATCATGTGCTGATTCATGCCCACCACCAATTAAAATAGGAGATCAGGTACTATTCTCTCCCAGACCAATGCCCCTCACCCTTTCCCCCTAAACGGCAGGGCCCCTTTAAAGTAATTCTTGTAAACTCCCACAGCTGCCAAGCTGGAGGGACTTTCTCATTGGATTCACTTGTCCCACCTTAAACCTTTTACTCTTCCAGCTCAAGATACTCCCTTGTATATGGTAACTCAAACAGAACACTCTTTCTCCAGTTCCAGAAAAATAAGTTTCATCACCTTATTCAACTCTCCCGTGCCAAAACCGTCATATACTCTCCCTCTTCCTTTTTCTCCCATCTGCTTTACCAACTTCTCTATACCTCCAATGTCATGCTTAAATTTTCTAGTTAACCACTCAGCTGTTATTACAGGGACCATCATTAAACAAAGTACAAGGACTGTCAAAAGCCCAGGTGGTAAGAAACAATAACGAGTTTGCAGCCCCAAACTCCAAAAACTCCCAAAACAGACTTTAAAATAACAGGTTTATCACTGACTGCAACAGTGTCTCCTGGATGTTAAGGTAATACCATGATGCTAAAGAGAATACGTGCCTTAAGATTTGCTTCAGGTAAAACATTAAGGGTTCTAATAATTCCTCCTTTCAATAATTCCTCCTTCTTTTCCTCCCCCCTCCCCAACATCTTCTATTCCAATACTATATCATTGTAATCATAAGCTTTTAATATGTCTAAAATTTATTTTTTTCAAACATTTTTTATAAGCTTTAGGGAGCCAATTGGACCTACCTAAACAGACCAGATTTGAGCAGAATAAGATCATTTAATTCTTCCTTTATCATTCCTGGTCTCAGGAAATTCTCTCCTCCACCCCTCAAAAGAACCCACTCTATCTTCCATCTTGGTACTATCCTCTTTTAATTATCGGGATCTAAAATTTTTCCAGACATATTTTGCCTTTCTAGCATCTTTCAAGGTCCAAGCTGCCAGCCAGCCAGTTCCACAGAGCCCAGAAAAACAACAGTAATCAGCCACCCCAGGATGTGGTCAAGCATCTCAACTCCCTGACACCCACAAAATCAGCATGAAGCAGTCATGAGAGACCTTACAATGCCCCATTCCCACCCATTAAAACCCCCAAACTCCCAAATTTTTATATTAAACAAATAAGGCTGCACTTCTGGGTTCTAGAGCCATGTACATGCAGACGGGCCCTCAGGCAATTGCCTGAATGCTAAAGCCACCCCCTCCCCCCCCCTGCATGACCCACGTGTGCGCATGCGTGGTTACATCCACTATGACTCAGCTAAGCCCTTGTGTGCACGCGTGGTTGCATCATCTACATATGATTCAATTTAAGCCCTTGCACACATGTGTGAGCCCCGTCATCTGTGTCATCTGTGTATGATGTAGCCACATCAATGCCACTGTGTACATGTGCTAGGCAGCTTTTAAAAACCTAGATGCTCTCTCTCTCTCTCTCTCTCTCTCTCTCTCTCTCTCTCTCTCTCTCTCTCTTCTCTCTGCACACTGATTCCCCAGGCCTGTACATGCCCCCACTAACAATTCCTAAGCGGGTTTGTTGCAAGTTCCATGTTTCCTTCTTACTCGTGCCAGATAATTTCAAAAGGTCATATAGTTCCTAAGTCTGTGTGAAGATAGTTCAGTGATAGTTTTTGTTATATTATTTTATTTCATTTATGTGTATATATGCATATGTTTCCTAAATCTTTGTGAAGATAATTCACTGATTTTAAACTGTAAATTATTGTTTCATTTGTTGTTTTAGTATATATATATATATATACATAGATATATGTATATATATATATATATATATATATATATATATATATTCTCAGTTGTGTGTGTGTGTGTGTGAGTGTGTTTGTGTGAGTGTGTGTGTGTAACCCAGAGGTGGATCTATGGTGTCTTTCAATTGTTCCCCATCTATTCTTTTGAGAAAAGGTCTCTCACTGAGGCAGTCTTGAATTATCATTTTCCTAATTGAAAGTGATATCTTACTGATGGCATCATGCAACATGCTCATCTGTTTCCTTAGTTGTAAAACTTGAGATCTGAGTCCCTCTTCTTATCCTGGGAACTGATGCTTCCTTCCCATTCTCTGTGAGCATTAGCACACAGAGCTGTCACACACACACACACACACACACACACACACACACACAGAAAGAGAGAGAGAGGGAGAGAGAGAGATACACACACAGACATATACACATGCTAATAAACCCAAAATTAAGGCAATCGAAAACAAACCATCAAAATTGTCATATCTAATATTTTAATAATTATTTTTTCTTTAGTGTGCCATTAGTATAATTGCCGTGTTTGTTAAACCCTTAAGTAAATTACTTAAGAAATAAATATTTCTGAATATGGAAATGCCACATTTCTCTTCACAAGTGGCTCTTCAGAAGATGAAAATGTTCTCTTGGAATTCTAGTTTAGAAAAAGATATTATTTTATTCAGGATTCTAAACAAAGGACAAATTAATATTCATAAAGTGATGAAATCATAAATGAATACATATAAAAACATACTTACTTTTCTAGGTGCTAGAAGAAATTGGTGTGTTTTCTCCCTACTTCCTTCTATCTCTACTCCGTACCCAAGGGTGAGGGGGGTCAAATCTGCCGCCCCAAACTTACAGTTAGGAGGCTCTGTCCCTTTGTGCTCTACTGTACACATCACCATTTAGGCTCTTGCCATAGAGTCCCTGGCACTAATTTCTTACCCGATTCCTGGAAGTTCGTCTCAGTATCTGTTAATATCATGTTATCTACAAGTTCCCTCTAGCCTAGAGCAGAGGTGATGTCCTGTTTCAAGGCTGGGGTTTTCTTTCTGAGGCTGTGCTCTAAAACTCCTTGCTGTCTGCTCATTGTCTAATGTCTTCATGCTGTGACTTCTTTATGTCCTGTTTTTTTTTTCTTTCTTTAGAGTTGTCTAAATCAGCAAGGCCACTATTACAGCAAACAAAGAGCTAAAATGTAGCTTTCTTACTTATCCCTGGCTTCCAAGTTGGCCTGGCCTCAAGTTTAATCCACCTACGTGATAACAATAGTCTCATAATTGTATTGTTTTAAATGTCCCTAAACAGCGACAATCCACTTTGAACTGGCCAGCTGTGGTAGCTAATCTTAATTGTCAGTTTGAACGGTTTCAGAATCTCCATGGAAACTAACCTCTGGGCGTTTCTGTGAGGGAGTTTACGGACTGGATTAACGGAAGTGGAAAGTGCCACCAGAAAGGGATCCAGCATCATTCCCCTGGGTCCCAGACTGAATAACAAGGAAGAGATTAGCCTGAACTGCAGCAGTTACCTCCTTGTACTTCCAGAGAGAGGATGCATTGTGACCAGCTGCCTCTGGCTCTTGCCGCCGTGCGTTCCACCCTGCTGGACTATATTCTGGAATGCTGGGTCAAAATAAACCTTTCTGCTCTTAAATTGCATTTGTCAAGTTCTTTGCCATGGCAAGAACTAGGCTGAAAACAGCAAGAACTAGTAACTAGGTAAAAACCAATGCCCAAGACAGCGCAGCTTTTCTGCTGAGTACCCTGAAGCCAGTGACAAAGCCCGGGGCTTCCATCCGTGGTTCTCTGATACCCTGAGCGTGTTCCTCCCTCCGTACTTCAGTACTTGCTGTTCTCTGTGGTTGAACTACTCTCTCCCCAGAAATCCATGTGAGGTGCCCCTTCACAGCCTTCGGATATGTTCTTGGATACCAGCCCGGCAGTTCTGGTCTTTACAGTCACTATCATACACTAATCTGTGCGTCTCCTGCGCCCTTTGCATTCTGCATTTTTCGTTGCGACACTTAGAGAGCACTGCTTATGTTTTTATTTATTGTATGCCTCTTCTCTTAAATGTCAGCTGTTAAGTAGTGTGAACTCAGCCTTTGTTTGCAACTGTTCTGTCTTCTGTGTCTGGACTAACAGCTGTCTGGTAATAACCACTGGAAAATTGCTTGTTGGGTAAATCATTTAATATAGACAACAAGAAAGAGTGATAATTACCATAATATCAGGGAAGCACACACTTCTATTAAAATGATTTGAAATACCAGCCTTTAAAAACAATCTGACAAAGGTCGCCTGAGAAATGTGGTAAAAATGACAGAAAATAAGCAAATAATTATACTGACTATTTCCCACGTGCTCCTGACAAACAGATGTATATTCAGTGATTATGAGCACAGCAGAGCTTTCCTTTCAACAATAATTTTCACATTTATGCTTGCTACCCATGTGCGCAGAACCCTTAACCCAAAGTCTAACAAGGCACCGCTAAGACACAAAGAACCAGCATTTGACAGCTTTTGACGGCAATTAAAGCAGAGGACCATGATCTTGCCTTTCTTAAATAAAAATCGCTCTCCAGATTGCATTTGCTTTCCGGTGAACCAGCTCCCCGTGTTTAATTTCTTCTTTCCTCTTGCAAGTTTATGGTTTTTCTCGTTTAGCATTGAATATAATTGACAACCAATGTTTTCTGGAAAATTCATCATGCGTATTAAGACAATGTATTCACCTCCATCCCTCTTTTTCTAACATCAGCTGGAAATGAAAGACTCTTAAGCGCTTGCATTCAAATAAAGGATCGAAGTTACACTAAGAGAGTCATTGCTTTGATGCCGCATAAATCCTCTCTAAGTTCCTTTGGAAATGTCACCTTCACTTTTGCCCGTCACTGGAGCATTTAATGTTTTAAGATAATTTACATTTCTTAAAAACAGGAGCCACAGTAATGAACCACTATTTTCAAGGACTGTTAGAAAAATCTGTTGCCACTCTCATGACACCATGCTCTCTCTGTATGTTATTAAGGCTTCGTGGCAGGACAGCCTACCTCTGCCTTCTGAGGACTCCAGTACAAGTTGCCTGCTCTGCAATAGGGGAAGAAAACACTCAACAGGCATCCACAAAAAGACAGCGTTTTGTTAAAGGAAAAGAGTTCTTAAGCATCTTTTATATCATTTCTTTCACATTTAAATTTTATTATTAAAATGATCAGAGAATGTAAAATCTCACTGTCACCAATGAGAAAAATGGTCTGCCAAAGCTGCTTTTGATAATTTGTAGTGTGATGTGAAAGGCATAGTAAGTAGGCAATTGGTGTTTTATTATTTCTTGGCTTTGCCTTCTCTCCACTTTTCCCTTCTTCTCTTCTCCCCCTTCCTCTCTCTCCTGCCTTTCTTTCTCCTCACTTCCTCACTATCTGTTTTTCCCACTCTTTCCCTCCCCTCTTCCTCTCCTTTCTTCCTATCGTGTTTTCATTCTTGATTTCTGTACTTCTATCTCCTTCATTTCAACATTTTATTTTTTCTTCCTTCTAGATATAGTAACAAAAATGCTTTATCACTAACTAATCAATCATAGTGTGTCCTGTTGTCTTAGTTACTGTTCTATTGATGTGCAGAGACACCATAACCAAGACAGCCCTTATAAAAGAAAGCATTTAATTGGGGCTTGCTTATAGTTTCACAGATTTAGAGAGCTTTTGTCACGGAGGGTAGAATGACAGCAGGTGGGATCACATGGTGTTAGAGGAGAAGTTGAGAGTCCTACATCATTTTTTTTAAATTATTTTTTTTACAAGTGGAAAATATGAAGTCACCATTTCCTTTTCCCCCCATTTACCATTAAGCTTTTCTTTAATCTGTTTATTGCCTTGAGTACAGGACTTAGCTCCATTCCAATTCCTGGTACCCCTTTTCTCTTCAAACTGTACATTTTGTGTTTTTCCTTTCTCAGTCTGTTCCTTTTCATTATAAATCTGCAAAAGACTGGCTGCCAATAACCACCTGACACATTAAATACTAGGTTATTCTGAAATCTCCTCTGCCAACAACATTAACACAAAACACTTCAATACGGCCTCAAGTAGACTTTCAGGACAAGGGCAAAAAGCCGCCACATTCTTCACCAAATTATCGCAAGAACTATCTCAAGGACACCTATTAATATGCTTTTCTGATTTACATTGTTCTCAGCACCACTGTCTTGTCTCCTCCCTACAAGCACGGTCCATTAAAGCCTCACTTAAGGTGTTCAACTGATTTCCAAAGTGGCAAAGCTCACATTCTGCCAACATAGAGTATGGTCTGGTCTGTCAGAGAATACCTCAGTCCCTGGTACCAACTTCTGCTTAGTTAATAATCTCTTGCTATAAAGAGACACCATGGTCACATAAATTCTTATAAATAAAAACATCTAATTGCTATTATTTCAGATTTTAGAGTTTTAGTCCCTTATGAGTGTGGCAGGAAGCATGAAGGTAAGCATGGCTGCATGTGGGCTGACATGTGGCTAGAGAAGGAGCAAAGAATTCCACATCTGGAGCTGGATGCAGCAGGAACAGACACACAATATATACATGCATGCATGCATGCATGCATACATACATACATACACACATACATACACACACAGAGAAAGACAAACAGAGAGAGCGAGCGAGCGAGCAAGAGAGAGAAAGAGAGAGAGAGAGAGAGAGAGAGAGAGAGAGAGAGAAAGAGAGAGAGAGAGACTGAGACTGGCTGAGTCTTTGAAACCCTAAAGCCCACCATCAGTGACACACTTCCTCCAACAAGGCCATACTTCTTCCACTCTCTAATAACAAAGCATTCTATTCTATAAACCTATGGGAACCATTATTATTTAAACCATAACCCCATCTACTAGCTTTACAGAAATACTAGCATGATATATATTGGGTGCACATACCCCTGTGTTCACATGTGGTAGACACACTAAGGTAGACACAGAATCTGACACAAAATCATCTAAGACCCATTTGAAGCTGGTGATTCTGACATTCTTCAGATTAAATGTCTGTAGACTAGCATGTAGTTTAGTGATAGAATATTTGCTTATCAAGTGTGAAGTACTGGGTTCAGTCTCACCACTACACACACCAAGAAAACGTCTGAAGTAATTGCTTGAATAAGCCATGTAAACGTCATACTACAAACTGGAATCTAGGGTTCCTGATCCAATTCACTTTCTTTTAAACAATGAAATAAAATATAAAGTATGAAAACATTGATCTTAAAATTGTATGACTACCTAAAATATTGAATCAACAAACTTTATGAGGGAAATATAATTCAATACTGAGTATAATAAATGAAAGTATCATGATTTTTCTAATTTTTATAATGTTTAGAAAATGGTTAAATATAAAATTAAAAAGAACAAATAAATCCTGGAAATGGGTATATGGTGACTACTTTTAGATGAATGTCTAATGGATTCTCATGTAACCGTTAAAACCATATTAGTTACACATTGCTAAGTCAGGCTAATAACAAGGAGTCATTCTAGAGAAATTATTTGCCCATGTCCACTTTTCTAGAAAATTACAAGGCCAGGCAAAAATTCAGATTTAGAGATATCTAAAGAGGTTTCTCCCCTATTACCTGTGTGCAGTGATAACAAGATCCCTAAGAAAAGTCAACAGAGTTTTTAATAACTAGTCAAATGCCAACTCACAATAAGGAAAGGATTTTAACAATTATAAACTGAAGTATGTACTTAAAAACTTAATTTATTTTGACTTTCAAAGGTTAAGTACTAAATTAAAGATGTTTTTCATTTAGAATTATATATTTCATCATAGTTAACAATGAGAACATTGTTTACTTTCAGGAATATAAAAAAGAAGGTGGCCTCTTTGTTTAGGGTGCTGTATACATCAAAGTTTTTCATGTTTATCAGCTTCTAGAGATTTTGATTGATGTATTATTTTCTAAATTGAATTTATTGTTCCTCAGTGATGCTTCTAATACTAGTAGGGTTATAGAGAGTCAGTTGTTTGTAAGGGGATATGGCATATTGATGAGACACTAAATAATAAACAGGACAGCACTGGTATGTGGTCACCAATACATCAAAGGTCATGACAAAATCTGAAATGAAATCAAGTGACAGACACAAGCAAGTGAATCAAAGGCATCTGATTCATTGTATATAGGTGTTTCCTTTTAGAAACAGGACCGTGAATTTTACGTGGGAATAGCTGTTTGTTTAATAGTATTTTCACTAGTAAACTAAGAATCAGATAATCATTATTTGTATCAAAAATCTTCACATTAAAAACTAATTATCAGGGCTGAGGAGATGATTCAGCAGTTAAGAACAAATACTGTTCTTGCAGATTAAAATTCATTTTCCAGCACTCACATCTGGTGGCTTATAATATCTTGTAAGGCAGGCTCCATGATATCCAACGTCCTCTTTTACCCTTCACAGGCGTGCACTTATGTATACCATACCCCATATAAACATAGAATTGAAAATAAAGATGTAAAATTATTTTAAAGTTCTGTTGAAATGATTATGTTAGGACATTTTATATCCCTTGCTAGAGAAATATAAGACAGAAAAACCTTGAAGACGGAAGGTCAAATATAAAGGCTAATTGGACAACTCAAAGAAAATGAGAAACTACATAAAAAATGATAACTTCAATTTGGATTGTTTAAATTAATGCTTATTTGAAAGGTATTTACAATAAATCACTATAATTATCTGAGATTCATGTCAAAATAATTGTTTTAGCTTGCTAAGTGTGTTATGTTTGTATGATACTTTTTCTTTTACTCTTTCCTTGCTTTTATTATCCAAGAGAATAAATTGGAACATGTGGGATGTTTCATATAGTTTAAGCTTAAAGAATTCTATGATGTATTACACATATTCTATATGCAAAATATGTGACCCTTTGTATGCTTAGGTTAAATGGCTTACAGATGGAGTTTTCATTCATTCTGTTTCCTAAAGAAAACATAAATGCTGCTTTTATATGAAGGGAAATTTTAATTCGAACTCAAACATTTTTGTATAAACAATAATACTCACATTGTAAACGCTGATTGGGAATCTGAACCGATATAGCCTATTATCAGATACCCTGGGAAGGAAGCTTTGTCTTGAGAGACAGCTCAACTGGGCTTACTGAGTGTGCGGTGCACTTCTTAGGCTAAAAATAGAGAATGACATATACTTATTGTGCTATTGTAGCACAGGTTATATCATACAAAGGAATGTAATATTTGCTATCACAATAGCCATGAGAGTAGTGCAGAATCCAGCAACTAAGAGATCTGGTCCTGCCCATGGCTGAAGACAGTCCTGTAATGCCAAGAAGTACATTCAGACAAGCAGAAAATGAAGGAAAGACTATCCACAAAGTGGTTGCTCAGTTATTAATTTAATTCTCTGTATTTTCTTATATATTTTTTATTTTATTACATTATATAAACAACACTGTGAAGGAACACTGTTTTCTACTTACATTTCCTTATAAAATATTTCTGAATAAAGCATTTTGAGAAGAAAAATTCATTTTAGCTGAATGGAAAAATTTATACATATATATATATATTCACACATATATACAAAACAATCACACTGAAAACATGATATACACACCTGTTTAATAGATTCATATGATATAATATATACTACATACTTTACAAATATATAACTCATAATTCTATTGTGTTAAACAATCACAATATAAAAATATATAATTCAGTAAATCCACTTATTGTTTCCCATTCATGGATAGGTGTGGGGCTACCCACTGGAGAATAGAAACCCTATCAGTTGGTTACATCCTCAAAAGAGAATGATCTCTGTCATTTGAAAAAGAGTCATGTGCCAATAGACCTCCGTACTGTGCTACAATTTTGGCTGACTTGATCAGGTACCAGCCCTATTCAAGGAATCACAGCTGCTGTAAATTCATGACTGTTGACCATGTCATGTTCAGAAAACAGAATTTTGTAGTACTCTTCTCATCCCCTGGTTCTTAAATCCTTTCAGATTCCTTAAGACTTTCTCTCTCTCTCTCTCTCTCTCTCTCTCTCTCTCTCTCTCTCTCTCTCTCTCTCTCTCTCTCTCTCTCTCTCTCTCTCTCTCCTCTCTCTCTTTCTCTCTGTGTGTCTGTTTGTGTGTGTGAAGAAGGCTTCATACAGGTGTTTATCTTACAGATGAGCACTCAGCGTTGTGACAAGTTGAGCATCTATCCATTTACTGCAACCTACCGGGGAAACAAACAAGTTTCTTAGACCAAGTATGAGAGCATACCAGGTGTAAGGATATAAACATAAATATTGAGATAGCAATTTGTGAGCATACCTATTTAGTAAGAATGGTAGGGCCTACATTTCCTGCGATGAGCTTTAGACAGAGTTTATTATACCAGACAGAGTTTTTCATGTGGAACAGGCACCAAAACTAATCAGAAAGTGGTCAGTTACTCCACAACATTATTGCCCCTATTTCACTAGTGAGCTTTGCTTGCCCAGTATGTCAGTATTACAGCATGCAGGTTTTAGCCCCAGGTAAGATCATTGATATTGCCTCCACTAGCAATCCTTTATGGAACCTTCCAGAACTTTGAAAGGTAGCCAGCTGAGAGAAAGTTTCCTGTTTAGCTTGACGTTGGTTTCTGTTATGTCTTTTAGCCAAAGTGCATGGTGTCTTTGCCAATAAGAAAATAATACTGATTTTAAACATGGTCTTTTATGAGAGCATGTGGCAGATCATCCTAATCATGTCTAAGATTAATGTCACACACATATAAGCAAAGCTTCTTGTCAGTTTCATGGTGTTAACCTTTGTGAGCTCTCCCTTCCAGCTCTTCATTTTTTTTCTACTCTGTATTTCATTTCTATTGATAATGGCTTAGTTTCCATGTTTTTATCTTCTTAGGAGAGATCCCATTTTTTAAAAACCCATTTCCAATCCAAATGTGCCATTTTCAGGGGTTGTCCTGACACGGTAGACTTGCTAGTTCCTAAAACAAGTGAGGCAAACAAACTCTACCCCTTTCCATACTTCTGACATTTTTGTTGACTGCCTTATGTTGATCAGTGGGAACTTTTATTTTAACTTCTAAATATGAACCCCACCTCCCCAACCCCTGTTATTCAAGATCATCATTCCCTCCCAAAACTGAAGTCTTAACATAAAGCCAAATTTCCTTTCTATTTTCTCTCCCATCACACACTGTCCATCTTGGACAAGTGGACATTTTGAAACATTCTACTCACATTAGCCCGGGACAGTGGCTTGGATGTGCGGAAAACATAACAGTGTGTGTACTTTAGATTTGCAGAAAACATAGCAGTGTGTGTACTTTAGATTTCTTTTAAAATTCTTACATTATTTTCTTCATATTTCTTCCTAATGATTATCATTTTTTTCTACTGGAGATGATTTTAAGAGAATGTCTGAATTTGCTAATCAAACCACTTTTTTTCTTTTAAAAATATTTTTAAAAGCTAGCATACAAAATAATGAGTTTCATATCCTCTTTGTATACCTATGTTCTTGTTCACCTCATTTGCCTACTGCCTCCTCATCTTCCCAGCCCCTCTCTTTCAGGTTCTTTATTCTCTCTCTAAGATAGTTTCTTTACTGCTTTCATGTCACATGTATTCCAGTGTCATCTCAGTGAGTCCAGGACAGGCTCCAAAGTTATACAGAGAAACCCTGCCTTAAACCCCTCCCCACCAAAAAAGAGTGCCTGACTCATGATGTTACTGTGAACATTCAATAAAATACAATTTGTACAAATATTTAGTACAATGACAACAACATCATAAGCATTCAAGAAGCAAATTTGTTGCTACCATATGTTATTTCTTTAGTATTTTTAATCAATTTGGCAGGAGTGCATCATGATGAAGTTGTTATTTAATGGAAAATTCTGCCAGTCATGGTTTGCATTAAATGACTTTGCCTGCACCTAATGTGAATATTAATAGCAGATTTTCTACTAGTAGAAGAATTATCTATTTCTATAATAAAACTTAGGAAACAAAAGAACAAATTAACAAAAAAAAATAAAAAGTCTATTTCTATTGATTGTCAAAAAACAGCTGTTTGGGGGTCCCATGGTCATTTTAAAGAACAAAATACTCGAACACTATATTCTCAACTAAAGTCAGTTGTTAAATTGTAAATATGTGAAAGATAAAGATTTCTATTTCAGTAGCTTGCTTGCTGACTAAAATTCATTTAGATGTGGGATTTTCTGCTTATCTGGTCCTGTGTGGCTAACCCAAAGATTGGAGAGCTCAGAATTCAATGCTTTGGCCTGGAAAATAATCTTACTAATAAAAGACTTATCTGGAACTGAACTTCCTGGATTAGGAGGTCACAGACAGAAAGGGCAAAGGGTACCAAAACACTAAGTATAAGCTATTCAACTGAGATCATCAAATATTTATTGAGGTTTGCTATTTGTACAGCCCTGAGATATGAGGCATGGGGAATTTAAATCCAAGCAAAACCCAGTCCCTAATACCAAGGAGCACATGATAGAAGAGACGCGTTTTCAGGTCTCACTTCTTTAAGCAGAGAACTGGAAAGGAAGAGCCTCAGGAGGGACCCTGAGAGAATATTTGGAGCATTCCGCAGGTTAAGATGGATTCTAAGTACACTCCTGCTCATATTTAAAGTCTGCATGGAATATAGGGCGAGGTCAGATTGTGGGAGTCTACACCGATGAAATTGTCTTTAAAGGTTGAACCATCTTAATGGATTGTGCTTTCAGTGAAATGGGATGGATCATGGGCAGCAGAAGACCCTCACTAGGAAACTCAAGAGGTGAAATAAAATATGGAGGTCAGCTGCTTGATGCAAGGGGAGAATGGCACAAGTAATGACATGTGGAGAAGCTAAACGGCGAAGGGGAATTAACCACGAGAACTGGTATTTGTAAGATTATTCTGGAGGATATTCTGGGAATCTGCATCAAAAGAGAGAGGGGGGGAGGGGGAGGGGAGAGAGGGGGGAGGGGGAGGGGGAGGGGGAGAGAGAGAGAGAGAGAGAGGGAGAGAGAGAGAGGGAGAGAGAGAGAGAGAGATCACAAATTTCATGTCGAGAGTCAATATTCTACTCAGGAAAATTTCCAAATATCAGAGATGCAATGGGCAATTAAATTAAAGATTAAAGGTCTATCCAGAAAGTCCCTGGAAAGCACAGCAGAACTTCTGGAATTTTGATAAAACAAACAATGGACTACTGGATCTAGAAAAGATCTGGGGCCTGCATTCTGCCTTTGATTTTTAATGCTGCATAGAGGGCAATGGTTAAAGTAAAAAAGTAGAGAGATTCTAGATATAGATACCTATTAAGATATGTTTTAAGTACTTTAGGCAATATAGAGAGGATTAATGAATTGTTTATTGCAAATTAAAAGCTACATATTACGATCTGAAACCTTTCTTGACACCCAAGAAGTCCTGAGTTGGATCCCCAACTCTATAAAAGTAAACAATATAAGCAAGGAAGTAGTGCATAAAATGTCTAGGACTAAAGTAGCAACCTGGCTTACATGATGAATGGCAGAGAGAATGCGTGAAGAGATGAACAGAGCAAGCTCTAAGAACAAGTAGCTGGACTTTTTAAAGAACTTTGAAGAGCAAAGTGCAGCATTATAGAATTTCAGAGATTTGCAGAAAGAGCTCACAAAACTTTAAATAAACTGTAATCTGTAGCAAGTATAATTAAAGCATAGGGTAAAAAAGTTCCTAAAGAATGATCTTCTATGGATGTTTTAGTGGTTTTGTAAAGACACACATACATACACACAAGCACAGGCACATGCTTAAGGTAGTAGAGGAAAGCATGGGTACAATAGAGCTATGGAATACAAATGAAAAATTCTTTCTCTTTTTCTTTATTTCTTTTCTTTTTGAGAGTCTTGCAATATAGTCCAGACTAGCTGTAGTCCCCTGCCTCAACTTCAGAAATGTTAGGATAGGTGTGAACACCATAGCCAGTACAAAAGGGAAAATATAGAGATAGAAATGATAGTATATAAAATAAGAACTAGCTTGGTTGGGGTTAAACAGATTAAATATTGCTTAAACAGTGAAAAATCAGTAAACTTAGAAAAATTAATAGAAAGCCTTGAAAATAAATCAGAAAAAAGAGATAGGAACATAATTATATAGTTTATCAGGAACTCACTATCACTAAGTAACAAAAATTACATGGAATTGAAGACAGTAAAAGAATGTAAAGACAAGAGGAACAAAGAACACTGCAGCATGAAATGGATGAGGGGCGTTCAAACTCGTGATAACTACAGACTCACACTCAGGGATCCTTAAACTACTTTCAAGTATGTCTCAATCAAATTCCAGGGAACCAGCAGTATAGAAGCAGAATGAAAATGGGCAAAAGATTTATTTCTACAATTGACATTTAAGGTAATATTCTTCAGGTTCATCTGTATTGTCACACATATCAAGATTTCCTTTAAAATTTATTAGCAATACTGCATGCAGTGTAATACTGCATGCTTTGTACCTTTGCCTACTCATTATGTTAACAGACTTCAACACTGTGACGAATATCTAAGCCACTGTTAAAGAAAGACGTTTTTGTTTGGGCCCACCATGAATTCAGAGTTCCAGTCCATGGTCAACTTGCTCTGAGATGGGAGATCCTAATTGGTATAACATCTCTGCAGAGTGTGGGCACATAATGCGGATTCCCTCATAGTGGCCAAGAATATTGAAGAGAATGTGGGAAGGTGTGAGGGCAGAAAAGAGCTGCCAGTTGTGCTTCCTCCAGGCTGGCTCATTTTTGGAGTCCACTCCTCCAAGTTCAGCTAGGATTCTTGGAGAGGGGATCCTCAAGGCTAAAGGAAAGTCAGAAGAAACAGAAGACAGGATAGAGTCAGGAAGTCTGTCTGGTCATGCTGAAGCAGCCAAACAGCCCCGAGTTTATTTCAGAACTTGCTTATATACAAAAACAGAACAAAGCACAGCACAGATGGTCAAACAGTATCTAGCCACGAGACCATTCCGGACCTTGAGTGAGCAGCCTCCTCTCCAACATGTGCTTGCTTCTCAGAAGCAGTCTTATTTTCTATCTTGATGTTCCTGACGTTTGTCGTCAGCCGTTTACTGCCTATTAGAGTGTTCTTTTCTCACGGGCTAAATCAGAAGTCTCTCATAGCCCTCATGGTTATAGGAAAAAGTAGAGCAGACAAACTTGAACTCAAATGACTTCTTTAAGTCAGAAATGACTCCAGATGGAAACTGAGTCACACATGGGCTCCCACACTTCCCCCTTTTGAATTATATTTTAAGGACCTTCTCAGAGCTTTTCAGGAGACTGTGTCTGTCTTGGGGGTTCCTTACCACACTCTAGTCTTACCCAACATGGGAAAATGGATCTTAGAGATCCATCTCCCATCTTAGTTTGAAAAGAGTCAAAGAAAACTCACCCATCTCTGACTGCAAGTCTCTGGTTTCAAGTTTTTGGGAAAGTGTGCAGAGTTTTACTCTGTGAAGTTCCAAGCCCATTTTCCACAGTGAGTTCATAATTAGCTTGAAAACTATAGATAAACAAATTATGCCCCAAAGAACCCAAGCTCCAACAACTGCAAAACTACTAAGAAGTGAAGTAAATGCTGACCTTGATGGAACAGTCTTTTTAAACGGTTCCAAAATATCTTCAACAGCTTTTGATGCATCAAAATCCAATGTAGCATTTTTTCAATTCCAAAATCTCTTGATGTAATTTAATCAAATCTAAAGATTCATTAGAATCATGCCAGATTTCTCCACAATGTGCTTTAACTCTTCCCCACCTGAGAACACTTTCATCATACACAAAAGATGTAACACAAATCCATTGGGTCATCTCGCTACCTAGACAACAGAACGCTGATAATGGGGAGTCTCAGAGTGATTGTGTGAGCTAACCTTGCTGTGTAATGTTAATGAAATCTTTGCTACCTTATTCCCCAGTTTACATTGGGTATAAAGCTGCGGAGGAATAAACTTGAGTGATTAAAGGAACTGAATAATCCCTGAAACTCCCTCCCGATACTGTCCTGTGGTTTTTGTCTTCAATTCCCACACCTCTACCCTGGTAAGAATTATTTTTCTTGAGGCCAGTCTTCAACAGACTAAGTTTCTAGAGAAATTCAGTTAATAAATGAGATATCAGAAACTAATAGAAACTATGCCTACAATAGGCAGTGATGTTATGTCTTCAATATATATAAAAGAAAAACAAATACCTAATCCTATTTTGCCAAACATCTTTTGATGGAGGAGTGTCTATGTGTTACTTTCATTATTAATAAAGATACTGCCTTGGCCCTTTAATAGGATAGAAAATTAGGTAGGCGGAGTAGACAGAACAGAATGCTGGGTAGCAGGAGTGGGGAGATGATTCAGGCAGTAGCCATAGTGAGTCTCCATGCTGCTCCTCTCTGAGATGGATGCAGGTTAAGATCTCTCCTGGTAAGCCACACCTCGTGGTGCTACACAGATTACTAAATATGGGTTAAAGGAAGATGTGAGAATTAGCCAATAAGAGGCTGAAACTATGGGCCAGGCAGTGTTTTAAAAGAATACAGTTTCCGTGTAATTATTTTGGGTAAAGCTAGCCGGGTGGCGGGACACGGCCCCGCCGCTCCCTTCTACAATCTTTCAAAAAGTTAAAAATAAATAATAAAAATAATAAATAAATAAAAGACCTTTTTGAATTCCCCACTCTGATACAAACACAAAAATATTGCATTGGAAAGATTTTTGGCAAAAACTGTAACTGGATATGTACCTATCTATTGCATAGGGCATCTGATGCTATCATCTGACATCTATAGGCCTCTGCAATTAGGTATACATATCCACACAGAGACATACACGCATCTAGACATAATTACAAGTAGAATAAATCTTTTAATTAAAAAATAAGCCGAAAATCTGTAGATCTTCTATTGAAAAGCCTCTTGAAATATAAATAACCGGGATTAAAAAAATGGAATACTAGAAAATCATAACCCTCAAAAACATACTAAACTGTAGTTGAAACATCTACATTAATATGAGTTGCGAACAACTGTAAAATAAAGAAGATTTTTAGTGATAAAAATAGATACTATTTAATCAAACAACCGGTTTATCAAAAGAGAAAGCAATTCTTTTTTCATAAATGTTACATCGTGCCTGCAGTTTCTTCTCCCTCCTGTCTTCTCAATCATTCCCCTTACCTCTCCTCTGCAACAGCCCCCCATCTCCTCTATTTCTATTAAGAAAAGGGCAGGCCTCCCATGAATATCAACAAAACATGGCTTATTAAGTTGTAGCAAGACTAAACACCTACCCTGTATTAAGGCTGCACAAGGCGACCCAGTATGAGGAATAGGATCCCAAAAGCTAACTAAAGAGTCAGAGTTAGCTCCTGCTCCCACTGTTGGTAGTCCCATAAGAAGACAAGGTACACAACTGTCCCATATCTGTGGTTTGGGATGACGAAGCAATTCTTACATATGCAAATCCCAAGAGAGCTGAGTTAAAGGAAGGCAGTGAATTCTTGCAATCACAGTTGGGTATTACATTCTTCCATAGCTATTCCAGTTCGCAAGAGGTGGATAGGGACAGTGAGAACTGCATTCCAGGCAGTAGGAAAGGTTTGGCCAGCAAGAGATAATGATAATAGCAAAATTACAAGTATACAAAATACTTGTCTTGAGCTGTTTTCTTTACAGCTCCCAAACGTGGTCAATGAAACGCTCCTCAGAACAGCGACTGAATGTGTTTGAGATGGCATATCTCAGGAGGATTCTAGGCATCACAGAAAGAGATAGGCTGCACAGGGATGACATTAAAAAAACATCTCTATCTACAGAAGGAAGTAAATTACAGAATATGGCAACAGCGCTTGAGATACTTTGGCCATGTTATGTGAATAGATGGTGGCAGATACCCAAAAAATAGCACTGCTTGGAGGAGTACATGGGATAAGGCGAAGAAAAAGGCCCAAAAGACGATGGATAGACACCATAAAGAAAGACTGCAGAACCTTGGGTATGACAACAACACAAGCATCTAGGACTGCTCAGGATAGGAACAACTGCAGAACCGCTGTTAACGGGAAAATCTATGATCGTGTAAACCAGAATAGTTCAAGGAAATCTACAGATATGCAAAACACTCAAACAATAATGACTTGGTAGTTCAATCTGAGATCTGTAGCTCTCTGTTTTCGCAAACCAGCATGTCAAGCAGATCATATTGTGAGCCATAAAACAAATCTCAGTAAATGTAAAATGATTGCATTTATATGAAATATAGTATCCTAACATAATTAAACAAATTAGAAATTAGTAATAAAAAGATTCTTAAATTTTTATCTATTAAGCAGCTAAACTATAATTTCTGAGCAACAAAACAACAGAAGAAAAATATTTTGAAAGCTGAAGATCAAATATAACATCATAAGGATGTAGCTTAGGCAGTTCTTGAAGAAAATTCACACTAATAATTGCTTACACTAGAAAAGTAAAACTGGTCTCCAGTTGACTTTTGCATCTATCAGCCAAGAAAAAGTGTAAAGTTAATTTTAATAAGAAAGTTAAAAATAATATAGAAATGAATAAAAACCAATTAAAGAAAAATATAAATCAATGAATGCATTGTTTATTTATTAATTATATAAAATACTGTGCTTTGCTATTGTCTTTTGATACAGCCTAATTTTTTTTTAAGACAAGACCTCCTGAGTAAATTGGGAGCATGGGGACCTTGGGGGAGGATTAAAGTGGGGAGGGGAGAGGCAGGGAGGGGAGCAGAAAAAAATGTAGAGCTCAATAAATATCAATAAAAAGATACTCAAAAATAAAGCTTAAAATTTATTTTCGTCATGTTTCCTCCCATTGTTCTCTTTTTTCACCATGCAGTCTTTCCTCAGCAACATTCCTCCTCCCTAGATAACTTTTTATTTTCTTGTGCATGATGAGTTTTAGGCAAAAGATGGATAAACAGGAAGACCATTTCAGAAATACATGAGAAAACATGGACTGCCTCCCAAGTCCTGTTTACTGCACTTAACACAACGATAGTTGAAGTTTGGTGGGTTATATGTGTCTAGAATTTTATTCACTTTTTTCTAGATTTTCAAACTTACTGGAGTATATCTATTTCAAAATATTCTTAGTGACCATCTGTACCTAGTGAAATTATGTAGTAATAGATCCTTTCATCTTTTAATTATTAATGAGTTGGTTATTTTACACAGTATTGGGTTTTAAAAGCCATTGTCATTCGAGTTCATCATGTATTTTAACCCACCCCTCCGTCTACCACTGAGGCAGGTGGATCTTTGTTCTGCTTCCAGTCTGGGCTTTCCCAAAGAGGTACCTGCTGCATGGCTCCTCTCCTCCACCCTCTGGTTCTCTCTCTCTCTCTCTCTCTCTCTCTCTCTCTCTCTCTCTCTCTCTCTCTCTCTCTCTCTCTCTCTCTCTTTCTCTCTCCTCTTCTCCCTTCTTCCCTCCCCCCTTTCACCTCCATAACCCACTAAATTAATATCCAATCTCACTCCGCATAGCGTGCCTATTCATCTGTCTCTCACCGCAGGGGCTGTGCTCCTTGTGAGACTTGCTGCTCTTGGTCTCTCACGCACCATGTGGCTCCCTGCCTAGAACTTGCTGCCCCTCGTGGCCCACGGGCCACTCTGGGAACAGTGCCATTTTATTTTTACCATTACACATACCAGTCCCAGTTTCCCCTCCCTCTCCTCCTGTACCCCATCTCGCCTCTATGCTACTCTCCCATCCACTCCTCAGAGAACATAAGTCATCCCTTGAGGAGTCAACAAAGTCGGGCATACTTAACTGAGGCAGAACCAAGAACCTCCCACTGTAGCATAGTTGAGTTAGGTATTCCTCCATAAGGAATGGGCTCTCAAAAGCCAGTTCATGCACCAAAGGTTAATCCTGGTCCCACTTCTAGGGGCCGCTAAGCCCTAGAAGTGCTTATAGAAGTGCATAACTGCTGCCTACATTCAGAGGGCTTAGTTAGGTCCCATGCAGGTTCCCCAGCTGTCAGTCCAGAGTCCATGAGCTCCCATTATTGGGAAAACCGCAGGGACAGCTGACCAGAGCTAGTCGAGTTCACCTTCTCTCTTATGTGATTGACTTTTGTTTCCACTTTCTTCCAGAACATGAAGTACTCTGCCCACTTAAATCTCACACATCTGTCAAGAAGGTGAGATGTTAAGCTCCGAACAGAGAGATAAATAAGAGAATCCTGTGTGTCCAATGTGCTTTTGCTTGTTTCTTTGCTTCTGATGGAGCAGAAAATCCTACAGGATTTGGGGTTGTCTTTATTTTCATTAAACAGCCACAAGAACAACATTGTATCATTATTTTAAGCCCAAGTGATTGTAAACTGTCAGCCTGCCAAGGAAACTGCTGTTGCAAATGATGGAAGCACTTTGCAGAGTTCCCATCTTTGTCAGTTTTCGGGGATTGTCAGTGAGCAGATAATAGACTCACTGCTAATAATTACAGTCACTGTTTTCTGAGTGCTGGATACACTGTTCTAAGGCTCATAAGCATCCTAGACATTTCTGACCTATTATTTTGTGGCAAACAAAGAATGACCATGCTATTCTTCTATTCTGGTTCTGTTCATTCATTCCTATACTTATAAGATCCACGTAGTGAACTTTTTTTTTTACATTTCTTTTGGCTTTGTGCTTGAGACAGGATGTTGCTATGTAGCCACTGTTGTTCGAGAACTCACTGTGTATAACACAGGACTCTCAAACTTGTGACAATTTTCCTGCCTCTGCCTCCTAGGTGCCGAAATAATAAGCAGGTGAAATCTCACCCAGATAGCGGGTGAAATCCTTACATGATTTCCCACGGAGAGCACAAAAGTCTCCTACCCAATTCCTTCCTGTCACACCTTGATATCTTGGATCTCAAAACAGAGTAGCTTGGCTTGGCTAAGTCTCCCCTGGGGGATGACAATGATAGTGAGGATGGTGTTCTTGTTGATACTTATTAGTAATTCTAATAATTCCTCATTTGAATTGGAATACACTCTATGAGTTAGTATTAGTATCAGCTTCGCTTTATAAATATTAAGACACAACGGTTTAACTGCTTAAGACTAAACAAGGTTCCAAGAAAATCATATTAATTTTTGTTTGCCATTCCTCCAATTTTAGGCACACATATACTTACTGTTCCAGGACAATGGGGAGCATGTCTCCATCCATTTATTTTCGCAGGTCTGATGACTCCCAGGTATAATGACTCCCAGGTATATTCAACCTCCCCTCAGTTATGCAACCAAAGCTACCTTTCCTTATAAATTACAAAAAAAAAAAAAACCCAAAAAAACAAAACCAAAAACACCCAACAATCCAGGTATGGGGGAGGGGGACATCTAACCCTCTCGGCTCCAAAGAACTCTTCAGACCTTATTACCTATCTATCTTAAACAGGCAAGTGTAAATATCAAGAAGAGCATTTTTGTTATTATTCTTGTTTTGTGACAAAAGACACTAATACTCAGCAAGCCTCAGTAGATGGTTAAAGCTCACAAAGTGAAAGCTCACAAAGTGAATAGAGAGCTAACTGACAACCTTTCTGTTGGAGAAGGACACGCAGAAGGAAAGCAGATCACCCAGAGTTTACATTAACTGGGAGTGTGCAGTATTTATGTAGAAGGGAGTCTTAAACTTTATACTATCAATTTAAGGAGAGGGACTTCCGTGTGTAGAGATGTACCTTGAGACTTTTAGTGTACTGAGTGAAACACATAGAAACGAAGAAATCACTGCTTAAATCAACCAGCGAAAATATATCCATAAAAAAGTAATTTCACATTTATGTTTGAACATTGATTTTATAACTTCAGGGTCCTACCAGGAAATGAGAAGATTGTCCTCTTTTATTTTTCCCCTGTGACTTACAAGTCACATCAATAAACCCTCTCCTCAACTTCAGTCACTGCACCTCAGTTGTAATTTTTCTATTGAAATATTTCCAGTTAAGGCCAGAGCTGTGTTCTTTGTAAGGAGAGCTGGTTTAATCCTTTATCATATACATGTTAAAATAAATTTACTTATTAAATGTGAAGATCAATAAACTAACAAATAAAGTTAAAAGAAAAGGCTTGATATATTTTCAAAAAAGAGCTTACAATTTATAGCAAGATTATAAAATTGTATATTATTTTAATTGGCAAATGTGTTAATGCATTTCATATTGTAGGACCCAGCCATGACAAGCTCAATAGGGGCCTGAGTTTCAGTAGTTTTCCCTAAGGCAATACCTAGTTTCAAGAAAGACCACAAATTTAGATTACCCAGACTCCACCCAGGAACAGACCATCCAAAGGAAATTCTTAATGTTCCAACCATTGGAGATATAAGATCACCTGCTAGCACACACCCTGTTAATATAACTGTTCTGGTTTGGGTCTTGATATAATGCCTTTTAGAAAGGCAAGGTAAGTCCTCTCATTGCTGAGCTGGTGAGGTTCCTGCTGGCTTGTAATGTCTGCACAATAAACCTCGTTTTTGCATTTTGGTGAGTAGGTCTCCCTGTTGGTCTTTTGGGGTTCCCAAGGACCGGGCATGACAATATGACACTGAATTTTATGTTGTCCAGTCTGAAATATGAGAGGGTACTTTCTCTTTTTCCTCACCACGTGCTTTAAGTGAAGAGAATCACAGGCTTACAGTTTAATGTGATGCCAGCTGCCTATTCAATACCATCAGCTAAGCATTTTTTTCTGGTTCATGTTTAGTACAATTATTCCTCTTAATCATTATATATCTTCAGTAAATTACAACTATATTGTAACATTGTTCTTCTATTTCAAGTATAAGTGAAACATGCAAAGTTGGAGATAAAAATATATATTCCTTTCCTATTCTTTGTCAAGGGAAGTTTATTCTGCACTAATTGACGAGAACAGGCTATTTACATCACATTTATGCTATGGACCAATCTGTTTGTACATTACGAAGATTAGTTGTTCTCATTCTCATTGGTTTAATAAAGAGCTCAATGGCCAATAGCTAGGCAGGTAGAGTTTAAGCGGGATTTGCAGAAAAAAAAAGACAGTATGGGGAAGAAGGATGGTAGAGTCATCAGCCAGTGCAGAGGAAGCAGGAGATGAACATGCCATGCTGTAAAAAAGTAATGACACGTGGTAGAGAGCAGGTAAGAAATACAAGTTAATTTAAGGAGTAAGAGCTATTGACTGAGCATTTATAATTAATAATAAGTCTCTGCGTGGTTATTTGGGACCTGGTTGGCAGGACAGAGCTGACTGGTGGGACACAGAAAACTCTGCCTACACATCTGAACACAGCAAATACAAGTTGTACTCTTTCACATTTATACATGAAGCTTAAAATCTTTGTATCAGTGTGCCTTGATTAGCAAGGTAGCTGTAATAGAATTCATTCTGACATCTCTATACTTGTATATGTTTTTCTTTGATCCCATAGAACCTCTTGTTGCTCTCCCCTGCTCTAGGTCTTCTACTCCCTTCCTCTTCCCATAGTGTTTTGCTTTCTACCTCCTTCTGTTCTCTGTATCAAGTCTACATTCGGCATACTAGAGAAAACATGCTCTGCTTTTTTTGAGACTGAGTTACTCCAGTTCCATCGATTTTTCTCTAAACAATGCTATTTTTCCCCTGTGATGATTCCTTATTGTTTATATGTATTACATTTTCCTTATCTAATCATCCTTTGATAAGCACCAATGATAATTCCATAAGCTGGCTATTATGAACTGTTCTGAAGCTTTTCATTCTTTCAGATATTAACCTAGAGGTGGCATAGCTTTCATGAATGTTAGAGGAATACATCATTAACATCACTAAAATATGTGTGTGTGTGTGTGTGTATGTGTGTGTGTCCATCTTCTGTGAAAATCATTGTGGATATTCTTTAATATATATTACATATTAAATTATTTATATATGTATTATATTAAATTTCTTAATATGTTACACATTAAAATCTCAATTTTGTATTAATATAGAATATATATTAAATTATTAAAATTACTTTAATATATTAGTATTAATATATTATATATTGCATTCTTTAATTTATATTAATATACAATAAATATATATTACATTCTTTAATATATTAAAGAACCTCCATATTGATTGATTTTCATAGAAGATGGACTGCCTTATTATCTCACAGATAGTGTAGAATGCTTTATTTTGTCTGGCATCCTTTCCTGCATTTGTTGACTGGTGTGAGATACAATATGTAACTTTGATTTGCCTTTTCTTGATTATGGATAAATGCATCTATTTAAATACATGTGCTGCTTTTCCACGTATCTAACACAGCTTTTCTTCTTTGTGTATGTTTTCTCTTCACTCTTATTTTTTCCTACGCTGGACAGAGTCTTTTAATTTTATAAGATTTTATTTAATATTTGTTGGTCTTTTTCATCAGTTTTTAGAGTTTGATTCAGAAAGTCATTGCCTATGAGATCTTAAGACATAGCCCATGTTTCTCTAAGTTTTATTTTATTCACCTATTTTGTAAGAATTTCTCAGCTCTGCCATGTCCAGAATACAATATTTTGAAAAAACCCTCAGTCTAACAATCGTTCTGCTCCCCATTCGATTGTTTTCTTTGGGTTTGGGTGGAGAGGGTAGTATGGCTGTCACATTCGGGGCTGAGCACTCTACAGATCACTTACTTACTTCACTTTGAATAGCTGTGAGTTGCTGTGTAAACCACTGTCCACCACCATAAGAAACCTCTCTGATGACTGTTGAGAGCTACCCTCATCTGTGGGTATGTGGGTAAATCCATTATTTCTGTTTGTGAACCATACACCATTAGGCATGAGATCCCAAAGACTCCAACAAGAAACTTTTAGAAGTTAGCAATATTTTAAATAATGTGGTAGGATACAAAATTAACTTAGAAAACTCATTAATTTTCTTAATGTAACAAACAATCATGCTAAGACAGAAATCAGGGAACTAATCCCATTCCTAATAGCCCCTGAAACAACAACCTCAACAACAACCTCAAAATAAACCTCTCGAGGGAGGTGAAAGACTTCTGCAATGTAAAATTTAAATCTCTGAGGAAATAAATTAAGATAGACACTAAGAGCTAAAAACCTTCCAGGCTCATGTCTGGTCAAATTAATATTATGGAAATGAGCATAGAAGTTTATATTTAGTTATTTATGGAGATTTTTAAATATATTTTGAATTTATTTTATATTTCATTTCCTCTTCAATGTGAGGGTTTCAATTTTTCTAGGACAATTTATTAAACAAGATTTATTTTTCCCAATGCCTATTTTCAGATTATTGTGAAAAATCAGTTGGCTTTAGATAAAACCATCTAGATAAAGCTTATATCTATTGTCTGTTCCATTCATTGGCTTATACACTGGCTTTCTTTTGAAATTATTCCACACATAGCTTAATGAATGAACATATGGACCAGTAAGATGTCAGAAAAAGGTTGGGTCTATATCTCTGGTGGCAGGGTGCTTTTGTCACTATAACTATATAATATCATTTTAAGTCTGGCAGTATAATACCACCCTAATTTTCTTGTTTTGCTCAGGATTACCTCAGAAGATTATTATATCACTTTAATAAATTGAACAATTTATGCAAAATATTTGATGAAAAATACCTCCTTATAAAGTGATGTTTTCATAATTTAGTTAGCATATAAATTATTAGTGTTTGATGTATAGACAGAGAGTTGAGATTTGAAGGAAGTCATGTGATCATTCTGGTCTGGTGCTCTTGAACTCCAATTTCTGTTTTCATCTACTCAACTCTACTGTTTGTTCTTTTTAGTTTTAATTATCATTTCATTTTTATAATTCTCAATCACAGGGACATAGGATTTTCTGTAGCATAGTTAAGATATAAATAGATACTCTAAATTTAATAAAACCCTGCAGTATGGTAAAAAGAATATAAATCTAGAAATGACCTGAAGTGTCAAAGAGTTTTATATTTTACCATCATTCACCTCCTTCAAGGACTGAAGATGCATCAGTGAGTACAGTTGAACTCAGACATCAGAAAAATCACATAGCTAGATATAATAAAACCTCTAATATTAAGAAAGTGTAGGCTTAATAAAATCTGTTTTGTTTTTGTTTTTTGTTTTGTTTTGTTTTTTTTTTGGTTTTTCGAGACAGGGTTTCTCTGTAGCTTTGGAGCCTGTCCTGGAACTAGCTCTTGTAGACCAGGCTGGCCTCGAACTCATAGAGATCCGCCTGCCTCTGCCTCCGGAGTGCTGGGATTAAAGGCATGCGCCACCGCTGCCCGGCTAAAATCTGTTTTTAAAAGAACTAAGTTTTAGGTGGTTTTCCATAAAATAAAAGTAATTATTGAATATGATTCATAATAATTCAAATCTGGTAAATTTGATGAAGAAATAAGTTCAACCATCATCTTTGAAGTCCTATGATTTTGAAATAGAAAGATCGAGAGAGGGAGAGAGAGAGAGAGAGAGAGAGAGAGAGAGAGAGAGAGAGAGAGAGAGAGACAGAGAGAATTGTTTATTCTAGAAAAGTATATGCATTATCTTGCCAATAGAGATTATTTCAAGTGTGGCAAAGCAAATGAAAGTTTGGATAAAATCTGGCCTTGATCCCATTTGACCTCAGAACACACATTAATCATGATGGCATCAGTTCAATTATCTAATAAGAACCTTGATAAAATGTTAAGCGTAGATGCTAATTGCTTCCTATCAAAGATTAGATTCTCAATGACCAGAGCATTCTAAGTATGGGTTGCAGTCAGTGTAAAACACTAATTGTATAAAATTGACAGAAAACTTAGTTTTCTACACACTTTGTATCTTAAAATTAAAATTATTATTAAACTATGCTTGTATAGTTTTGAAGGTAGTCAATTCAAAATAGCGTGCTGGCCATTTGATCAAATGCTTATTGAATTTTAGACTTAGAACTTTGCATAAAATGCTGCAATTGTGATCCAAGTTCTTAAGAAAAAAAATATCAGTATAATTCTTTTGTTCTAACATAGATTACTTAGGTGAAGTACAAGTCTAAGAAGCCATTCAATTGTCACAAATTTTAGTGTCTTTTAACTTAAACGAAATGTTTCCCTACAAGAACATTTTGTTCTTCAAAACTGTGATTATCACAAACACACCTTAAATAACGAACTCTTTGCTGATTGATGTTATGAGACTCAGGAAGAAGGTAAAATGTCAAAGGGCAGTAATTGAAAGCAGAAAATTAAATGTTTAATGACCCTAGAACTATACAAAATGGCTTGAGCAAAGCATGATAAATGATCGATGCTTCAAACAGAATGACCCACTTGCCACAAAACTTGTTATTATCAGCATAGCTTGCAACAAAGGGAGAAATCATATCTAAAAGTGGAGCTTTGTAGTTGGTTTCCTAATACATGGCGTCATCGTCTCATTTTTGTTCAATAGTTACATCATAGTTGGAACTGTGCCAGATGCTAATATTGAAACACATAAAATAATTTACTTGGCCATTGGTCTCATAAAAATTAGACCTAAAATAAAAATGTCAATAAAAACCCCAAATGTCAAATGAAGTAGTGCAATATCTTATTTATAATATTTGAACATATATATGAATGCCATATTTTGTCAAGTGAAAAAGATTAAGCTATTTATCAAATTCAGAGCATACCTATATGAATAAACAGACATTCAGTTATGTAATCATGAAATCGTGAAGGTTTGTTTATTTTGTTTTGGGAGCGGCATACACACACACACACACACACACACACATATCACAGACTGAACTTAAAATCACTATGCAGCTGAAGATAAGCTGCTTTAACCTTGCGTAGTTCTGGGCTTACACAGTTACACAGTATGCACTACCACACTTACTTGGCTTAAGGTTCCTAATATCCTAACATGCCAATGTCACATCAAGATGGGAAGTCTTGTAAATTTATAATTAGATATTAAGGAAAGACAATGGGCGAGAGACAGAGACAGAGGGAGATGGAGACAGAAACACTCTAGTTGAGAGACATCAGGGGAGCATGATAATTGAGTCACCAGTGGACACTGGTCAAACTGAAGGTCGAGTGTGTGGAGGTGCGTGGAGCCACGAGGGAAGCCCCTCCCTCTGGACCTCCCGCTTTGAACTGTGAACTATTAGGTAATAGACTCTCTGGAAACAGGCCACACCCCATTGTAACTTTCTCTAGAGAGTTAATAAGCAGCACACACGGTGGCCTCGCAGCTCTTCCAGAGTTTATTCTCCTTTACCCTTCCAGCTTCAGCTCCTCATCCAAGATGACCCTGAGTTATATAGCGTGTCCTTATCAGTAGTACCTTCCTGGATCCCAGCCCATAATGTAGGACCTCTGCTCCAGAACTTTCCCTGAGTCCTCTGGAAATCTGTATAAGAAACCGCCCTTTGTTCTTTGGAATTAAAGGGACAAGAAGGATGGTCCTCTTCATGAGCATGTTATGAGCACTCAGCTTCATGTCCTAATGAAATGTTTCTACATTCCCAAAGGCCTCCTCTCCCTCTTCTTGGTCTCATTGTGGTTGTCTAGGGATGTGATGCTGTAAGTCTCCCAGTAAACTCATCTAAAGGGCAATTTGTCTTTTCTATGAACCTGCATATTCTCATATTTACAGCAGGCTCTACACACAGACTCTCACGGTGTGACATAGACCAATATACTACCAATAGAAAGAAGCATTTCATGTTTAAATTCCTATATGTGCATGCAATTTAAAGAGCTCTAATTAATGGAAAATTATGTTAGATGTTTTATGATAGCTAGTTCTAATACCATTTTATCTATGGTAAGTAGTTAATTGGATGCCATACTTAAAACAAAGGCTTTCTTTTTGAGCTTAAAGAACAACAAAGTAATTTAAGAATGGCTTTTTTGTTAGAATATGTATTCTATTTTACAATGGTGCATGTTACTTTTCTGTGTCTATCTAAATTTAATCTAAATTTCCTATTGGATCCTACTATTCATGAATGAATGGATAATCTTTATATAAGATATTCAAATGAATATGTTTATTAGATATAAGAAAAAATAATGATTAAATTGTTATTTCAATTTAAAAAATAATTGTGAATCCTAACCAATCCACATTAATACTTTTGAACATTTCAGTGGAATCAGGCATTGAATGTAATACTTACACAACACAATGAAGCAATGGTGCAATAGCCTTTTCTTCTCACACCACATCTGTGCTATTCTCTTGGAGAATCTAACAAATAAATCATTAAAAACTAATAAAACTTAAACGGGTTAGCTTGGGTTCACATATTAGATGTCCACTGCGTCAAATTCATGCCAATAAATTTTTCACACAGCAAGTGCCATGCAATATAAAATATATTCTAAGTGTTGTGGTTTTCTTGTATGTTAAAAGCAATCAGTTCCTTTAGGCTTCAGTCTTCTTATTTAAAAATAATGAGAGCATTTTGTTAAAAGTCATCTTGGGTAAGCACCATGATACTAAACTGGCTCTAATTTAGCACTGCTTTTCTTACCAGAACATAATGTCCTCGAAGAGAAAGTTTGTTTTGTATAACATTGTGTTCTATATCCTTTGCTTATGGGCATTACTTTCCATTTCTTAGTAAGAAAACAATAACGTCAAGTCTTCCAAAGCACTCAAAAAGATAATCAGATCATGAAGAGCCTGCCTTTATCGCACTTTTCAAGGTAGATTATAACTCAACAGCCTACTTTGGTCCTGTATCTTCATCTGTTTCCTAAATGCAAATCAGTTAAGAGAAGAGCCATACGATTTGCTTCCATTCAGAGGGTCATTACTTAAAATATCCTCAGAGAGGCCTGACCGAGTTTCCTCAAATAGACTATCTTGGCTATGTATATGTTTTTTTTTTTCATAATAGACTATTTTAACAAGGCAGGTAAATAGAGATCAGAATCTAATAACATTTATCACCTTGATTTAGTCAAAAAGATGCCATTTTATTATAGTCCCTTAAGGTTTTCCTTTACCATGGATGAATTAAATGTTGTATAAACAAATCAAGTTGAAAGGAGAAAGGAGAACTCACACATTTGCACGTGAAACACTATCAAATAATGTGTTTAACTTTTTAACTGTCTACTTATTTATTGGAAATCATTTATTTAATCTGTTATATACAAGTGACTGTTAAAAGCCTCATGCACAATGTAAGTTTACAATCCATGGTATTCATAAATAAGAATTTCCAGGAGTTGAAATAGATGGCCCAAACTTAATGGCATGCTAATTGAGAACACTGGCAATATAAAATCGCGCACGTGTCTGGCAGATTTAAACGCCACAGTGTTTCCTGGCTAGGATGGGCTATAAAGTCTTCATACAGTTCTCACACCAGCTGATAAGATGGTTTGTGTTGAAATATGAAGGAGGCTAAGTTGTGAGCAGGTAACCATACAGGGGGAGTGAATCCTAGGAACAACACTTTAGCTTCACCCTCCACCAAGCCTTCTGTTTCTGCAGCTAACTGGATTATCACCTCGATTTCAGATCTACGACTTCCTATTCTTAATTCTAGCAATATGGTCTACGGCAAAGAATCCAGGGCCTCCTCTTCCTTTCCTCTGTGCTTCCTTAATTTACATTATTGGGTCTTGTATATTCAACATTTCAGTAATTCTGTTCTGAAATGCCATGTAGCATCGAGCATGTTTGAGTTGCGGTAAATTTCTTGGAATACAATTCCTTTTCCTACTTTGAGTGTGGCCACCACTTTGGTTTTGCTTGGATAATGACCGATAAGTGGTGGAGATAAGGAATTATATGTACACTGTCATGAATCCACTAATGCATGTCAATGAAAGTCTCTTTTCACAAATTTCACATGCTTATCATTTTTAGCTGCAATAACCAAGCAGCCTGGAGACGCTAGCTGGTTTAGACGGGAAAACTGCTAAAATCCCATCTTAGAAGCTGTTAGCTTTGCTGTAGCAACTGAATGATAGCTTTTTTTTTTTTTTAATGAACAGCAATTGTCAAGGGCCTGTGGTAGTTACACTTCGGTAATTATATAGACGACTTATAAGAAAGCAAAACTTCAAATAAAAAGGCAACTGCCTACCAAAACAAGTTATGTACGGTTTCATACAGAAATCTTAGACGCCTTAAAATGTCAAGCGTTGAAGTCATTACATATAGCCATAATCTGTGACAACTCAGCCAGCGTTTAAAACTCATTTCTGAGATAGCTTCTCCCAAATTGAAGCCTGAGGGCATGTGGATTCTTAAATCTATCATTTTGTAAACAGTCTAAGCTGAAGCAAAGCGGACCACCATGCTCTTCAGAGGTTACCAGTGGGGCACAATGTACTCAAAAGTTTCCGTTACTTTGTTTACAGAATTTTATGCTGCCATTTTTCCTTTGCCTACTGGTTGCCTCTCTTCCTTAGAGATGACTAGACCTTTGAAAAAAATTATCACTGGCAGAAACATTCCTCAGTACAAAAGCCACAGCAGCAAGCAAAAGAAGTCAAACGTTTTTTCTTCTTTAAATATTTTTATTGATATTGAGCTATACGTTTTTCTCTGCTCCCCCCCTCTCTTCTCCCCCTTCTACCCTCTCCTATGATCCCCATGCTCCGCTCCCAATTTATTCTGGAGTTCTTGTCCTTTTCTACTTCCCATGTAGATTAGATCCATGTATGTCTCACTTAGGGTCCTCATTGTTGTTTAGATTCTCTGGAATTGTGAATTGTAGACTGGTTTTCATTGCCTTATGAAACAAAAAACAAAACTGAGTGAGAAAAGTTATTCCTTGTGCTAACATTTTAGTGGACACGAAAGTTGTAAACTAGTATCTGTGAAGGAGTTTTAACGTATTTTAGATAAAGAAAATAAGCTAAATTATTTTCACTTTCTAAAAATTAGAATATGCAACATATAAAGTGAACCTAAGGATGATCTAAAAGCTATTGGATCTTGTTCTTTATTTTTTAACATGGAAGTGAAAGATAGATATTTTCATCAGCTAAATATAATGTTGGCTTTCCTCTGCTAGTAAAATGAATATGGACAAAATTTAAAAGTAAAGATACATTTAAATGTTGTTGCCACTTCATTATGTGAATGTGATGTTGGAATCCATTAGCAGAGCACTGCTAATGCAGAGAGCAATTAGCGAATCTTGGTTAAAAGCTAGGTATGACACACAGACAAGCATTGTATATTCTAACTCACATGAGAAAATTATTGGTGATAAGGATGAACACGATCAGAGCATTATTCAAGAGTGTGATGTGGAAATAGTTAATCTCATTAATTTCTATTTTTAACATACAATAATAATAATAATAATAATAAAAGTAGTAGTAGTAAAAGATTGTGTTTACATGTGTTCCAAACAGCCAGAAACATATGTGTGTGTGCATAGACGGGAGAGAGGGGGAGAGAGACAGAGAGAGAACTTATCTCATTGGAGTGAGTTTGAAATCTCACATACCTACTGCCCACCGGCATTCACTTAGTGTTAGTTTTTGATAATAAGTCAGGAAGTTGGACAGCAGCCAGCATGCTGGAAGACCAGTTGGGCTTTCATCCACATAGTGCTTTAGAGAAAAAAAAAAATGGAATCCAGAAGCACCATGGGCCAGAATTTCGTGCCAAGATTGTGAGGGTGGGGTGAGGGTGGTAAACACAGCTAAGAATAGCATTCCATATTTTGTACTGATAATGACTTTTTTCTTTCCAGTTTTTTTCTTAAAGTGAGATCATTAAGAAGGCAGCCAAAAACTGACAAACTTCTGCTGAAGTCCTATAGTGCTCATGGTGCTGGGTTGGGGGGCGTAAATCAGAGTTTAAGAGTCATCAACCAGAATATTGCATCAGGGTAAGCTGCTTTCTTTTTCCCTGTAGAAGAAAAAAAAAATGAGTCTTCTTAGAAGGCAAACAGCATCCCCCAGAAACCCTAAGAATTCCAATAGACTGGACAATATTGTACAATATAAGACTACAAAATACCAGTAAAAAAAAAAAACTTAAGTAAAATAGACAAAGTTACTGGAATGATGCAATCATATCAAAATTTAAAGCAACTGTTTCAATTAAACATTCAAGAAAACTGGTACTAGAGTGTATTAAGCAGAAACTCTCATGAATAATATTAGTACCAGATATAGAATATGCTGGTTAGTACCTCTTTCTGTGTGAGAGAAGACAAAACACCTCTCAGTAACTGAAAGACTGAAAGACTAGTGTAAAACTTTAAACTAACTTAGATATAAAGGCAAATTACTTGTAAAAAATGGCCAGAAACCTTGAAGTTGACTTACAGCAACAGTAAATGACCACCAAAGGAGTAGGCTCTTTAATGTACAGGAAGAACATTCTTGCCAACAGAAAATTCAACAAAAAGGGAGATTCTTCTACACTAATGAAAGTGAATGCTACATATTCTTTCAATACTTTTCCGAATTCTGTGTTTGCAAATAAGTTGACATCAAAGCAGAGACATGCATGCTGCCAGAGACAGGGGAGTCATGAATGTATGCAAGTAAACTGATAATTGTTTTGTGAAAATAATGTTGAGCATTTTATCAATATAGCGGCTGGAGGTACATTTGCATGCGAAAATTTGGTAATCATAAATTCTTTAAAATTTGCCAAAATTTTTATGCTAGAATCCATTCAACGAAGGTGATAAGTTTAAAATACAAAGCACTATTATATTATGCAACTTAAGAATTCAATCTCCATTTAGGTTGTTTCCAGGTTCTGGCTATGACAAACAAAGCTGCTATGAACATAGGTAAGCACATGTTCTTGTGACACGATTTGGCATCCTTTGGATACATACCCAAAAGTAGTATTACTGGATCTTGAGGAAGGTTATTTCCGAATTTTCTGAGAAATCGCCACACTGACATCCAAAAGGGTTGTACCAGCTTGCATTCCCACCAGCAATGCAGGAGGCCTCCCTTTTCCCCCACAACCTCTCCAGCATAAGTTGTCAGTATTTTTGAGCTTGGCCATTCTTACAGGTGTAAGATGGAATCTTGACCAAAGAATGGATAAGGAAAATGTGGTACATTTACACAATGGAGTACTACACAGCAGAGAAAAATAATGACATCTTGAATTTTCCAAAAAATGGATGGAGCTATCAAACATTTTGAGTGAGGTAACCCAGACACAGAAAGACAATTATCACATGTACTCAACTCATAGGTGGTTTTTAAACATAAAGCAAAGAAAAACCAGCCTACAAACCACAATCCCAGAGAACTTAAACATTGAAGGCACCAAGAGAGACTTACATAGATATAATCTACATGAGAAGTACAAAAACAAACAAGATTTCCTGAGTAAATTGTAAGCATGGGAATCTTGGGGGAGGTTTGAAGAGAGGGAAGGGAAAGACAGCGAGGGGAGCAGAGAAAAATGTAGAGCTCAATAAAAAAAAAAAATCAGTAGAAAAGAATTTAATCTCCATATATTATGAAAAATTTAATAAAACCCAATGGCAAAAATATAGGTAAATTGAGTGTATTTAAAAAGTCTACAGCAGACATAATAGTTAACGGTAAAATTATGAAATCATTTCACAGACTAGGAATGTGCTAAGGATGTGTCTATCAGTACATGTGTGATATATTCTACTGTTGATTCTAGCTGGTACACGAAGGTTGGAAAATGTAGAGGAGTTCCAAAAAGAAAGCAAGTAAGGTTATCATAGATATTCAATTGTACTTCAAAAATACAATATAAAATAATTTTATAGGTTTAGAAAATATTTTCCTGATGTATTAAATGCATAAGCCAATATGTTATAATAATAATTTATAAACATTAGAACATGGTATCTATATATTTAATACTTGCAAGTGTTACTGATGGAAGTTGCTCAATAAAAAGTCTGATTGCCGCGCACTGCGACCCCATGTCTGCGTTTGGTGCGCTGGCACTCAGTTCGCGAGCTTCGGGTAAGGGGAAGGAGGTTAAAATACATACACACACACACACAGACAGCGACACGGGTCATCCTTGAATTCCCAAAGAATGCCCCCTTGATTGTGTTCAGGGGCAGATTATTTAGAGATAGCCTCGCCCCAGCCAAACCCACCAGAAACCACTCTCCTGCCATCAGGACTCCTGAAGGTCTCGTGCTCAGAGCAGCTGTAGGCACTCAGATCAGGGGATTACAAGAAATTCAGGATCTGGGGTCTCACTGCTCCCAACATCTCTGAATTTTTTATAAAACAGTGTCTGACCTTAAGTATTCGGGGGGATGAGGGGACAGTATCTCCAGGTAACATGTACTTCTGGCACTGCTGTGGCATCGGCCAGGCTAGGCACCAACTGGGCTGAGGCAATGTGCCTTCTACCACAGCCACCTAGCAAAGCTCTGCTCCAGCTGCCTTCTAGCTCCAGCTGCATTCATTCTGGTCCAAAGTGGTGCATGGAGTGGAGCAGAACTCAGGGAATCAGGCTTGCTGCTCTGCAACCACTGAAGGGGCCCCACTTAAACAATCTTTTAGGGAATTTGGGCGTTGTCAATCTGTCTAGCTACTTCCTGCTGAGCGGGGACGCTGCATTCTTGGGGGTATTTACTGCAATTCACTGCCATTTTCCAGTTGCGCTGGGAGTCACATTCGTGCTGCACTTCTGTGCCCTGAGGCCCACGCTGGAAGCGGGTCTAGTGTTCTTGCATTCTTGGTCCTAAAGGCAGGTCCAGGTGTTTGCACGCCTCGCAGCCCCTCAGCGCTGGCTGCCTGGAGCTGCTTGGCCATGGAGCGGGCCGCTGCTCACACTCCACTGCAACATTTCAGGAGGTCTCAGGGATTCAATTACATGAATATCAAATAAATCCTTAGGCTCTCATAATCTGTGGCGACAAAAACAGAACTTCCTTTCCAAAACATCAAATTCTTAAGCCCATATTTTAAAGTCAAGATACCTTTCTTAGCAGTTCCTAGAATCAAGTGTCTTTCTCCAGTCCAGAACACAAAAGACAACACAATCAACATGTCATATATCTGTACACATTTATCTTTTTAAGCTATATACTTTCTATCTTTTCCCAATATGTAAGTTCCCCCCAGCAGGGGACAACCCTGTTCGTTTACCCCTCTTTCTAGGTTGGACTTCCTGGAACCAAAACCGAGCGGAGGATGTCAGGATTAACACATATACCCCAATCCACCCTCACCTTCTGAGGGCGACCTCTCAGCGTTCCCTAGTTCCCCATGTCTCTGCTGGGACCTCCAATTTCCTCAATCTCTGTGGAAACCTCCAATTGCTGTGCACCGCTTCCCGGTGTCTCCGCTCTGTGCGCTATTACCCAGTTTCCGAGCTTCAGGAAAGGGCTGGAGGTTAGAAAACACAGACAAACACAGACAGAGAGACAGCGACATGGGTCATCCTTGAATTCCTCAAGAATGCCCCCTTGCTTGTGTTCAGGGGCAGATTATATAGAGATAGCCACGCCCCATCAAACCCACCAGAAACCACTCTCCTGCCATCAGGAACTCCTGAAGGTCTCGTGCTCAGAGCAGCTGTAGGCACTCAGATCAGGGGATTACAAGAAATTCAGGATCTGGGGTCTCACTGCTCCCAGCATCTGATAAATTGTGTTTTCTTTTATAAATAGTAGTTTTGGGATATTTATCATTATTTTTACTATGGCCTCACTCATAATCGATGCCGCATTTGTACCACGGGAAAAAAAAAATAAAAGTATCAGTAAGTAATGGAGTTTTTAAGTGTATCAAGAGAACATTCAAAGTATTTGGTATTTATAATGATAAAGATATCAATTTATTTGTTAGAACTAACATTTAATCATAATTCTACAGCTGCTACGTTTGTAATTTATGAAATGTAATTTAATGTCTTACTGACGTCAGCATCTGCAGTCATATCATACTGGGACTATATGCCATCTTTTTATGACAAATTCTACGAAATGGTTTTGTTTTAATTATCTAGGATAAGGAAAGCAAGGCTAAACTTAAAAAACTGCTAAATTAAACCACAAGACAAAATGAAAAACAACCAACTAACCACTTAAATAAACAAACAAAACCCAGAAAACCAAATCCAATTTCTATCATGATGATTGTGTGCCCTTACTGGGCTCTGAGGTACTGAGACTATTGGGGCTAGGTCAGCACCTTTCGTCAAAGCCCGACACACATTTGACTAGTGATAAACGACACAAGCCATAAAAGATTGATGTACTCTTGGTGACAGCGACAGCCAGCATTTTATGCTAATGTTAGTGTCTGGAAGTGAGAGCTCATTCTTTAAAATAAAATAGTGAGAATAAGTGTGGTCTTTTAATCTTCTATATTTATGAGTAATTTTATTGTCCCTCAAAACTGTATATAAATTTTTTTATTTTTACTTAGATAGTACTGCACTTATACATTCAGTGGTAAGGCATTTGCAACGTGTCAGAGTTCAGCCTGCCTGTACACTTATTCACATTGTTTATTATTTATATTTATAATTTTAAATTTTCCCCCATAAGCCCTTATTTAATATAATCTCAATGCAGCTAGTCACTGAATAATTGATGGATTTCTTTTTATCGTGAGAATATTTATGTGTTCATATTATTTATTGCTAATGTAGGGAAATGTTACTGGTTCTTGTAGATTAATTATATTTATGAACTTGGTCAAACTAATTAGTGGTTTTAATTAACCTGTTGACTAAAACCTGTTGCTATTTGGAGAAGATGAACATGTCATGTTAAGAAATAATGCATGTTCCAATTCTTTTCTAATTATTACATTTTTTATGTTATGTTTCATTTTGTGGGCACATCTACTCTTGCTTTACTTCTCATTAGATGGCAGGTGAGACAATGGTTTCTTCATTTTGCTCATAAAACCAACTACTTATTTACTTAATCAGGTTTTCATAATGCTGTGATCTGAGGCTCAACGTCTTTCAGTGTGTATGTTCATAGCAGTGCCTCGTAGAGTGTAGGGCGTATGATAAACATTGTTAAGTGGACGAGGGAGCAGGTCAGTAAATAAGTTCACCATTAGAAAATTAGAGGACTTCATGAACAAGGAAAGTAGAGTCGCTGGGAAAAACCAATTTCCCACCCTCAATATCTCTAAGAAACATTGTATTTTCAAACTTACATTAACTACTGATGAAACATGTGTATGTAGGGCGGGAGAGATAAGTTAGTGTTTAAGAGTTCTTGATGCTCTTGCAGAGAACCCTGTTTGGTTCCCAGCACCTGTGAGGCAGCACACAAATATCTGTAATACAAGTTCCAGGGCATCTGATGCCCTCTGCCGACCCATGCAATGGGAGCACATTTGTTCTCATGGGCTCACATGTTTTACTTAAATTGCAAATAAATCTAAAAAAATGTCTCTGATAGGCAGTTTTTCTATAGTTTTGGCAGCTTTACACTTGTGCGTGTCATTTAAATTGAATTGTCAGGGTTAATTAAATATCACATCAAGTAGTATTTTGGAGAAGAATTACAGAAAACTGGTAGAAAGAACTAATATTTTTATGTAAAAAGCAAGTATTGTTAGGAAAACAACATGGTTTTGAGTTCATTTATTGTCTAGTTACAAACAATTGTTTAGATCTGTAGAGTTGATATGTTTTAGTTTTAGCAATTTCTCTGGAGTTCATTAAATGGTCCCATGTTAGTTTTATGTCTAGTTATAACTGAATAGGCAATTCTCGAATCTTCATTATTGCTTTAATCACAGGGATTTCACAAGCAGAGTGGTGAAGGGTAATACATTAAGATCAATGATGATACCACTAACAATGACCTAAAAATCACCAAGGAATTATTATCACTTCTCGATATCAGAGCAAATACAACAAGACCTTTATATTTTTAAAACAATAATAAACAGTAATCGTTATTCTAAATATTGTGTATGTAATGGGAAAATGCAGGAAATCAATAAGGGAATTTTTTGACTAATAATTATGTTTTGATTCAATAATGGAAAGAAAAATCCCCAAACTAAATTTTCTCTGAATAGACCTTCAGAGTAAAAAGCTTAGTACTCTTAAGTGGGGTAATGTTTGCATAAGTAAATCATAGAAATTAATATTTTCAAAGGAATTGTAATCCTTGTAGGTATTGAAGGGATCAAAATAGAAATAAAGAATGCATGGGAAAATATTTAAGTAAAGCGTTTTGTGCTCAGTGTTTCTCAACTTGACAGAAACTAGAATCATCTGGGAAGAGAGAACCTCAACTGAGAAATTGTCTCTATCAGATTGACTATGGACACACCTGAGGGACATTTTTTTAATCGGTAATGTAGGAGTACCCAGCCCACTATAGGAAGAACTATCCCTAAGCCTGGTGTGTATAAGAAAAGATGATGAGTAAGTCAGAGGAAGCAAGACTTTAAACAGTTGCCCTCTGTGCTCTATTGTGATCTCTGTACCACATTCCTACTTGAGTGATGGGGGAATCTTGTTAGCCAGTTATCTTTGAGAGGTGGATCCAAGTTAAGGTGTGGCTTTCTGGGACTGGGGGAGAAAAACAGGCACAAGACCCAGCTGCCCTCTCTCTGTGTGATTTCTGCAGGGCACAGCTGAGCTTGGACTTCTCATTCCTGTTTCGTGAGTTTTCCCCTTCTAATAAATAAAAATACAATGGTTTTATCCTTTAGCTAGCCTGGTTATTTCTCGAACCTAGTTAATTTCTATATTTGAGTTCTTGTCTTGGCTTTTCCCAATGATAGACTGTGAGCTGTAAGCTGTAAACTGTAAGATGAGATACACCCTTTCCTTCCCATTTCTTTGACCACTGTTTTAGCCGCGCATCAAAGAAGTAACTTGGAACAAAAGCCAGAAGAGTGAGGGAGACCCAGCACCATGGTTTACCTTAGCCAGATGGATTCAAGAGTCATATTCCGAAGACGATCACAAGAATTGACTGATTCTCATGAAAAATTAGTACAATTAAAGTTTAAAATAAAACTTTATTGTAAAAGAAAAGTGAAGGAATATGTAATAAATATTGCTTGTTTGAGCAGAGAAAGCTGTTGCCACAGTAAACATATCACATGTTGATGAAAACAACCAGGAAATAAGATAGGAATCCATCAGGGACACAGAAAAATGTCTTTATTCAGATGTTTGAAAGTATTCTTAAAGTAAATCTTGAGCTGAGATAAAAACTTGGATCATCTCTTTTAAGATAGGGGAGCAGTACTTTTCTCAATAATCTGATTCTTATATTTAAGAAACACTAATCAGATTGATGACTATCTTAATTGTCACCATAGAACCTTCTTCCAGCTACTGATGGAAGCAGGTGAAGAAATCCACAGCTAAGCACTGGGCGGGGCTCCCAGAGTCCAGTCGAAGAGAGGGATGAGTAATAATATGAACCAAATGGTTAGGGACCATTATGATGATACCCACAGAAACAGCTGACCTGAGCTAGTGGGAGTTCACAGACTGACAGCAGGGGAACCTGCTTAGGAGCAAACTAGGCTCTCCGAATATGGGTGACAGTTGTGTGCCTGAGGGCATCTGTGGGGCCACAGGCAGTGGGACCAGGACTATCTTTAGTGCTTGATCTGACTTTTTAAGGCTCATTCTCTTTGGAGGGATATCTTTCTCAGCCTAGATATTATGGGGGATGTGGGGGTTGGTCCTGCCTCAAAGTGATGGGTCAGACTTTGCTGATTCCCCATGGGAAGGAAGCCTTACCATCTCTGAGGAGTAGACAGGGGATGGGGTTGGTGGAAAGTGGGAGAAGTGGGAGGAGGCGAGGGAGTGGGAATTGGGATTGGTATGTAATTTAGAGAAGTTTGCTTTAAAATAAAAAATAAACCCTGTAAAGTTATCAACATAAAAACTATAATAAAACATTCTTTCATGTATGTTAAGTTTTATATTACATAGGCATATACCATACTATGTACATGCATATTCATACTCAAGCTCGTCTTAAAGTTTTAAAAAATAATCTGAAGCCTAAATTGGTTGAGTAAGAAAACAGTGCTTTTCTTCACTTTTCAATGGATTATTATTTCTGTTCAATTATTATTTGAGAATTCAAACACTATGCAAGCATATTACTTTGTATTATGTAAAAATAATTACAAAATCCATTTATGAACTCCAGTCTAAAAAAATATAGTTGGGATAATTTTTTTCATCTCAGGATTCTCTTTACACTTTCAGTTTTGACTTCAAAAAAGTTAATGGAGCCGTTTGCATAGGACAAATGTTCTAACTTAAAGCCAGGCAGTGGTGGTGCACGCCTTTAATCCCAGCACTCGGGAGGCAGAGGCAGGCAGATCTCTGAGTTCGAGACCAGCCTGGTCTACAAGAGCTAGATCCAGGACAGGCTCTAGAAACTACAGGGAAACCCTGTCTTGAAAAACCAAAAAAAAAAAAAAAAATGTTCTAACTGAAATGGGAAGAAGTTGATATAAGTGCACAGTCTCTGATTATGGTCTTGATTATGCCTGAAAGAATGATTGAAAATAACATTCATTTCCTTAAAGATAATATTACATTTGTGAGCCATAATACAAGTTTATGGAGAGCTGGAAAACAAAAACATAAGCTTTTAATGCATAATCTTAATTCAAATGAAGCACTTAGATGGGAATACAAATTACTGCTGTAAATGTATCTACATTTCAATGCATTCGTAAAAGTGATTTTTTTTTCAAATAAGGAAAGTAATAACCTCAGGAATTCACAGCTCTCTGTATATATAACTCATTTTATGATTTTTTTTTACCAAATGTCTTATTAATAAAAATAAAACTATATGGAATTCTTAAGATTAATATTGTTTTAATCAGCAGTAAAAAAAAAAATCTTCCAACCACATTGCCAGTTAACAATGAATGCACAGTACAAAGCCAACTTAAATTTCCAGACTGAAGGTCTCCACTCTACCTAGCTAAATGAGGGGGTATAACACTTATTTAACTGCTTTGTTGTGTTTTTCCATTTCATTTTCTTGTTTAATAAATAAAAGCTTTCTGACAGCCTATTTGTCTAAGGCATCAGATTTGTAGCAAAGATGTCAGAGCCTGGGAAATTTAGACCTCTAAGTTCCTTCCCTTCGAGACGACATCACCCATTCTTTGCAATCCGTTGTCACTTACTTTCTTTGTTGACCCTTTTTATTCATGATATCATCAGGGTCACTTCCTTGTAATTAGAGTACACATCTTGTTAATAAAGTATGATTCTTCAACAAACTGACTCTTAGATATTCTCAAAAAGTTGAACTTAGTTCATACAGAAAGATTTTAAAGTTTTCTTGGTGCTTTGTTTTTAACACTGACTAGTCATTCTTTCAGTGCCTGTCCTAAGCAGACCTCCTTTGATCCCTTGGACATACATTTATTCATTTAGTAAACGCTTATTTAGCATGCACTGTGCCTTTAGAACTACACAGTAAGAACTTGGATTTTAAAAATAAAAAAAAAATAATATCCTGTCCTCCAGATGCTAACATAAAAGATCAAAGTAAGCAGGCAGTTGTGTACATTGTGATCCTGGGGGACAGATTAAAGCTCGAGGATTGTAAGGATGCAGGAAAGAGAAAGGGAAGCAGGAAGAGATCATTCTCAGTGGAAATAAACACTAAGGTAAATTTTAAATTATCGGTAAATGTCAGAACATGATGGGAATGGGTCTTCAAGTCTCTGCTGGCCAAAAGAAAACGTACTTCTCAGATATTCTTGTATGAGATGCTGATTGACGTCCTCGACAATCACCCTTGAGGTTTTGCCTCTGTGTTCACCTGAAGGCCACACGTTTCTCTGCCTCTCCCAAGCCCCACCTGAATGCTCTGGGACACTGACTATGATTTGTTACTGAAAGATGCAGGACTCTCCTGGCTCATGTTTTCTTGACACATAGTTGATCTAGCAGACCCTATGCAGATGTGCCGATGTCTGCATCTTTCTTTCAGATCTTTCTTGTCCCTTTTTTTTTCATATTTCAAACCTCTTATCATAAAGCAAATAGTATCTTTTACTTTTTTCTTCTTGTTGTGTATGTTTTAATTATGTTATACATATGACTCTTTTATGACATTTGTTGGCCTGTTTCCCAGACAACCTGAAGTTACCAGGGACTGGGATATTGCTATGATAGGCCAGACCATGTGTTTGTTTGAGGAATTTGGACTTTGGTACGTTGGGTTATGAAAGCAGTGGAATGATTTAAACACTGCTTAATGGTCCACACTAGCAGCAAGGAAGATAGAAGTCCTAAGAATTATTTGAACTGTTGGGGCAATTCTACAGTTGAATTTTGCAAACATGGAAAAATGTATGATTAGTAATTAAGAATTTATTCAGATTAAAGTACAATTTTTTGGGGGGGCTCAGGGTTTCTTAATGGTCTCTGGAATTGAAGATGAAGAAAGGACAACCTCCCTCAGTGTAGTTCCTAATGATAAAAACACCTATTTCTATTCTTCTTTATACATTTCAGATCTTCATGTTTAGGAACAAGGTTCCCAGACTGTGATGTATTATTATATTGCAGAATAGCAATGGTCCTAGATCATAGTATGCTTTTTAAATCTAGAACTAAACAAGAATAGCTGCTGTGGCAAAGGAATTAACTAATGAGTCAAAAGGAGCTAGTGAAACTCACAGGCAGAAATATAAGAGGAGCTCATTTGACCCACTTAGACTCTCTTGGCTCAGACTCTCAGACACAAAATTTGGGACACGCAACCACAGAATCCAGCAAGAGCTGTGCAGGTTTAGTTGTTTCAAGAGATTATGAAGCAGGACAAGTGGCACTAGTTATGGATACAAGATTCACAGTGGGAATCAGGCTACAGCTTGTCCCATTTATTTCCCGTTTTCACAAAGTCGTGTGGAAACAGTGGAGGAGAAATAACAGAATAACAGAAGCATATGCTGAAATCTGTTGTGTCTTATAAGGCATGCACTGTGGTAGACATTAGAGTTCTTCTAGCTCTCCTCCTGGCAAGCATGCAGTTGACTGACAGCCCACCCTGGACCCTAATGTAATCAAGCACATGTTCAGATCAAAGTCACACTCTCTTTGTCTTACTATTAGCCAGTGAATAATCTTAACTTAGGTAAAGAATATTTTCACTTTCAAGGATTAACAGACTCTTTTAAAGGCAGGTGTTACCCGAAGGCTTCCTCTAAGCTTGGTTGAACTATAACTGAACTATGTTGCAGGCTAAGACACGACAGCCATGTCTTCACTCTAGATCATAGGCTAATTCTTACACTTCTTAAAGTCTGTGCCACTCTGTAGGAAAGGTGACAAAATCACCATTTTTATTTTTAGTAAGGTGACAATAGAGAATAATAACAGATTGCTCATTTGAAAAAAAAATGAAGAGAGTTTGTAGTGTTTCCATTGTAAAGGAATCTAAATGTTCTAGTAGGTGTGCTTACACATATTATACAAGGCACTCTTAAATATTCTAGTAGATATGTTTACATGTTATAAAATGCACACTTACAATGAGATAACATGGTAACCCACCAATATGTGAAAATTTAGATAAAAATTTAGAAAATAGATTGAAATTGAAATTAAGAAATTGGCATTTTAAAAGCTAAAATTAAAATCACTGCACACAAAATCATACAAACATTTCTAAAAGGCTTTGGCACCTGAAAATCAAGGCTTCAGCTACCTAATGGTAGCAATCAGCTACAAAGAACGTCCATAACTGAACTGCAGGCAATTCAGTTCAAAGCACTGAACTTATAGATGTCTTTGTTTCAGTCTCTTGTCTAGTATGTTATATGATCTACAAATATATTATCTAAAAATTAAGAATGATATTCAAATATTTTCCACTCTACACTTAAGAATTATAACCCAATAAAACTGTAAAAAATAGAACATTTCCAAAATACAAATATTGTCTTTCATTATTTGCTTTATGTTGAACAATTATACTTACTTCAGGGTTTTAGATGCATTGGTATAATATACCCAAGAAAAAATAAAAATTCTTATGAAGATCATTGACTAACATTTTTCATGTTGTGTATTTGCATGTATGTCTATGTGTTTAGAAACAGAAGCGTGGTGATAAATTCTCTCTCTCTCTCTTACACACACACATGCACACACACACACACATACACACACACACACAAACAGAGATAAAGAAAAAAGAAAAAGTACTGGATTAGAAATAAGATGCAGTCCTATGGGGCATTTTAACTGGAGAGATAGTTTCCAGAGAATTAGCTGAGAAGCAAGTTGGCTGATAAATGTCAAACTTTAATTGATGTCTTGATGTCGATTTTACCACCAAGAAAGAAGAACAACTGACAAGAAGTTTTACTATTAGTGCTCTAATTTTTAATCTTCCTGGAAGATCCAGTTGATGAATTGGAAATAATGGGACGCTGGATATTTGCAGCCGCCTGTGGTAGAGGGCTGCTAATGAGGACAGCCTAAGCATAGTCAGACTGACAGGCTAGTTTACATGCAGTTGCATTCTAAAGTACAGGATGTTGTTGAGTGTGATTTCTTGTTCTGAACTGTCAAAAGGAAAACAGTTAAAGGACAGACATGGGAAAATGAAGTCACATATGATTCCAGTGACGACACAAATGTTGTGTCTATGAGAATCGTCAGTGCTGACTAGAAGATTCAAGGACAGATAATAGGGAAACTGAAGTCTGAGAAAAAATATGTATCAGCAATATTTACTAAATTAGGATATATATAATCACATTTCATTATATATAATAGTAATATACAATGTATATTCATATATATATGTATAATTTTAAACATTTAAAACTGAAGACTCTTCTTGGTTTTGCAAATTAATTTTGTAACTAGTTAATTTGAATCATCCTTTGAACAGAGAAAAACGCTGACTTAATTGAATCATTTTCTGTTCCTTTTCTATTTTTATCCTCATAATTGTTTTTTAAACAACAGCATGCTATGATTTCGTATGATTTGTTTAATCAATTCTAGTGTAACTTCTTCCTCTTAATAGAAACCTCTCCTTCTGTGTAAACTTGTGTAGTCACTTTGAAAATTAGTCTGCGGTTTTACAAACAAAGCAAAACAACAAAGCCTAGATACTAAAGAGTATAAGTACCATATGACTTATCCATACCACTCCTGTGCATACTCAAAGGACTCTACATCTTACTACTGAGACATTACACATTACTGGATGTTTTTGTTTGAAAAATTAATGTATTTTATTAAAAATGCGTTTTGGGTGGTGGCACAGCCTTTAATCTCAGCACTAGGGAGGCAGAGGCAGGTGGATCTCTACGAGTTCGAGGTCAGTCTGGTCTACAAAGTGAGTTCTAGGACAATCAGGACTTTTTCACAGAGAAATCTTGTCTCAAAAAACAAACAAACAAAAAAAAAACAAAACAAAAATCTAATTAATTCTCTTGCACTTTTACTAAAGGTCATGAATATGTGTATTATTACATTTTAAAAAAATTTAGTAGATTTTATCTTAGAAGCATACTATATATTCACAAGTTTGTCCCCCCGAAAACACCTATATCCCCTTCCCTATTAATATCTCAATCTAAATCCTACATGTTATGATTCATATTCTACATTGTTATAACAATGCTATCCAATGTTAGTTATGTATTAAAAATTCTAGGTTGGAAAAATAGTTTTCAGCATGATCACTCATTGTTTATTTAGTCTTCTGAAATATTCTGAGTCTGTGATTACACACTGTATAATCCCACTTCAGTTCTAAGGGTTATCATGTGGACTGTATTTTCAATGATTTGAAATTTTATTTTCAAAGTACTTTGTGGCTCATCTTTGCAATGTATTTGCTTTTTATAACTGACAATTCAAACCCACTACAAATTTATTTTAGGAAAAATCGTTATATTTTCTACACAATCATGATTGTGATTCCCCGGCATATTGTAAATTTCCATAAAAATCAGTCTTTTCACATGTCATTAGTTGCCAGCTTTGGTAACATACAGCTATTCTCAGTAGTTTTTAAAAAACAAAATGATTAAGTAATTAGATGAGTAAGATGATGTTTGTATATGAAGCCACTGTTGTTCATTACATAATGATTTCAGCTCCCTTTCCTCTGGCATGTGACGTTTGAATAAATGAAATCTACAGACCAGTGCGCCTTCTTCGCAGTTCTCCTATAGACTTCCTTATCCTCTCTGCAGTTATTAAAGTGAGAAGTGGACGACTTTAGAGCTATAAGAATGAGCAGGAGTGACCTGATTGGACCGTGAGAAGCAACAGTGTATTTTACATTAAATTTTATAAGCTGTTACTCCTTAAAGAAGAAAAGCAAATACCACAAGTGAAATGGTGTATCCATCTGTGCTAGAATTTTAATGGTGTTTTCAGTTCACCCTAAGGAAGTTTTTCTCCTGCCACCAACAGGAAAGCCAGTGGCCCTTAGCTGTAATGTTTGGTCGCCTATGCAGCCAATGGCTTTTGTGGACTGGGTTCTGGCTGCTGACTGCACACCATGCGGTCACTTTCTGCCTCTGTAGGGACTCCCTTGCCCACCATCCAGCTGAATGTTCTCATGGTGTTGTGATGTTTTACAGCTTATGAACGTAAATGACACAAGCACGTTCTATTTCCACAGATCATTCCTCTTCAGCAACCAAGTGCAAGGGCAGTCTGCCCTATTTGTAATGGCTTTACATTTCTTCGTATATAGTTTCTTTCTTGTCCTCTGCATTTTCAAAGAGTTTGGAGCCTTTGCAAAATGTATTCTTTCTTTCATAACATATGGGTTTCTTTGTCACCCACCCACTTATTTATAATAGTGAAAAAAATCCTTAAGATCTTCAAACATGACTTACCATGTATGTAATGCAGAAGTAGAGACGTTTTCAAGATTATTTTTTACTGCATCCCACATTACACAGAGCTACCCAAAATATTTTACGGCTCCCGTTTCAAGAACGGGTGTCTTTCTTTTCCTTTATTGACACAAGAATAATATTGAGAATGTAAAACATGACATATACAATAATAAATTCTTGAAGACGGTGATAAACAAAAATCAACACAGTGCTTACTGTAAGGAATTTCACATTCTTAAAGATGGAGCATTACATAATGCTACATAAATACTTCTGAAATGTCAGTGTGGTGAGATCAGAGCAGACAAGGCTAAGCAGTATTAGCTCCGTTCAGCACGTATCTAGTCTGAACCAGATGTATTTTTAAAAGCTAATCTGATTCCAGATATGGCTCAGGAGGCAGACATTTGACTAAATGGCTAGATATTTCATCAAAATATGTATTTTTATCCACTGTTGTTCTGTAAGACAGGGCCTCTCTATGTCAAAACCAAGCTGGCTTTGAACTCAGAATATTCTTTCCCTGGTCCTCTGAGTAGTGGGAACTGCAGGTGCATCTGACTACGCGGGACAGGATGTTTCTTGAACAAGGAAAGTTGCCTAGCAGTTGTCAGATACTTGATCATTTTCTCTTATGTGAGGGAAATTATTCTTCTCTATGCTGATCTCCTAGCAATTGATAATGGTTGCTTGGGTGTCTCAGGTATTTACCGTGTCAGTCATTCCTCAGCCTTTAGTAGTGTATGTTGGATAATTTCAAACTCTTAATTGTTTCAAAGTTTTTCACTTTTTCTAAATAATCTTCAGAGGTTCTAAATAATTCTCAAAATTTCCAAGTCCACCGGTCCCATGAAGACTTTAATCTCTTTATGTCTCATCTCCTTTGTCTGCACATGGTGGGAGTGTGCTCTGACACTACCTAGAGATTTCAACCAGAAGAATTGATATTTTTCCACCTGCAGATATCATTACTGTAAGCAAATTAAAGACAACTCCTGAGCCCTTGGTTAAGGTCGCTTATGAAGAAAGTTAGAGAAGGAGGATGTCCTTTTTTAAAATTTGTCTGCTTTGTTTTATTTTGGTTTGGTGTAAATGTTGTTGGTAGCCTTCTTCCTTACCATGGTACATAATTAAAAAATTATAAAACCTCTGAAATTTGTTTTAACATCATATTTTCTTTTCTTTTAAAAAATATTTATTTATTTATATTTTATGTACAATGGTGTTTTGCCACGAGTGTTGGGTCTCCTGGAACTAGAATTACAGTTGTGAGCTGCCATGTGGTTGCTGGGAATTGAACCCAGGTCCTCTGGAAGAGCAGTCAGTGCTCTTAACCACTGAGCCATCTCCCCAGCCCTAGCATCATATTTTCAAATATACCATAACAAAAGTTCTGAAAACCAAATTTTCTCTGCTACATTGTAGGCAAGAAATATTTATTGGCTTTGTTTTTATTAACTTTCTTTTTCTTGCTATAAGAGTATCTCTCTCAATATATATGTATATACACATACACACATGTATATAAAAGTATATGTATACCATTTGTCTGCTTTGTTGTAATCCAGTCAATGTTGGGTAACAATATTATCTCATTTCACTTAGGAAGCATGTTGGTTGCTGGCATACAGGGCAGATAGAAATGGAGATTTTTCATGGGGCCATCATTGAAGCCTTCTGTAGAGGCTCCACTTCTGTGAGAACAGACTTCACACCTTGCTCTGGGTGAGCAGACCTACCTAGAATCCTACATGCACCCCTTTGTTGTCTACTTTGTCTTGCACAGCTCTCTCCAGTGAGGACATAGAGTTCTTCACTGTGTCTATGATTTGAACCATGTTTCTGATACTCATCAGTATTTCTAGTTGCTCAGGCCCTTTGTGACCTTACTTCACCCACCACCCCAACTTTTTTTTTTGACAGTAACTTCACTTGCTCTCAGAGGTGGAAAATAGTATGTTCCCTTAACAATTATAATGTGTTCAAATGAAGCTTTTGGTCTGGCATTATGTAATACTAAATTTTCTGCCTTCCCATACACATAGTAGATTCTTAGAATGTACTTAAAATTATGCCTGGTCTACAAGAGCTAGTTCCAGGACAGGCTCCAAAGCCACAGAGAAACCCTGTCTCGAAAAATCAAAAAAAAATTATTTGTTATATTAACATAATTTGTTTTTGAAGTCAAGTGATTATACCCCTTACTATTGTAATGAATTTGGGGAAAGTGCTAAATTCCTCTTGGCCTTAGATTCTACATTTACATATCTCAAGTGTGAAAGATGATTAATAGAATCATAAGAATAAGTACAGCTAAAATATATAGCTGATATGTAACAAGCATCTCAATAAAAATTGCCTTGTAGAGGAAATAATTTTCCTTTATGGTATAAGAAAACAGGTATATATTTATTGAGATAACTGAGTATCCTTTGTGACAGTTTGAATATAATTGGCCTCCATAAACTTATAGGGAATAGCACTATTAGGAGTTATGGTTTTCTTGGAGTATGGTTGACCTTGTGGAAGGTTGTATGTCACTGTGGAGGAGGACTTTGGGTCACTTCCAGTGCCTCAGTACACTTCCTGTTGCCAATGCAAGATGTGAACCCTCAGCTACCTCTCTAGTTTCATGTCTGCCTGCATTCTGTCATGTCTCACCATGATGATAATGGATGGAACCTCTGTAAATTTAAGACATCATATTAAATGTTTTCCCCTGTAAGAGTTGCTGTGGCCATGGTGTCTCTACACACCAATAAAACACTAACTAAGACAACCTTATTAGTTAAGGCACTGCTCACAATGGCTAAGTTGTAGACTCTGCCTAGTACCCATCATTAGGTGAAAGGGTATAATGACTCATCAAGACACAGCCTTCTCCCTTGAATGATACTATTATATCATCTTCAGGAAAGTCAGTGGCACAGAGAGTACCACGCTCATCGAGATTAGCCAGAGTCAGAAGGACCATGTTTTCTATTGTTTTCAGAGTCAAGAGTTTTCCTTGAAAAATGAAGGCACAAATGTAGAAGTGTATTGGGGGAGGGTGAACTGGGGACACTGGGAGGAGTAGAGAAAGAAGTGGGTGCAAATGTACTTAAATTATATTACATACATGTTTGTAAACATCATAAGAGAAGTCACACTTCTTACAATTACTATGCATTGCTAAACTATCCCTTAGACATTTTTATCATTGGATAACTTGTGGTATGGGGAGATTTAATGATATTTAATGTGTTTTCTGGCAGTAATTAGAAATCTTTGAACATCATATTTTAAAATCTGCTGTCAGCCTCGCTGTGCTCTCCTAGGGACATGAGTTTTATAATTCTGTTGTGACTGATCCCACTTGTCTTATTACAGACGAAAGTTCTTTTCAAACACAACTCATTTGCATAGACAGAATGTATGTTTAAACATATCTTCATATTTACTCTTATTTGTAGCTTCAAGTGGAGTAATTGGTATGATCATGAGTTGCATTTAATTTTTTATCACCTAAAATCCTCTAACAATTTTCCATTGCTTTAAGGTTGGAATCAAATTTTAAGTCCAATGTTATTTCTATGTCATTTCATGTAGGTACGGCAATCCAATTGCTCTCTCACACATTAATAATCTACATTCAACTGTGCTGATGAGATCTCCTTCCCTACTTCTTTCAAACTCCATCTTCTTAGAAATTTTCGTTTCTGCTGTGTCTGGGACACCAATCAATGTCTCTCTCCACACACAGGCAATTTCCTGGTAAACTGTGCTGTATACAGTAACAAAGTCACATGTCACCTCTTCACAAAGCTTCCCCAACCCCATGCTTATATTTATTATTTTTTCTTTTTACTCATTGTTCCTTTGTACATTTGCAATCTTGCTTTTCTGTTCATATTTTTTATCGTCTATATTAACTGAGAAAAATCTACAAGTGACATTCTCTTCTTTCATAATTTCTTTCTTTATGCCAATTTTACACAAATGGCTGTGGTAAGAATGTATGAAGCTTATTCATACATAATGAAGACTTATAATTAATAAGTACCACATTTTAATCAAATTACATGTTTGTTTTTTTGTCTTTGTAATATAGACATACTTTCTTCTCTCTTGATATTTCTGCTTCAAAGCTGTTTGTTTTTTATGAATTATTCAGTAGGAGGAATATAAGAAACAATGATTTGAGACATATTCAAATTCATTAGGAACTTGTCTTTTTAAATTCCACAATCTACAGATTTAATAAACTCTGAGCATCTGGCAATCAAACATCAGTGAATGTGGGATATGTCCCAAAGATGCATGGATATCACGCTAACTGCATTTAACTATTTAAAGGGCCACTTATTAGATAAAGAAAATATTACCATCTTCCTTTTTTTACTGACACAGTTCCATCAATTAGTTAATATTTTATCCATTTAATAAACATATATTTAAAAATATTATGTGCAAGATTTAGACCTAATGTCCGGATAAATATACTTACTCGAAAAACTTTAAACTGTGAGATAAGAAATACAAATAACAAAGCCAGGAACTAATAAATAAAATGAATGATAGCAAAATGCAATAGAATTTAACTAAAGAAAAGACAATTTCCTTTGGAAATGGAGAAGAAAAACTCAGTTTTGCCATGAGATAATAAAAGTGTCTAAGCATACAATGTTTCAATATTTACTGACATTTAAGCATTTGTGTAATTGTCGTCTTTAATCCTTGGGGACACAACACTCTTGTTTTCAACATACTCAAATCAAAGTGAAAACAAAATGATAAATGCCGGAATGTTGACAATCAGTACCAATTATTGTGCCCAACTCCATTGATTTGTCCTAATGATGGATTGTTGAAAGTAAATTATTACAGGATTTATTTGGATTGACTGGTCAGTTGTCTGAACGGTCCTCTTCACTTGCTTTTACATCTGTGTGGCAGTATGAATGTAATTGGCCACCATAAACTCATAGGGAGTGTCATTATTTGTCACTATTAGGAGGTGTGACTTTGTTGGAGTGGGGATGGCCTTGTTGGAAGAAGTGTGTGACTGTGGGGTGATCTTTGAGGCTTTTAATGCTCAGGATAGTGCCAAGTGACACAGTCGACTTCCTGTTGCCTGAAAGCTGTAGGACTCTCAGCTACTCCAGCATCATGTCTGCTTTCATGCTGCCATGCTTCTTGTCATGATTATAATGAGCTAAACCTGTGAGACTGCAAGTGAGTCCCCTCAGTTAAGTGTTTTCCTTATAAGACTTGCTGTGGTCATGGTGTCTCTTCACAGCAATAGAAACCTTAACTAAGACAATCTGGATGCTTTATATAACGTAAATCTAATGATGCTACCACATAAAAGTTTCAATTTTTGCCAAATTCAATCTGATATAAGACCTGAACATGTACACAATTATTTTAGAATTGTTTGTTTTACTCCTATAGAATCATGTAATTATACAAAAAGTATATTCTCTTTAATGAACAAATATGGTGAGAATTTTCCAAATAACATTTATTTAAGGTCCATATCAAATATTTTGAGTTATCTCATTGGAATTATGATATATTTTTATCATGTGATTGATTAACATAAGGTAGTAAAGAAATAAGATTAGCTGAGGTAACATCTAAGAGCACTGAGAACAGTCAGGCTCTAATCCTTACGATATTGGTTTAGCTATGCTCATTTTCGGCGAATTGTAGCATCTTAGGGAGACGGAATGACTGTAGACATCATAAAGCCATGAAGCATGGGAATATCTAAAAAAAAATATGTATTATGGAAGTTTTAGAAGCTATTTTATCTTCATTTCAAAAATTGTCAAACAGCACAGGATATTCGTGGGAGGAGAACTATTTTATGTTTATTTAATAATAAGTGATCCCTACGTAATGGTGTTATTTCTATTGTGATAATTTTGCTGCTTTGGTATTTTGTAAGCAATACTTTTATGCTCACAGTTTAATATTATTTGTATATATGAAATGGTAAGGAAACATAGAAATATTGTACATTGGCGACATAATTTGAAGCCACGAAACAGCTTATTAATGGTTATTACTGCTTCTAGCACTAGGTAGATATTTTAAGAATCAGTGATGTGGTCTTCTAGAAACTAAACTGATGTGTGTTATTGATATGTGGGCTGTTATTTGGGAAGGAGAAGATCCTTGTGTTGAATCTTTGGCATTTGTATTATAGTTATTTATAAATTCTCACAGAAAAGCCCTGTTTAGACTACATGCAAAACTTAAGATACCTACCTTTTTAAAGTATTTTTTCTCTTAAAGAATTAATTGTATAATTGTAAATAAAATATTAAAATAAACATTAGCTAGAATAATCAGAACTTCTCTGGAATTTTGAGAACCATTTTATTTATGGCATTTTTAAAAAGCTATTGCATGTGATTTACTCTCTCTCTCTCTCTCTCTCTCTCTCTCTCTCTCTCTCTCTCTCTCTGTGTGTGTGTGTGTGTATGTGTGTGTGTGTGCTTGAAGTTATTTTCCAGAGTTGGTTCCTTTCATAGACCATGTGAGTCTGAGGGGTGAACTCAGTTTATCAGCTTTGGCAGCAGGCTCCTTCACTCAATGAACCATTTTGATGGATTATTTTTAACTATTTATGTTTTTGAGTAAGACATGAGAATTTTAATATTAGGACTGGTACCATAACGTACCACTAATACCTAATATCATGAGGATTACACTTAAAAGGATTCCACATAAACTTATTCTAATATTTAACTTTGAAAAACTGGGAATGAGTTGGTATATAAATTACATTTAAACTTACAAATCCTAAACCATACTAAAACAACACTATGCATGTGTTAAATGTGAGGAAAACATTGTATGAAACTTACAATAGACATTAGTGAATAACAATAATTATTTGTTTCTTATTTTATCTGTAAGATGGATCTAGGCTATATCTGATTGGATAGGTTCTAAGTTGCAAGCTGGATTAGGGCTTTCATATTTCTTAGCCTTGTAGATTAGCAACTGTATAGGGCAGAATTTCCCCACAGTGGCAGCCAAAGTGAAAAAAGAAAACAAGTCAAATGCTTCATACCTATTTTTATTTTTATTTTTTCTTTTCTTTCTTCTTTTTTTGGCTGATTATTGGATGGTGATGCATATTTACACTCATAACCAAGGTCAAGAATTGTATAAGTTATTAGTGGAAATTGAAAAATGTGAGGGAGACCACCTATCATTGGAAAAACTGATAACGAGAAAGACCAGCTGCCATTCAGCTTGCTTAGACAAATGGTAACTCTAGATAAAAAAGGGGGTAGATGGAGGGAAGTTCCTCTTCATAACCAAGGTTTGCATCACTGCTGAATTTATCTAGGGATCTGGACATCCACAGACAGGACTATATAGAAAGAGATATATGATTATCTTCTCAGAAGAATCTGTGTCCCTGAAATAGTATTGGGCATAATTCAAATTATTGTTGGGAGCAGAAAGACCCCAGATCCTGAATATCTTGTAATCCCCTGATCTGAGTGCCTACAGCTGCTCTGAGCACGAGACCTTCAGGAGTTCCTGATGGCAGGAGAGTGGTTTCTGGTGGGTTTGGCTGGGGCGTGGCTATCTCTATATCATCTGCCCCTGAACACAATAAAGGGGGCATTCTTGGGGAATTCAAGGATGACCCGTGTTGCTGCCTCTCTGTCTGTTTGTGTTTGTGTATTTTAGTCTCAAGCCCCTTGCCCGAATCTCGCAAACTGGGTGCCAGCGCATCGAGCACAGACTCGGAGGCACGATGCATGGCAATTGGAGGTCTCCACCGAGATATAAAATATAAAATATAAGTGTTCGGTTCCCAGCACCCACGGCTGTCTCTGTCTTTCTGTCTGTCTGTGTTTGTGTATTTTAACCTCCTACCCCTTGCCTGAAACTCGCAAACTGGGTGCCAGCACACCGAATGCAGACACGGGGGCGCAGTGCGCGGAAATTGGAGGTTCCACAGAGATATCTGGAGCTAGGGAACTGCTGAGAGGTCGCCCTCAGAAGGTGAGTGTGGATTGGGGTATATGTCTTAATCCTGACATCCTTTGCTTTGTTTGGCAGCAAGTGGAACTCCAACCGAGAAAGAGGGGTAAACGAACGGGGTTGTCCCCGGCTGGAGGGGAGGTATATATAGGGAAAAGATAGATTGTATATAGCTTTAAAAAAAAAGATAAATGTGTACAGATGTATGATATGTTGATTGTGTTGTCTTTTCTGTTCTGGACTGGAGAAAGACATTTGATTCTAGGAACTACTAAGAAAGGTATCTTGACTTTAAAATATGGGCTTAAGAATTTGATGTTTTGGAAAGGAAGTTCTGTTTTTGTCACCACAGACGATGAGAGCCTAAGGATTTATTTGATATTCATGTAATTTGAATCCCTGAGACCTCCTGAAATGTTGCAGTGGAGTGTGAGTGGCGGCCCGCTCCATGGCCAAGCAGCTCCAGGCAGCCAGCGCTGAGGGGCTGCGAGGCGTGCAAACACCTGGACCTGCCTTTAGGACCAAGAATGCAAGAACACTAGGCCCGCTTCCAGCGTGGGCCTCAGGGCGCAGAAGTGCAGCACGAATGTGACTCCCAGCGCAACTGGAAAATGGCAGTGAATTGCAGTAAATACCCCCAAGAATGCAGTGTCCCTGCTGAGCAGAAAGTAGCCAGACAGACTGACAACACCCAAATTCCCTTAGTGGGGCCTCTTCAGTGGTTGCAGAGCAGCAACCCTGCTTCCCTGAGTTCCACTCCATGCACCAGTTTGGACCCAGAATGAATGCAGCTGAGGCTAGAAGGCAGCTGGAGCTGGTGGAAGGCACATTGCCTCAGCCCAGTTGGTGCCTAGCCTGGCCGATGCCACAGCAGTGCCAGAAGTACATGTTACCTGGAGATACTGTCCCCTCATCCCCCCGAATACTTAAGGTCAGACACTGTTTTATAAAAAATTTAGGGGGGAGATGTTGGGTGCAGTGAGACCCCAGATCCTGAGTTTCTTGTAATCCCCTGATCTGAGTGCCTACAGCTGCTCTGAGCAGGAGACCTTCAGGAGTTCCTGATGGCAGGAGAGTGGTTTCTGGTGGGTTTGGCTGGGGCGTGGCTATCTCTAAATAATCTGCCCCTGAACACAATAAAGGGGGCATTCTTGGGGAATTCAAGGATGACCCGTGTTGCTGTCTGTGTCTGTGTATTTTAACCTCCAGCTCCTTGCCCGAAGCTTGTGAACTGGGTAATGTCGTACAGAGCGCAGACACGGGGGCGCGGTGCGCAGCAAATTATCAAGTCAACAAACAAACCTTATCTAATTGCTTACTTGATGTTTAGAAATCAAAAGAATTTAAAGATGTAATTTGAAAAGTAGGAACTTGGGAAACACTATAGAATGATTATTTAGATTTCTTGAAAGGAAGCAAAACGTATTATCTGTCTTATAATCCACCTTAATAAATATGTGAGCATCTTACTCAAGAAGAAAGCATTTGAAATTATTTTTCTTTTCCAGAGAAGACATAATAAATTAGTAAAGATATCAAAAGCAACACTTCCAATTTAATCAGTAATTTTCCCTAATATATTTTCTAATAGTCCCTAGGAAATAAGTTTACCTTTCTTTAATCTGGATTTTTTTTATCTTTATGGCAGGAAGTTACTGGGCAAAGTAATTTGTATACTAATATCTGTGTTGTGCTTTTGTAATCACACATTCAAATGGGAATTAATCTAGTATATTTGCCTACTGCATACTGTTAAATATTCTATTGTATGTTAATATAAATTGAATATATGTTACTCTAAAGTGATTTAAATTAATAGAAAGTTTCTTTTGAGCTCTCTACACAATATTTTTTTAATAGTTGTCTTCCAGAGGCCAGTAACAAAATATCACCTGCATAAATTTGTAGAAAATGACTATCTCATACAGAAATCACATGAGAAATATTTGAAATGCTTGTGAGTTTTGGTTATCGGTGCTAGGATGTGTGAATATAGCTAACAGGACAATTATCTCTTGTGTAGTTTGTTGGCTGCTCTGATTTCATGCATGATTTTAGAGTTAAAATTATTTTAAGCCAAAGCTTCTATAAATGATTGGCAGTTTAAAGTAGTATGTTAGATAGTGCAGAGCTGCTCTTTAAGTAAATTAAAAATTCTGAAACTATATTTTCATTAGATCATTCAAGACTAAATTAACATGTACACTCTGTAGAAGAACTTGTGTAGAGCCTACTTATTTATTGGAGATGATGTCTATGCTGTTATTGCACTCAAAATTCAACTAATATTGAAAGTACACATGGTACTAAATATAGTTAACTTATATGGCAAGCAAGGCCATGCATCTTAGAGGAGAATCTGCTATCACCATGATAGCACTTTCTTTTTTTTTTTTTTTTTTTCGAGACAGGGTTTCTCTGTAGCTTTGGAGCCTGTCCTGGAACTAGCTCTTGTAGACCAGGCTGGTCTCAAACTCACAGAGATCTGCCTGCCTCTGCCTCCCGAGTGCTGGGATTAAAGGCATGCGCCACCACCGCCCGGCCATGATAGCACTTTCTTAAGCCAGTATAATAACTCATACCTGCATTTTCATACCCACAAGTAAGTGGAAGTCTCACCCCTTGTCAAAGAAGCTTCTTTATAGTGGACGGAGATAATTCGAAAAAGTAGGTCACATCTAGTCACAAGGCAAAGCACTACTGACAACTGACCCTGAGGTGCAGAGACACAAATACAACATCTACAACACAACCCCTGTACCCAAGATTTGGGAGACTTCACAAAAGGAGACAAATGTTTGTAAAAGCCAGAACAGGACATCTGTGTGGGACAGTGTCTTCTGACAATGACGGGGTAGAAACACCCAAGAAACCTTTGTGACATTGCTGTCTAAAGAAGACATAAACAATTTCAATGGACATTCTGATGTACAGGTGGCATTAAAGGGGGTCTACCATCAGATGAAGAGCTACAGATAATGACTCTGTTGAAAAAGGAAGAATTAGTCTTCTCCAGGCATGACCCCGACTGCTTATGCAATGCCAAGAGGCCAGCCTTAGAAACATAGACACACATGCAACACAGAAGGGACTCCACAGGTTTGTTTATATGTTGATACATTTGTATGTACTTATAACAATGGTTAATATAGAAAGAATAGGAGGTAAGAGGAGAGAAATAGTATAAATTTCAATTAAGTTTTTAAAGAAAAAATTCAGGGCTTAAAATCGAGCATAAACTGACTAGCAATTCTTCCATTTCAGAAAATTTTATATTGCTTGGAAATTTAAAAACACTAATAATATTCAAATTAAAAAATAATAAATGGGAAAACTATTAGAAGAAATTGGAAAAGAATAATTTGAGTAAGTCAGTTATGATTTTACTCAGTGATGCTGCTTGAAGAAAAATTTCCCTTCCCAATACATGCTCATACAATGAATAGTATCAATAACAATAAAATCTAATTTCTTATATTGCTTTTTGTTGGAATAGGAACACAGTCAATTACCATTCCATTCCTCAAGATATATATTGTGTGCATGTGCATGCATATGCATGCGCATGTGTGAGTACACACACACATTTACTGTTCCTTTGTGTGAAAAGTGGTATTTTCAGTGAATTCCACCTATACACTGAGAATTTCTAAAGAAAGGCTTCTCATGCACTCACAGGCACAGACTTATGCTACTAAGTGCTTTGCAATCATCTAATCAGGGAATAACAGTAATAAATGCAGAGACTCCACGCCAGAGCAATCTTCTTTAAATGTACAAAAAAACCAGGCACGTTTTGAAGGAAAATACTTCTAATCAAAATGCCTCAAGTAATATGAGTTCTCTATAAAAATGACTAACTACAGAAAGAAACAGACTACCATAAGTTGGGGCCATCAAAACAACAATAAATCCGAATGCTGGAAGTAGGAACTGAACATAAAACAGCTAAGTCTATATTGGTTCAGAGTGCTTTAGGCATAAAAGATAATGGGGCATCATGTTTCTTCACTGATGTCTCATGTTCTCATATTTTCACTCGATTGTCTTAGGACTATATGTATAGAATCATAATTGTTCAGTAATAACTTCAGTTATTGGCATAACTTGTCTGAGTATTACTGTTTGAGATTAGTGCCATCATTATAATAAAATATGTATCATATATACTTAGTTTTAAGCCATAATTACCTTTAAACAAAACACTGGCCAACTTTAAAAAATACATTTTTGTTTTGCTACTTAAATTATATGTATTTACGTTTGTTTTGCTCTCTGTGTTTCTGTGTGTTTGTGCATTTGTTTCTCCCTCCTGTTACTTCTTGGTCTCTGTATCTGTGCTTCTATATGTAATATATAAGTCTCTATACTGACACGCTGCTAGCCTGGAAGTTACTTTGTGCATCAGCCTATACTCAGTCTCACTGCACGTCTCTGCTCCGAGTCCTAAGATCCCAAACATTCATAACACACCATGCACAGCTGCTGCTTGTATGGTTTCTGGAGGATTATTTGCCCATGTATCTGAGATTCAGTATGGAAAGCATTTTCTTAGATTGCTAAAAAGAAGGGGCAATATCTCCTTTAGGACATATGTTTCATGTGTTTAAAACTGGGTTGACATTGTCTTTAAACTTGTGTGCTTTGATCACTTCGATTTCCAATAAAATGATTAAATTGACAAAATACATTTGCCATTTTCCTCTTAACTAATGTTCATCATAAATTTTGGTGGTAATTTATCATCTTGTGTTAAACTTCAGTGAGAAAATGTTCTTAATTCTATTAATTTCCTTTATTTACACTATGGTTGCTAATAGTATTTATTTGTCTATATTTTAATTTGGCTGACAACTAACTGAAACAATTTCAGAAATGTGTTAAAGACTGAAAAGTATTCTAAAAAAAGAGATCTCCTGAAACCTCATGAACCTAACTTTTATGTTTTGAAATACATTAATGATAAATACATTTTGACCATTATCTGCTGTGGGGTAATGCTCTTGTACACTATAAAGATTTGTCACTTGTATTGGTCTAATAGAATGCTTGCTGTGGGATAATGCTCTTGTATGCTGTAAAGATTTGTCACTTGTATTAGTTTAATAAAATGCTGCCTGGCCAGTAGCCAAGCAGAAAGTATAGGCAGGGAAACCAAGGTAGGAGAATTCTGAGAAGAGGAAAGGCAGAAACAGTCACCAGTCAGATACAAAAGAAGCAAGATGATGATGATTTTTTTGAGAAAAGGTACCAAGCCACATAGCTAAACATTAACAAAAATTATGGGTGAATTTAAGTTGTAAGAGCTAGTTTATAATAAGCCTGAGCTAATAGGCCAAAAGGTTTTGAATTATTATAAGCCTCTGTGTGTTTCTTTGGGATTGGATGGCTGTGAGACTGGGTGGGAAAGAAACTTCTGTCTACACTCATGAAAGATATAGAGCTATCCATGAGTTAGGGCATGAGTAGTTATCTTCTCTTTTACAAAATAAAACAACTTCATTCTTTCCTTTCTCAAATCCTGAAGTCATTTCAATTACATTTTAAAATTCAGATCCTTTTGTTCAAGCATAATTGTATGTGGACAAATAATGATCATGCTTTGAAGCAGTTTCATAATTATGGAAATGGATGAAGAAAGATTAATCTTGAACTAGAGATAGAGTACAGCAGCACAGATGCAGTAATTCTTCAAGTTTAAAAGGTGAGTCTACACATGTATGTGACCAAGTTTACATATGCACACCTTAGCTTTCCTATTGGGATGGTGATGAAGAAGAGTGGCAAATTGAAAGCATCAATTCGTCATTTCAGTTTAGGATAACTACAATATTTTGCATGATACTGTACATATGGAACTCTAAAGCATGAAATATACTCAGTTAGCTATCATACAAATTTTCTCTAAATTTGCAAATGTTATAAACAGGTCTGGTTTGTAAATTTTAGGATTTGAAGCTACTTTATTTTCTCTGGTCAAGTCATTCTTTGCTCAGACATAATTACTATATGTCTGTGTGTATTAGAAAGTCTAAAAAACGACTAGGGAAATGGAAAGAATAAAATTCAGCTCTTTACTTCAAGGAGGTTAGTACTTATCTGGGAACTAAATGCATCAGGTAGCAATTACAAGGTGCTATGATTGGTCTCAGTCATATTATTCAATAGGCATACAAGTGGCATATGAGAGAGAGAAGGAGAGGGAGGGAACTATCAAGCATTATTAATAAAGGCATAAATCTAAGAAGATAAAAAGCAGTTCAAGTGAGGTGAAAATAGAGGAAGAGAGAGCTTGGAACTGTGTAAGCACAGGTTTGAGACCAAAATGATTCTAGACAATTTGGAAGAAGAGGTCACATGATTCCCCAAGGAAACAGCTGAGTACAGGGAATTTTCCCACATTCCCAGTCTCCTTCAAATTTCATTAACAGCATAAAAGGTCAGCAGTATTCAGTGCCTACTATGAAAATTATATTTGAAAATCAGTTTTATAACTAAATTGCACTATGGTAATTGTTTTTATGGTTCCTTTTATCTCCATTTTATAAGAGATGAAGAAATTGAAATCTATTTTTAATTTTATAGAAGACCCAGAAGGACTTTTTCTCAGTTTCTTTAACGTTAATAACAATAGAAGAGCTAATGCCATCATGAATTCCATAGGAGATATGAAAAATTTCACAGAAGTTTTTACTGACCACAGTTCTTTAAATATGCATTACCACTGGTCATCAAACCTTTTTTGATTTGGGCCAGTATTTTTCTAGTTGACCTCCAGTAATTTAGAGTACATTCTTAAAATGTGTTGTGGGGCAAAGGACAAGGAGGAATTAAAGAAACTGGAAACCATAAAATACAATGGGGGATTACCATGGCACCCTTTGGCCAATAATTCGATTAGGTGTAACCCATTTCTGGCACTGGAGGTTTCATTTAGTGCAGAGAAATTTCAAGGTGGGGCTTTCTCTCCCCCTAATTTGATGATTCCACTTACATTTCTTTCATACCTGTGCATGTTTTAAGAAACTTCGACCATAGTAGGTTTCCATAAGAATCTTCAAATGGCCCCTAGTTTTAGCTATTTCTCCCCATATTTCTTTCCTTACTGCCCTCTACCCTTTCCCATTTAATCCTCCTATTCCAGCACCACTCCATATACACTAGTCATTGCTAACTGTACACTCTGTTCCATACTCCTGAAGAGATCCTTTCCTTCTGTCTCAGTCCCTTACTTTCTACCTAACCTTTCTGGTTATTCTGATGTAACTGGCTTATAGAAGATTTAAAAGATACACACACACACACACACACACACACACACACACATGAATTCATGTCATATCTATCTTTTGAGGTCTAGGTTACTTCACTCTGAATGATATTTTTCTAGTTCCATCTATTTACTATGAATTCTATTTTTTTTACATCTGAGTATTAGTCCATTATGCAAATGTACCAAACTTTTCTGATCAGTTCATCCCTTGGCAGACATATAGGCTGTTTATAATATCTGGCTATTTTGAATAGATTATCAGTGAACATGGTTGAGCAAGTATCTCTATAACAGGATAAAGTAACCATTGTATATATCTACCCAGGAGTGGTACTACAGGATCTTGCTTGAGGCAGGTCAGTCTCAAGCTTCCTGAGGAACTGCACTACTTTTCATAGAGGCTGTACAAGTTTGCACTCCACCAGCAATGGATGTCTGCTCAGTGGATTAATGTTCACCCTTATCCCATATCTTATCAGTACGGGCTGTCATTTGTTTTGTTGATCTTGACCATTATTACTGGTGTAAGATGAAATCTCAAAGTAGTTTTTGCATTTCCCTGATGTTGAAAAATGTGTGTGTGTGTATATGTGTGTTTCTTCATATGTATATATGCATGTTTCCTATAATTTTTGTTTGGTTCCTTTTTTAATTGTCGGTTTATCTTGTCTTGTCCTTGTTTGATTTTAGTTGACTGCCTTCTAATGAGAAAGGGAAAAAAGGTGTGGATTCACATGGATTAGAAGTTGGGGATTCCACACAATATTATAAAAGAACCAAATCTACTGAAAGACAGGAAAATGAAATTTTGTTCTTATAAGCATTCAACAATACTTTGTCATTGTCTGATTAACTTGTTCAAGTTATTCTTGTTGATTTGACAAAATAAAGCACATGAAATAATTAATGTAAAGAAAGAACGGTTCTAGTTTAGAGTCTAAGAGAATACATTGTATCATGGCAGGGAAGACAAGCAACAGGAGCAGGAGGCTGGCTGGTCATAGTGTATCTACATCAGGAAACAGAAAACAATGAATGCTGCTGCTTAGTTTTCTCTCCCCTTTTTATTCAGTGTAGGACTCATTCTACGCAATGGTGCTGCCCACAGTGTGCACTTCTTCCCACTTCTATTATCCTAATCTAGGTAATCGCTCAGAGGCTAACCTAATCTAGATAATGCTTTATGGAATTCATTTTTGTCCTGGGTGTCCTATAGCTTGTCTCCTGGTGACTCAAGATCCCATCAAGTTGACAACTTTTTCCCCAGGCTGTCTTTTTCTCTGCCAGCCCTTTCTTTCCACTATCATGGAAAGAAGGGTGACTTTCTAATTTTTTAAACTTGTTCTTAATTTTGTTCCTTGCTCTGCCAGTCTTCTCTCCACAAATGACTGAAACATTTGATTTGGAAGTATAAACAAAACATTCCTTCTGTTGGGCTCTGAATATTGAAAGCATTAGATGTTTTGTTTTTAGAGCCAAGTCGTAAGAATTTCCCAACATCACAATGTACTCAGATCAACCAAGTCAATGCTGCAGAAGACATTTAGGTAAAGACATTATTACAATGGTGGAATTGTGTTTTTTTTTTTTAAAGTAATACCGTGATTATCACGTGTTGGCAATGTTAGTTAGTCAGGCAAGATAAGTGACACATTTGAGCTATGCACATGCTTGGAAGTTCTCGTAAGCTGATATTTTTCTTATCTCTTTCTCTGAGCTCTGTTACTAATTAGCTGTAGCTGTAGAGGCTTTCATTGCTAACTATTCTACTTGATTCCCATTTTTGATGATGACAAAAGTGGAAAAAGAGTTGATTCATGTGGTTATTATTACTCAGATCAATATTATTAGTGACTGATTTTTTTAAAGGATGAAAAAAAAAGAAGTAATTAGCAATAAGAGCTCTGGAGATTACAGAACACATAGGCAATTATCACATTCAGTGAAACCATCAATAAGTTAGAATGACTAGGATTACATGAGAGCACCTAGTTTTATGGCCCAAGACGTTCAACACAGCAGTTGGAAGTGACTTTAAAAAGTGAATTTTGATTCTTTTGGACAAAGTCAGTAATATCCCACCAGTATATAAGCATATGGATGACGTGGCCTTTGTTTAATTCAATAACCCAGATGTCAGGATTCCTGTTTGTGTGGCAAAAATCCAACACGTATAACATTATTTTTCAAAGATTTTACAAGCATCTTTGGCACCAGCATCTTTATCATCATTAAAAGCACATTTTGCTTCATTTAACACAGATTTCCCCTAATATATCTTCCTTACTATAATGTGAACTTTTCAAATGTGACTTTTATAACTGACGCTGAAGAATGCATTAAAATATTTTAGCATAATATCTGGAATAAAATGTTTTTAGAACATACATGTTTATGAACTATTGTATCTTGAAGTGCATGTGAATATTTGTTTTTATGTACATAAATGCTAAAAGTGAGAACATACCTTTAGAACGTATTACTAAGTAAAATTAGGAAATTTATTCATTTTTAAACTTAGGATTTCATTTAAGCTCTCTGGGGCTTTAAAGCTAAAGTGAGACTATGTTAACCCAATGACATTTAAGTGAGCCATTTTTTTAATAAATGACAGAATTCCTCACATTTTTAAAAGTGTTGTAAAGACTCAAATGTAAGTTGGTTCTTTTTGCTGAAGACAAGACAAGCTGAAATAATTTTAAAGGTACCACCATTCTGATATGGAAAAATCAATATTGTTGGTTCTCAGGAAAACTATTCATTTACCATAAGCCTGTTCCTATTTGACCAGTCTTTGCTGTAATAATTGATAAAATAAACCTGAAAGGATTGTAGATCCCATGAAACAGCAATATTCAAAGCAACCTTGAAGAGAAAAAGTCAAGTTGGAGGATGTCAAGTATCTGCTATTACATTGTATCAATATAAAAGAAATTGTGGTTAATTTTAATACTTGAAAAGTTCATTTTAATACTTGAAACAGATTGGTGAAAAAGTAATAAAGAAAAATAACCCATGAAAAGATGGAAAATACATAAAGTCTGGATTTTGTGTATTGTGTTTTCTTTAATTTTTTTTTTTTTTACTGTGAATGAGCTAAGTACAGAGAGACATTCCTTTGTATAGTCTGCTAAGCTAAACCAGCATATATATTTTGAAGGTATCTTGACCTCAAAATTTGGTTTTAAGGATATGCTGTTTTGGAAAAGAGGTTCTACTTTTGTTTCCACAGAAGATGAGAAACAGTGGATTCCATCCAGACTAATGTAGTTTGATAAAAACAAGATCCCCTGAAACACTGGCCCAGATGGTCCAACATCCATATAGCTTCAGGACTGCTGACTGAGGTGGACCTACCACACAGGATACCCCATGACAAACCTGATTAACAGCATTGCCAATCATCAGGAAGTAGTCTAGACAACAATGCCTAATTTCCCTAAATGATTGTTTATAAATGTTTCTTTACTTTTAAAGGGGGATATGTTATAGATATGAATATTTTGCATTGGTATGGATCTTGGTCTATTGATGTTACAAGGAGAGTGCCCACTAGTTTGTCCCAGCTGCCTGGTTAGCTTCGCCCCAAAATAATCACAGAGAAACTGTATTAGTTAAAATAATTAATGTAAAGGTAAGATACTCCTTGTTTATTATACCACGTCTGTGATCTGATTGGCTGTCTCTGTAAAATGGCCTGGAATCTGTCTGTGGGTGAGTAAAGATTCCGGGGTTTCCCTTCTTGATCCCAGCTGTCATCTTTCAGTGAGCAGTCGCTCTTGCTATCTATATAAATCGAATACCCTCTCAATCCTGTTTCATCTTTATTTTTATGTTTCTGTTGTTTAAAATGAATTTAGACTTACTTATTGTTGTTCATTTTGATTTACAATTTGTCAAAAATATAAAATGAGCTAATTTTACCTTTACTGGTAAATGAGTAAAGGTTGGGGAGACATACACAAATATAGTAAAATATTAATTGTAGAGTTTATGTGGTGAATATATAATGATGTTCTATAAACTACAATTTCTTTTGGTGTGATATGTATATGTGAATTTGTTTGTTTATGTGAGTGTGTACATGCAAGTATGCCTGTATATATGTGTGCGCACATCTTCAGAAGCCAGAGGTTGATAGCATTTTCCTTGATTGTTCTTCACCATGTATATTGAAGAAATTTCTCTCACGTGAAACCAGGCTTCACCAATTTGGCTAGATTAGCTATTCAGATTGCTCCTGGATCTCTCCTTGGGAATTACAGGTGTGTCTCCGTGCCCATCTATCATTTATTTGGATAAGAGGATAAGAGCTCCAGTCCAATTTAAAGGATGAAATTCTTCACTTGAAGAGCCAATGCCCAACTACCTTTTCAATGTTTGATTATAAAATGTGCTAAAATTATGCTAAGAGAAACTAGTCTCTAGAAACTAGTTCTAAAATAGCTGTCTAAATTATGTACAACTCAAATATTCTAGAAAAAGATAATTTTGAAAGTGGGAAAGCTACTTTTTATAGCAGTGATTATGGAAATTTCCCAAATTTGAAAAACTTTGACAAAAACTTCATTTTTAGCAAAGAAAACTCTAATTAGGACAAATACATATATACACTGATTAGATGCATTGTTGCCAAATTTTTGAAAATAAATAGTTTCAAAAATATTGAACTGGCAAGAAGACAAGGTGAATGAATAAAATGTGCATAACACCAGTAGGAGTAATAGCATAGGGCACAGTTTTTTTTTTTTTTTTTTTTTTTTTTTTGGTTTTTCGAGACAGGGTTTCTCTGTGGCTTTGGAGCCTGTCCTGGAACTAGCTCTTGTAGACCAGGCTGGTCTCGAACTCACAGAGATCCGCCTGCCTCTGCCTCCCGAGTGCTGGGATTAAAGGCGTGCGCCACCACCGCCCGGCCCACAGTTTTGTTTTTTAGATTTATTGGGTACTGGAAAATGTATTTAAGATATTAAAACCATATGTTCATTATTTTTAACAAACTATGGTTTTCTAAAATGCATTCAAACATTAAGAAAAAATAATGTGGTATTAGCGAGCACTGTGAACTCATTTCCACCAGAAGAAAGGCTCAACATATGTTAAGGTGATGGAGAAGAGCGCATATTGAAACTCAAATCTCAAGAAAGAAGTCAAGGATCCAAAATTGCCCATATGGGTGTTCTTATCCTGAATCACTCATTTTCTGAATGTCTTACAAGGCAAACAATAACCTGGCAAAGTGGAGCTTGGTTCATGCTGAAGGAAAAAGTCAGACAAAAAGCCACAAGGCATAAGAGACCATGTATGGGATTTTACTATCATTAGACATCTGTGAAATGAGGTTTGTGCACTGGAAGTTGGAATGTCACAGGTTAAGAGGGAAGTAATACAATATTTACTCCATTTTACTGATAATTCATAGTTGCATTTTGAAATCACATCAGAAAATAACAACTAAAAAAATGAAACCCGCAAAAAACAATAAAAAAATCATTTTACTCCTCCAAAAATGGCAGGAAAACAGCAGCAAAATAATTGACTCAGGTGATGCAAGATATACAGACAATATTTAAACTGATAACAGAACGTCAATATGGGAGTAGGATCAAATATGTAGAGCAGTTGGTTTTGATAGAAGAGTACACTGTCTTTCAATATAACAGCAAGAGTCACATCTGGATCCAGTGGGATGCAGGCACTTGGATGAGTCAAGCACCTGGGTGGAAGGTTATGTTCATGGGCTGGAAAAAAATCTATGATAGACAGCAATTTTGTCATCACTACCAAATGGTGATTTCAAAGTAGAGGCTAGATTAAAGTGTAAAGTTAAAAAAATGGCTTCTTTCTACTTTGATTAAGGCATATTGAAATGTTATTTAGTAGAGAAAATAATGATAACATACCCACTGCCTATACTAGCTGAGGGAGTACTATCACCAAATAGTTAACTCTGGCTCTTCTATTTTTGAAATGTTTAATTGAAAATTACTGAGCTTATGTAGTGAATGGGGTTTCCTTCAGATGTGAGAATGTTTCTCTTCTAAGGATAGAGGTGACTGAGTTGCTAGCCACCAAGACTTGCTGACCTCACAAGATACAGATGTTTCTAATCTTTATGGTGTATCTCATGAACTTGTGTAATTACTAGGTATTAGCAAAAGCAGAAAAAAATAATCTTTTTTTCCCTCACCTTCAAAATTAGTTAGTGACACTCTGAACAATGTCTCTCTTGGGATCTCTAAAAACTGTCACTAAAATTATGGAAATATATTTCCAAGTAATAACTAAATGTGTAGTTTTTAAGCACATAATTCCCAAAGTTTTAATAAATACATGATCTTTGATAAACCACCAATTATGAACTGGTGTTTTTCCATTTAATAAAATTCACTGTTACCTCTTGACAATTTACTGCCTTCACTCATGTTTTTAGACTTTATAAAATAATAACTAAATCTCTTAAAAACTATATAATTTTATAAATAAGAGTTATATGATTTATTCAAGTCATTATATTTATCAACACTTTATTATTTTCATTGTTGAACCAACTACATAAATATGCCACAATTTATTTTGTTAATGGATTCCTAGTGGAATACATAGGAGTGGAAATTCTTATTTAAAAGCTACACAAAACATGGATATATCTCAAAATAACTATGCCAGAAAAACAAAAATGAATTTGTTTACAATCATATATCCATGTGTATGATAATAGCCCTCTAGAAATCTCAAACATATAGTTGCAGGTTAAACTTATAAGTGATTACCTGGAGTAGGATTGGTTTAAGCAAGAAGAAAGAAATCACAAAAGATTAACTGACAAGTCAAAATTTATTAAAACATAAAATGTAGGCACTTGTTCTAATTTTCTATCATATGTATGCAAGTGAAGCTATTAAAACAAGTTACTCTCATAGATTTCTAAAATTAATTGCTCTTTCTCAGTTTTCTTGGACACTTGTATAAGACTGGTACAATGTTTTCTCCAAATGTTTCCTACAATTTACATGAGAAAAATTTCAAGGATAGAGGGCCAATACTGCAGAAGCACAATTGGTGAGATGAGGAGTTCCCTGTAAATCTAATGTTCCAGTAAGAGAAATAAAAGGACCCATTGGGCCTTGAGAAGAGTGTAGTAGAAGTGTAGACTTCAGGCATTGACTAGGTACAGCATCCTGATGAGACCAGCATAAACCAAGCAAAAAGAGAGTGGGGATTACAGCAAAAATGTTGTTAGGGTCCTGACATTCTCATTCTGGGAATAGTTGAACAGGTCACAGCGGGTTAGTAACACAATTTTCTATAATATTATGAGCAGTGCTGGATAAATGCTGGTATTGGGTCTTCCCAATGATGATGAGAGAGAACATCATGATTTGCCTTTTATTTTGCTGCTCATGTGTGTTTTTATTTAGTCTTGAAAACAGCTTAGTTTTAACTATATGTGTACACCTACCATTCTTTTAAAATTATTTTATATTTAAGATATTTATAGTGTGTAGTGTAGGTGGAGACTGCTCATTCATTTCCTGCCCTCCCAGACTCAAAATAATCATACAGAAACTGTATTATTACAATAATGCTTGGCCTATTAGTTCACCCTTCTTATTGTCTAGCTTTTATATCTTAAATTAACCCATTTATATTAATCTGTTTATTACTACATGCTTGTGGCCTACTGGTAAGGTTCCATCCAGCATCTGACATCTGTCTCCTGTGGTGGCTACATGGCTTCTCCTTGACTGCACATACTCTCTCCTCTATCTCCTTGGGATTCCTACCTTGCCCTGTGCTGCACTGTTATGGGCCCAAAGCAGCTTCTTTATTAACCAATGGTATTCACAACATACAGAATGGAATCCCACTTCAATGTAGTCTTATGTACAATATTTATTAGATATACTGAAAATTATAAATGGCTTTTATACCTATTGTGTTCTCCAAACTCATTATGCAACATTTTGTCCACTATTTTTAGATCTAACAGACCTTTTTGCTTCTCTTGCTTTATCTAATCTCACCCCTTCCCTCACTCCTTTCTCTTAATTCCTTCATTCTTCCTGCACTAAAACCTCCTCTAATAAACTATGGAATACATTTTGCCCAACCACAAATCTAGTGCCTTTGTGTAACCATACAGTCGAATGCACAAGTACCTTGTTTTGTGGCTCACTGATTGTTCTGTCAAATCATCATAGTTGTCACTGTGGCTGACTTTACCCTCATCAAAAATGTATGCAAAGATACCCCACCAGGAAGATTCACATAAAATGAAGCAATAAAACAAAAATAGGGGGAAAGTAGAAAAACTACAGCCAGAAGCTACATAAACTTTAACAGAATAACAAAGCACAGCCATAAAACACAGAGATGATGAGACAACTTTCACTACCTTGGGGGTGGGTGGCACAGAGTTTTACTTTCGAAAATATCAGTTACCAAATAGAAAACTCAAACAAATGAGGAATTTAGTTTAGGACCTAGGGGGGAAAATCATGAAATCAGTACAAAATAAAGACAAAAAGTTACCAAAATGGATGAAAGAATCAGTGAGTTGGAGGGAAAAGTTCCAGATCAGGGAGGATGATGTCAGACAATGGATTCACACCCCCCCCCAAAAAAAAAACCAAAAAGAAAATTTGAAAATTAAAAAATTGATAAATAAAATTGAAATGCCACTGAAAACACCACGGGCGAGTAAGACCAGATGGAAGAGTTAATTTTAGGGATAGAAAACAAGGTAGCAACAATGATGTACATTGGTACATATAAAGAAATAGTCAAAGGTAAATCTTCCCCTCACCAAGTAAACTTCTCTTGGCAACAGACAGACTGCTACAGAAAACCACACTTGATCAAAATGCAGAGTTACGCAGCTCAGTTCCAATGGGTAGATCTACATTCCATTCTCACCCCTAAGGTTCAGGGACCATTGAGGAAGCGGGTCAGTAATATTGTAAGAGTTCAAGGAGGGTCAGAGAGACTGTGTCTTCTAGTAGTGTCAGAAGCTACACCCATAAAATATCATCAACATGGCTGCCCAAATGTGAGCTGAGCAAGGACAACAATGATTGCCAAACTGGATAGAAAGAGCTCAGGATGATTCAACCCTTCACAAAGAACTACAGGCATTTAAGTAATATTGATAGTTAGAAATAGTCTTCCCCAGGGAAGAGCACACCAAATGGTTTTCCAATATGAAATGGTCAGTTCTAAAAGCATTCATATGCATAACATTACACAGTTTGAAAAGGTTGTATTCAGGGATGTGTGTGTGTGTGTGTGTGTGTGTGTGTACATATATGCATGTAATAACAAGTAATGAAAAAAATGGCCATGAATTTGAAAGAAAGCAAGCAAGCATATATGCGAGTGTTATGAAGGAGGAACTGAAAGGAAGAAATGTAATCGTAGTATAATCTCAACAAAACAAAACAAGCAAACACATGTGCACACAAGCAAACAAAACAAAAACAAAAACGACAAGAACAAAAAAACCATCCCAGAAATCTGGGATAACTTCACATTGCAAAACTTTAGAAATCAGGGCTAGATAAAGGGTCTGAGATAAAGTTAATGTTCTAGACAAGGCGTTCAATAAACATACAGCCAAGAATTTCACAAACTCAGAGAAATAGACATCCAAAACCAGAAAATATTTAGAATTCAAATGGACATGGCTGAGAGCTGAGAAAGAACATCTCGACTACAGCTGAAGTCACAGAACGTAGTCCACCGGGTTTTACACTTAAGGTTTTATGACCCACTACAGAGTATGCCACACCGCACGCAGCCACAATGAATGCTCATTCTGTTCTTGTTTGATATATTTCACTCTGGAGAACTGAATTGGTTTGATTTCTGAGCAGAGTTATTTGATCTCTTTTAGTTTCCATCGATTTACGTTCTTCCTAGCCTTTCCATCAATTTCTTAGAAAAAAATGAAATTTCCCATTGTTGTGAGTTTACCTTTTCCTGTAATTTTACCTCTTTCTAATTCATATATCTTGAAGCCATTTAACAAGGTAAATAGATAACAATAATTTTTCTGTATTGACCTATCGATGGCTTGAAATTTTGCGGAAACACTTTCCTGAAGCTTACTCCATCTGTCTCTGTAATTACACCACTTTCCTTGTGTCTCATGTTATACTGGGAATCTTCAATTTCAACTTCAATGCTTATGATTTCATCTATTTTTAATTTTAAAGTATGATTCAGTTAGCTAGTATAATTTTGAAACTTGTTTTTTTCATCTGTCTAGTCTTATTTTCTGTATTTGATTGGAAAGTTCAGTTTTTCTATACAGTTGGTACTATTGATAATGTTTGGATTTATATATTTTTGGTTTGTAATTTTCTAAAGTGTTACATCTGTTTTCCTAGTTTGTTATTTCATCGTATGTTTTATATATGACATGCTTGTATGCAGTAACTTTGATTCCTATTAGATTTTAAAATATTACCTTTTTATTTGATGGGGTACTAATATTCACATTTTTTTCTTTTTTTGTTTTTTCAAGACAGGGTTTCTCTGTATTTTTGGAGCCTGTCCTGGAACTAGCTAGCTCTTGTAGACCAGGCTGGTCTCAAACTCACAAAGATATGCCTGTCTCTGCCTCCCGAGTGCTAGGATTAAAGGCGTGCAGCACCACTGCCCGACTTACAATATTTATTCTTATAACGATCAATTTAAATTTAATATTATACCATTTTATGAAAATTATAAGATTAGTAAATATAATTTTATTCCTGTGAATATTCACATTTCTACTAAATTTAATAGATAAGTATATAAATTGAATAGATAATTATGTATTTAGAAATAATTCCTTTATAAATCCCACCATATAAAATTTTAAAGCTTGCTTAAATGGCTTAATTTTTAAATTTTTAAATATGAATAACTTCATTTAGGGTCATATTAATTTCTGATTCTCCTCTCTAACCTCTTTAGAAGGCATGTCTAACCTTTTGACATTCTGACACAGTATAGTTTTGCCTACAAATATCACACTGAGAGCCATACAAGTGACTTAAAATCTCGTTTTAAGCACATTTCTGATTTTGTTGGGTTATGTTCTCAGCCATCCTCCTCTGCATGCAACTGTGGGCAATGGGTAGGGCTGCCTGGGTGACTAGAACACAGTTCACACCTGCGTACACTGTTCTCCCAGAGGAATGCATCTGTCATTTGCTGCAGTTTGAGGCTGCAGTAATTTCTGTTCTCTGAAACCAACCATAAACCAGGAGAGGACTGTACACGCTTGCATCACTCTGCCAAGATTGTGCTCTAGTAAAGGGAGTGAATTTAGGATAAATGTCACATAAAGAGATACTGCTTACAGCATGTGCTTCTCTTTACAGTATTATAATATATAACATTATGTATTACCAGTATTATAATATGTAATATATAGAACACCTGTTGTCTCTTTACAGTTAGTTCTTCCAAATGGTCCTGTCTTTGGGTGGATTTTGTAATCCATGTTAAGTTCATTTATTTCTCCTGATAGATTTACCTAAGAGGAACGCTATAATTATTAACATTAGATCCCTTCATTTACTCAGTTTTAAAGTTCATATTATTATAGGTGATATCTCAAAGATAAATAAACATCAGGAATGAAGGTATCTACAACTTCATGAAAATAGTGATGGAGTCATCAGTCTGAATGTAATTATATATTTCAGGAGTATTTACTGAGAAGTGAATACATGCCTATAAGCTATGGGACCAGACTTTTCTTAAATGACCTAAATAACTTAAAGCTAAACTTTCCAAAATTAGTCAAGTACTAGTAGTATGCAGACTCCACTGCTGAAGCCTGGGACTCAGACTCTGCAGTGCTGCTAAGGCTCCCTATGAGGCTGCTACCACGTGTCAGTGAAACACACTTTGCTAAGAGCCAGGCATCTAAACTAGTGCTGCAAAGACTTTGGATCAGTAATCATAACCATTCTGACTTATGTCTGACACCCACCTCCAAGACAGTGGTGCTCTGTGCCTTCACCTAGTGAATTAGCTGGGGTAACGTTAGCACACACAGCTGTGACAAAGATGGACAAAGAGGCCATGCTCCAGCCTCTGGGGAGTGTGTGCAGTCAGGACAAGAAAGAAATGTAACACTAACTAGTTGAACATGGCGTTTTCCAATTGAAGACACCAAAGACAAAAAAAAAAATGGTTTTCTTGAAATTTTCTAATAATGCCATATTCCCATACAAGAAATTAATTCTCACTTCATTTTTTTCCTAAAATATTATGTTTGTTGAATTCATCACCACAGCTCCCTTCCGTGAAAACCTTTTGATTTCCAAGTGTAGGCAACTTTAGGAGAGGAAGTGAAAGGCTGGCAGAGTAGATGGTGTAAAAGCAGCAGCAACTCAAGGCAAAATCGCTTGGCTCGCTAAAGAATTTCCTAGAAAAAGTGTTCTAAAACAAAAGCGCTGTGAAAAATCACTTTGCAGAAGAAGTGTGGCACCATAATTCACTTCATTAGACAAGTCCTGATGAATTTTGAAAATACATGGGATACAAAATATTTAATTACCAAAGTTCCCACTTTACCCCTGCCAAAATCAATTCTGGGCTAGGATTTACAACTCTCAGTTGTTACCAGTAGAATCTTGAGTCTAGATGACAAGAGAGGAAACAGGGATGAATAAGGAGCCTTGGGGACACCAGTCCCCAAGCCCTCCCTCTTCCAGTATGAATGCCAGAATCATCTGAGACAGCAACTTCTTCTGACTGTAAGTTCCAATTTTCTGTCAGAGAGGAGTTTGTATTGAGGCAAAGTTCCCAGCAGCCGTCATTGTGGCATCATGGGTAACGATGTTTTACTAAAATCTATTTGATGAGTAGACTATTGACCATGTTTTAGTGGACACTGGACTGCATTAGCCCAGAATATCCACTCTCAACTCTTCCTTCCAGAACCTTTTCTAGTTTGGAAATGTGATGTAGTAATAGCTGGAGATGTTATTTAAGCTGATAATGCATCGTGTGTAGAGATGCTATTTAAGCTGATAATGCATCGTGTAGGTAGAGATGCTTTTTAAGCTGATGATGCATCGTGTAGGTAGAGATGCTGTTTAAGCTGATGTATACATCGTGTCTACTTCCCCAATGGCATCCGAGCTGTTGATCATTTGTGTGCATAAGATCACCCTACCCTACCCAAAGTTCAGGGACAAGACGAAGGGAGTAGTGCAAATAAGTTGTCCAGCTCACTCTGTGCTATTACAGTTGAATATCACTTTATATGCATAAACAAACTATTATATATACATACATATATATATATATATATACTATGTTTATGCATAACATAACTATTTTCCACAGCTTTGTAAGAAGTGCAAAATCAAAGTGCAGATAAACTCAGTGTTTGGTTATGGCCATAGTCCTGGTTTGCCTCCAATACATACATACACATATACAAACACACTGATACATACATACGCAGAAAGAGAGAGAGAGAGAGAGAGAGAGAGAGAGAGAGAGAGAGAGAGAGAGAGAGAGAGAGAGAGAGAGAGATGTGCTCTGGTTTCTCCCGCTTATAAAGGTACTTATTCAAACATACATAAATGTACATCTTACAGTGTGTGTCTTTGAGCCCACATCCAGTTTTCTTTGTATATTTTTACCAATATGCACATACAAAAGTGGTATACAGGTTCTAAGTTTCTGATATGTAGTACTTTAGCCCAAGATGTCAACTGGTCTTACAATAATATGGATGCTATTTTGTTCCCCTCTTCTATAAGATTTTGATTATTAAACATAATTTCCTGAATAAATACAAAAACTTTGGTTTTATAATATAATCATGAATTTGATTTTACAGGACAATATTTCATTTTGTAGAATTATTTCAAATAAGTCAATGAAAAATGTCTACCATGAAAAATGTCATGATATCAGAATAATGTTGTACATTAAAAAATCTAATTATACTAAGGAAGTAATTTTTTCACTTACAGGCTCGTAAATTGCAAGGTTGTAGAAGAATGTGTGCGAGCAGGGAGTGGAAATATCAAAAGTAATTAAACCATGTTGTGCTCTAATGGACCAAAATATTTGAGTTTAAAAAAAAACCCTCTCCTTATTAGTATCTGAGGAACCCAGCCATGAGCTTAAGCATCCAATTTTTATTTCTTTAAATTATCTCCTACATGACTGGAATTTTTATATAATTTTTAATTTAATCATCAAAAATTTAGTGAATTCTCCAATGAACTAGGCACAATAATAAGTTTTGACATCAATAAGCCAAATCATTCTGTTTTGGTTTCAGGGTCTCATATAGTACAAGAAAAAGAAAATAAATTGGAAAAATATTAAAGTAAAACTCCTATTGCATGAAACACTCAGAGGTATAGATTAATACTTAAAAAGGAGTGAGATGGGAAAATACTCCCAGTAGATTTTCTTCTCATTGTTCCCATTACTTTCTAGTTCATTCGGGCTACTTGAGCTTCTCCGTAACTCTCACGTTGCCCCACGATTATTTCTCCTGTTACACATTTCTTCTAGAACTAGGTATTGAACCTGAGGTCTCAGGCATGCTATTCACGTTCTCTACTGCTAAGCGACAGCTCCAGGTCCACAATATACTTTAAAGGATGTAACATAGACCTAAAATTCAGATTGACTTCTTACTCTATATTTTATTCACATATATGTGAACTAATGAGAAAATGAAAGTAATTCATTAAGGCATTTGATATATTAATATATATATATATATGTTTATATATACATGCTTTACTTATCAAGACATTCCAATATTTTAGTATAATATAAGATTGTATTTATAAATAGGAACTTTTGAATTAGTTTTCCACACTAAGGAATGAATGCATTACTGATATTTTATTAGGATCACCATGTTTATTTCAGATAGTTGACATTTTCTTTAGATTGCTGCCTATTTAAGATCTCAATGACATTACATCTCCTCTAGCCTTCTGTGAGTCTCTCAGATGCTCTCACTGGGAATGAACAAAGTTCTTGAGTAAAGAACATTAGGAATTAGAGTTACGAGCTATCATGATGGCATTTGAAAAAGAAGAAATTAAACTTGAGATGCTCAGTCTGTCACTCCATCATGGTCCCATTCGTGCCATGCCACAGAGGCTTTAAAGGGGGTGGTGATACAGTAACAAAACAAACTCACCTGTGAGAAACAAAGGGAAAATAACGAGATGAAATCTGGCCTACAACCTTGTCGTCTAAGACACACTCAGGAACAAGATAAAATTATGCCACTTCTATACATAGGCCTGCCTCTGCCTCCCGAGTGCTGGGACTAAAGGCGTGCTCCACCACTGCCCTGTTTCACAGAAACTTAAAATCGTAACAGTTTTCAAAGGTAAGAGAACACAATGAGCATTAGGTGTGTATACCTCGATGAAGATTCTAAGTAAAATGCAGATGGTCACTGCTGTTTCCCACAAGCATCCTCTTCAGGTTTAGGTGTGTGCAGACTGACTGCTTGCCCTGTGTGCGTGCACTGGGTTCCACCCGTTCACTTGGAACCAAAAGCCAAAAGCTAAAATGTCCCTATGCTAATTATTACTCGTATTTAATTATTACAGCTTAAATTTATTTTTCAGCTTCTTCTTCTTTTAATGTGCTGTCCTAAGCATGTATAAATATGTCCGGCCAGAGGTTTCAGGGCACGGGATAGTTGATGATACCCGACGCTCTTTCCATGAAGGCCTAACCTTTTACATTTAGCATTTGTTCCCTTCATTTGCTTTCTGACAGCAGTTCATACTCTATTTTTCCTCCCAAAGGACATAGTATAATGAGCATACACGAGATTATTTAAATGAATGGTTTTAATGAGTTCTTTGAATAGATTCTTGAAAAAGCAAGCATGAAATTGCTTCCCATTTGGGCTGCTTTAAAATATTTTTAGAAAATTTATATTGAAAGCTTTAGGATTCGAACTGCTTTAAAGGAACAATGATTGAAAGGGGCTCCTTTTCTAATGTAATAAGATTTATTTCTCTCATGCTACAGAAGGCATTATAAAACCCAGCAGGATTTTTAACTAATTTTAAGGGATTCTCACATTTCGTATTAATAAGTTCTTGCTTGTCAAATTTAAAGACCGATTTTATTATGCACTATTTTTATACATTGGTATATGGAAATTTTATAATTGATGAATATTAGCAAAGTGAGAATATTTACTTAATGTAGCTATGGTTGTTGCTCTCCAAACCCCTTTAAAATCCTATTTAATGTGTCATGGTCTTAATGCTGGATGGAATGGACTCCACCATAATACTGATAAGATTGCTGTAGGGGATGATGACATCCACTTCATTTGTCCCCATTAAAGTTTCTTCCAACTTCCACTCAGTGGTTTCCTACACTCTTAGGTTGTGAATAAGGAATAAAAGAGCCTCCGGAACTTCAGAGACCAAGAAGTCTAAGGACAATATGGACACATGGAGATTTACTGCACAGAAATGCAGCCACTGCTATGGTCAAACTCCACATGACATTGGCCTTGTTCCCAGAGCTTTCTGTGTGAACAAATAAATCCTCTTTATCATGCAATCTCCTTTGGGGTAAAAAAAAATACTAAATTCATGAATGATATTAATGAATTTTGGCAAATATTAGTATGATGTTATAAAGCAAAGAATGTTTTGTTTCTCTTGGTTAAAATATTTTCACATGCTAATATGCCAGTTTATGAAACAGGGACTGGTAGCATCAAGCCATCTTTAAAGTTAAGAGTTTACCATGGTTTGTGTATATTCTTGAAAGCAATGAGCGTGCATCATATAGAAGCATTATGGGAAAAATGGATGTAATTTTTTATGTTTATTTTCTGTAAAAGTAATTTGAAGCTGTGTGTATATCTCAGAGGTCAAGCACTTGCATAGTATATGTGAGGCCCTAAATTAGTACTTTCCAGAAGAAAAAGTCAGTGCAGGAGATTAATAACTTTCTATAATTTGAGAAAATTTGGTTTCCTAACCAAGGATGATTATCAATATCTTAAAGCTACATTTTTCCTTGACCTGGAGAATTTACATATTAACAACATTTCTATCTTTTGTGATAATTTCTTGCATATTTACGATGAAAGGCCCAGACCCTCACCCAGTCCTCCATTTTGGCAGCTGTGACAGACAGCAGAAAAGACCCAGAAAGATGTAGGCCTCAGACTCAGCAGAATGTGTTGAGCCCCAAACCTTGCCGGACCTTGCCCTAATTACTGGGGAGAAAGCGCCAGGTATTCTCCAGGTAGTAAGAAACCAATCCTATGTGAGCCTTGTCAGACTGGTCGCTCACCTTCCTGGACCTGGGGGGAGTTGGGAGGACCTTGGACTTAACATAGTGGAGGGAACCCTGATGGCTCTTTGGACTGGAGAGGGAGGGAGTGGAGGTATGGGCGGAAGGGAGGGGAGGGAAGGGGGAGGAGGAGGGGAGGAGAAGGAAATTTTTAATAAAAATGAGGAAAAAGAAAAAAAACATGTTGATGGAACTAGAATATTTCTAGTAGTATTGAGATGTAATCTCTACAAAACAAGTTTTTAAAGCCTTTTTAAAAAGAATGTATGGAGATATATGGTATAGTGAACATATTAATTGTATTAATAACATGGCATTATTGATTTCTTGCTATGCATCCATCACTGGGACTTTTAAGATACTCAGTTTAATAAAGTGACTCTGAAGCATGTATGACTACAGATTAAAAAAAAAGAAACCAATCAGAAGTTAGTTGGCAGGCTCTGTGTGTGTTTTACTAATAATAATGAAATGCAGTAACTATAGAACTGTCTCCTGATGGCCTCCAGGTACAGCTTTCCATAGCTGCAGCTGACCAATCAGCTCAGGACAGGTTCCTTCAGCCCTGAGGTGTGCCAGTCCTGAGACTGTTACTATGGAACTTGAAGACCCCCAGATGTAGCCCCTTGCTCTACTCCCAATAAATGTCCCGCCCCACTGTGACTCCAGGTCTCTCCTACTCCACCGCTGTGTAGGGTGGAAAGAGAACCCGAGTTAACACATACTTAAAAAGACTCTTTGCTTTTGCATTGAATCTGGTCCCTTGGTTGTCTTTGATGACCTTTGGGGGTTTTGGGGGATCCAGACTCTGGGCACAACACCTGCACATAGGCATTGTTGTTGTTCTTGTTGTTGTTTTTGCTTTAAATAGAGCAGTCAAGTGATACTTTTATTCCCACTACTCTATTTAGGGTAAGGCAGTGATTAACACATTTTGAGATGGAATTCCAAGAAAGAAGAGCAATGTATAGCAAAGCAATAAAATCGCTAGAAACAATGGCTCTAAACTTCAAGACTCATACAAGTCATATAAGTACCTTGTCAAAAACCTGCAATCAGACTCATTAAATGTTAAGGTGAGCCTGAAATTTTGACCAAGTTCTAGGTGGTGGTGATATCTATGGTCCATGTACCATACACCCCTTAACAAGGTGCTGGAGAGGAAACCAGCATGGCTGTATGCAAGTTGCACATGAAATTTGTGTTGCAAACTTTTTTTTTAATCTCCCTAAAAACTCAAGAAACAGAGAGGTTTTTCCTCTTTCATTTCTCATCCATGTCTCTCTCTGCAGTGCTACAATGAAATGGAACAAATAAAGATAAAAGACTTACATAAAAAGAACTATCTGCTCATAGAAGAGTTGAGCTAAAAAATAAAGGGAAATCACACTAAAATATCAAAAGTGAGATTGGAGGAGGAGAGTACAGGGAAATCAGGAAATGTGTTAGAGACAAGACCAAAAAGGGATTAAATCTTTTCCTATTTATTTACCTCAGTAGTAGGCACAAGAACCCAGCAGTTCCAAGATTCCAATGAGTAGAAAGTACCATCTGCTCAAGGCCTGCTTATAAAGTGGTACAGTATTTTAATGTAATCCCTAAGCATCCATCCTCTGTGTAATTGAAACCATCTCTATAGCTGTATTGCCTAACACAAATACCGTAGTGGTAAACAATTGTCATACGACAACATTTAGGGATTAACTACAAGCAAAGAGTCTGTATGCTCACTGTGGGTGATATTTTTTCATATTTTTGATCACAGGTCAGTAGACAGTTGAAGTAGCCAGAGATGACAATGGTTCACTGCAAGTACAGGTTTCTATATAAACACACTAAATACACACAGAAGTTATATAAAAGATATGTATGTGAAATAAGCATCAATAATGGATATAGTTTGCTCTCTGAGTAAAATTAGTTATAGCTAGGGATTCAAGTTTAAAGTAAGTATTTATTCATAATTCAAATTTCCAGATCCAATCATTAGTTCTAAAATAGATTGAGGACAAAAATTCATTTGCATGCTCCCATCTTTATCCCAGAAGCAATCACCAATTGATAACTATTTGCAGATGAGAAATTAGCTTTCTCCACATATCTCACTAGGAAAAACAATACTGTTCTTAAGGATTGATGCCATGCTAACAGGAAACAAACTCACTGGCATCATTGGAGGTTCTTTTTCTCATAATGTTGAGTCAGAGTCGGGGCTTTTTTGGTTTTTTTTTTGTTTGTTTTTTTAAAGCAAACAACAGCAACAACAAACTTTACAAGTCCTTTGCAGATACATTATGGCTCTCCATTTTCTGATTTTATGCTATTCCTGTGTGTGCAAAAATATCTGTCTCTGAGTGTGTTCATTTCTTGCACTTTTATTTGTCCTTTTTTCCTTCTGCTTGTTTGCTTTGAGTTTTTCAGACTTGGTTTTGGTTTTATTTAATTGCATTAAATAAACAAGATGCCGGTGTCTTTTCTAAGGAGAGACAGGAATCTGGCTGGCTGGGAGGGGAGCTACAGAGGATCTGGGAGAAGTGGGTGAAGGGGAAACCACTATGAGAATATATTTTGTGGGAAAAATTTTCAATTAAAAAAGAAAATTCATTTCTAAAAAGGTCTTAATATTGGTAACATTTCTAAAACAAACAGACAGAAAAGAAACAACCAACAGAAGAGCCACAGATGTTTCATTGCTTTAAAACTAAAACAAAACATCCTTGGTATTCATTACAATTCTCTAGCATATACGCTCTCCTCACATAACTGATTTCTTCTTTGTATCATTAGTATTTTCCTTGACTGGGTCAGCCACTCTGTCTTCCTTATGGAATATTCTTCATTCCCATCTCATGTTTTTCTTAGTGTTTTTTCTAATTGTTCCATATGGATTTCTGTTATTCAAAGTCTTTTTTCAGATGGTTCAGTGATGTCCCTGTCTAAACGTCCCTCTTTACACATCCCTATCACTTGCAGTCCCTTGTGAAACATTCTCTCTTTCAAAATCTTTTCATTAACACCCTGTATTGTCTTCATTAGTACCACAGTCCATTCTAAATGATCCCACTTGATTGTTTAGTCTCTTTTTACCAGCACATGCAACTCCTTAAGAGTGGTAGGTGGCGCCTACCTGCCTGAATCTCTGTCAGCTAAAACGAGAGAATGAATGGAGGAGGACTGCCAAAGTGAAGGGTAGATAATACAGATATTGACTGTTGTTATGGAAATATGATGAATAACAATTATAGTATAGATTGTACTGCAGTTGCCTTTTCTCTCGTTTTTGTTGATTGATTGTTTTTGTATTTGAATACTAACATATGGGAAAAATAACAGGTAATTTGTTCTAGACTATCTCATTTCCTCAAATTCCCCTCTTCCCTAACCTCCACTCCTCCTCCCCTTCTGCCCTCCCTACTCCCCTGACCTGCATGCTCCCAGTTGAGTCAGGGGGTCTTGTTTATTTCTCCTTCCCAGAGGGATCTATATATGTTTCTCTTAGGGTTAACCTTGTTACTTAGCTTCTTTGGCATCACGAACTATAGACTTGTTATCTTTTGCTTTACAGTTAGTATCCACACATGAGTGAGTACATACCATGTTCATATTTCTACGTCTGGGTTACCTCACTCAGGGTGTTTTTTTCCTAGTTTTATCTATTTGCTTGGAAAATTCAAGATGTCATTGTTTTTTTTTTACCACTGAGTAAACCTCTAATGTGTAAATGTGCCACATTTTCTTTATCTATTCTTTGGTTGAGTGGCATCCAGGTTTCTTCCAGATTCTGGCTATTACAAATAATGCTGTTATGAAAAAGTTGAACAGATGACTTTGTAGTATGATTGAGCATCTTTTGGGTATATGCCCAAGAGTGGTATTGCTAGGTCTTCAGGTAGATAGATTCCCAATTTTCTGAGATGCTACCATGCTGATTTCCAGAATGGTTGTACAAGTTTTCATTCCCACCAGCAATGGGGGAGTGTCCCCCGTTTTTAGAGACAGGGCTTTTCTTCTGTAGCTTTGGAGCCTTTCCTGGAACTAGCTCTTGTAGACCAGGCTGGCCTCGAACTCACAGAGATCCACCTGCCTCAGCCTTCTGAGTGCTGGGATTAAAGGTGTGCCTGAAACCTATTGGTGTTTTTGATCATAGCCATTCTGACAGGTGTAGGATGGTATCTCAGAGTCGTTTTGATTTGCATTCCCCTAATGACTAAGGATATTGAACATTTTCTTAAATGTCTTTCTGCCATTTGAGATGCTTCTGTAGAGAATTTTCTGTTTAGTTCTGTACCCCATTTTTAAACTCAATTCTTTGGAATTTTGATGTCTAATTTCTGGAGTTCTTTATATATTTTGGAGATCAGACCTTTGTCTGATGTGAGGTTGGTGAAGATCTTCTCCCATTCAGTAGGAATGAACTACTATATGAACTTTACCTATATGAACTTTACCAGTTGATATACAGAGATTCTTCATTGTTTGTGTAATAGTTGAGACCAAGATAAATTTTGCATCCCAGTTTTAAATACTTGGAAAACTTTTTCTTGCTTTTGACAATGTCTCAAATACTCCAGAATGTCTTAGAAGTCTCCATGAAGTCAAGGATGGCTTTGAACTTGATCACCCTCCCATCTTACACAGTGCTGTACAAAAGATTTGCACTTCTCTCTACACAAGGCGCTTCGAGAATACATTAGAAACATTTAGAAACACAACTCAAGATCTTTGTCTTCCAAAAATTACCCTTGAGTCCTCTAAAAATATATGATCATCAACAAAGCCAATTCATTCTGCTTGTACTTTTTAGTTGTTGAGACTAGGATCTGACAGAGATTCTAAGTAAATATTATTCTACCCAAGGTTTTAACAGAGTTTATTATGAGAAGCCAGAAAGAAGAAACGGACAGCCCCTTCCCCTTGTTGTTTAGAATGCCCTGGTTGCAAATTGTCTTTAACACTACAACTTCTCAGGTGTATGATGCAATCTTCCTTCAGTTGTAAGACTCTCTGGAATATTGTACATATGTTTTACTCATTCCAAAATTTTATACCTAAAAAGTGTTTTTTAAAAAAAACATCTAAGAAAGTGAAGAAGTGAAGATAGTGAATATCTGGGGAAAATTAAATTAAAGCTAAGTCCTAGGGGAGAAACAGATAAAAAATTTAAGAAGATGGGATGAAAGATGCCCTCCCACACACATCAAGTAAAGAAATTTCTTGATCTTATATGCAGTTCCTTATCTAGCTCTTTGACAATGAATAACCCATAGTTACTTCTGACAAAATTGGGGTGGGGGGAAGAAGCATTTGATCAAAATTCTTTTGTGTTGTCACAGACAGAAAATTGGTATTAAATTATCTGGAGTAACAAAACAAACACACAAATAAAACAATAAACAAAAAATCTGTCAGATTTGAATCTGTTTCTGATACCTCAATAGTAGCTTATAACACATATTCAGAGTGTAGACAACTCCATGGCCTGGAATCCCTGGCATCAACTATAACATCCCCATTAAGCAGTCTGAAAGTGTATGTTGATGACATTCTGATGAATGTAGATGAAGCATGCTTAAATGTTCTTTGGCGTAGACTCTTTTGATGCTGAGGAGGTCAGTATCTGTCCGTGGAAGAACAAGTTCTAAATGGCAATTAGTATAAAATGGCTCAACTCTCCTTGTTAATGGCTCTGCTCTCTTCACCCAGAAGCAAGGGTTAACTCTGATGTCTGCAAAGAATTCTCTTAACTGCAAATTTGCCAGCAAATCTGCGACATACACAGACCCAGGGTACCAGAGTGTGCAGAGGCACTTTGTATTAGCAGTGCTCTTCATATTCATGCTATGCTAATTAGGCAAGTACAGCAATCTGATGCAATGATGGTACTTAAACTGAGCTCTCTAATGGCAATAATGGGCCTCTGAGGGCACAAGCTAGTGCTCTGCCAATGCATTTAATACAAGTCTGAACAAGATAAAGGTCAGAAGGGTGTCAATGGAACAATAAGAGCTTCCAAGTAGGAGGCTCAAAATAAGCCCAATTCTGCCTTCTCTGATAAAAGCTCTGGACTTGACTTTCACTATTAAGTATTTTGCAACTATTAATTATGCTGTGTCTACCTCTATTGAGATAATCATCTCGATTTCAATTTTCTGACTTGTACATGTGAATAAAATACCCATAGAAGCTATAATTTCCATGTTAACTTAACTTTACTAATAAAAAGATGTCTTGAAATCTGGGATTCAGAGGATATTTGAAGCATATTCCTTAATAATTTTCCATTTCAATAATTATTTCAGTGGAAAACGAAGGAGATTCATCCCTTCCCAGGTTTCCTTACATTTGGCAAGTTCCCTTGTGGTATAATCATCAAAGCAAGTGGCTCATACATGGATCCAATCTGATTTCACTGTGCAGTTTTGATTCTAGCTCGTTGAACAATTCATTTGCCTTTTGTTTTATAACGGCAACTGCCCTAACTAAATTGGTAGATTCACACCTTTGACCTTACTCTCTCTTTTTTGTTGTTGTTCTTCTCCTTACTCTATGGGCTTTATATAAAAGGATATTGTTGTTGGTATTTTATTTTCCACTTATTTTTTGTCCCATTTTTTCATGGTTCAATTAAGATATCTCCTCTCTACCAAGTGCTCAAACCTCCAACATTGTGATTGCTTTAGTTTAAAAGCAACACTCCACTCTTACCTCATTGTACTTACAACTAATAGATACTATACAGAGCAAAATCGACTTTATTGCGAGGCATTTTTCAAATAGTAATATTCGTTACTTTGGAAATTTTCGTATTATAGTTGAGCAACAGAGAATACCACAGCAAAACTAATGATACACTATTATAATTGTGATTTCAAATTATTTTTAATTTGATCAATTATATTTTCCTGTTCTCTAAACCTCAGATACAATTCATCATCATTTCCTTAAAGTGGCACTGTTTATCAGTTCCACTGAATCAGCTTTGTATTTAATAGACCTTGCTTGGAAATACAGAAATAGCTGTTGGAATTGTACCCTCTGAAATAAAAGCTTTTTAAACTGGGAGACTTGTTCCCTTTCAAGCATGAATTCATAGTCCAACTACCAAAAGTACAACAAAGATGTCAAAGTCCAGCTATAAAAAATAAATGTGAGGGTGCTGAGCCCTGCTACAATGCAATTTCAGAGTGGACATGGGGATTTATGTATCCCTAAACCTGTGTAATCATGATAAGTTGAGCTTTAAATGAAGCCAGCCAGGTTTTCTCCAGAGCTTTCCTGTGTGCTACTTTCTCAGTTTCCCATCTAGAACTGGGGAAATGTTTCATCAAATTCTCTTTCCTTTGCATTTCTAAAGCAGGACACTTACTTTAAGTACCAGTCTTGTGAGAAGCATTTATAGTAAATGGGATTAAAAATCTAATCACATAGCTCTATACTTGGCTCCTATCTGCATAGCTTTATAGAAAAGCTTTGCATTCCAAATGCACAAAAATATATTATGATAGTAGTTCATGGAATGTATCTGTATTTCTTATTTTATCCAGTCCTCTCCAGGTATAACTTTTCAAGATAATTTTTTTTAACAAGCACCGATTTTATTTACTTATTTATTTATTTATTTATTTATTTTTATTTCTTTATTTATTTTGTGCCAGGGACATACACATTCATTAAGCTTTAAATTGTTGTGATATATTTTAAAGATGGCAGTGAGTGAATAATACTGGTGCTAGCAATAAACACACAAAATGATGTCCTCCCGAGTCAAGATGACAATCACCACTGAAACTCTCAGCTGTCTTTATGAATATTTCTACTTTAAACTATTGTGGGAAATAGACATATTCCTACCTAAGTATTAAGGGATATAAAGTAGTCACTGCAGAAGGCAGAAAAGCTTGAGATGGAGTTCTCCATCTGTGGAAAAAAAAAGATGTCTTTGGGACATCTTAATTCCTTTACCAATGACATTCCGTGAGTATAGAATGAGTGAAAGGTGGTTTATTTAAACTGTAAGATACACAGACAAAACTGCATTCACTGAAGGAGAAAAACATAGTATAAAAAAATTCCTTTTCAATTGAGGGGCATCTAGATTGTTTCCAGATTCTTGCTATTACAAATAATGCTGCTATGAATATAATTGAGCGCATGTCCTTGTGGTATGATTGGACATCCTTTGGGCATATACCCAACAGTGGTATTGCTAAATATTGATGTAGATTGTTTCATAATTTACACAATGAAGTACTACATAGTGGTAAAAAATGACATCTTGAAATCTGCAGGCAAATGGATGGAGTTATAGAAAACATATTGAGTGAAGTAATCCAGACCCAGAAAGAAAAACACAATATGTATTAAGTGCCTTCTAGACATAAAGCAAAGAAAAACCAACCTTTTGTCCACAACCCCAGAGAACCTAGACAACAAAGAGGACCCTAAGAGAGACAGACATAAATCTACAAGAAAAGGAGAAAAAAAAGACAAGATCTCCTGAGTAAATTGGGAGTGTGGGAGTCGTGGGAGAGTGTAGAAGGGAAGAAAGAAGAAGGGAGGGGAGCAGAAAAATGTATAGCTCAATAAAAAAAACAACTCCTCATAGAAAGACAGCTTGCAACAAACATATGCTAGATCATTATAAACAAAAACCCCTAGACCATACAGTAATGGTGTAGGAGGTTCTTCTGTATTTGTGTTGCTTTCATTGGTTGAATAAGGAAACTGCCTTGGCCTTTTGATAGGGCGGAACATAGATAGGTGTGAAGACAGAACTGAATTCTGGGAGGAAGAAGGCAGTGTGGAAGATGCCATGAAGCTCCTGCCTGAGACTGATGCTGGTTAGAATCTTTCCCAGTAACCCCCAACCTTGTGGTGTTACACAGATTGGTAGAAATGGGTTAGATCAGGATGCGAGAGTTGGCAAAGAAGAGGCTAGATATAATGGCCCAGGCAGTAATTTAATTAATACAATTTCTGTGTGGTTATTTCAGGGATTAAGCTAGCCAAATGGCAGGACGCAGCCGCTCCTCATACAACACAGTAATAATGAACTCTTTCAACTTCTCGACTTTGTCCTAAGCCACAGATACATCACTATGAGCTGGCACTGTTATTAATCATATTATCAATTTTCTATTTTACTTATTTTTATAAACAGAAAATATCAATGGCAGTGAGGTTTATTCATGTACCTAGGATCACACATTGGAGTTGTAGGTCTATCTACAGCCAGACTAGAAACAATACAGTCCCAGGCCAGCATCACCCATACATGGCTGAGTCCATTTCGCTACATCTCCAGTGTGCTCTTGTTCATTTGTGAGAACAAAAACAAATCACCCTTCATCTCCTCCACTGGGTTTACCTGTTATCTCTCTGCGGTTAATCAGTTTGGTTGTTGTTACATCTGTATCTAATTTATATTATTTCCTAATCATTTAATGACCATCTCTTACAATTCTCTGGAATGTGTCTAACCACGTACTGATTCATAGTCAGAAAGCCATATGTACTGAGGCATTTATACAGGAATATGAGGCAATAAGTTGATATTCATTACTGCAATCCCCCCAAAAATCGAGAAATCTCTTCTATTCCCCCCAATAAACGACTCTTCATTTCTGAACTCTCTAGTCTTTGTGGATTCTGAGAATATTATCTCTTCATTAGTTTGTAATTCTACTTACACATCAACACACAGTGAATAGCTAGCAATCACACTGAGAAGACGATATAATATAACACAGGCAGTTGTCAGCAGAGTTTCAAAGGGAAATCAGTTGTTGAGTGGGTACACAGTTTTACAGTGTAGTAGCGTATTACAGGGGGTTGTGTAATAAAGTCAATGATTTGATGAGAAAATCAACTAGACAAAAAGTTTCCCCAGAAGAGACCTCAAATCATTTATACTATTCTATTACCTACATGGCTTGATTTTAAAAATGTCTCTTGATAGAATCACCTGATGAATATGGGAATAAGAAACATTTCTTTTCATAAGTGCAACATGCAGCACTTTGATTGTATTTAAGGGTCATATTTTATATTCACGCTCTGTTCCAGAAAACTATGTACAGTTAAATTGCATGTATAAAATATACATTTTATGCATTATCTGGCACATTCATAAACACAAAGGTAATCATTATATGAAATCACTTGGTTCACCTACTTATTGAATCATAACTGCAAATGAACATATATTCTCCATTTATGAGTTTTTATATGTACCCTTTGCAAGCTTTTGGTCCTAAAGGCCCTAGAGTTTTCAAAGAAATGCAGGTTCTTGCCATTCCTCTTTGTTAGAATTAATTGACATGTTCTTTTGCTGAAATACTATATACCTTGACTATAAGACACAGAGAAATCAGCTAGAACTAAAGTGCATGCTTTTTCCCCTGTTGGCTAAATTCTATTGTTCTGAAAGGCGCCGCACAAGCTGCTAGAGAAGAAAAGTCTTCAACAGTCCTATTTATCTGTGAACCACTAAAACTGCAATATTAACCTGCCAGACAACATATCTCCACTTGAGGTGATACATTTTTCTGAAAATGTCGCTTGACCCCCAAGGAGACTACATTTTTGCTGCACCTCACAGGCCAGTTAAGAATATCACTTAACACTATGTACTTAATCTGCTCTCCTACTGTGTTTTTTAACCTTCCTTTAAGAGAACCATGTTAGCTACCTTATCAAGCTGTGGATTTCCCACACAATCAGCTTGAACTAATAAGCTAATGCTTAACTTCCTTAAGTTATGGACTTTTCCACACACCTCCCCGCAGAGTAATGTGTTTGTGTATGCATGTGTTGTGATAATCTTTCGATGAAAGCAGATTTGAAGCAACGTTAAACCAACCAATATCTACCACAAATGTTGGTATATACTTATATATACCACATGTAGATATAAGATGATAGGGTCAGCTGTTTTGTTTGCTATTCTGGGTTAGATGAGTCTAGTAACTTCTTCTCTTCTAAAACACAGGCAAAGGTCTGCAATAAAACAACCCTTGCTCCTTTCCCATACTGTAATTTCGGTGTTGTTCAGAAAATACAGAACAAAGCCTTTGTTAAGGACAGGCATTGGGGGACATCAAACACACACACCATGCTCACACATACCACACATACACAGACATCAGACACAGGCAAAAACACACAGAACAAATCACACACATACAACAAACAGAGATCAGGCATACTAGCAACCACAAAATACAGTCAGAGAGAAGACGGGAAAGGTGGAGAATTCACATCTGTGCTCACTCTTGGTCAAACTAATCTAAGAGGAGGTTCCTCTATGTTCATTCCTCAACTCATCACTGATGCACGTGTTAGTGCAACATTCATCACTGATGTACATGTTAGTGTAACAGTAGCACAGGTATTATGGGGGCAGACAACTTCTCATTGAAAAATAGAAGGGCTCCTCCTGATTAGAGAACACCTGGCAATGTAAACCTGATCAAAACTCATTGTTCTGAGGAGGACTTAGACCCTATGATGAAATCCACTACTAATGCTTAGTTAAATAGTTGTGGTGCCAAGCTGCCTTCTAAAAACCTTTCTATAAGCCCTGACTCTGACAACTAACTCACCTACCTGATGTATCAATATATTTGGAAAGTGATTGATGACTTTATCTGCCCAGTTATTGAAGAAGCAGACATACTGAAACACGGATTTGAAGTGAACTAAATCTCGGTTTCCACATTAGCATTAACAATATTTGACTAAAGAATAAAATGTCTCTTATCCCTGCTGCTTTAAATGATATATTTCTTGTATCAACAGATGACTTTGAAGTGAGAGGGGAGTGCTAATTCTCTGCCTTGGACTTACTGTTTTCCCTAGAAGAAAACCAAGCAGCTAATCTGTCTAAACTATTCACTTTTGGGATCTGTTACTTAACCCTTAATTCCCATGCAGATAACCAGAACCCCAGGTAAGTCTCTGCCCTCAGACGGTCAAATTCCTCAGAGTTCATCTAATTATTCCCTGAAAGTCCCCTCTCTACTTATCACCATATCCCAGCCCACGGCTCTGGTGGAAGCCCCTCCTTTACCAGAGGCCAGGAGGCTCTCCAGAACCCCAGCAGAGTTACCCTGCTTGGACCAGAGGATATAGATGACCACCAGAACCACAGGCCACTCATATTACAATTGACATTTTAAATTTTCCAAAACAATGACCACAAATACACACACACACACACACACACACACACACACCATATAAAACAAAACAAAACAGACCTTACTTTGTGCAATATCAATATGAATAGATCTAAGTTATCAGAGTTTAATTAATTAACCCAGAATCCTTCCCAAAAGCTTAAATTTCAGTTACTTCTGTATACTACAAATGAAGTCAAAGGGAAAGTTCACTATGCTGTAGTGAATTCATTGGTCACAACAGTATACGGTCATCACCGTCATGAAGCATAGTGACTGTAATGACCTGCAGAAGACATGAGTCCACTGTATACCAATGAAAAGCAGACTGATATAGCTGATATTTAATTCTTTTGACAATGTCACTGTGGCTGTTACAATTTCCACTTAAAGAAGCAGGAAGGACACCAGACCCTCCCCTAAGATTCCTGACACCTCTGCTTCTTGACCTAGCTACCTAGCTGCATGTGTGTTTCTGGACTACCAGAGTATAGAGGAGGTGCAAAGTCCAATGAATGAGTGCTGAAAGACATTTGAGCAGAAAATATAAACATATAATGTAGTAGACGGGGCATCTCCACATGCTTTTACGTAATTCCAATAGACTTATTGAATCATCAAGCTGGCTGTAGATGGAATCTTCCTTTGGTCTTTAGCTCTTCATCTTAGTGAACTCATATTTATTGATATTTTTCAGGAAACTCACACTATACTTCTTTTACTAAAATAGTAAAAGAATAGTAAAAAAATAGTAAAAGAATAGTAAAATGGTTTCTTTTGATCTAATTTCTGGGCATTGTAAGTATTTAATAATATAAATTGATTTTGTTAGCATCACAGTTTAGAATGTCATATCATGAATTAGTAATTTATTCATTTTTGCTAATGATTAGTATCATTTGAAAAGTTATATTTCATCTCTCTTGTTACCCACTGATAGAAATTTAGGTTATTCAGAAACTTGACATCTTAAAAGAAATGTCACTAAGAGCTCTGTTGGGCTCTAAAAGTAAAATCCTTTAATTCTCAATATTTATATTTCATAGTAGAATGAACACATGTGTGTTTTATATTAAAATTCCGTATATATTTTATTTGCCAACAGGTTTGTAATATTATCATCAATATCATGTAATGGAACATTTTGTAGCTACTTGATCTTAATCCAAAGCTTAGAATCGATTTCTCTGCTTAACTATTAAGATTATTTTGAGCTGGATAGTGGTATATCATGGGTATGAACTCCTAGGTATTATCCAGGGAGTTGCCCATAAGACTGTGTTTCTCTTCAATGTTGAACACTTTGGAAAAGGCACTTGCATTCGCCTGCACTCGGATCATGGCAGTTTGAAGTACACAGTGCGTTTTCATTTTCCAGAGCCTCTAAAATGGCTGGAATTTGCATTACAATGCAGAGACAGTACTGTCTGCTTTATGTTAAGATTGGGCCACCCCTGTACCTTGCTTTAAATTACATTCTAGTTTGTAAAATATAATGATGGTTTCTCACATTGTGCCTGACTCTCAGATTCCACTTTTACAAGTATATTCCATTCTCTATTTTAAGCTAAGAGGGTGACTCTGGACCTGGGTAGTTGAATAAATGGCACTATCTGTCTAACACCATCTACATAGCATAGACAATGTATGTCTTATTCCCAAGAGTACAAAAAGGTATACCCTAGAAGTTGATTATAGTTAACGAGATTGTAAGGTCCTGCGGGAGTCTTAAAGTCATAATAGGGAAGCCAAGCATGTTCACGAACTTATCAGATATTCCAAATCAAAAAAGGATACGACTCTCTTACCTGGACTCCAAATGGGTTTAGACACCAAGCGCTGTGATGGCAATCACTGTACTTATCTGTCTTCTGACCACTCTGTTTGTGCAGCAAGATATTGTCCCCTGGACTTGAGTTCAACTTGGTCCCTGCTATTGGTTTTTCCTACTCAGCTGTTCTCTGCTGATCCTACATTTGTCTCATCAGGACTGCCGTCCATACATCTGCCAATTCTTACATCCAGACCCTTTTTTGCTCCCTTTGCTCTGTTACTGGACTTGGTTGTACAGCTCTGTTCTCACACCCGTCACCAGCTGTGGCTTGATTTATTACCATGGCTTCTCCAGCTTGTTTGTTGGCACTAGGTATAGGTCCTTATCAGTACAGACTCGATTTTACATCTGCATCGGTTTTACTGCTCACCTGGATTTTTGAAACCTCTCAAACTCTGCTGTAATCCATTAATCTTTATAGACAGTGTATAATACACATGCATGTATATACATGCACACACATATGTATAAAATATATACATATAGTCCTATACATACTCACACACAATCACAGACACACTTGCACAAATAATATGTATATACTGTGTAAATATATATATATATATTTATATATATATATATATCCTACATGTATCAATGTGTAATGTATGTTCTGAGAGTTATTATTAGTTCCAGAGAGTGGAATAAAAAAACCTGTGTTCTTTCTCCTTAGCTGGGGTTACCAAGGAAAGCTTGACTATCTGGCAGATTGCATCACTGAAAACACCACACATTGTGAATTTATTGTTGTTCTATAAATTCTTACAGTCTGACATGACAAAAATGTGTTTATGTTTGTTTCTGTCAGAATGTACTCAGTAGTTAGAGGTTCCCTCGCGAGTCTTAGAAGGAGTAAGGTATTTTTGAGCAAAAACATCTTTTTATTTCCTTTACGGTTGTACAGTTACTTGACACATCTATATGCTAGCAATAGTAGTTTAATAAAGCTTCATCTATGGGAATACTTAAACATTTTTAAAATAGAATTTGGCTTGGGACATATTTGTGTAATAAAACTGCACAGGCTAGGATGAAACTGAGGACTTTATCATTTGTTTTAATTGTCTACACTAGAGATAAACGAAGCCAAGAGTGCATTATCTATGTATTGAAGCCAAGTTATTGTCTAAAATTAAATTTTTATCTACAATGAGCCATTTAGAACAATGATTGTCTGAAGACGAGAAAGCAGAATAAGTGCAAGTATAAATGTCCTTCCACATTTTAAATACCCTGGCTGATTAAAGCCATGAAAAGACACTAAATCTTCAGAAGGCTTGTCCTGTCACTGTTCCCATGGGATGCCACCATTAATCCAAAAAGGGTTGGAGTTGACAAGGGTAAAAAAATTCTACTAAGTGAGAAGAGGTGTGAAACTTGGGTGTTTCTAGATGTGTTTGTCATAGTTTCAGAGATCTCAGATAGTTTTTCATATTTCTGCATGGTAGTTCTTAAATAGGTTAGCTCATGAGTTTAATTAGATCATATGACAACATTAGGAGTTCACATATTATCTAACTGAAAACATGTTATGATCTCAATTTTGTTCAATTTTAATGCAGAGTTATTTTCAATGTGTGAATGGCACTCAGGCCATCATTAAATAAGCTCTGAAGCCCACCTTCCTAATAATGCATGACCAATTTTCAATACTAGTTTGGCTAAAACTTTTAAACTCATGAACAAATTTAAGCCCTAAAAGCCTAGGGATGGGGTAGAAGAAAGGGGAGAAGGGGAAGAGAAGGGTCGAGGAGAACTTGAGGGAATGGGATAGTCAAGATGGAGGAAGGAGAGATATGAGAGCAAGGAAAGAGATATCTTGATTGAGGGAGCTGTTTTGGGGTTAGGAAGAAACTTGGCTCTAGAAAATTTCCCAGGAATCCATAAGGATGACCCCAGCTAAGAGCCTAAGCAATAGAGGAGAGGGCGCCCAAATTGGCCTTGACCTGTAGTCAGACTGATGAATAGCTTAAATACCACCATAGAACCTTCATCCAATAACAGATGAAACAGAGGCAGAGACCCACATTGGAGCACTGGACTGAGCTCCCAAGGTCCAGTTGAAGTGTAGAAGGAATGAGAATATGAACAAAGAGGTCAAGACTATGAAGGGTTCATCCACTGAAAAAGTTTACCTGAGCTAATGGGAGCTCACCAACTCCAGCTGTACTGGGAAGGAATAAGCATAGGACCAAACTAGTCCCTCTGAATGTTGTATGGCTGGGGCAGACGGAGGGGCCATGGGCAGTGACACTGGGATTTATCTCTACTGCATGTACTGACATTTTGGGATCCTATTCTCTTTGAAGTTATACCTTGCTCAGCCTAGATGTAGTAGGGAGGGCCTTGGACCTTCCACAAAGCAAGGTGCCTTATCCTTGCTTAGGATTGGAGGGGGGTGGGGTGGGAGGGTGTGTGGAGGGAATAGGGTAGGGCAGGGAGTGGGAATTTGGATTGGTAATTTTTTTAAAAAAAAATCTAATAAAAATATCTCATCTGTTACCCTACAATAAAGGCTTCTTTTACTGTATCTCAACTTAATAAAATTTGACTAAGATTTTTTTTGAAAAAAAAAAAAGCTTAAGGGGCGTATTGTCTCATAAATACTGAAAGTATGTTTCAGGTGGCATGAAGACACAACAATTTCCATTTTTATTTGTATATGGAACAGTTTCTTCTCCAGATGAAAGTATCCCTCTTCCACGTACACTTCTTCCAACTCGAATCTTTGCTCTCCAAAACATGTTCTTATCTGAGTACAACTGGTCCAGCATGGCTGGAGTTTGTGGTAAGAAGAACATTCATGTTCTGGGTCTGGAAACGCCTAAACATCAGCCCAGCCCTCCAGGTCTGTGCAGAGATTGTCAAGCTGGAACCACTAGCGGAATTTTGACAAACCCATGACGAAATTAAACAAATGAGTCCAAACGGAGTTAAGTGAACTCTAACTGGCATGCTTGCTGTCAGTTCTTCGTGCTGAGAGGCAACTCCCATCATTTGTAACCATGTGTTTTCTTGGGTGTTTTGTTTATTTAAAACCACGATTCACTTTATTTTAAAAAAATTAATAATGGTGAATAGAGGGTGGTAGTTGTCTCACTGTTCCTTTTGACATTGATAAGTGTGGGCATTCTTGCTTTAGAGAATCTAGAAACACGGGAACCACGCTATGCACAAAAAGGGGTCCTGGGATATGAATACTTTTCTTTAAAATAAAGAGAATTCTAATATTATAAATGATCGTACTAGTGTATAGTGATGATAATTAAATGCTCCTATTTATCTCCCATTGCCCAGCAGTTTTATTGTTATGTCTCTGTTCATGTCACCATGGAGAGGAGTCTGGAACAAAATAGGTAAGAAATGTAGACTTGTGTTCACCCTCCTTCAGTACCTCTGACGACACAGAGTAAGGCACTGTGCTACGGACGGACGAGTGTGACGTTGACTTACTTATTGAGAAAGACTCAACGGCGTGATAGAGATCTTCCCACGCTTTGCTCTTTTCAATAATCAGTGACATGCTACCTTTAACAATTTGTCGGACTGCTTTAACCATGCTCAAAAGTGTCCTACTCAATCACTCCAAGCAAGGAAACAAACAAAAATAAACTTTTATTCCAGCATTCAGTTTTAAATTATGAAATTCAGTGCCGGGCAGTAATTTAAAGACATTGATTGCAGTGTAAAACCTGCTTTTTTCCCTTCATCTTCATGTCAGTTGAAAAGTATTTGAATACAATTTAGATTTTATTCTACAATAGTTCTCCATAATTATGCTCCTACTAATTAAGGCTTTTATGGTCTGGATTTAATTCAGCTTTCCAGACTATTTTCTATCAGGTTTTTATCTGTGAGCTGTCAAAAGAAACAGCTCTACTCCTATTTCCCCTCACATAAAAGTCAGAAACTAGTCCCAAGACTTCACCACAATTAAGCACGTGAATGCGAAGACAGATACTATAATGGAGAGCAAATTAGTTTTCCCCTCGGTGACAACAAGTACTTGAGATTCTAGGACAATCTTTCACATAGCAAAACAACCAGGGCGGGCCCTTCAGTGGCTACACAAACAAGCACAAGAGGCAGATAGATATTCCAATCAAGAGCACTGTGTGTATTACATTTACAATTTGATTTGTATTCCTAATTTAAGTTATTCAGTGTGAAATAATATATTTTTAGGTGCTGCCATGCACTTTTGTCTGTAAAACTATTTGTATGCAATTAACTACCATTTCCTCCTGATGACTTATTCTTTATTTTCACATATGCAGTTGGGGGTTTAGTTTCTACTCACTAAAAGACAACACCGTTGAAAAGGGAAGGGAAGGAAAAAGCAGGAATTCGATATTGAGTTAGTTATATTCTCTTAATCACACACTTCATAGGAAGACAATTTTATACTTTAAAGACTAGTAAACTATTCAAGTACTATAATTATAACCACAATGTATAGCAGCTGTGTATTTTTCTTCCCCGTTCTTATCTTTCTGTAGTCTTAAAACTTGTTTATTACTATTAAATTTTTTTTTCTTTTTTTTTGTTCTTTTTTTTTTTTCCTCATGGTTTATTTTTTTTTATATTTAAAAATTTCCATCTCCTTCCCTCCTCCTCCCCCCTCCCTCCCCTCCTTCTCCCCCTTCTCTCCCCTCCTTCTCCCCCTTCCCTCCCCTCCCCTCCACCCATACCTCCCCTCCCTCCCTCTCAAGGCCAAGGAGCCATCAGGGTTCCCCACTCTATGCTAAGACCAAGGTCCTCCCAACTCCCCCCAGGTCCAGGAAGGTGATCGACCAAGCTGAGAAGGCTCCCACAGAGCCCGTCCATGAAGAACAATCAGAGCCCAGAGCCATTGTCCTTTGCTTCTCAGTCAGCCCCCGCTGTTGGCCACACTCAGCAGTTTCCTTCACTCCCCTGTCTTCCTCTCGTTTCCCCTTCTACCCTCTACTTAGATCCCCATGCTTCCAATTTACTCAGAAGATCTTGTCTTTTCTCCTCCTATTTAGATTTAAGTATAGCTCTCTTAGGGTCCTCATTGTTGTCTAGGTTCTCTGGGGTTGTGGATTGAAGGCTGGTTTTTCTTTGCTTTATGTCTAAAATCCACTTATGAGTGAATACATATTACATTTGTCTTTCTGGGTTTGGGTTACCTCATTCAAAATGTTTTTTTCTAGATCCATCCATTTGTTTGAAAATTTCAAGATGTCATTGCTTTTTATTTCTGTGTACTACTCCATTGTGTAAGTATACCACATTTTCTTTATCCATTCTTCTGTTGAGGTACATCTAGGTTGTTTCCAACTTCTGACTATTACGAATAATACTACTATGAACAAAGCTGAACACCTGCCTTTGTGGTATGATTGAGCTTCCTTTGGGTATAACCCCAAAATGGTTATTACTGGGTCTCGAGGAAGTTTGTTTCCTAGTTTTCTGAGAAATTGCTATACTGATTTCCAAAGCATCTGTACAAGTTTTCACCCCCACCAGCAATGGAGGTGTGTTCCCCTTACCCCACATCCTCTCCAGCATAGCAGATGAATCTCAAATGGCTGCAAAACACCCAAGGAAATGTTCAATATTTAGTCAGCAGAGAAATGCAAATCAAATAAACTCTGAGATTCCATCTTACACCTGTCCGAATGGCCAACAACTGTGTATTAACTTCAAGCAATGATACATCATGTTAATGGTTGGCTCTGAGACCAACTGGTGTAGTGTTTGATTAATCACCTAGTCTTAAGCATCATAAATATGGTATCTGATTTGTTTTGATATTGAATTAATCAGAGTCACTGCTGGGTTGTCTGCCATGAATAGCACTCTCATGAATTTAAACAAAGGGAATATGATTCATAAAGCACACCACCACTGGAACACAAGGCAATATAGAGAGGGAGAAATAAAAACAAGAGAATGAAAGCATGTCTAGAGAGAAATGATGTTCACACACTAAAAAACCCCAGCCTTAACTCTGCTGTAGCCCAACCTTGTGGTTGTGAAAAGACCTCTATAAATTTATGAGCTGTGGTGATTTGCTAAGTGCGAGATCTATTAACTGTCAAAATACCTCATAAGGCAAAGTTCATTATTATTATCTCATGTTGGAGTCTCACTGTCTCTACTGCAGGATGTGATTCTGTTTCACTAACATTGACTAAGGTGTCTTATATGCCTACTCTGAAAATGGCTGCATTCTAAATAAATAAATAAATGAATGAATAAATAAAAAAAACAAAGTTACCTGTGGGACATAGGATTGGTCAAAAATAGTTCTAACATTTTGAATTCTATTATTTATTGGTGACCTTAATAATTAAATGACTGACCTGAAGTCAATGAGTACTTTTTAATTTTTTTGTAAACAACTTTTTCCTAGATCAATAGAATGTAGAAATAGGAAGCTACACCAGCATTGCATGCACTATCTGTAAAATGAAGGCAATTGCTACTGATTCATAGAATTATGGGATGATTTATAAACAGTAATGTTCATGAGGCACCTGAAATGGATTTGGCATATTCTCTCCAGTATTCTTTTTTGTTTCTTTTCAGTTTTCAACTTTAGGTATTACAATCCAAAGTTAGAAAATGAATGGTACATCATGTTTGGGTATTGGCTTTGAGGCTAGCTCTGTGTACTGTTTATTAATGACCTGGTTTTAGTATCAAGACTATGCTATCCAATTTTATTTGATATTAAATTAATCAAAGCCACTGCTGGTTTGTCTGACACAAATGCAACTCCATACAAATTTAACCAAATGCAAAAGATTCATGAAACACCAGGCAGAAGATGTAGTAATGTTCTGAAACCACAACAGCACTTTTTATAGCACTGTTTTCAGAGCAGCTTAAGGTTTTCAGAATGGTCGAGAGGAAGATAGAGTTTTGACATGTTCCCCACCCCTGTACATGCAATGAATCCCCACTACCAGTATTCTCCGTTGAGTATCAGGCTTGTCACAGCTGATGAGCCTAGACAAGTCATCCCCCTAATCACACAAAGTCCATCGCTTATAGTGAGATTTGCTCCAGGCATTGCACATTCTGTTGTTTTTGACAAATTAGAAATGGCATAAATCCATCATTGTCACATCAGACAGAATAGTTTCAAAAATAGCATCAGAAGTCCTCTCTGCTAATCGTATCTATCCCTTCTTCCCCTTTTAATGGTAGTCAGCGCTCTTTTATCTGTTTTTATAGTTTTTGCTTCTAAAAGAGTCAATGGTGGAATATGTAACATGTAGGCTTTCATATGACATCATTTCGCTTAGTGATGAATTTAAGTCGACAAATCTTGTGGTTGACATCTCATTTTTTTCTTAAAATGGATGTAGTCTATTGTTTGCATGTGCAAAGCTATCATTCACCTGATGAAGCTACAACTTCAATGTTTTTGAAATTTGCAGCTGTAAATAAATATATGAATATAGGAATACAGAATTTGGTGTAAACAGAGCTTTTTAATTTCTTTCGGTAAAAAACAGGTCTTGAGTAGTGTACCATAAGGGAAAGATTATATTAATTTTGTCATAAAATCACATCACTTTGCCTTCTCATCAGCAATTTTATTCACAGCAGAATTTTAATACCACACTTGAATATATGTAAATGGAAGTGACAAAGAGATATTGAAAATAAACTAAATATAACAGAGACATATACAAAATGAATAGAAATGCCTGCTGTGGTTGGAATGATACGTGTCTCGTCGATTTACATATCTGAATACTTGTTTCCAGGAGACGGAAGTGTTGGGAGATGTTGTGGAACCTGTAAGAAGTAGAATCTTGCTGGAGGTAGTCCATCACCGAGGGTGGGATTTGAGTGTTCATAGCCATGCTTACTTCTTGTTCTCTGTTCTGCACCGCTTCTCATGCTCAGATAAAACGTGATTATCCTGCCTCCTCCTCCTGCTGCCCTGCCTTTTCCACCATTATCGAATCTGATTCTGTGGAAGTACAAGTAGAAAAATCCCTTTCTCCCCTAAGTCAACAAAGAGTAACTATCACATCACCAAAGCTATATTACAGAAATAACATTTAAGTAAAAATTTGGCTTTCTTTCTTTTTGAGGTTAAGATTCTGTTTTGGGGTATATGCAGAAGAGCAAATAAGTAGAACTTATAAAGGAATTCATACCAAAGAGACTAGGATGTGCCCAATATTTACAGCACAGTCTGTACATCTGAAGCTCAGGGAACAAGGCAGAAGATGAAGTAAAGACACAGTAAGATCCTGAGGACTTGGGATGTCTGCTGTGAGGTAATGTCTAATACAAATGACAAACACACTGCACCAATGAAATCTCAAAAATATGGCTGCCTAAACAAGACCTACACAGTGGCAATAACAGTTGACCTCCCAATGTGGATGGATAGACTCTCTCAAGGCTCTACCCCTGAATGAAGAGCTACATATAAGCTATTAATTCTTGCTGAGAGAATGGATCTTCTCCAGGGACAAGTCCCTGAATAGGTCCACATTAGCCAGCCTTATACAAATCCACAGAAGAGCAATACAAAATGAATTCAGTAGGTTGTAATGAATTTATAATTATATATTACAAATGTCTATGCTATGGTATATACTGATATTTGAAGAAAAGGTTATAATTCTAATAGGGAGCAAGGTGGATTTAAGAGGACTTATAGGAAAATAGGTAAGGGTTAAAATGGTAAACATAATTCTCATATATAAAATCACCAAAATATTTAGTTGAAACAAAAAATAAATTTCTTTGACAATACTGTCTAAAGTATTTTCTGGTTTTACAACTTTGTTTATTAAATACTACATAAGTCTGAGATAAAAGGAAAAAGTTTTTACATAGAAGATGTAGAGATGCTTTGTATATATTTCCAAAGAAGGACTTTAGAAAGCTGATTCTACAGCCCAGTCCAGAATGAGGCAGTAATCTGGTGAGAGTCTGAAACGTCTTGCATGTTACTTATGTGATGCTGACATCTGACATTTTCTTTAAATATTACTACTTATTATTATTATTATTGTTATAATTTTTATTATTAAATATTGCAGTTCAGTGTTCTCAGATTCTATGGGGATCTTGCCCGTTCTACTGTTTGTGAGCCAATTCAGCTTCTGTGAACTTTAAATAATGAATAGCTCTGAGAGTAATATTTTCCATCTAGAGTTTCAAATTATATTCAGTGGAATCTGGATATTGTTCATTGGGTATTGACCAGTCTTCAGAGTTTGTTTTAGATTAAAATGAATGCAAATGACTTATCTCATTATTATCTTTATGGTACATTTAATTATTGTTTGAACTGGTTGACACATCTTACATATTCACTAATTAATGGATGTAAAACATGTGACACATGTATCTTTATATTTATAGAAAAATAATAATTTTAGTCCTTTATATGTGTGTCTTTATGATATATATGACTATATATGTATATAATGGCTCCTCTAAATATTTGGGTAAAATGTATATTTGCATAAGATATGGAAAGAGGCAAGGGAATTCACGTTTTGTTGCTTAGGGCAGAGTGTTCATATAATAGGACTTATTATATAGTGGACATATAAAAGTCTAGTAACTGAAGACTGTTTACCATTTTAAGAATTAAGTTTTAAATTGTGGTGCTGTCACATGCTTTTAATCCCAGCACTCAGGAGGCAGAGACAGTCAGATTTCTGTGAGTTCCAGTCCAGCCTGGTCTACAAGAGCTAGTTCCAAGACTGACTCCAAATCTACAGAGAAATCCTGTCTCAAAGAAAAAAAGAAAAGAAAACAAAACAACAAAAATTAATTAAATTTTATTTAAATAGTATGGACTGTTAACAGTTCTAAATTTCTAAATTTAACCACATAATCTGTATGCTTGACTTCTTGTTCAGTCTTTTATTATAAGACATAAATATATGAATTCTAGAATTTGATGCTGAAGAGATAGAGCAAGGCAGAAACAAGAGGATTGCTGGGCTTGTTGGCCAGGCCATCTGGTGGGAAATAACATGAGGCCCCGTTTCAATGAGAGAACCAAGTTAGGCGAATACAGTAGGGAATGCTAGAGCAGGGCACCAAATCTTCCTTATTCATGCTCTCTCTATCTCTTTGTGTCTGTCTGTCTGACTGTCTGTCTCTCTTTCTATCTCTCAAACACAGACAAATGATTCTAGAAATCCACTGTAGGATGCTTTTAGCAATTAGTTATTCAGGAAGGCTGATTTAAGATCTGTGGACTTTTTTAAAACCCATGAAACATTTGAGACATGGGAAACCAGACGAAGAAAGCCAAAACAATAAAATGTAAGCTGCTTTCTAGTTAAAACTGTATAAAAGCAGGATTTTCTGCAGACCTCACTAGAGCCAGTCTCAGTTCCAGTGCAGACAATTTTAATAGGCACAGTTTGAAAAGGACCAACTCTCAGCAATCTGCTCCTGGAACCTAAGGAGCATTTGAATTGTGCTGTGCCAGTAACAGCTCTCAGGAGATGAGACATCTGCAGGGAAGGGACGGAACGAACGGTGTCAGCATATGGGAGGGTAATTTGCCACCCTGTTCTGTACCACCTCAAAATAAATGGTGCCACTTAGCCGTTGATTAGTTTTATGACTCTTGCCAAAGCACCTATAAATGAGAACTCTTCAACTTTTGTTTATTCATAAAGAATCTTATAATCACGGTAATTATTCTCCATATTCCCGTATTCCAAATATCCTTAAAATATGCACACTCTTTTGGTATCTCACCAAATGCCATTATTCCTGAGAAAGCAGGCAGTAGAAATTAGGATATGGTTTTTCTTGTCCTGTCTGCCCAGCAGTGTTCAGCCTGGTTTCATACAGTAACATAGTCTACCCCAATGTTATAGAAATGACCATATGGCTTAGATATATGAACTATAGTATACTTCCTAACGTCAATAACCTCTGACTGAGAGAAGATGGCTTCCTTGTCAAACTGAAAGGCCAACAAAAGAAGGAAATGATGTGGCCAGACCCAAGAGAAACAGAGATCACACCATGAACTGAAAGCCATGTCATGAGTTCTTTGGCTTAAGTCCCCACTAGGCTCAAGGAATGAAGTAGGCACCCTGAGTTACTCTAGCCTATAGATTTACTGTACAATCTCTACAGTAAAGCTGCCTGAGGTCAAATAGTGGTGCTGCTGCTGTCTTCCACATAGTTCTGAATATATTGTTTGTTTCAATCTGAGACAAAGTCTTGCTCTGTAGCCTGGGCTAATCTGCAGCTCACCTGGCTCATACCTCCACCTCTGGGATTCCAGGTGTATGCCACCACAATCAGCTCTGATTAACAGATCAGAATTAAAATAATAGTACTGGAGAGATGGCTCAGTGGTTAAGAGCATTGCCTGCTCTTCCAAATGTCCTGAGTTCAATTCCTGGCAACCACATGTTGGCTCACAACCATCTGTAATGAGGTCTGGTGCCCTCTTCTGGCCTGCAGACATACACACAGACAGAATATTGTATACATAATAAATAAATGTTTAAAAAATAATTAAAACAATAATAAGGCCTCTGTGAATGCTCATCCACAGAGGTGACAATCAATCATGTGGTAAGGAAGGGTTGGGGCAGGGTTCTTTTTTTCTTTGCAGAAAAACACTCATCTTCAAAAACTTAAAAGATCCTGGACATCTAGATGCCTAAATAGAGAAAGATAATTATCTGGATAGGATCACCAAGCAAAGAGAATTATGACTTGTGAGGACGTGTCATCTGAGGGTAAGAATCTCTAAATACTAAATAGAATTATAGTCATGATTCACTTAAAAATCAAAGCTGGCTTTAGAGTTGGACAACGGCTCTCTCTTTCTCTAAATCCAAACATGTTGTTAAAAGAAAAATTCAGAGTTTCTGTCTCATGTCAAGAGCTGTCTGGTATGAGACAGAAAAAAGAAAAAAAATAGAAAATATTTTACTTTTCTTTATAACAATTTTTTCCTGTGGTGCCTTTCATTGAATATATGTCTATATAAATAATGTTTAAATTTTCCACAATGAACAATAAATTTTTCTGCAGTAATCTTTGAAGTTAACAGGGAGAAGATGGGGCCCCACAACAATGACTCCACCTGATTGGTATAACGTCATGATGCTAATAGCACTACTATAAGACCTGTTTTGGGTACCAGCTGCTCAAGATGGTTCCAACTTGGTTAGTTAAAATGGTGCACATTTTTACAACGTTCTGGCCAGAACTCCAAATAGGAACCTCAGAAAAACTCTACCAAATACTCAGAGACTATTTGCAATTATACGAGACAGTAATCTTGAAACTTAGCCATCATTTTGCTTACATAGTATCCCATAGAAAGAACACCACCCCCAGGACAGCTGGAAGTAATTCTAGAAGACGACACCCCCTCTCCTAATAACGTTTATCTTCACGGTTAGGGACATCATTTAGGGATTAATTATAATTGTTATAGGGTTGGAGATTGGGGGAAATTATATAAGCTCAGGGATCTCTTTGAAAGAAAGATAATGGATGGGATAATAGATTAATGTGAGCTTATTCACACTAACAATAATAATGAGTAATAGAGTAAATACATGTGAGCTATTATTTATAGGAAATTTACATTGATATAGATTCTTATATTGAAACAAACTTAAATTAGATTAAATATGTTCCTATTTTCATCTAATGTTTGTATACCTAGGCAAATTTATTTTGCCATATTGCACGCATGCATGCTTCTACCTCTGTTTAAGACATTTTGCATATATTTATCATATTACAATATACATTTCTATCTCTGATCAAGATATTGATATATTGTTTATATTTTGAGATCTTTGTCCTTGTTTGTTGCACAGTTCTTTAAAGATTTTTCAATATTCTAATATGAAGTCTTAGGCTTTAAGTTATATAGGTATTAAAATTACAGGTGAATAGTCATTTAGTTTGTCATACTTATAGATAGACTAATCAAGTTCTTTAGATACATAGAAACTGTATTCTGCATACATAGGTAATCTTCAATCACTTAAAGGAGCTGCATAATATGGCATTTAAATAATTTAGGATTCTGTTGATCTGAGACACGATTGCTCCTGGCAGCACAAATCTCGAAAAAATGTTGAACACCAAAGACACTCAACTTGAAGCTTGTTTTGTTCTCGGCAAAACTGGCCTTTGGGCAAGGAACTGCCCATGCATCGACCACTGACAAATGCACGGTATCCGGACAGGACAAGCAGGATACAAGAAAAAAGACTGTCAAATCTTGCCAAGACAGGGTAAGATGGTTTTGAAAAATTTCCTGCCTCTGAAAATGTCTGTCAGTTACTTTAAGCCTTAGTCAAAGTAGGTTGTTCCAACATTGCAAATGAGACTTTGGGTGATTGCCCAGGTAGCCAGTTGTCTCAGTCATTTGTTGCACATTTTGAAAGTTGCTTGATTCTATTTCCTGCTTACTCAAGTAATATTATTTCCCTTTTCAGGTCTTCAATAAGGTTGAAGACTAGATAGTTGTAGTTACATTCCTTTCATGACTTGACCAAGTTATTTATTATACAAGACTTAAACTCATTAGGATAGGACAATTATTGAAACAATTATCACATGTTTCTTGCTTAATATTGTTTACACTGGTTGTAATTCTAATTTTTACACCTGATATTTGTTCTTATTGTATATAATTTTGTATTAGGCTTAGAACTTTCTTACTTAAACAAAAGGGGGAAATGCTGCATAAATTCCAACATCCAGTAGCCTTTAAGTTATCCACCCACTTGGGCATAGCCTCTCATACTGATGTAAAGCACACTTCCAGGCTCTCTTCCAGCGGCATGATTCGGTTCCTGTTCCCTGTTCGTGCAGATGACTGTAGTCTGTGAGTCTACCTCTAAATAAGTAACCCTCTATTATACTCAATTCTGAACAAGTGTGGGGTTTCTTTTAAGCGTCTGTATTCAATCTTGTGGAAATAAAATGATTTATAGCTTACAAGGAACTCAGAACCATATGTAGAAGACATTCAGTCATATGCCTAAATGTCAATATTATTTGTCCCAGTTAAAGGAATATAATACATATGTATCATACTTTTCTTACATTTGAGTTTTGATCATATGACTTGTTTATTAAGGACACTTCTCTAGTCTTTCTTCCTAACACATGGATATTAATTCCCACTATTCTCTCAAAAGCGAGGTTTTTGGAAGAAGTGCAGCGTAGTACTACACCAGGATACGGATGGCAGTGGAGTTATCCACTGTACAGGACATAAAGCTCTTTCTGATTCCTGCATCATAGTCCCAAGTAGACTTCTAATATGCAATCTGTGGACAAGAAGCACAGCAATTTTCTTTGAAGATCTGACCCAGTGAATCAAAAATAATGGATTTTTCTTTTGATAATAAAAGTTAATGGACTAAGCATGATTTAAAAAACACATTTGAATAAAATAATCATTAGTAGTCAACCTCATTTTGAAGTAAAATGAAAGCTCTAACACATCACAACCAACACATGTGAAGTCAAGTAAAGAATCAACAAAAATAAAATATATAATTAATTAAAAAATAAATATTTTTTTTATTCTTTGAAAGTTTTGTGTACCTACACAGTATATATAAATGGTCTATAAGTTGAAGCTCAACCTTCATTGTGGAAAGCTGTTTTTTTCTGCGTTTTAATTCAGAGGGTTTAAGCAAGAGAGTGCCAGCATTCATATCTCACTTCTCATTGCTTGCCATTTCGACTAATTATATGCACCAGGAACTTTATTGTGTCAGGATGTTTGCTGAGAAGCACTTTTAAATTAGGTGTAATCAAACTGGACAAGAAATCAAATGCACTGTGAAGAAGGAGTCTGCACTCTAGAGAGAAAGAGTCCTGAACAAAGTGCTAAGGCTGACGATTCCACCAAAGGAATGAACCCTCCTGCACCAATGGAGACAAGGACAAAATGGAGAAAATCAAATTAAACTTTTTTTTTAAAAAATGTTGGAGTTCCTTCCTTACTAAACAAGCAAAATTCAGAGTTGCCTGACTGAGGCCAGTCATTTCCCCCACAAGCCTGTCGTTATGATGTGACAAACAGAGAGGTGTGTGGTATTCCACCCACACTGACATGGGCAACAGTAGAAAGGTTTCCTGTGGCATATGAAGGCAAAATGACACGGTCACCAGTCATCAGATGATGCTCCATGAGCTTACAGAGGCAGCTGGATTGCCAAATAGCTACAAAGTCGGTCTCAGAAAGTACAGACAACACAGCCATTTAGTGAAATTCTCTTACCAGTCTCTGGCATTCCAATTCCTCTGTTGATCTTTATAGCCATTAACCCCATTCCATTCTACATAAAAAGTTAGATTCTGCATCATTTTATCATTTCAATAAATCAATATAAATCTCTCTGTATCTTATTATCAACACCACAGTCAAGCTTCGCAATAGGTTTGTGTTTCTTTTAATAATTTCCTCAAGTGACTACTGAAGACAAAGAGCTTTTAGTCTGAACAGCAAAGGAATTAAAGTTTCTTAAAGAAATATGCCAATGGAGGTAGTAATTATCCTATTTGATATACATTTATTTGAGTTTAATGGTAGTCAAGTCAAATTTAATGAGAACAGAGTATAATATATTCTAGAAATATAATTCTAGATAATTCATCTATATTTTTATGTTTTTTATTCTTAACAAGAGATGCCATTTGAGAATTAAAGCATAATTGGTAATATTTTGATGTTGTTAATTACTCTTAACACTTATACTAGCAATTTGATTGATGTTGTAAAGCTTAAAATTCAACACAGTCCCTCTGCTTTTGTTTTGCAGTTAAAAATACCAACAATGATATTTCTTGTCTAATATAAATGTGTACAAAACAGAGTTTTTTGACGAAAAGATCATGGTTTGAAAATGATCATTTAAGCACTTTCTGCCTTCTCGTAGGAGCCATTTATCAGTAATAGTCTATGAAATATGCATAATCCTAATGGTTTTTAAATAATAAATGGATGTTGACGCTTGTGGTTGAATTTTACAATGTTTTATGGAAAGAACATAGCATTCCGTCTCTCATTTGGAGGCCCAATGGAGGACTGGTTCTTGCACTAAGTGCGTGTCCTTGGGCCACCTACTGCTGCCAACGATCTCATGTGTTTACAGATGACTTTGATTTCTCCAGTCTTGTAGTCTTTGTCTTGAAAAGAATTGAGAAAAACCCCCTTCTAAAGAATGCTGTATACATTCAAGGACTCTTTTCATGATTCCCTCTTGTTCTGCTTGATTTTTTTTTTTTTTTTTGGTCATTCTGAAAATGCATTTTGTTTTTACTTTTGTTTTTTATGTCTGTGTGTGGATATATTCATAAGATTGCAAGTAACAAGCACAGAGGTGTAGGATGCCCCTGGAGCTGGGGTAACGGGCAGTTGTGAGCTACCTGATGTGGACGCTGGGAACTGAACTTGGGTCCTCTGCAAGAACACGATGTGTTCCTAACTGCTGAGCCCTGTCTCCAGCCCTGTTTATTTCTTTTTATCACAAGACTCATCGTAGGATTCAAGAGACGCATATAAAATTGTCATATGTATATATAAGACAGCTATAAAGATATAAAATTTATAATATCAAAACATTGAGAATCAGACACAAATAGCAAGTATAAGTTGACATTCTATTTTTTCGCTTTGTGTAGCTTATTTTACAAAGGAAAAATAATATATTTTAGGTGTGAGACTATGCATTTTCTTGTAGTATTATTTAGATGTTATTTCATTACACCACAAACTTAATTCCTTAAAGAACAATTATTGCTACCATTTTTTTTAACAGACTTCTAAATGTTTTATAATGTTAAGCATTGATTATCATGATCATACTTTCAGGGTCACCCATTTAATCAACTCTAATACATGGGCTCCCTCAGGAAGAATGATACACCACTTAATACCCTTTTTAAAAACGTCTCTAAGCCTACATTGGCTTGGAAGATGGTTGTTTATTATCCTGCATTTGACAAATACTGACTATCTATGTACCTTCACATTAATCATGGTTTTTAAGAGGAGGAATACAACTGTAAGTGACAAAGCCAGAAACATTATAAAGAAAAAATATCCTTAATATTTTCTTAGGGGCTCATGGAGTGATACAGGCCACAGACATCCACACAGACCTCAGCTGTAACTGGGCCACGGACCCAGACATGACCTTCAGCAGTGGCTTGGGCCTAGTAGACACCCTGGCTCTGGTGAAGGGACTAGTGACTCAGATGGAAATGGTTGTGACTCTAACCTTGATCCTCTATGTGACCTTAGGTTGGCAATGCAGGACCTGGACTTCAGCACAGATCCCAGCCATGGTAGAGCCATGGACCCCAACATGGCCCTCAACAGTGGCTGGGTCTGGATGTCACCACTATCCCCGCGGCAGTATGGCTCTGAAACACCAACACGGCCCTTGATCTCTTGTGTCTGCACAGCCTTTGATGGTAATGGGTGCATTGCACATCAGCACATACCCTGGCCACAGTAGGACCACGAACCCTGATATGGCCCTCAGCTGCAGCTCTGGCCCAGACATCACCATGATCTTGTATAGCAGGGCAGGCCACTAAGATCTGGATGCTTCCTGCCCCTTGGACACCAACCTGTACTCAGGTGGCTAATCTGACCCTGGGCATCCTCATGGTGCCCATATGTCAATCCAGACCCTGGCTGCTGTAGATAGGGCCACAGACCCCCGACATGACTCTCAGGCTAGGAAGAATGCAAGATGAAATCAGTGGGTCCATGCTGATTTGTCCACGTCCTTTGCAGGTCCTGGGAAAGCTGGCCTTGCTTCCTGCTGGACACTGCAGCAAGAGAGCTGGCTTCTGCACAATGCAGAGATGATCCCCATCTCCTCATCACAGGCCAGGGTGTACTGACCCTGAGAGTATGCATATAAGAGAAATGACTCCACCCACTCGCCCCAAGTAGGCGACCCCAGGGGTCTGGACTGACCACCTTGGCCACTATCCAGGCCTACAGCTGGGCCTTGGATTGACCCACACTAGCATCTGCACCATGTAGGACCAGCTGGAGCTGGTGGAGAAACTGGACCTGTGGAAGGATAGCCGCAAGATCTCCAAGACTGCTGGAAGCCACAGGATATCCCAGAGGAGTTCCAATTAGGATGCAGTGAAGATGCTGTACCAGAAGCCAGAGACCTTGAACCAGACCAGTGACTCATTGCAATGAACATTTGACAGTAAAACTGATGGGACAAACAGGTATACTACAAGGCACACTGAAACCTCCATTGGCACCAGGATGAATGAAGAGGTGTTGGAGAAGCAGGAAAGAATGAGAAACAAAGAGATTTTTCTAATGTTGTAGACTTTATACCATTTTGGTTGTGGAATTTTTGTTTGTTTGTGTTGGTTTTTTTTTTTTTTTTTACTTTTGCTTTTGTTTGCTTGATTGCTTACTTTGATTTGTTTCATTGTGTGTAGGGTGCATGGCAGGGATGAGGGGAGAACAGGGGGCCCCAGAAGGTAAACGGGATTGGGGTTTGTGATGTGAAACTCCAAAAGAGTCAATAAAAAAGTCATTACAAAAATAGTTTCTTTGTGAGCTTTGAGAGTTCATTTTACTTTTCTAGGTAATTGTTAAAAACATGACTTTATAGAGCCCCAAATTTCCTACTCTCGTTTCTATAGGACAGAAGTCCAGGTTTTATACTTCAGGATACCACCAAGTTGTTACTAGGATTCCATCATAGGCAGAGATGTGAAAGAAATTGATTTTGAAGCCCCTTTATGCTGTAGGTATAATTCATTTTTTTTTGCAGCAAGGGAATTAAGGTTTAAGTTCTTGCTGAAGGCCATGCTGAGCTCTCTGATATTACTAACAGTTCCTTGCTACATGGTTTTCTTCATATGATGGTTTAATTTGTGGTAACATACTTCTTTAAAGCAAGCAAGAGAAAGATTTTCACAATATACTTTCACGTACAGAATAACATGATCATGGGACTAGCAGATTCCACTTCTACCCTATTCCAATCATTGCAGGCTGGTCTCAACCTCACTGAAAGCCTTGAAGCTTTGAAGGCAAGATTGCTGGAGGCCAGCTTAGGTCTTAGACAAAATGTTATGAATTTGAGACATTTCAGTTAAATTGTATTATTCGTGGTTTTTAAAAGTAAATATTTTTATATTTATAAAGTGGTCTTATATATTTAAGGCAGGAGTCTAATAGACAAGACAGTTACAGTGTACCATCTTAAATAACCTTAAAGATTATGAATAATTTTAGCAAACTATATGTTAGATGTCTATATTAGAAATATGAAATGCTCTTAAAGGAAAAATTTAAATACCAATATAACCAGAGATCTTTTCAATTAAAATATATAATGTATTGCTGTCAGTTCTAAGTTGATATACACCTCAATTAAATTTCCAGAAGGTATTTGTGGTGAGTGTGTGTGTGTGTGTGTGTGTGTGTGTGTCTATTACCTAACCTTATAACTTAAAAGCAAATCTTGAAAAAGAAGAAAAATTCACCAGATTGCAGTGTTTATTACAAGAAAACATTATGAATATAGATTAGTATTTGTCACAGTGAAAAAAAATAGGCCAAAGCCATAAAATGGCTGATGCAGGAATAGGTCCACATGTAGACGGTATTTCACACAAGTGTGCCATGACAGTCAGTACACGATAGGACAGGGTTGGTCTTGTCAAATACTGGTGCTAAGGCACATAGATTGCTATAGGGGAGAATCTAGAGTTTTATCTCTTACTACAAATAGAAATTATTTCAAAATGAATTGGATTAAGTTCCTAGAGGAGGTGTAGAGACGTTTTGTCACATTAAAGCTGGTGAAATTCCTTATACTGAACATTTATGTACACTTTATAAATCAAACTTCATTAAAATAAATCACTTTCGAAGACAAGGAAGATATTATTTGGTGAGTGTATGTATTCGCCAAAGTCTGTGCATAAATCATTGTGGTAGTTAATTTGGAACTGTTGAGTAAAGAAAAAACAAAAACAGTGTAATGCAGCACCAACAAGAAGACGGAGACACTCGCATACACAACTGCGTTCTGCTCAGTCTCAGAAACAGACAGGCTCATGGTACACATGGAAAAGTTTTGGTGAACATTCCAAAAATATACAGAGGAAAAATATCCAGATACAGAAGTATATGGCCTGCAGTTCTTCATGTATGTGAACTTATAGTCGCAGAAAATGAATCTATTGTTCTGGAAAGCCAGGGAGGCTGCCCCTCTGAGGAGTGTGTGATTGAGTAGAAGGAAGTATGGTAGAAGCTGTGGAGGTAAATGTTGGGTTTAATTTCTTCTCTAATGGGAGGATTGGTGTATAAATATGTAAAAGTCAACTGAGCTGTTCCCTGAAAACTTGTATGTAAATTAAGCAAGTCAATCCAAGAACCTGTCTCCTATGTCATTGCTTTACTGGTTCAAGACTTAGAATTAGTCTTTTACGTTCGTGTTCAATCCCATTTGACTTATACTATTTCCATTTTCATTTTTCCAATGTCTTCCTTGTTAGTCTCCAGAGAGTTCCTAAAATTGCGGCATCCTTCACTGTTTCTGACATCATGCTATGATTTATCTGTTCTGATAAAGACACATTGCATTTTCCTCTGATGCTGCTCAACCCACTCTGGCTTCTAGAATTAGCAATCATTTAACCTATTTTCTGCGCTGAGAAACCAAAGAACTGGAGTTGTGAGAACTTAGGTAACAGTACAGTGAAGACCATCAACCATCAGCATAAACGAACAAGGCTAATTCATTGCTGTCCAACTCCTTTCAACAGTACTGTTCTGAAACAATACCGGCTGATTTCAAGGTCAGGAGTGGATGAAAAGGGGGAAATGTGACAGAAGAGAAGCAGAAGAGCTCCATGGGCAGTTTCTGTACTCCTCAGTTCAAAAGGAAACTGATGTTTAGAGCTTAAAATGTATCACTGATATCATCAGCAAATAATGTTAACAGCAATTAGGAAATAAATGCACATACTTCTGCATATACCACCTTTCCTTTGTTTCTATTGCAAGACTGGTCTGACCTAAAAGATACACAAACACACAAAGTTAATTTTCATCTTGACTTATTTTTCATTTTTATCATCTATTATGTGTTTTATATGAAGCTACTGAAATACATAGTACAAATGGAAATTTAAGATGTCACGAATAGAGTTCTGCCTATAGTAGTAGTGTATCCGACAGGATGCGGACTATTTGTGTCATAAAGAGAATGCTCTTTCAAAACTTTGATTAAGAAAGCTTGTTAATGAATGAGAATGGTCATAAGAAAGAAGATGTTCATTAGCCTAATCCTAATATGCCAACAGTCTGGTAAAAATGGTGTGTGTGTGTGTGTGTGTGTGTGTGTGTGATGTGTGTGTGTGTGTGTAAGAGAGAGAGACAGAGAGAGACAGAGAGGCACACAGAGACAGAGATTCAGAGACAGAGACTCAGAGAGACACAGAAAGACTGCAATGAGTTTGCTCTGACTTCTGACATCTATTTCACAAGATTCTATGAGGTGCCATTGTACAATATTTAAGATTAAATGAGTGGTCTTTGTTTAAAAATAACTGACTTCTTACTCATACTGTTAAATACCATTCAGATCTAAAAACTTACCAATGAAGATGTACAAAGGTATAGGATCAGTACAACAACTTCAAAATGAAGCTTTAAAGAAACAGAATTTTAAGGGCAATCCATGCCAGTAATTGTAAATCCTCACTGTGTATTCTCATCCCTTGGGGTTTTCAAATTTCAATAATGACATCAGACTCTAACTATTTTGACTTGTGTCTGAAAAGCACTATGTGTGTGTGTCTGTTTTTATAATTTTTTGTCTCTTTTTATTATTGATTTTTATAGAGCTCTATATTTTTCTCTGCTCCCCTCCCTGCCTCTACTCTCCCCTTCAACCCTTTCCCAAGGTTCCCATGCTCCCAATTTACTCAGGAGATCTTGTCTTTTCTACTTCCCATGTAGATTAGATCTATGTATGTCTCTCTTAGGGTCCTCATTGTTGTCTAGGTTCTCTGGGATTGTGAATTCTAGACTGGTTTTCTTTGCTTTATGTCTAAAAGCACTTATGAGGGAGCACGTATGATATTAGTTTTTTGGAGTTTGAGTTACCTCACTCAATATGATGTTTTCTAGATCCATCAATTTGTCTGCAAATTTCAAGATATCATTTTTCTCTGCTGTGTAGTACTCCATTGTGTACATGTACCACATTTTTCTTATCCATTCTTCAGTTGAGGGGCATTTAGGTTGTTTCCAGGTTCTGGCTATGACAAACAATGCTATATGAACATAGTTGAGCACATGTCCTTGTGATATGATTGAGTATCCTTTGACTATAACCCAAAAGTGGTATTGCTGGGTCTTGAGGAAGGTTGTTTCCTAGTTTTCTGAGAAATCACCATACTGACGTTCAAAGGGGCTATACCAGTTTGTAGTCATACCAGCAAGGGAGAAGTGTTCCCTTTACCCCACAACCTCTCCAGCATAAGTTGTCATCAGTGTTTTTGACCTTGGCCATTCTTCCAGGTGTAAGATAGAATCTCAGAGTTGTTTTGATTTGCATTTCTCTGATGGCTAAGGATGTTGAGCATTTCCTTAAGTGTCTTTCAGCCATTTTAGATTCCTCTGTTGAGACTTCTCTGTTTAGGTCTGCACTCCATTTTTTTATTGAATTATTTGTTCTTTTGGTGTCCAATTTCTTGAGTTCTTTGTATATTTTGGAGATCAGTCCTCTGTCTGATGTGGGGATGGTAAAGATCTTTTTCAGTTCTGTAGGCGGTTGACCATGCCCTTTGTTTTACAGAAACTTTTCAGTTTCAGGAGGTCCCATTTATTAATTGATTCTCTCAGTGTCGGTGCTACTGGGGTTATATTTAGGAAGTGGTCTCCTGTGCCAATGTGTTCAAGTGTACTTCCCACTTTCTCTTCTATGAGGTTCAAACTGTTTTTATATCTTATCTGTCTATTTATTCACCATTATTATCTCTCTCTGTGTGTGTGTGTGTGTGATTCCTAATACCAGCATGAGAAACATCAATTCAAGTCCAAAGAATAAATGTATTTTTATTGTAACTGATAATGTATATTATCTTAAGGAATTAAATACAGAAGGAGCAAGAAAGTAAATTTACAAAAGGTCTTTTATAGTTTTTGGAAAAGTAGCAAGACAAATAGAAGAAATTAAACAAGATATACATATATGGTGAATTACAGTTTAAAACCATCAACTATAGAATAAAACAAGGGGGGAAAAGAACAAAAGTCTTTGTCGTTAAAGAACTAAATAACCAAAAGTGCTTTTCAGTGACAGGCCAAGTTTTCCTAATCACTGTAATCCAATAATACAGTGCTATCAAAATTTCTCAGTAACATTGCAATGTTCAGCAGTGCACACCTATCAACTTTAGCCAGAAGAGTAAATTATGTCTCCCAGAGGTGTAGAAGAGCTGTAGGAGAGCAAACTTAATTCCCTGCAATGAGCTTTGCTGTTAAGAGTTGTTGTCAATGTGACTTTAAGGGTGGTAAGTGGGGAAGGAGAGTTTATGGGGGAGAAGTTACGAAGATTCTTACTAAGAATCAGAGCTCACACCTTTCAAGGGAGAGGGCTCAGATGGAAAGATCTGTGTTCCAGCCACAGGGTCAGTCCAAGTCCATGCTGCCAATGTGAGCATCAAAACTAGCTAGACATCTTTCGGCCATTCATAATTCTTAACTGATCCGTTCCTGATTCAGCAGGTGTTGCTAGGAATCACAGATGTGTGAGGTTAACGGACTGTTTTGGCAAAGTCTGGTTGGGCTGCTGGTGGGTTTACCTTTGAGAAAAGCAGCAGAGTGTTTACGAAGATAGAGTTCTGCCTGGTTGTAAGAATTCTAATGCTTCCTCTGCTTTCTGTTACGGTGAATTGCAGCTTTCCTTAGCAAATGTGATAAGAACACATCCTCCCAGTGATACCCTTCAGGCATTCTCAGCATGGTGCAGATAGTCTACCGCATGCTTCTCCTGTGCTTGACACACTGATCAACAGAGGGATACCAGAATGAATTTAACATAGTCCTTTCCCATGGGTATGGGTTAGTGGGAACAGACTTATTTCCAAATATTTTAGTTTGAATATTGGAACATGGCTTTAAAGACAGTTGGTTGCAAAAAGAGATTAAACTGATTATACTGCTTGAGGCATCTCATAAGATGAGAAACTGAAATTATGTTATATACGAAATGCAATGTAAATTTGGTATCCTTTTGGATGACAATTCTCAGAATATACTTAGTAATTGAAAAAATAGTATCCCTGTGCGTATCATCAGTCATCCAGAAACTGTAGCGATTTGAAGAATTTGAAACCTAAAAGAGTGAAATGTAAACTTAGAAGTGGAATTAAATGGCTCAATGGAAACCTTATAAGCTTTTCATACCAAGTATTCAATGTCTGATATTAAAACTTCCCTTGGTTATTTGATTCAAAGCCTTGCTCGGTGGTATTCCCTGGCTAGTGAGTGTATACAGTAAACTCCGGTAGATCACTTTGACAGCTCCATGTGCCCTTCTGTAGACATATATTTTTCCTTTATAATCTCACTCTGGTTTGAAGGACTGACAATTTTACTTTAAGGACCTTTATGTTAAATATATCCTTCATGTAATTCACAAGACTTAGTCCATAAGTAAGAATGGTGGTGTCTTCTTTGTTATAAGCATAACAACTGCTTTGTTTAACCTTAATATAAGCCATAATATTGACAGACTGAAGTCAAAGAAAAAACAGTATTAATTCTTTTCATCAGTTTTATTTTTAAAGGTCAGTAGATGGATAGGTTTAGCCTTTTCTTTTATTGATTTATTTTAACAATTTGATCCATCTCTTTCTTTATTTGTGTGTGTATGCATGTGTAAACTTGTCAAGGTATGTGTGGATGTCAGAGGAAAATTTGTAGGAGACAGTTCTGTTGCTGGGGATTAAAGTAGTTGCCAGGTTTGGTAGAATCATCCTTACCTTGGCATCATCTTTTCAGCCTGTCTTCTCTAACATTTCTAATTTCTACAGCTAGATGAAGGGTAGTAAGCAACTAACAAATGCATTTTAGCAAATGTAAGATACATATTCCTATTTTTCAGACATGATCTTAATTGTATGGTTGTGGTATATTAATTCAGACTCCCATTCCCACATCTTCCTCTTGTAACAGGGACTTCATCTTACATTATGTGAATCAGTCCAGTGTGATTGGAAGAGGTATTAAAATTGGAAAACATAAACAGAAGTAGAAGCTAGAACAAGGTAATGCAATATCAACTTTTACCATTGTTTAAATGGAGTCAAAGTGTCATGCATCAAAATGTACAAGAGACATCTAGAGGCTGGCGATGATAAAAAGTAGAATCTTCAGAAGCCCCATCTATGCAAACTGCTTTGTCATGATCAGTTCCCATCACCATCCCTCAGTGTCTCTTTGCCTCCCTGTCTCTGCCTCTATTCTCTCCCTTCTCTTTTTTATTCAGCCTTCCTTTTCTTGGAGATGGGGGTCTTACTGCGGTGCACCCTTTGGCTTGGAACAACTAGATCAAGTTTGCCTTTAACCCGAGCCTCCCAAGTGTTTGGGATTGCAGATACACACCACAATACCTGATTAACACTTCAATTTTACCTTAATGAGATGCATGTTTATATTTATTTATTTTATTTGGTGTGTGTGTGTGTGTGTTTGTGTGTGTGTGTTTGTGTGTGTGTGTGTGTGTGTGTGTGTGTGTATTAATGTGCCACAGTGGTGCTGAGGATATGTTTAGATTCAAGGAAGAATTTCAGGATTTGGTTTTCCCCTACCCCTTTATGAGATTCAGTCATAGAACTCGGATCTTCAGGCCTACAGACACACTAAGTACCTTGCCTGGTGAGCCAAATAGCCATTTCCCATGAAGAGCTTTGATTTAAACCTTAAAATTATAAATTAGCTTAGCTGAAGTCATTAAGATAGAGATAATTGGTTATAGCTGCAACTGGTTACTAGTACGTTTATATCCATTGGAAATTGGACTGCTCACCCTAAAGGCACTTTGACTTAGTTACTTTTCTATTGCTGTGACAGAACACCACAGTGAAGGCAACTTGTAAAAGAAAATATTTAATGTTGGATTCACAGTTGTGCAGGGTTAGAGTCCATGGCTGTCATGGAAGGTGACATTGCAGCAGGCAGCCAGGAATGGCACAAGAGCGGTATTTGAGTGCTTTCATTACATCTGCAAGTAGGAGCAGAGAAAGTTGTAAGTAAGTAAATATCACCTGAGAGGGTGGTAACCAGTTTGAATAAAAGCCTACATAAGCAATCCTTTTGGGCATTTTCTTGATTGTTGACTGATGGGGAAGGGTCCATCCCTTTGTGAGTGGTCCTGGGTTATAAAGGAAAGCAGACTGAGCAAGCAATAAGAGCAGGCCATTAAGCAGTATTCCTCCATGGCCTCCACATCAGGTCCTGCCTCCATGTTCCCGTCTTGTTGAGTTCCTGCCCTGACTTTTCTCTATGATGGAATGTTGCCTGGAAATATAAACAAAATAGATGCCTTTCTCCTCAGACTACTTCCAGCCATAGTGTTCCCTAGTATTCCATCACAGCAATGAAAACGCAAACTGTGACACACAGCTACCTGGGAGAGGTGTGGAATTTTGAAACCTCAAAGACCGTCCCAGTATCCCACCTCTTCTGCAAACAAGGCCATACCTTTACTCCTTCCTAAATACTTCCACTAGCAAGGGACAAAGTGTTCAAATATATGAGCCTCTGAGGGTCATTCTCATTCAGCCTACCACAGGTGTTAATCTTACTCTCCAGGTGTCTATTTTCTTTCTGCTTTTACTTGGCTATTTCCTCAATTAATCACAATATCTGTGTTCAAACTAAGCAAGTTCCTGTACAAAGGAAAGACACAAAGATTAAGATATTAAACTTTTCAGCTTGAAAATAGCTCCTGAGAAGTAACATATTGAGTGAGTAAACATCCCAAAGGGAAGGCAAACCTGTGACATTTAAAGTTACCTTCTTGACTCATCTTTGCCTCCAATTATGAGCGACAACTGATGTTGCAAACAGCAATGGTCTTAGGACTTTGAGCTGTGGCTGGGTACATTATGACTGGCACATTTTATCTGCTTGGGCATGAGTAGCTGCCGCTTTACCAAACTGAAGATGCATGAGCTACATTTTAGGGATGAGAGAGAACGTTCAGGGCTGGCATTTCCTCTCTCCTGAAGTTTATCCATGTGAAACCTCTTAGACAATGAGATTGTATATCTTTGGGAGAAAGTAAGTATTAAAGATAACTCATGTCAGGGAGAGATTCTGAGCACAGCATGAACAGTTGGAAGATGCCAAATGAGCACCTGAATCTAGTCTGTCAGTTGTGACGCTAATGGACAGAAACCTGAAAGACAAAGATTTGCAACTGAGGAAGACTAGCCTCTTCTGTGAGGCTGAATATAATATTTGCATATTTGTTATAGATTCCTGTGTGTAGTCTCTAGTTCCCTGAAGCCTCAGGAAGCAGGAGAATTTTTATTTCAAGCAGCAACAATGACAAGTTTCAGGGGACTGGACTGTATCTCTTTGAAACCAAAGCAGTCATCTTTCTACAGTTTAGGTGGGAATAGATAGATTATTGGTTCTCCATATTTTAATCATAATCAATTATTTATAGTCAGCACAATAATAGCAGAAAAACACTCTATAAAGTAAGCAAATTTGAGGTGATTTGTTTTAATATGAAGTAGGAGAACAGATAATTTCAAAAATAAATGGCCTAAGGAATACCTTGGGAAACATTTTTTGAAACTTTGCTTCCTGTAGCCGTGACAAATCACTATGACCATAAAAGTATAGAGAGGAAGATGTTTATTTCAGTTTACACTTTAAGGTAACAGTCCATAATTGGGGAAGCCAGGACAGTGGTTCAAACAGGAACTGAAGGATAAAATTTCAGTTTTAGGAGAGGCCAGGCCCAAACATGGACCCAAGGCCCTCAAACAGCCCAGTGGAGATAACCTACTGAACCTGAAGATTCATCGGTTACTAGAGCCTTTGGCTACTTATGGCAGAGACCAGAGAGGAAATAAAAACCAAGGAATAAAACACACACTCAACAATAATTAATTAACACAGGAATGAACACCTAAACCTATAATCATCCCAAATCCAAATGCCTAAGCACCAGTGTAAGAGCATATTCAATGATAGAAAAGGAAATATGTCTCTGCAATAACCTAGCTATCCTATGACAGCAAGATTTGAACATTCCAAGACAGCTGAGACACAGAAAATGACCTTAAAAATAACTTTATTAAGATGACCGAGGTCCTTAAAGAGGAAATGTTAAAGAAATGGAAAAAAAGATGGCCAAAAATTAGAGAAAATCAATAAATCTCTTAAAGAATGCCAAAAAAAAACAAGGAAAAGCTCCTGCATTGGCGCCTGCCCATCTCTTCCTTCAAAAGGAGCGCGGAGGTGTTTGGTGTCCCCAAAGAATGATGGATCCTCCCCAAAGAATGATGGATCCTCCTGCAGACTGTCAGGTCCCCTTGCAGGCCAAGCAGCTCTCAGACAAAGGCCTACCTTGCTCCGGGCAGTCAAATGAAGGAGGGGACCTCCCACCGGCCTGGGTGCACTCAATTCCAGGTCCCCAGAGCCCAAACAGGCTGAGCTGTGGGATTTTGTGGCCCCAAAGACGGGAGGATGAGGAAGGGGGAGGGGGGGAAGGATTCTGGGTGGGACAGAACTAATGGGAGATCACCAACTCCAGTTGGAATGGGACTGATGGATCATGCGACCAAACCCGTCTCTCTGAGTGTGGCCAACAGCGGGGGCTGAATGAGAAGCAAAGGACAATGGCTCTGGGCTCTGATTGTTCTTCATGGACGGGCTCTGTGGGAGCCTTCTCAGCTTGGTCGATCACCTTCCTGGACCTGGGAGGACCTTGGTCTTAGCATAGAGTGGGGAACCCTGATGGCTCCTTGGCCTTGAGAGGGAGGGAGGGGAGGTATGGGTGGAGGGGAGGGGAGGGAAGGGGGAGAAGGAGGGGAGAGAAAGGGGAGAAGGAGGGGAGGGAGGGGGGAGGAGGAGGGAAGGAGATGGAAATTTTTAAATATAAAAAAAAATAAACCATGAGGAAAAAAAAAAAAAAAAAAAAAAAAAAAAAAAAAAAACAAAAAAAAAAAAACAAAAAAAAAAAAAACAAGGAAAAACAAACAGCTGATTAGGCAAATAAAACTTTTCAAGACATAAAAATGGAAATAAAAGCAACAAACAACTGAAGAAATTATGAAAATGGAAAGTCTGGGTAAGAATACAGGAAAACAGAAACTACAGAAGCAAGCATCACCAATAGAATACAAGAGATGGAAGAGAGAGTCTCAGGCATTGAAGGTATGATAGAGGTAACAGTTTCTAAATCTAAATCTATAAGAATTCCTAACACAAAACATCCAAGAAATCTGGGACACCATGAAAAGACCAAACACAAGAATAATGGAAATACAAGAAGTAGAAGAATCCATGCTCAAAGGCCCAGAAAATAAATTTAACAAAAATCATAGAAGAAAACTTTTCCAGCTGAAAGAAGGACATGCCTATAAAGGTACAAGAAGCTTACAGAACACCAAACAAATTGAGTAAGAATAAAAGGCCCCGCCAGGCGGTGGTGGCGCACGCCTTTAATCCCAGCACTCGGGAGGCAGAGGCAGACGGATCTCTGTGAGTTCGAGGCCAGCCTGGTCTACAAGAGCTAGTTCCAGGACAGGATCCAAAGCCACAGAGAAACTCTGTCTCGAAAAACCAAAAAAAAAAAAATAAAATAAATAAATAAATAAATAAAAATAAAAAGCCCCTTGCTGTATAATAATCAATAGACTAAAAATACAGAATGAAGAAAGAGTATTAAAAGCTGCAAAGAAAAAAAAAGGCCAAGTAACATATAAAGGCAGACATATCAGAATTTCACCTGACTTCTCTGTGTAGACTCTAAAGGTCAGAAGAGCCCAGCCAGACATCTTGAGGATACTCAGAGATCAGACTATTATATCCAGGAAAACTCTCAGTCATCATATATGGATAAAACAAGATATTTCATGAAAAAGTCAAATTTAATGAATATCTTTCCACGAACTCCACTTTATAGAAAGTACTAGAAGGAAAACTCCAACCCAAAGAAGTTATCTACACCCACAAAAACATAGGCAGTAGATATCCCACGTCAGAAGAAAACATACACACTCACACACCACAACCACCACCATCAGCACAACCATCACCACCAACAAAAACAACAGCAACAAGAAATAACAGGAATTAACAATCATTGGTCACTAGTATCTCACAATATCAATGAACTCACTTTGTCAATAAAAATATGCTGGTTAATATATGGATCCAAAAACAGGATCTTTTCTTCTACTGCTATAAGAAACTGTATCTAACAAAATAGACTTCAAACCAGAAATAATCAAGAGAAATGGAGAAGGACATTTCATTTTCCTCACAGGAAAAATCCACCAAGATGATGTTTTAATTCTGAATAACCTTGTCCCAAGTACCAGTGCACCCACATTTGTAAAAGAAACATTACAGAGGCTAAAATCACATATTGAACCCAACACATTAATTGTGGGAGACTTCAATATCGCACTCTCACCAATGGACAGATCATCCAAACATAAACTAAATAGAGAAATATCAGAAATAACAGATGTTATGACTCAAATAGACCTAACATATATCTATAGAACATTTCACCCAAACACCAAGAATTTATCTTCTTCTCAAAACCTTCTGGATCCTTTTCCAAAACTGACAACATACTGAGTCACAGGCAAGTCTCAACTGATACAAAAAAGTTTGGATAACTACCTATATCTTATCAAATCACCGTGGATTAAAGTTGGAATTCAACACCAACACCTACTACAGATGATTAACTCTCAAATGAAGTACCACTGGGCCTAGGAAGAAATAAAGAAAGTCATTAAAGACTTCCTAGAATCAAATGAAAATGAATACACAACATATCCAAACTTATGGGACAAAATAAAAGCAGGGCTAAGAGGAAAGCTCAGAGCACCAAGTGCCTTCATAAAGAACTTAAAGAAATTTCATACTAAGAACTTAACAGAACACCTCAAAGCTCTAGAACAAAAAGAAGCAAATATACCCAAGAGGAGTAGACAGCAGGAAATACTCAAACTAAGAGCTGAAATCAATAATTTAGAAACAAAGAGAGTAATACAAAGAACCAATAAAACAAAGAATTGGTTCTTTGGGAAAATCAACTAGCCAGATAAACCCTTATCCAAACTAACTAAAAGACATAGAGTAATATCCAATTAACAACAAACACTGATGAAATCCAGACGACCATTAGGTCATACTTCAAAAACTTCTGCTCCACCAAATTGGAAAACCTAAAAGAAATGACCATTTTTTTTTCTCTTTTTTTGGTTTTTCGAGACAGGGTTTCTCTGCAGCTTTTTTAGAGCCTGTCCTAGAACTAGCTCTTGTAGACCAGGCTGGCCTCGAACTCACAGAGATCTGCCTGCCTCTGCCTCCCGAGTGCTGGGATTAAAGGCATGCGCCACCACCGCCCGGCGACCATTTTTTTGATAGATGCCACATACTAAAAGTAAACCAAGATCAGATAAAAAATTTAAACAGCCTTTAAACCCTTAAGAAATAGAAGTAGTCATTAAAAGTCTCGCAATCATAAAAAGCTCAAGCCAGAAGGTTTCAACTCAAAATTTTACCAAACTTTCAAAGAAGAGCTAATACCAGTGGTCCTCAAATTATTCTACAAAATAGAAACAGAAGGATATTACCAACTTCTTTTTATGAGACCACAATTACCCTGATACCTAAATCACACAGAGACCTAACAAAGAAAGAGAATTACAAACCAATCTCCCTCATGAGCAATGATACAGAAATACTCAGTAAAATGCTAGCAAACCTGGCAAACCAAATTTAAAAACCACATCAAAAAAATCATTCATTATAAGCAAGTGAAATTGATCACTGAGATGGAGGGATGGCTCAACATACAAAAATCTGTCAATCTAATCTACCATATAAACAAACTGAAAGAAAACACACACACACACACACACACACACACACACACACAATCATCTCATTAGATTCTGAAAAAACTTTGACAAAATCCAACATCCCTTAAAGATAAAAGTCTTGGAGAGATCAGTGATACAAGGAACATATCTAAACATTATAAAAGCAATATACAGCAAGTCGACAGTCAACATCAAATTAAATGGAGAGGAATTCAAAGCAATTCCACTAAAATCAGGAACAAGGCAGGCTGTCCTCTCACTTTGTATCTCTTCAATATAGTACTCGAAGTTCTAGCTAAAGCAGTAAGCCAACAAAAGGAGATCAAGGAGATACAAATTTGAAGAGAAGTCAAATTATTGCAATTTGCAGATAACATGTTGATATATATATATATAGGTGACCTCAAAAATTCTACTGGGTATCTCCTACAGCTGATAAACATCTTTAGCTAAGAAGCAGGACACAAAATTAACTCAAAAAAATAAATCAGTAGTTCTATTATAAACAAATGCTAAAAGCACTGAAAAAGAAATCAGGGAAACAACACCCTTCTCAATAACTACAAATAATATAAATAGCTTTAGGTAACGCTGACTAAGCAAGGGTTTTCTCTGTATAAAAAGAACTTAAAGATTGTGGTAGAAAGATCTCTATGCTCATGGATCAGTAAGATTAACATAGTAAAAGTGGCCAGGTAGTAGTGGCGCACCCCTTTAATCCCAGCAGTCTGAAGGCAAAGGCAGGTAGATCTCTGTGAGTTCAAGGCCAACCTGGACTACAAGAGCTTTTTCAGGACAGGTTCCAAAGCTACAGAGAAACCCTGTCTTGAAAAAACAAAACATAGTGGAAGTGGCCATCTTGCCAAAAGCAATCTACAGATTCAATGCAATCTCCTATCCCCATCAAAATCCCACCACTATTCTTTACAGATCTTGAAAGAACAATACTCACCTTTATTTGGAAAAGCAATGCCAGGATAGCTAAAACAGTCCTGTACAATAAAAGAACTTTTTGAGATATCACCATCTCTGATCTCAAGCTCTACTACAGAGCTATAGTAATAAAAACAACTTAGTATTGGCTTCAAAATGGATAGGTGGATCAATGGAATCAGATCAAAGACCCAGATATTAATCCACACTCCAATGGACACTTGATTTTACACAAAGAAACCAAAACAAAATTATGGAGAAAAGAAAGCATCTTTAACAAATGGTGCTGTCATAACTGGATGTCGACAAGTAGAAAAATGCAAAGAGATCCATATCACATGCACAAAACTCAGGTTCAAGTGAATCATTCCTCAACATAAGTCCAGTTATACTGAACCTGATAGAAGAGAAAGTGGGGAACAGCCTTGAATGCATTTGGCACAGGAGATAAATCCCAGAATAGGACACCAGTGGCACAGACTCTAAGATCAGAAATTAGTGAATGAGACCTCAGGAAACTGAAAAGCTTCTGTGAGGCAAAGGACTGTCACTAGAACAAAATTACAGTCTATAGAATGGGAAAAGACCTTCTCCAACACCACAGCCCAGAGAGGGCTGATCTATAAACTATATAAAGAACTCAGAAACTAGACATCAGAAAAATAAATAATCCGATTAAAAAATGGAGTACTGACTTAAACTGAGAATTTGCAATAGAAGAATCTTAAATGGCTGAGAAACACTTAAAGAAATGTTCATCATCCTTAGTCATCATGGAAGTGCAAATCCAAACAACTCTGAGATACCATCTTACACTTGTCAGAATGGCTAAGATCAAAACCACAAATGACTGCTCATGCTACAGAGGATATGAAGTAAGGGAAACACTCCTCTATTGCTGATTTGAGTGAAAACTGGTATAGCTACTATGGAATTCCATTTGGCAGTTTCTTAGAAAATTTGGGATCTATTTACCTCAAGATCCAGCATACTGATTGTTGGTCCCTAAGGACACTCAATCATACCACAAAGATACCAGATCAGCTATGTTCATAGAAGTCTTATTTGTAATAGCCAGAACCTGGAAACAACTTAGATGTCTCTCTACCAAAGAATAGATAGATAAAATGTGTTACATGTATACAATGGAGTATTATTCAGCTGCTAAAATAATGCCTACAGAAAATTTAAAGACAAATGTATGGATTTAGAAAAAAAAATCATTCTGAGTGAGGTAACCCAGACCCAGAAAGACTAACACGGTATGTAATCACTTATAAGAGTACATTAACTGCAAAGTGAAAGATAGGCATGCTACATACAATTCACAGACCAAGAGAGGCTAGGTAAGAAGGACGGCTCAAGGGGGACAGCATGCATCTCCCCTGAAAAGGGAAATAGAGGAGGTCTCCTAGGTGGACTGGATGCAGTTGGCAGTTGGACATGGGAACCTGTGGGATATGGTTGGGGGGTAGGCAGAAGATAACAATGCTGTGAGAGCTGACCACATAGGGGTGCTATACAGAGTCGGTAGAAGCCTAATGCAAAGGAAACTTCCATGAGTCTACAAGAATGGCCCCAACTAAGACTCCTGGCAGCAGTGGATGCATGACCTCAACTGGCCATTTCCTATAATAGGATTTGTGGCTTTCCCAGTTGTCATTGGAGAGCCTTCATCCAGTGACTGATGGAGACAAATTCAGAGACCCATGCCAAACATCCAGCGGAGCTCTGGGAGTCCTGATGAGGAGAGAGAATAGGGATTGTAGGAGCCCGCAGGGTTAGGAAATCCCAAAGAAACCACTAGTCAGGTTCATGGGAACTCACAGGGTCTGAACCAACAATCAGGAAGCCTTCATGGAACTGACCTAGGCCCTCTGCATATACGTGATAGTTGTGTAACTTGGTCTGTATTTGGAACTCCCAGTAATGGGAGCAGGGTCTGTCCCCAGTGTTTTGACTGGCTCTTGGGAGCCTATTTCTCATGCTGAACTGCCTTCCCAGCCTGAACACGGGGAGAGGTGCTTGGTCTTATGGCAGCTTGATATGCCATGCTTTGCTGAAGCCCATGGGAGGCCTGCCCTTTCTGAGTCATTATAGAGGAAGTGTAGATTGTGAAGGAGGAGGGCACAGGGGAGGAAATAGGAGGGAGGGGGAGGAAGGGGAGGCTGGGGTCTGTGGGCAAAATAAATTAATTCATAAAAAAGAGAAATTAATTAAGTAATTAAGATTGTACCATACACTAAAAAACAAGATAAGTTTGGTAATTTCCAGTACCATATTTAGAAATTGGAAAAATAGTAACTCTGAGTGGCTTTTCAACTTCTGAGAGTATAGAAACTTACAGACTTTGTGATCTGAAGTCAGATAATGGGATCATACCTGTAATCTCAGCTGAGGCAAGAGAAACACAATGGCTTTAAGATCATCCTAGGCTACACAGTAAGACCCTGTTTCAAAAAATATTTTTGAATGTAATTTGAAAACTTCATGAAACTCTATACTGAATATTAAATCCTAGTCTTGAGACTTCCCTAACAGACTTCACAGTATAGTGCTGAGTGTAGTTGACAGCTGTCTAGCTTCATGACTGATCAGATTTTTGATAAATACAGTTACTACCTATTATGAATGAAAGAAAAGCCTGTACTACTTTTGAGATAGAGAAAAAAATGCATGTTGCTAAAACAGCTCTAGTACTATGTAGCATGGGACTGAAGGTCAGTAGAGAAAGGGCTCAATCTGTGCCAGTTATAACCACATTCTTAATATTCAAACCAAATTTACTTTCTGAGAGAGATCAAATGCAAACTTGTATTGACCTTGAGAAAGAAATCAACATTTTAAGTGCTAGCTGTATGAAATCTTCTGCAATGTCTGAATTTAATGATATCTTTTAAGATTAAAGGTATCTTTATTCTCCCATTACTCTTCGAATCATACCATAAATCAAGATTAAGATGAAAGAGTGCCACAGGGCCCAGTGTGTTGTAGAGTTAAGCACTAAGAGACAGGGTTCTCTGTGTCAGAAAGGGTGGGGGTTGGAAAGAAGTCATGATCTGATTTGTTCTTGAGAAACCTCTTCCTATTATACGCTAGTTTCTACTCTGCTTTGACTGACCAAACAGTTAATTGCCCTGGGACTAAGATGCTGAGTGCACGCATCGCCACCACACCCTACTCAAGGAATTATTGCATATGTGCTTGGGATGGGATTTATATTTAGAGAAAAATATTTCAAAATTTTAGTAGTCAAAAATCTTATGATACAGTTGTTACCTATCTATAAACAGGACAACTTGTTCACTAGGAAGGTGTGTTTCCATGTATAATGGAGCCCATTGTTGTTAAATGGTCTGTCTTCCTAACCTGTCTTTTACAAAACTTAGAGAAAACTCAGCAGTGGCATCTGTCTCTATACATATCTGAAAAGTCTACATAAGCCTTGCAACATATTTCTCATTTTTCCATAAACAGATAAGCAAACTTCAGTTTTGAAATATCTTCAAAATGTATTCTAATGTATTGGCTGATATATTAGTGCTGCTTCTTTAATTAGTGTCAAGTTTTGTTTTGGGGAGGCATATGTATCTTCTCTTATTCTGAGCCTGCTGGGCTGTGTCATGTCCTTGTCGTACATGGGCTTGGCCCCAACCCTTCCTACATCACTCAGGAATATTTCTCCCTCACCTCCCACTGCTAAACTGTGCCCTGCACACTCAAGGTTACTCATAGCCTGTCATTGCCAAGACAGTAAATAGAGAATTATATCATGTTGTTTGAAAAGCCACAATTTTACTGAAAATGTGAATGTTCTCAAGGGGTACATTCTGTTCCATGTAAAGATGAACCTAAGAAAGAGTTATTTATTGATGTGTTAAGAGAGCTTTGTAGAAGCAGGAACTCCTTGAAGCAGGGTACACTCTAAAAGGAACACAGGCTTCCCTCCCTGTGTAGGAGGAAAGGCAGATTCCAGCTTGAGTGATTTGGTGACATCTACCTTTTCTCCTTCAATCTTTATTTCTATATGAAAACTGGTTGTCCATTATTTTGAATGAGGATTTATTTTGAAAATGAATCTGCTGGTTAGAAGTCAGTACCCAAAGCCTGCAATGCATCTTCTGACTACATTCACTCTGAACACAGAGGCATCGCATATTGTGAACCCAGAATTGGATGATCCACCCTGAATGAAAATATCTGATGATTCTCCAAAAGAAAAGAAGACAGTGTTATTCTACCCTGAAGGGGATTTATTAGCTATGTTCATTGTGGAATGCAATGATTTATGTGGACAAATGTACAGGTTTTTATTGTGATAAATAAGTAAAAGTGAACGGAACTCAACTTGTCAGTAATCTCTTATTGAGGCCTCCTGAGCATCATGTCAACCATCTTGACCATTTATGCCAAGTAACTCCATTGGAAACTCAAGGAAAAACATGTGCTTTACCTTCCACTGTAGAAAGCCATTAATTCCAGATTGCTTCTTCTCAAATTCCAGATTGCACCAACCCTGGAGCTTCAGGTGCTAAGTGACTGTTGGTGGCATCTAAGCTTCTCATTACTGTGCTTTTCATTTTTCTCATCTCTTTCAGTCTCTACCACAATAAGATTGTTTATATGCATAAAATGAAAACAACCTTACCAACAGAGAAACTAAGATTCTGAATATCTTTGATGGTAAAAGCCTCTTTTTTTTATTCACTTATGAAGAACAAGAAATAAAACATGATGCATCCAACACAAATAATTGGCTACATAGGATATAAAAAACTTACTCTCTTTAGGGAAAAAGGGAAGAGGGACATGGGAAAGACAGACAGACAGACAGACAGACAGAGAAGGATAGATAAGGAGAAAGAAAAGGAGAGAGAAAAGATTGACTTAATTTTAATGCTGTATGTATATATGCAGGGTGGGCAGTATATATTTATTACTTACTCTAAATCTTACATCCTCTGTGTTTGCTTTCTCTTTTTTAAGGCAGGTTTTTGATATATTTTACATGAGGAGAATTTGAACATTAACATCAGTAAAGTTTTTGCTAGAAAAAAAGTCCCCCAGCTTCCTAAGAGGAACCAACATAAAAAGGAATTCAGCACCTGGGAGTCTTTATCTAGTCCCCATTTCACTGTGATGCAGTGCTGCAGGGAGATGTAGAATATATTTTCACACTTTTCTCTATGCTTAAAACAATTCCTCCTTTAAACGAGCGAGCAATAGTTGATTATTGTATGGTAATTTTAAGACTCCTAAAAGCAGATCAAACAGGCAAAAATATCAGAACATCATAGAGGGGCTTCCTGATCTGGTGGTAACCTTTCCATTATGTGCTGGTCTGCAATTCATGAGGTAGACTCCACCAAGACTTTATGTAACAAGATGAAAGCTATTTCTGAAACTAGCTGTATATTCAGGTCACAGTTTAATAATTCACTGTGGAAAATGGGATAAATATGCATGGAGGAGACAGTATGTCCTTTGAGAGGCTGGCAGACAGTTCGGTGTCAGAGTAACATCAGGCGTCAGCCTTTAAAAGAAGGGTCAAGAAAAGGTGTATTAATTCCTCACATATACTTCCTGCACCGTTTCAGAAGTGTCATCTGTCAGGCATGAGGAGTGCCAAGACAGGTCGTCCAATCCACAGAAGTTGGAGCACAGCCATAGGGAAGGACACTAAGTCTGCTCTGACCATTTGCGAGGGACTAATGACATCTGGTTATGTGGCAGGTGAGCAGAAGATGACATCTAGATGCAGTGCAGACTGAGGAATTATGACCTCAAAGCTAATGACAATGATGTGTGGGGAGTAGCTTGTCTGAGGATCAAAGTGTGATGGCAAACCACTAGTTAGCCATCGAGGCCAGGCAGTGGTGGCGCACACCTTTAACTGCAGCGCTTGTAAATTACACACTTTTAAACCCAACACTAGGAAGCTAGAGACAGGAAAGGATATGGCTTAACAGAGAGAGGAATATAAGGTTGGGGAGACATGAGCTCAGGGCATTCCATCTGAGGACTTGTAGAGACAGGTACCCCATTCAGTCTGAGGGTTTCGTAGAGGTAAGAGCTACCTCTACCAACTGGTAGCTGGCTGCTCTGCTTCTTTGATCTTTCAGATTTCCTCCACTAATACCTGACTCTGGGTTTTTATTATTAAGACCAATTAGAATTCCTGCTACAGTATGGACCGAAGTGAGAATGCCAAGAGACTTGAGCTCATCTTACCAAGAGGCCTTATTCCCAATGGCACACAGGCTTAGTGCTCTGGGAAAAATCATGGGAGAAAGAAAGACAACTTGTGACTATTGTCTTTTCATTAAGATGAATATTTTTGCAAGGCTATAAGTTTATCCAAAGCAAACACTTACCTTTATTAATTTAGTAATTTAATGATGTAATGTATTTAGCAATTAACAATTATTCAGGGTAAAGTTGTGTAAATCAGGCACTTTTTCACAGGCTTGCCATGTAGATGACAAAAATATAATATAAGTAATAGCTTTGCTATTTTTATTTGTGGTAGTAGGAATCAAACTCTGGGCCTTCCTGTGCCAAGAGAGTGCTCTGACACTGAATTGCAATCCCAGACTTCCATGCTTAAATATTACTTTGCAATGAAAATTTAAATTAAAAGGGCAAAATAAAAACAAAGGACTATGTTGTCATAAGGAAAGGGAACAAAATTATATCAATGAATTAGAAGTGTCAACCAAAAGTTAATGTGTTTTAAAATTAATTTTAGATCACAGAAGCAAGATAATAAATGCAAAAATTAAGAATCAATATTACACTTCCTCTAAATATATAGTGACTAGAGTGGCAAAGCTTCAGAAGCCCAAGAACAGCAGATGCTGTTCTGGATACAGAACAAAAGAGCTCTCTACTCATTGCTAGAAGAAACACAATGTCTTTAGGTTTTCTCAGTCGCTTTGGAGAACAGTTTGACATTTTATTACAAAAGTAAACATACTTATACAGTAAAATCCTCAACCATGCTCTTTGATGAATTCAAAATCCATGTCCACAACAGTTACAAGCCAAACTAATTAAAATATGCATCCACAGTACATGTTTAACAGAAATGTTCATAGTAGATCCTTTCATTACTAAAATAACTTAGAAAGAAGTTTCTCCGTATGTTAATGAATGAACTGCATTTGTTTCTACAAAGGAACATAACTTAGTGAAAAAAAGCAATGAGCTGCAAAGCAAAGATGTCCGTATTGCTAAATAAACAAAATAAAATATGAAATGTTTATATATAATATGATGTCAAAGTCTGAAAAAGACACAACTTTAGACATGGTAAAAAGTGATTTCTGAGGCTCAGAGTCAAAGTGAGCTGAGCAGGTGAACTGTGAAGGGTTTTACTGCTTTGATGTTGAAAATATACTTCTTGATAATGTGTACTGGACACAGTTATTAGACATTTTTCAAGACTGATAAAATACAGAGTCAATTCTCATGCAAACTGTGACCTTTAGTGAATAATAACCATTGTTAATGACTCCTCACAGTATCAAGTGCACCGTGCTGATGTAAGACAACGGAAGAGGAGAGTTGAGAGGAGAAGGCATATAAAACCCTGTACTTGCTGTGTCTCCCTAAAGCTTTAAAATCAAGAATGTTAATTATATAAAAGGAGCTACCAGCTGAAGAGTGTTATGAATAATAGAAAATCAAAAAAACTTGCCTAAAATCCTTAGGAGATATAAAATACGACCCTTGGATAGCTGTCTATAGAGACTGTATAGAAGGTAAGGACAAATATGCACTCAAAAACATTTAAATGAGAAAATGCAGCCAATCATTCCAAAACCATCTTCTGGGCCTCTACTAATTGATTATAGAACCAATGATGCACTTAGCATTTGTGATACACAGATCTCTGCAGGCATTTTCATGATGTTCTTTCTCTTCTCCCATCCTCTGGCATCACTGAAAGAGAGCTTCTGAGAATATATTGAGGAACAAAATACAAGTGTATAAGCTACCTGGGACATCACTCCAAGGTAAGAAGGCAGGGATGTAGGGTGGTGTAGGCCAAGAATATTCTAAACTTCTATAACATGAGGAAAAGGTGAAAGAAAGAAGTTAGATACATGTGTAGGGACTGTTGAAATGCCAAGTCCTATGGGTGTATCTGTGGGGATACCCTTGTGATGTAGAAAACAGTTGTTATAGACACATAAAGATAGTTTCTAGCAATGCAACTAGTTATGTAGAACTTTAAGTATCACTAGAGTGACTAAGAAAATGAGTTTAAATTATTTTATATTAATTAATTAGAATTGAAATTAGAAAAGTTATTAGATGTGACTAGGGAACCAGGATTGATTATATTGCCATGTAAAACAGATTGTAAATTTATGAGAGTAGGCCTCCAAGTCCACTTCTGTGGAAATCACAAGAGTTAGCATAAAACTCTAGGGTTTACTCTGCGGATACCAGGGTACTAGAGAAGTATTATAATAATGTGGCAGAAAATGATGGGGTAGATGTCGAATGGAAGGCAAAAGAAAAATACAGATTTGAAGAATGCACTAGGTTTCTACCTTACCCCTGAAATGTACCCCAATTCCATTTCTTTCTCCCGGTGCTCTCCCTCACCTTCACCTGATCCCTCCTGTTCCCATCCCAATCTGACCACAGTACACCCTTGAAGTCTAGCCTATTACCCCTTCCCTTGAGATCCATGGGTCCTTTATTAATCCCTCCTTGTTAATTAGCCTCTCCAGGTCTTTTGCTTGTAACATAATTATCCTTTACTTTACAGCTAATTATAAGTGAGCCCACAATGTATTTGTTTTTCTATGTCTGGGTTAACTTATTCAGGATGATATTTTTCTAGTGCCATTAATTTGCCAGCAAATTTCATGATGTTATTTTTCTAACAGTTAAACAATACTCCATTGTGTACATGTACCACATTTTCTTTATCCATTCTTCAGTTGAGGGGTATCTAGCTTGTTTCTGACTATTATGGATAAAGCTGCAATGAACAGAGTTGAGCAAACATCTTTGAGATAGGATGGCGTGTCTTTGGGGTTTATTCTCAGCCGTGTTATAGCTGGGTCTTGAAGTAGACTGTCAATTTTCTGAGAAAATGCCACATTTGTTTTTAAAGTGGCTGTAAATCTGCACTCCCACCAGCAATGGGGGAGTGTTCCCCTTGCTCCACATCCTCACCAGCTTGAAATGTAACTTGCATTTTTTATCTCAGCCATTCTAACAGGTGCAAGACAAGGAAATGACCCACAGAATCAACTAACAAGGACTCATAGGGGCTCATAGAGACTGAACTGACAACCGGGGAACCTGTCTGGGTCTGCTCTATGTCCACTGCATACATGTTATGGTCATGTAATGTGGTGTTCTTATGGGACTACTAACAGTGGGAGCAGAGACTGTCTCTGATTCTTTTGAATGCTTTTGGAACCCTTTGTTCCTACTTGGTTGCCTTATCCAGGCCTATGCGTATCATTATTATAATTTGATATGCCATTTTATTGATATCTCTGGGAGATCTGTCCTTTTCCAAAGAGAAAGAAGGAGTGGATTAGGGGGCAAGGAGAGGAAAGGGGAGGGACTATGAAGAGATGAAGAAAGGGAAACTTCAGTCAGAATGTAATATATGAGAGAAGAATAGATAAATAAATCTTAACATTATCAACATCTGAAATCACAAAAATAAGAGACTGAGGTAGCTTGGACATTGACAGTAAGATTTAAAAAAATCAAAAGCATCGTGAAATGCAGGATAAAAATCATAATCCTATAGACTGTGTTTTATCATAATTTTTTTTAAAAAATGAGAGTTTTGCCAATGAATATTGTATTTATATTTCTACCTCTTCCTTACCCTGCAACTCTCCCTCTCCTCCCATGCCTCTGAACTCGCTCTCAAATTATTGACTTCTTCATTAATGTGTGTGTGTGTGTGTGTGTGTGTGCGTGTGTGTGTGTGTGTGTGTGTGTAAAACCTGCTGAATCCATTTAGTGTCATTCCTATCATTATGTATTTTGGATTGAACACTATATCAGAGGGTTTTTACCTGGAAAAGATTGAGTCTCCCTCCACTAATTGCCTGTAGCTTTTCATCTCGCAGTAGAGCCTTGTGATTTCCCTAACTCATTTTGGCATTTCAACTGGTATTACCATTGTACTGGTCTTGTTTAGGCAGCCATGTTGTTGAGACTGCATGAGTGTAGGAAAGATAGTGTCAGTAGGAGGTTCTTATATAGGGTCTATGGCTTCAACAGTCATGGAAAGTTGGCTAGGTTACAGTAATAGGCATCATTTTTTCCATCTGAGTGGGTACAATTAGATAGGGTTGATTACTACCAAGATATGAGTGCTACTATTTCACATTTGAGGATGTCTTGTCATGCTGCTCATTGTTGTGGTTTGCAGACTGGACAGCAGGGTAGCACTTTTCTCCACTGGCAACTTGAATAGCACATTTGCATACTGTGACAGTTAGGTCTCAGGAAGGAAGGGGGTTTCCCTATCTGTTCTAATGTGTTTCCATCCAGCCCAGTGTCTGAAACGTGTGTTGTCCTCAGAAATACAGGCTTGTCTCCAAAGTCTGGATACAGTAAGACTATATTTGTTTTGAGCATCTCTTGGACTCACTTGATCTGGAAGAGGAATTAGAATTTCCCATGCTTGGTACTGGGTTTATGGTAAATAGTCAAAGGACATTGGGGGTGATATTATTGCCCTTAGTAGCATAACTTCACTGCTTATGCTTGCATGTCATATGTGTACATGTATATATATATATATATATATATATATGTGTGTGTGTGTGTGTGTGTGTGTATGTGCACATATGTGTATGCTTTTATAAATATTATGCACTTTGAAGTAAACTTAATGTTTTCCTTGACTTTTACAAATTTCTTAGTGTTATATATTACTTGTTTATCACTCTTACTCTGTATGACCCTTCCTACCTCCTTGAACTTAAAAGTTTCTTTGACTTGGTACCCTCTCCTTTCTGGAGGCCTAATTTAGTAGTTTCAAAAGTTCTCACCATTACTCTTTTCTCCAAACTTGTTTGAGCAATAATAGAATTAATATTGCCTTTAATGAGTGTTCACACTCAAAATATATATTATAGAAAGTCTCTAGTCTCTCCCTTTGAAAATCCTTGAATGTTTTGGTCCATTACTAATGGAACTCGATTTTCAGTTCTACTTTGTCACTCTCCAAAACTACAAATCCTGTTCCTCAAAAAAGAAAGACATAGACTAACATCGCGCCCTAGCAATGCAGCCAGTGCCTCCAGCCTTTATGTCTTTATAAAGTTCCTTGTAAGTATGAATTTTTTTTACGTAAAATTGCCTTTTCATTAGACTGGAAAATCCATCTATTTTTAATTCTTTCTGCAAATTAAACAAATATAAAAAATAGCTTTCTCAGCATTAAAGAGAGCACTTCCAACCTCACCCTGTGAGGTTAGACTCTTCTTCCATTTGTGTCATCTTCCTCCAAGGAGCTGGAACTTCAAGAAGGACTTGCTATACTTCTATTTCCTCATAAGTGAGGTGGTGTAGTGACATGGATTAACTCATAGCATCATATGGTAACTAAAAAGCTATAATAATCAGTGTTTTTAGTAACTTGCCAATATCATGTAATATAACAACTTTATTGTGTTTAACCTGAATATTTGTGTTATTTATTCTATATTTTACAAAAAATGATGCCATTACTTTATGTACCACTTGTGTATGTGTGTGTGTGTGTGTGTGTCTATACACATACACACACAGGTAACAATAATAAAGAACAAGGACTAATGGGAGGATGTGAAGTTTGCAGGGTTGTGGTGAGAGGGACACAGGTTGGTTTGGAGGGAGAAAAGGGAAAGGGGAAATTGATGTTATTATATTTTAATTAAAATTAATTTAAAAACCCTATGAAATATCAATGATTGTAAGGAGCACACTCTGAAAGATGTTAAGAGAGGAAGAGATCCACACACCTTAGTAGGGAGGACGCGGCTGTGCTTTAAAGGTCCCTCAAAGTTTAAGAATTGCTTTGATTTCTAGGACTGAATAAGGTTGATTCATAGCAGAAATAAGGTGTGAAGTCATGCATGAAAATGAACAGCAAGAATTTTGAGATTATCAAACAATTAATGTTAACTATTTTGTGGTCTGGATTCTGTAGTTTTATGTAAGTATGAATTCAAATCTATGCTCTATTAGCTACAGTGTGTGCCTTTGGTAAGTCATTTAAATTCATTACCCTGCATTCACAAGGAAAATAATGATAATTCTCTTAATTTATTATTATTGTTTTATATGTTTATGATCAGAAAGGCGGTTGTGAGTCACGCATTCCACTTTTGCCTATAGAAGACATAGGACAACTGAATCAGAATTTGGTTCTTACCTTCCATTGTTATGTGAGTTCAAGCGATCTAGCCAGACCTGTACAATCAGTGACCTTATCTACGGGGACATCTTTCTAATGTTGCAAGAGAATTCTTATCTGCTAAGATTTCTGGGAGTTCTGAATGAGAGAAATGCCCATGGAGGTTTGAATACAATGCCTTCCACCAACGTTTAGCTGTCAGTGTTAATTATAAAGCATGTTGGGAGCCAAGTATCTCTTCTAGGAGTCTGGGATCATCCATTGTCAGTACCAGACAATGCGTTCTAAGATGAGCTCAAACTTTTAAATACTGCATAAAAAAATATGTGGTAGCTTCAAATGAAAGGGCATATTTGATGCACACATCAGCAAGCATGCAACAACCAGCCTCTGGTGTGGGAAGTCCTTCTGTATATGTGTTGCTTTTATTGGTTACTGAATAGAGAAGCTGTCTTGGCCTGTGCCCCATGTTGGATGCCAATCTGTAGGCGGAGGACACTTGTTTGTTCCTGGCTGCCCAGAACAAAAATAACCACACAGAAACTGTATTAATTACAACACCTATTGGCCAATCACTTAAGTGTATTGCTAGCTAGCTCTTATATCTTTGGTTAACCCATTTCTATTATTTTAGATTTTACTACGAGGTTCGTGGCCTACCAGCAAGGTTCCAGCTGGCAGCTTGCATCTTTCCCTTCTGGTGGCTCCATGCCATTTCATTGACTCCACCTACTCTCTCTTTATATATATATTACTTCCAGCCTGGCTATCTTCTGTTAAGTCATTGGCTGAAAGCAGCTTCTTTACTCATTAACCAATAAAAGCAACACATATACAGAAAGACTTTCCACACCAAGCCTCTGTTCAGCAATACTGCAGAGACATTAGCATCTGAGGCCTACAGCCTCGTGATTTTACATTAAACATGAATCTTTATTTACAGGTTCTGTGGTAGAGGTGGGTGCACTGATGGTTGTAAAACAGAAAATGTATTTGTGTGGCTCTTCTTGAAATAGCCTGCATTTTTTTTCATAAAAGAGTTTCATCAAAAAGGAAAAGTAATAAAAGTAGGAAAGTGACTTGGGAAGAAGGGATTTGGTGGGAGGAAGAGGGTATAATTTTAGATGAATGAATAAAAAGTGAATTGCACTTAAAATACGCCTAAACTCCAAAATAAAGAAAAAAACAGGAAAAATGAAATCTAAATAACTAAATCATTATTAACAGAAAGAGAAGCATTTTATATACACTGTATCTTGAAGAAAATGAAGGCAGTCAAAGTTAAAATCAGAGGATTTAATTTCAATGTGCGTTCTTGATGTTTTTATAAATGGGAGGAAGAAACTACATTGCACCCATTATGATGCATAACCCTGCTCTAGGGCAACTCTTCTGACGATACCTAATAAACGACTTACACTGACACAAAAGAAGTTAGTACATTATTAAGCACCATAAATCATCATATTCAGCGGTTGCTGCAGATGAGAAGCATTAATGGAGCTTGAATTTGTTTCAGGTGTTTGGAACTCATTGACTCACCCACCACTACACATTATGTATGTAAAGAAGTAACTCTCCCAACAGAAAACTGTATTAACTATCTATTTCCCATACAAAATATTCTGAGCACTGGATGTGCCGAAATGAAGGGCCCTCAAGCTCCTGAAAGCTGCTTGACCTCCAGGATGTGTTGCTGGTACTTGTTACTTGGGGTCTCATCTATTCTGAAATGTCAGCACTTGTAATGCACTCCACGCTAAACATCGTTTGTTTTAATAATGACTAAAGATTACAGATGTCTATGTTCAGATGAACAACTCAGCCTGAGGCTAGTAAAGGAGAGACTATAACAAAAAGACTTTGCTGCATCAACTCTGGGGTTTGCTTGACAACAAAGGAGACCAGAAAGAGTAACCAGTACAATTAAGGAAGCTGGCTATTCAAGGACCTGAGCCCCAAATAGAGGGAAGACAAAATTTTCTCTTCTCTCCTCTGCCCTTTCTCTCTTGCTACCTCATTCCCTTCCTCCCTTTCTCCTCCCTCCTCTCTAGGTGTACAAGGAAGGCCAGCAGACAACCTTGTGCATCATCGCTCAAGAGCTTTCTACCTTTCTTTTTGAGATTTTTGTTCACTGGAACAAAGTGATAAAGATTTGAAGCTAGACCTGCTGTCCAGAAATTCCTAGGAATCCTTCTATCTCCACTTCCTTAAGAGGGCCATTACAGGTATGAGAGATCTTGTCTGTTTCTTTGGGTATTTTCTGAGGACTGGATTCTGTAGGTTTCCTATGCTTACATAGCAAGCACTTTCTGACAGAGTTTTCTCTCCAGCCCAAGTTTTTTATATCCTTAATATTGTTATAAATATTCATATGTTTTTTTTCAGCCAACATAATCTAATATTTCCCATTCCCATGCTTGTATCTTAATTTTTGGTCCAGGATTAAGAAGAAAATCTCATACCCAATTTGGTTGTGATGATGCTTTAGTTTCCTCTAACCCGTAAAAGTTTCCCAGTCTTCTCCAATTTCTTGCCATCTAGAAAGGTCTTAGTCAGTTGTTTAACTGAATGCCAGCTCTATTGGTTTATCTGATAGTTTTGTTTTAGGAAATTTCAGGCAAATCACTGGAATAAAGTTCTGCCATCAAGATGCATCACGTGAACAAATTTGTTATGCTGGTATTTACATTAGCTTAAATCACTTGGGAAAGTGCTTTCTTCCAGCTTTTCCATGATGAATGGGCACTCGTGTGAGAGCTATCATAGAAGACATCTCCATGTTGACATTCAGGAAGGGTTTTGGTTTGCTGAAGGATGTTCTGCAGTGAATTTGCAGGCTGTCCGGCATGACATCTCTACTGCTTTTAGAACCAAAGACCATGATTAAGAGTTCAATTTGCGCCGGGCGGTGGTGGCGCACGCCTTTAATCCCAGCACTCGGGAGGCAGAGGCAGGTGGATCTCTGTGAGTTCGAGGCCAGCCTGGTCTACAAGAGCTAGTTCCAGGACAGGCTCTAAAAAAGCTGCAGAGAAACCCTGACTCGAAAAAAAAAAAAAAAAAGAGTTCAATTTGCCCTATTGAATCACCCCTATGATTTGAAGTTTTCTCTTTTCCTCTCTTTCACTGAATCCCAATGCTGATAAGATTCTGAGAATAACTTGGTAGAGTCTGAGTATCAGTAATGAGAGAACAGTGAACGGTCATAAAAAAAAACAATCTAATTGAGAAATAATAGAAGTTGGATGACCATTGGGGAAGACAAAATTGGGAAAGGCTGAGCTCTAAACAGTGTTAGCAAGGGTATTTTTAACCGGGGAGTAAATTGCCCACCATTCTAAGGAAAGCATCAAGACTGTCCATCTGAGAGCTGAGGGCAGCTTTCTCAGTTGAAGTCAAGTCACTACTATTTAACATTCCTCTGTGTGTATTGGCACAACATTCTTTAGTAGTGCCATATTGTGACTGTATACTGCACCGTGACAAACAAATAAGAAGAGACAGCATTTGTTTTGTCTGAAGTCCTATAGGCCATGAAAAGTGAGCTGTTAGGAGTTGTGTCAGTTACTATTTCAATGAGAATATGATACCTCATAAAAGGTATTAAACTTTTAAAAAATATTAATGTAAAAAATTCATTAAAAGATAAAAAGAACAAACAATGAAATTTTGCATTTTTTGAAACAATAAAAGAACTACAACATAAAGAAAAGCTTCCTTAATTAGAACACAATGGTATAGTCAATGTAGCTTATCCATGTGGTATCCTTCAGGTCTTGGTTTAACCAGTGTGTCTGTGTGACTGTGTGTCTGTGTGTATTCTTAATAAACACTCATATTTAATTGGATTTGGATTTTGAGTTCCTGAGTGACAGGGACTTTATTAACTGGTAAGAAAAATGACAATGATAGACATATAACTATCTAAGTTTTGAGTAAGTTTTGCAAAGTACAAATTACAACGTGTAGTTTTATCATATCAAAATAGGATTTTCTATTTTGCTGGAAAGTTTCATAAGTATCTGCCCAGTTCATCCACTTACTGTGCAAAGGAAATTCTCCTATATGGGACCTTTCTAGACCTAAGACCAACGTCCTGTTAAATGTAAAATCAAATATGCCAAAAAAAAAGCCTTCTGCTGTGGGAAAATGCTCTTGTACACTGTAAGACACCTATTGGCCAGTAGCCAGGCAGGAAATATAGGCAAGGGAACCAGACTAGAAGAGTTCTGGGAAGAGGAAAGGCAGAGACACAGCCACAAGCCAGATGCAGAGGGAGCAAGATCAGAATGCCTCACTGAGAAAAAGTATCAAGCCACACAGCTAAACATAGACAAGAATTATGGGTTATTTTAAGCTGTAAGAGGTAGTAAGTAATAAGCCTAAGATAATAAATGAAACAGTTTGTAATTAACATTAGCCTCTGTGTGTTTCTTTGGGACTGAATGGTTGCTCGTTCGGGCAGGATAGAAGCTTCCATTGGCAGCCTTCTCACCTGTTTCAGTTTGTTTTGTGGCTGTGATAATCACTATAACTAAAAACAACTTAAAGTGCAGCGGTGGAGAGGCTTTGCTGCATCTTACAGCTTATAGTCTATCAAGTGAAGCCAAAGCAACAACCTAGAGACATGAGTGCAGGAATTTAGAGATATGGATACAGGAACTGAAGCAGAGACTGTAGGAGAACACTGCTTATTGGTGTGTGTTTTCCATTGCTTGAACAACCTGCCTTGTTATTTAACCCAGAGATACCTACCCAGTGGAGCCATTTCCCACTATAGACTCAGCCATTTCACATCAGCCATCAATTAAAGCAATCCATCACAGGTATAGCCACAGGACCATCTGATGAAGGCAATTTGACAACTGAGGTCCCTTTTCCTCAGTGACTCTAGTTTGTGTTGTGGACAAGAGCAAATAAGCACAACTGGCACTTTGCAAAGTTGACACACAAACAGAGCACTATTAAACCGTAAGTTTCCTCTTGTTGTTCTTGCCAAACCTCATTTTAATATCACAGCATAAAACATAGCATAATTTTTAAAACCAAAGTCTTTAATATTTTCAACACTTTAAAAGTCAAAAGTCTCTTTCAAAACCCCAAGCCTCTTACCTGTGGACACCGTTAAAATAAAAAATAAAAAATAACATATATTGTCTCATTCCTTGAAGGAAAAACCAGGGAATAAGAACAACCAGATCAAAGCCAAACCTGCCATTCATCGGTGTCAATCACCCAGTGTCGGGTTTATGATACTCATTCATAATCTTTGGATTCCAAAGGGCTTGTGTAGCACTTGTCTCTGACTTGCCATCCAGAGCATGCAGAACTTGTCTTACAGACTCAGATCATCGCCACTGCCTCTGTTCTTACTAGTCAGCCAGGGTCCTAACATATACAATATCCTTGGTCTTCACCATGGATGGCTCTACAACTTCAGGTTTTCTACTCTCTTTAGGGACTCATCATGTCTCATGGAGATAAGCCTTATTCTTGTCTTCATGATCCCTGCAATCATGCAGTGTTCAGGCCACCAAAACCAGTACCACCTGAGAGATTTTTTACACATTACCAAGTTTGGCTACCAGTTTTAGATGCAGCCTTGGATTCTCTGGGTCATAGCTTCCAGATGCTGACCCTGAAGAGGGAAATCTCCCCAGAAGTTATCACCTAAATGATACTCTTTTATGAATCCCCAACAAATCATCAGCCCTAGCAAACCAGCATCCTCTGTACTGTAAAATAATCTTCACATACTCAATCTGATACCAGTTTCTAAAGTTTCGTTTTCTGTTACTGTGATAAACGCTATGGCCAAAAGCAGCTTGGTGGGAGGGGCCTTTTAAATCTTACATTCTATATTCCATCCTGAGGGAAGTCAAGGCAGGAGCCTAACAAAGTAAAGTGAAGCAGAGACCAGGGAGAGTTACTAACTTTGCTCCCATGGTTTGCATTGCTTGCTTTCTTATACAACCCCAAACTACTCACACAGTAAGATAAGCCCACAGCGGACTTATCCCTCACCTGTCAATCATTAAGGAATACAATGTCCCACTGACATTGTATGTAGCTCAGTGTCAGAGAGAGAATTCCTCAGTTCAAGTTCCCTTTTCCCTAGTGTTTTCATTTTTCTGACAAATTGACAGAGAGTAACTAGCACACTATGTATAGGAACCACAAGTGCAACTGTCTTTCTTTCCAAGGGAGAAAATGGAAGTCTATTGAGATTATACTTTCCCAAGCATAGCAAGAAACATTTAGGATAAGGAAAAGTCAGAATTTACTCATTTGATGTGACTTTGGTGCCATTTCTTAAATTTTATTAGGTCTGCCTCTTAAAGACTTCTCCTTCAGGTGTCACACTGCTTTATGTTCACGAAAATTCCACGCTGTATAATTTGTTCATTTTATATGCATGAAGATTAGGAATAGTGAAGTAAAATTCATCATTCAAGTTTATGCAATCAGGAAGCTATTGAGACAAATGTTCCAACTGACCCCTTGTCATCAGATATGCTCCTGTGGTGTGCTGGAATGAACGTGATCAACCTGTACAATACTCTGCCTAACTTGTATTGAGGAAAGTAGTATTTCTCGCTTAGAACTATATTTCAGCTTTATGTAATGAAGTGATTTTTCCCATTGTTCAAGCAAAATAAATGTTTTATTTCTTTCAATACTTCTATATTCACTCTCAAGAAAAGAACATTCTATTTATTTTTTAAAATTCAGTTTTATAATTTCATACATGTTTATAATTTATTTTGATCCACTCACTCTCTCCTCCTTCAGCTTCCCTTATATGCTCTTCAACACTTTGTCTTTTCAAATTTCTTAGACTTTTTTGCAAGCCCACTTAGTTCATTTAGGGTTTCCATTTTGTGCATGGGTTTCTGGCCATCCACTGGAGATTATTACTGTATTTTCATATGTATTGATTCTTAATTTTAAATGTTTTAATGTTTGTAATCTTTATCAACCTGCGAAAATGGCATAATGCTTGTTATAAATAATTTCACAAACCTTGGTGAATGCATTAATTGGGTCAGCAGGATGGCAGAGAAGTCAGTCTAAGGGGGAGAAGTTGTGCCCTAAGTACCCATGTATCAGAGGTTAAGGAGCACAGGTAAGTTTAAACTATGAATGAGGTAATTTTTGTAACATAAGCAGAAATGGGGTTCTGATTCACCTATGCTTTCAAGCGATTGATTGCTTTCAGAAATAAGAGTGGATGGTGTCAGACTTGTCATTCAACAAAAAATGGATGTTTTGATGAATGAGCTTAATGAAAATAGATATTGGATGACATTGACCATCTTTGATTAGTCATGCCATGGAATAATTGATGTGCATATAATTTCATAGTCTTACTAGCTTGAACTCTTGTTTTCACCCATGCCCTCAACTGTACAATAGATTCAGCTAATATTTTCTAAGACAACAGTGCAGTCAGTGTGAGCCTGCAGAGTGTTTTATGTTAAGTTTGTTTCATGTTTGAATGGTCTTTGTCAAAATCCCAGGGACCAAACAAATAATAGAGACAGCCACTGTTAAATATTAGGCGTACTCATCTCAATTCTTCATGTGAGTGGTTTTAAGGAACAATTATAGCTGTTCATTGAAAACACAGAGAGGCATTGAGCCACATAATGCAATAATCAGATTGTTTGCCACTGGAGGCCCAGGAGACTCTGATGGAACAAAGTCAAGATTGATTAATTATATCACAAACAATATTCATTACCCATGGAAACAAATGGAAGGCTGCAAATCTCTCGGGGAACATGTTTAGGGGCTCCATCCTTTCAATCCTATGAACAGCAAATGGGGTCTATGAAGGGGAGAGAAGGAAGTCCACCTCCCTGTTCTTCTCCAGATAAGACTAAAGTTTGATCCAATTGAGAAATAACGAGTCTGAAGTGAGTGAACTGAATTTTAAAAGCATATGTATTTCCACCATGTTATGCATAACCTATAGAAGAAGAAATATGAATTGAGACAAATATGTTTGACATGCTTTTCTGTTTTTAAATCTTCATTTCTAAAACCTTTTATATACCTTTTATCAATACAAACTTCCTATAGTTGTTGGCATCATAATTCTCCATCAAGTTAACTGTGTAAACTCCTTATATCCACAGGACTGTACTCGATCTGTGAAGTCTAGGTTAGAGTTGTTTTCTATGCTGTTTCTTGGAGAGCCACTGTGATTCTCTGGTCACAATCCTCTAACATCAAGTATTCTCTTCCTTTTTTTCAGAATCTTTTTTTTTTTAATATTTATTTATTATGTGTACAGCATTCCTTCCATGTGTGCCCGCAAGCCAGAAGGGGGCGCCAGGTCTCATATAGATGGTTGTGAGCCACCATGTGGTTGCTGGGAATTGAACTCAGTACCTCTGGAAGAGCAGTCAGTGCTCTTAACCACTGAGCCATCTCTCCAGCCCCTTTTTTTCAGAATCTTGTGTGTGTGTGTGTGTGTGTGTGTGTGTGTGTGTGTGTGTGTGTAAACAAATTATTAATCCAGAATTATGTGAAAAGATCTTGGTTTCTCAAGATCCCTATATCCTATCAGTATTATATCAGGTGGAAATGAGGATATAAATGTTCTTGGGAGACAATTATCCTATCTAGCCTACAAGCTCCCATTAGAATAGTTACATAAATCTAAGTGAAGAATAAGACCAGTCACATCCACAAATAGTTGTGAAATGGATCGTTTTATATGTGGTCCTGCTTCTAAGTGTGTTAACTCATAGCATATTGAACCATTTGATTATTTATTTATTTATTTATTTATTTATTTATTTATTTATTTATTATTACTATGTGGGAGGTGAGTCATATGTACCATAGCATACTTGTGGAGATAAAAGAACAAGTTGCTAGAGTTGCTTCTACTTACCATGAAGGTTCTAAGAATCCAATTCAGATCATCACACTTTGTGGCAAGCTATTCTACCCACTGAGCCACTTTGTCAACTCCCATTCTTTTTTCTAATTCTTTCTGTCTTTCTTTTTCTTTCTTTTTCCTTTCTTTCTTCCTGCCCTCCCTCCCTCCCTTCCTTCCTTCCTTCTTTCCTTCTTTCCTTCCTTCCTTCCTTCCTTCCTTTTTTTCTTCCTTCCTTCCCTTCCTTTCTTCCTTCCTTCCTTCCTTCCTTCCTTCCTTCCTTCCTTCCTTTTTTCCTTCCTTCCTTTCTTCCTTCCTTCCTTCCTTCCTTCATTCCTTCCTTCCTTTTTTCCTTCCTTCCTTCCTTCCTTCCTTCCTTCCTTTTTTCCTTCCTTCCTTCCTTCCTTCTTTCCTTCCTTCCTTCCTTTTTTCCTTCCTTCCTTCCTTCCTCCCTTCCTTTTCTTCTTAATTCCACACTAAAACTCATATATATAATATAATACTGAAAGATGTACTATCCTTCCTAAGATTTATAATCTCTTAAGTTTACATTCCACACTACTCATTTGTGATGAGGCTTATTGAATCTGTATCATTAAGATATAGTCTGTCCCCTACATATAAAGTATTCAGGTTTAAGGTCAGTTTAAGTTTATGTTTCATTAGTGGTGTATTTTATAAATTCTGGGTTAAGGTTGTACACATTTGAAAAGTGTTAATATAGCAACAAATAAAGTCATTTTGAGAATTCCTTGCTAATTTTCTCTTGTTTTATATTAGGATAAATTGTTTTAAAGTAAGGTTCTGCAACACAAGGAAAAATTTTAAACATAGGTTTCTCTATTTAATGAACTTCCACTTTTATAAAAAATAATATGATCAGTGAAGATCAAGCTGCTCCTAGTTCTTTATTTTCTTACTGAGAAATATTTTTCTAAACCAAACTTTACTCAAATGGATATTTAAATAAGTAATACATATTCTCAGATGAAAAAGTTTTAGAAAGAATATTTACATAACACATATACCATGTGTGTTACTCTTGCATATATGTGTATATATACGATTTTGACATTCAAAATTCTGTAGATTTTCTTTAAACTGCAACAGATCCTCGGTTATCCCAAACCAATTGCCTATAGTAGGAGTGTTTCCTTTTGTAGCAATGTTAGAATGCAATTGATCATTTCTTATTGCTGAAATAATTTGCTAGTTGTAAACAATTTTCTATATTTGAAATTACTTTTAGCCCTCACATTAAAAGTCATAAATATTAAAGAACTTTCACCACATCATCAATATTCTAAGACTCTCCATAAATATGTGTCAGAGTTACAAAGTAGCTAGAAATGTTGCATGATTTATGCAAATAAAATTATCTCATTACTTTATAATGACACTTAATATTATAAAGTGTTGACAAGAAGGAGAGAGGACATACAGAGACAAAGCATATTTTGCGTGTGTGTTATTACTATGCAAAGGGTGAAATATCTAATTTCAAATTCAGTTGGACTACAATTGTGCTCAAAAGCCTAACAACACATCAAAATGTTTCACTGATGAAGAGCGATTTAATTCTTAATTGACTTATCATTTTCCTTCCATACCACATTGTTATAGAAGCAGTGGAATCTGTTCAGAAAGAAAATTTTGCTTACATTCTGAGCTGTTCCTTATGTAATGACTTTAAAACATGCGTGTGCTGTGGATTAAAGATATGTAAATGCACAATTAATGCATTATAAACATAGAGAAATACTGAATATGATATGGTACCCTAGAGAAGTTTAAACATATCATATGCGATGTACTAAATAAATCACAATTTTCAAGACAAATAATGATCTTTTTGTATTTCATTTTTGCTATAATTATTTTTTGAATACTAGGTGGCAAGCCATATACCATGCTGAATAGTAGTGCTCTAATATTTTAAGGAGACCATATTATTAATGCTTCATTTCTCTATTTTAAAGAACCTATGATTCATTAAGATTAAAACAGATTATAATATTTATGTAAAACTTTTATGCATTTAGCCACTTTTTTACTAAGTTGTTGCCTTTTGAGTTTATTAAGAGAAAATAAATAGCACTGTTATATTCAATTAGCTGTCAACCAACTAAATAACCTTACCAAAGTAAAAACGAAAAGGATCATGGCCATAAGAATATTGTGTAATACAGAATTTTTGTTTTGTTTTGTTTTTTTATTAGTCTAACTAGAACTTCAGAAAATTAGGGAACAACCTTCCTCAAGACCCAGTAATACCACTTTAGGTTATCCAAAGGATGCTCAATCATGCCACAAAGACACGTGCTCATCTATGTTCATAGCTGCACTGTCTGTCATAGCCAGAATCTGGAAACAACCTAAATGCTCTTGACCAAAGAATGGATAAGAAAAATGTGGTATATTCACACAATGGAGTACTACACAGCAGAAAAAAATAATGACATCTTGAATTTTGCAGGAATATGGATGGAGCTAGAAAACACATTTTGAGTGAGGTAACCCAGACACAGAAAGACAATTATCACATGTACTCACTTATAGGTGCTTTTTAAACATAAAGCAAAGAAAACCAGCCCACAAATCACAATCCCAGAGAACCTAGACAACAATGAGGACACTAAAAGAGACATACATGGATCTAAGCTACATGAAAAGTAGAAAAAGACAAGATCTCCTGAGTAAATTGGGAATTTGGGGGAAGGTTGGAGGAGAGGGGAGAGGCAGGGATGGGAGCAGAGAAAAATGTAGAGCTCAATAAAAATCATTTAATAAAAAAGAACTTAAAGTACTATGTTGAACAGATATGGAGAGAGTGGACAGCCTTGACCTGTTCCTGATTTTGGTGCAATTGCTTTGAGTTTCTCTTCATTTAGTTTAATGTTGGCTGTTGGGTTGCTGTGTATTGTCAGCTAAGATTCCTATTATTGGTGGCATCTTCTGTGACTGGGTGGGTGTTGGGAGCAGTGAGACCCCAGATCCTGAATTTCTTGTAATCCCCTGATCTGAGTGCCTACAGCTGTTCTGAGCACGAGACCTTCAGGAGTTCCTGATGGCAGGAGAATGGTTTCTAGTGGGTTTGGCTGGGGCGTGGCTATCTCTTTATAATCTGCCCCTGAACACAATAAAGGGGGCATTCTTGGGGAATTCAAGGATGACCCGTGTCGCTGTCTCTCTGTGTTTGTGTATTTTAACCTCCTGCCCCTTGCCAGAAGCTCGCACCGAACGCTGACACGGGGGCGCGGTGTGTGGCAATTGGAAGTCTCCACCGAGATTTCGGCAGGTGGGACTTCCAGGGGATAGATTGGGGATGTCAGCTCAGCCACACAACCTTTGACTTACTGTCTGGGATGTACAGGGAAGGGGAATGGAGTTAAGGGTTGTGTGGGAATTGTAGGAGTGTCTAACCAAGGACTAGTCTAGCCTCAGATCCACATGGGGTGTGTTAAAGGTTGTGTGGAGATTGTGGGAGTGTCTTACCAATGATTGGTCTAGCCCCAGACCCATACCATGAGAGTGAGAATAACCCCGACACTGCTTAGAGGGCCAGGGCCTAGAGGCTGGATGGCCGAAAGACCTAGGATAGAGCTAAGAACTATTGAAGAAAAAAAAGTCAACATAATTATGTCCAATGATATTCTACTATAATCAAAGATTGGTGACTACCCTAATTGTCATCAGAAAGCCCTCATCCAGTAACTGATACAGAGACCCAGAATCAACCATTGGGCTGAGCTTGAGAAATTCTGCTGAAGAGAGAGAGGTAGGAAGGATTGTACAAACCAAGGGAGAGGGCAGGGGTTCGAGGATATCACAAAGACAATCAAAAAAACAACTAACTGGTGCGCATAGGAACTCATGGAGTCTGAACCAACAGCCAGGAACCCTGCCTGGAACTGACCTAGGCCCTCTACAAAAGTGTGACAGTTGTGTAGCTTGGTCTATTTGTGGGATCCGAGCAGTGGAAGCAGGGGCTGTTCCCAATGCTTTGGTTGCCTTCTGGATCCTATTCCTCATAATGGGTTGCCTTGCCTATTCTCGATATAAGGGAGGAGCTTAGTCCTACCACAACTTGCTATGCCATGCTCCCATGGGAGGCCTTCCCCTTTCTGAACAAAAACAGAGGAGGAATGGATTGAGGGGGAGAGGAGGGAGGAATGGAAGGAAAGAAGGTAGAGGAAACGGTGGCCAGGATGTAAAATAAATGAATAAACTTTAAAAAGAAAAAAAGGAAATCTTTAAAACAGAGTTCAACGTGTTACTGCAGTTTGGAGAGAGCCTCTACTTTCAACACAACCCCACAAATGTAACGTCCTATCGTTTTTACCATGAACTCAATTAGTCATTTGATATTTAAGAGTGCTATGTAAGTCCCAATAGGAACATTAGGAACAGGGACCTGGAGACAAGTCAGTGAGTATACTAGTGGCTCTCAGCCTTCCTAATGCTGGGAATGTTTAAAATGGTTGTTCTTGTTGTGGTGAACCCCAACCAAAAATGATTTTGTTCCTACTTCGTAATTGTACTTTTTCTACTGTTATGAATCATAACGTAAAGATCTGAAATGCAGACTTATTGGGAGCTACTGAGTACCGGCCTCAGCACTCTCTTAGGGTTCAGAACAGGACTTCCATGACAAGCGAAAACTGGCTTGGGAATGGGATCTGAGGGGTTGAACTAACTGACTCAGGCACATTTTTTCCTGCATGTTTCTTTATTTCTACATGGAAGATGAAAGAAGAGAGACGAGAAATAAGCATGGGGCATAAGAGGTTAAAGGTAAGGGCATCAGGCATAAGGGGTAATGGTAAGGGCAAAGGGGATAAGACATAAGGCATAAGGGTCAAAAAGAGGGTAATCTCCATAAAGCTTTCAGTTTATATAGGCATACAGACAAATAAGCAATCCAATGACTAGTAACAATACTATCAAGCATGCAATTTGATAGAGTCACAAAAAACGGTGGATCTGGCAAGGAGGCACCTTATGTCTCAGAGGGGACATGGCTGTGAAGTTCCCCTGCATCTGGGAACACAGCCTTGGTAGTCATAGTAACCTATGTGTGTGATTTGCATTAGCATCTACCTGGTTGAATTAAAAAGAATCTCAAGGTCCCCAGAGGGACCTTGCTTTTGACTCCAGCAGGATGCCCAGGTGAGAATGTATCTCCCTGAAGCTAGTTTTAGCAACCCAGGCTTTTTTCCTGTGTAAACAGCTAATTTCCTGGGCTATGATCTTATATTATTTGAAACCAAGGTAAAGGTAAATGTAGAATATTAGTAGCTTGTTAAGTCAGAGCAAGAGACCAGTAGATTACACCTTCCTGAGTCAGCTGTTAGAGCAGACATACCTCCAATATGAGGCTCCTTACTTACCAGTGACCACTGTCAATAAAGAAAGTCTGTGGGGGACTATTTTTATGTAGATTTTGGTTATGAGAACAAAGGCTTGACTGAATCCTTTTCACACCATAGCTTCATGGTGTGCAGGGAGGTATCTGGTTGCTCTACAGGAGAAGTCAGGTTTATACACTGCTGGGATACTATAGAAGGGAGATATGCCATGATTTCACAAGATTTCTACAAATTTACAATGACTTATCCAAAGGTCAAATGTCCCCATAGCTTTGCAAAAACTCCTAGTGGAGTGTCCGTATACACTTCCGGTGGATAGTTCAACAGATCTGTCAGCTGTACATTTACTGTATACTACTTGTGGGCTCACTACACAGAATATCTGATATGCGACCCTCCAAAGGGTTAAACATGAAACGCAGGTTGAGAATCAGTGCAGTAGAGTGCTTGCCACAGAAACACGAGAATCTGTGTGTGCCTGCTTGAAATTCAGAAGTGCAATACCACAGATCTCCATGATCACTGCCCTAATTAGCAAGCGCCAGACCTGTGAGAAACCCTGTCTTAAAAGACAAGGCAGACAACTCCTGAGGAATAACAACAAAGCTAAACATCTCGTCTCCATACACATGAATACAGACATGCACGTCTCCACACACATAACCTTGCATGCACATACACATATACACAAAATTAAAAGAAAATTTAAGAATAGATAATGACAAAAATTATTCTAACAGGGAATTTATTTTTATAATGTCCTCTATGGAAACTAATTATAGACAAACAAGAGTAGGGTTATAGCATGATGACAAATATCCTTAAGTTAAAACATCATTAAGTTAAGTTAAAGCATGAACTTTGCTTCCAGATGGGACGCGAATATCATGTGCTTATTATTAATTAAATTCTTTTGTAATTTGCTTTCTGTATAGGCCCTAAGATGTGTAATATTTTTTCAGTAATTTAGACACAAATGATAGTTACTTTATTTGACCATGGAAATAGAAAATGTGGTCATTTTTCTCAATACTGTTATTCCTGTTTTCTGTCTTTGATTAAAGACCCCTTTATCTCATAGACTTAATTCATACGGCATCGTAAATGACAATAGTCAGCAATGAAGGATCATCAAGTACCATACAAAATTTAAACTCAGTATGTAGTAACATGAGACTATTATACATAATTTCTTTGATAAAAAGTGAAGTAGTAGATTAAAACATTCATGTTTATAGGGTCAGATGTTCTATTTTAGAAGCTAATTCCAGGTTTTCGGATGGGGAGTTTCAAAGCCTTCTTTCATTTCATCTCACACCATTACTGATAAGTCTTACTGGACTCCACAACAGTTTGCCATAAATTGTTCCCTTGGCATGTTCTAAGTTTGTTATTCAGAAAAATGGCAGACATCTGCAGCCATAGACACGACCCTGGGGACATGTCCTTCAGTAAATATAAGCTCACATCTATATACATTAGTAAAGAGCAGACGCCAGCAATTCTCACCAGTAACCGCCATTCTCTGAGGGGAAATCTTTTCGTGAATTCAGGATCTGACACCTGGCTTGGGAAGGTCTGAACGCAGGCTTTCATCTGGTAACTGCTACATAGGAGTCTTTGCCTACTTGATAGACCAATCGTCACTCCACATTGCTCTTCTTGGCAAGGCTTACCTCACTCAACACAATACAATTCCCAGCATTCTGACCCCTTCCCTTGTTCTTCTTGCAATCAACCTGCTCTTTAAATTCCAGCTCTCAAGCCCTGCTTTGAGCTTCCTTCTGCATATGGGACTTCCATGCGTAGAAACACGACAAATTTTGTTTTCTGCTAAGATATTGCCAGTTTGCTTTCCACATACCAAACTTTAACAAAACTTCAAAGTGAAAAGAAAAAAAATCAAACTTTTCCTCACAGCCCATCCTAAGGTTGGTGCCGTGGTTTGATGTTTGAAACACAACTAATGATTATAAATTTTCCTTGTTACCAAAGAACTTATAACCGACTGTGCAAACCAGTCACACACACAGAGACCCACCAAGACAAGAGAATGTTATCCGAATTGATTTTGGAGAAGTGGAATAGAGTCAAGTCCCCATTGACACAGACTATAGAGAAGTCAATGATAGAAAATGTCAAGCTTCAAAGTTCCTCTATGATGTCACCCAGATGGCTGTTTAGGGTGCAGGTTATGGGAAAAACAAAATGCACTATATATTTGGTACTAAATGTCAACCTAGGCAAGTCTGTAGATTTGCTGACTGCAATTCTGAAATCAATGGCTTCTTACCTTTTGTACATATTCAACTGGTCCAGCAGGGCAAATTCCACTCTTAGGGGTCTCAAAAATACTTCTCAGCTCATCAAGAGCAATGGAAAAGCGTTCAATCCTGCGCCGGCCAGCCAGGGAATCCTCCTTCAGAATTTCTGGCTGGCCAGAGGCTCTGAGTTTGTCACTTTGGTCCTCAGGAACTTGGTCTTCAGGCTCCCCATCCAATACTTCTTCCCCTGTGCTGCAGGGCAGACTCGCTGGCTCTGGAGGGTGAAGCGCAGAGAGCCCATCTCCTTCAGGTTCAAGGAAGCTGCTTTCCTTGAGCTGGAAGAGCCGGCACCCAGTACCCCCAGGGTAGCTCTCACTTCTCTGGCAGTCACTGGATTCCCACTTCTGCCTCAGGAGATTCAACGACCCCTTCTGGATGGGGAAAGCAGGTGACTCCAGGTGGTCCTAAAATGGCAAAGGTTGTTTTATTATAAATGTGCCCAGACGTCAGTTGTATTCAAACACGTCACTGAAGGTAGGTACTTGACTTGATGGCACAACGCTATGACAGTGAGCCACAATTCACACAGATTGAGAGGAATAGTTAGCATGGACACAGCCAAGTGACCGTAAAGAGACAAAAATACAGCTAGGAAAACTATTTCTTTCCTCTTCCTTTCATGCAAAATAAGCCTTGTAAGTTCATTGTTGAATAAATTCTGAGCAAAGGGTCATTTATGAAAGGGGCAATGAAGCCGAATGGGGCCATTTCCCATGTGTAACAGTATAATATTTCTTTTGAGTTATTGGTTTTTGTAAACCTATTACTTCAGAAGTAACAGACTAATAGCTTATCATTATTAATCCTTGGCTGTAAGGCAAATACTACGATAATTGCTTTGTATGTGTACCCATCTTGTTCTCCAAATTATCACAGATGAATTAGTTGCAACTATTATTAGTGTGTTGTAGGCTTGGGCTGAATAATTTGCCCAGGTCCTCAATGACCAAGCCTGAATCCGAAAAATCTATCTGTGTAATTTTAGCAACTGCTCCTGATACCACTGGGGTTTATTGCTACTTTTGTAATTTTTAAGTGTCTCATGGTGGAGCTCATTTAAACAGGACTTTGTTTCAGAGTTTTATGGTGAACAGAAGAAACTTCAAATGGAAAAAAAAAAAACATATCCTTACCATAATACACACAGGCTCTCACACACATGTGGGAGGAGATCAGTCACGGTCAGCGAGACTTACCAGCTACCATGAATTTTGCCATCTAAATATAAATAGCTCTGCGGCCAACCTAGATTCTGCATTGCAAATTTTTATCTTTAAAAAATAAATTTTGCTCTTGAAGGATGCTGCATTTTCTTGTAAAATTGTTAGCAATGTGGTATACAATACCATTTAGAGTAAGTTTTGGAAGTATCTCAAATGTCATCTAACTTAATGGCCATGGGTTTCTTCGGATGTTGGTCTCATTTGGGAAAAGACTTCATGGATGAGACTAATATACATATTAGATTAATACATGCGTATAGAAACAAACTTTGCTTTCATTAAGTAATATATCCTCTTACTATGTAAAAAGCCTGGTAATAGTTGCTCTCCTCCATTTGTAATAAAGTTTGCGAGGTACTGAGTAGATTTAATGGTGACCCTGGCACCACTGTATAGTTTGAACATACAGCAGACAGATGCCCATTTCCAAGATGGGCTCCAGCGACACTGTGACCTTGAAAAAGCTTCACTGGATAAGAGAAATGAATGCCTTTAAAAATAAAGTTATATGACTCATCTCTATTCAGTCAGCCTTCTCCTAGCCCTCCCTTGCTCCTACTCTCTTCAGCCTGGGGTGAACACTGCTCTACACTCAGTTTCTGCCCAGTCAGCATCATGATTGATCATCTCTTTCTGACGTTTAGCACATAGTACATTACCATAGATAATTATGATGTACTGAATATTAAGAATAAATGATTCCACATGTTTTCACCACAACAAAGTAATAAACATTCAAAGAGATAGCCACGCATAATTTGAATTTTATGAAATATGTACATGACACATCACATGGTAGCCCTAGAATGGGTATTAGTTTATATATAGTAATTAACCCCCACTTCCAGCAAACTGTCTTAGTGTATAGTCCTCAATGGAGTTACTATTTCTGTCATTAACTCTAACGCTATTTTTTGGTGAAACATTATTTTAATTACTAAACTATTTACACTGCTTATGCGCCCCCTAGCCTCCAATGCTTGGGAAAAGAGAAGAGATTTTTAAAGAGACAGATTCTTAGACTGAAACATATTGGAATTTTTGGCTACAAAACGTATTACTAATTACTAACGTAGTCACTCCTGAATGTCTGAATGAAACAGAGACACCACACAAGACCTGAAAATCTGTTTTAGAAACTAACCAGCAAATGACAAGGCTTATGCCAGGAAGATCTGTAATTCTGTGTCTTGCCTGTAAATAAACAGGTGATGCAAAGCAATTTATTTACATGTGGTTATTTCCTTTTTGAGACAGGGTCCCAGCTGGTAGAAAGAAATATATCCTGTCATTTAATATAATAATTATTTTGAACCCAAACTTGCACAGTTAGGAAAAGAAAATTGAAAAGAAAACAACACAAAATAAGACAACACTCCAAGAAGCTAACAAACTTGTAAGCCCTAGAAGAGACCCATTTTTTTTTTTCTACAGCGAATGGGTCCAAATGATTTAAACTTATTTGTTCATCTAGTTCTGGATCAAGCTGGAAGACACCTGCACCTCTCAATCCCTCCCAGTGCACATACCTAAAGACCCTGGAAATCTTTCCCTGTCTCGAAAAACCAAAAAAAAAAAAAATCTATGTAAATCAAGTTTTAAAATGTTTAAAATTGAAGAGAAGGCATGGTGCCTCTGCACCCACAAAGCTGAGGGACAGTATGACAGTAGATTTCTTGCATTTTCTTTTATCCATCTACCACTGGTTGTTAGAAGCATCGATAAGGTAGAAGCCTCAATACAAGAACATCAGGAACATTTCACAGGTGAAAAGACGATTCTTTTCACCGACAAAAGCCAACACAATTTAAGAAAAGGGCAACCTAGAATAGAAACAATAATCTTAACCGTGGGCAAGAGCTTTGCAAAACGTGCAACTTACTTTCCCCACTTCCCACGACACTGAGCGGGAGTCTAAATTTTTACTTTTTCCTTTGCTCTTCTCATATTCATCAGTTCAGAGAAGACATGGAGGTCAGAATATGTTTTAACCATTACTTCTCTTGGCAAGGTCACATATGTATATAAAAGATTCTGATGACTTTCCTGTGCTATCTCTTACCGTCCTTCCATCTCCACCGAGGTTCTCCTCACCATCCCTCTCACAGACTCATCTCTTTGATTGAATTCATAACTTGTTTTGTTTAACCAAGGCCACCTGTGAGCCATCTGAACAGGCACTATCTACGGGAGAGCTGTAGAACCTCAGTGGGTGAATGTATGAAGGCCAGCGCTCTCCCCTTCCCGAATTTATCATTAACAACTAGTCCAGCAGTGAGGCCTGGAGTCCATTGATTACCTCCTCCATTCATGTCTGACTATTAATTGGTACATATTTGTGCAAACTCAGTGCAGACCTCCTTGATTATGAGAGGCTATGGTTGCAATGGCTCTGCTTCCTCCAGAAGGTGGCAGTTCATAACACTTCTCCCTGGCTGCAGTTCATATGTCCATGATAAAATAAAAGAATTATGCAGCTGTAAAAAAGTGAAATTTTATAATTCAAGGTGAGTAATTGGAACTAGAGAAATTATACTGAGTGGGGTAACGTGGCACAGATAAATGTTACAGGTTTTCCTTCAACATGGATCCCACATTTTAATCTGCAACTATATGCATTCACTTTGGAGTTTCTATAGAAATCAAGGAATTAGAAAGTGGGTAATGCGTGGGGAAGTCTCAATGCATGGGCGTTATAGGCAATATAGAAGAAGATAAGGGGACTTCTATGGACAGAATGCTTAAGAATGAAGCAGGATAGTGGAGACCATGAAGAGGGGCATTAACACAGGAAAGGGGGGGATGAATATGTCCTACGGAAGCTTACTATCTTAGAATCAAATAGAGGAATATAATTTTTATTTTTCTCTTTTTAAAACGGGTATAAAGGGACATTCTTTACATAGACGGGGAAGGTTGCCAAAGTCCTGGATAATAATAAACAATGGCTCTGCTACCAGGATTGAGATAGCTCTTTATAATTTGCTCTTCAGACAGGCATCAGAAGCTCCCAAAACAACAAAGGCTTCTGCCATTTCTCTAGGTTACCCAGCAAACCCAGAAGGTAAACTGTATTGCAGAAGTGAAGATGTACCACAGTTGCTTAATACAGAGAAATCCAGCTGGAACTGAACTGGAAATGTGCTTGCTGCCTGTAGTACTCAGAGTTCTGGAAGGTGCTATGCAGGCTATGGAGACCAAAGGACATCAGCAATCTTAAACATAAAATGCTAGGACAATGAGACCATCCTAGGAAGAGGAAAAAGGATACTCATTTTCATTTGATAACAAATCTTCACCAAGACCTTCTGAAAAGACCCTTCTGTGTCTTCACCTTGGGTTGAGAAAACATTCCTCTGCTCCCTTTTTATGTCAGAGGCCATGGCACCATAACCATCACCCGTGAAGCTCCTTCTCTTAGTGCTATAAGTTGGAGCCACATGGAGAATAGTAAAAACTGGCTTCTTCTTTCCAGTTATACAGGGATGACCAGTGATCGACAGTGGCGATACTAGAACCCCAACCATGTCACCTAACGGCAACGGGGTACTCCTCTAGGGAATTTAAGGAGCCTGACTTTTATCCTTGTCAATTAAGAGACAAATGCAGATCTGCAACTCCCTTTGCCGGAAGCTGCACAAGCTGTGATCTGAAGGTCTTTTGTCTAGATGGTCCAGCTCTAACTGCATGGCTTTGTCATCAAGTGCTGCCCGCATGCTCTGCCTGTACTCTGCCATGGCTACTATGTTGATGCACATGTACATGGCAGATGTTCTGTTATCCTAGTTGCCAACGCGACATTACTATTTTACTCTTTATCTTACTGTAGGGCATCTAATTCCTCATTGAATGCAGACTACCAGATGCTCTCATTCCACAGAGATGCTTTTTCTCTAGTTTCACTAGTAGGTCACGATGACCTTTGTTACCAGACTTGTCAATAATAAATCATGATACTGCTCCCTGGTAGCTGATTGTGTTCACATGTGAAGGGAAATTAAGAAAGCTTTTTCATCACAGGTCTTTGAAAATGGAATTCCATGTACAGCAGGGGGCAGCGTGCCTCACATTGCCTCTGCTGGACACTGGTATGAAATACTGTTATTCAGAAAACCGTGGGGAAAAGAATAACCATTGGGAAAAATTGAGCTTAAAACACCTAATATACCCACCTTTGAAAATTATAAGGCAGTTGGAAAAAATGCTGTGAAAAGGGTCTACAGAAAATAAATGCAAGTAATTCAAAGATGTTATATATTTATCAGGCCAGATATCTCATAAATGTATTCTTCATTGTATTCTTCTGTCAGAGCTATTTTAATAAATACTGATGGGAAGCAAAACCCACTAGTTACAAAAAAGCAAGTCTCATATTATATAATGTATACTAGATATTAATATATTGATGATTATATGTAATACATTATATTATATATAGCTTTACATTAATATTATATTATATAATTATATTTACATATAATATATTAGGTAGAATAATATAGTATATATTGTATATTAAACGGATTAAATATAGTATTCATTTTACTTAGTCATGCCATTAGGAAGGTCTGAGGAAAATTCTTTGTTAATCATTATTTTATTCACCACTTTTGGGTATTTTTATTTTATTAAAATCTAAACATTGTTAAAGATAATGCTTTAAGTTGTAACTTATGCATAAAATAAGAATGCTTTAATAACGTTCAGAGAATTGTATAAGTCAGCTGCACATATAAGAAGATGGTACAAAAGGCATTGTTCATATACTAAAAGAAGAGGTGAAACTGTGGTAGGATACTGTTTTGTGAAGGCAGCACAGCCAGTTGCTTAGAGCATCTCTTTTCTCTGAGCTCTGACACACAAGAACAGTCACATAATTTCCTTCTCTTCTCACTCTGGCTTGTTGCTGGTTGTTATAAGGCCTGTTTGTCACTTTATCTAGTTAGACACATCAACAGTGATCAAGAAGAAATAGGGGGTCACCGTTATGGATTTAAATTGTCTTTATCGAGTGTCTTTACCTAGTTATACCTTTTTACATTGAGTTATTGAGCCTGAAGATCAACCAAAGTCTACCTGTGCTGAGTGAAATTAGGGATATTCATGGATTAACAAAACTAATGTTCTTATTGTATGCGTTCCTCAGAGGATCATAATGCACAATATTTTGACTCTAAGTAAATTAATCCTATGCCTTCTTCTCTCCCACCTCTATTTCTGCTTTTCTTTTTTTAAAAACGTTTATTTATCTTATGTGTGTAACTGCTTGTCTGCATGTAAGCATGTGCACAAAGTACCTGGTACTCTTGGAAGCCAGAAGAGGACATTGGATTTCATCAAACAGTGTGAGTCTTTTATCACCTGATTTTCTGGCATCTGTAGCTATGCTTCTGTTTATCATTCAAAATATAACCCATTTAGAGAAGCATCCCTGATTTCTCAGTGCTGTCGTAGGTCACTGTTTAATCTTTATTACAATGTAGTCTTTATGGACAGATGATGGCAATTATACTTTCATACTTGTTTAGGTGGCTATTTTATTAGTTTCCCAACATCAAGGTCCTGAATGCAGGGATCCTGTCAGCTTCTGTCTAGAAGTTTATCCTTGACTTCTAACATACTGCCTAGAACAAAGCTGAGGCTCAGTAAGTATTTAGTAATCGATAAATACTCTATTGCTACACATTTAGATTTTTACACAAATCATCAAAAATATATAGACATATTTTTCTTATGCCAGACTCAAGGTTTAGAATAAGAGTTCTCCTGTAGTTAATTTAAATCTAATAGATCTTTTAGAGACCTAATTAAATGCAGTTTTAATAAGCACCGGATATAGCTTTGAGAACAGTGTTTTGGAACATATGCCTTGAGCAACACAGAAATTATAGTAATGGGTCACATTGAGGTACAGAGATATAATATGCCAAGATTTGTGAAATACATGTGAGCTGGCATTCACATTAGGATTTCAAATACTGCATGGCATGTTGCTGCCAAGTGATTGATTGTCTTATGAGAAAGTATAGCGGGTCTGCAGAGGGAAAATTTTTAAATAAAAAGGAGTAGCCCAGTCTGTAAGCACATTGTCAGTGAATTAAAGACTGGATTCTTCCTGATGGTCTACAGCTTATAATATATGTAATTTTAAGGATTATTTCCTGGCTCAGTTTTAGGGCTTAGCTTATTGCTAACCAAAATAATTCTGGTGGTCTTGAGACCCATTGCAAGAAACAAGGACAATCATGATTTTGTCATCTTAACATTTTGGATAGAAAACAATACAAATTTTTAAATAAAGAAAAATTACCAAGTAAACTTCCTGAATTCAAATTCTAAACAAACTTTGTAGCTGTTGTGTACAGTTGATTTACTATGGCTTCTTCCAAGTCATGACTCATATTGTGTATTTAAGGACAGGCTTCTTTTCCACTTTTCCATTAATAGTGAGTTTCAAAGTTGAAAGCATAGGTATTTAGAAACTTCACCATATTTTAAAATCTTAGAAGTGCATGACTATCTCAAAACCATAGTGAAGAAGTTTTAAACAGCATGGTAAATGCCAAAAATAGCAAAATCCTGAGGCTGGAGAGATGGCTAAATGATTGAGAGTCCTTGTTCCTCTCCCCCTCCCCGTTACTCTAATATTTATAGCATCAAATTCCAATATTCTCATTTTTCACTAAGCAGAGAATGACCACCAAATGTAACTTAAGCCGGAGAGTCAGTTTACTGTGGTCACGTCTGTCTGTTTTAAGTTACAGTACTAGCAAACTCATGGGCTGCTTCCTTCCCCTGCAGTGAGAAATGAATGCATTTATTCACATTGCTTCTATGAAATGAAACCTGCAGCTGATGGCACAGGATGCAAGTGTTGTTGCTCTGAAAATGTGCTACTCTGCGGCCGAGTAACCTGAGCTTATATCAGAAAAAAAAATATGTATATTTCAGCTTCAGGAACTTGGGAAGTGACTGCAGTGGGGACCCAGGAGACCAGCCTTGGCTGGAATTCACAGGAAGCCTCCCTCTGAGGCAGGCGAGGAGAGTGCCTTGGGAGACTGTCAAACTCTACTCCACTCTCTGTAATAATAGAAAGTTGACTTAGAAAAAGAGCATGCTGCAGTGTCTGGATTGCATGCCTTGTCTGCTTGTAGAATCATTTCAATTATGAATTCATTTATTTTTATTTTCCATGAAAGAACCGGAAATGCTTCTTTTTATCCTCATTCCTCCCTGTGGTGTTAGTGAGCTCTCTTCTTCCCCAACACACATAGATCAGAGTATCTCTCAAGAAGTCCTTTAAATATTACTCTAGTTATAGTTTTCAGATATCTAATTTAGCTTTTTTTAAAAAAGAAAATAGAAATCTTAATGCCTACTGCAACCAGGAAACATTTTTTAACCAAATAAAAGATCTAACAACTTGAGAATTAACAACATCGGACTAGAATGAGGGCTCTCAGGTTGTTGACTCTTTTACTTGGGTAACTACCACCACCACCATTTATCTGCAGGAGGAAACTATTGTTGAGATCTAGTTCTAGCCTTCTTTTAAATGCGAACTGATAGTCCTAAACAGAGACAGCTTCAAAGAAAAACCGTGAGGTGCTTCAGTGTTTGCAGGCTGAAGTTTCAAACTACAAAACAAAGGGTTTCTAAGAACCTGCAATGTTTATTGTGCTGTCATTGAGCTACACTCTCTGCAAACAGAAGCTCCAGTCTCACAAAAGCATAAAACAAGCAAGAGTTCTGGAAATAAATCAACTTAACACCTTCAACAAAGCTAAGGACTCAAATGTTAAGCCTGTTATATTACTGTAAGTTATGTTGTGGTGGTGGTTGTTGTTTGCTTTGCATTTTCTGTTACCAAGCATTCAGTAATTTAATTGTGATTGAGAAATGTTATGTTTTATTTTCAGAGAAAATAATCCTAAAGACACCCCCTAAAAACATTGTTCAAACAATAATTAGCTGATGATTTGAGAGAGAAAATTTTTGTGAACTTTTGGCAGATAGTTGCCTAACATTTGCCTGCTATGAATGAGAGAGAAATGAGTAAAACATTTTAAAGATAGTCTCAATATTAACAAATAAATTAAATATTTAAAACTAATATTGCAAATTCGACCTGTTTTTCTGGCTCGTCTAAGTTCAGCGAGACAGATGTTTAAGGCTTTTTCATCTACAAGCACACTCCTTACTAGCTCTAATAAGACACATGCATAATTCATACCCATGAAGGAAAAGAGTCAGGAACGGAGCATCTGTTTATTTTACTTTCTTTTATCTCCTCGTTCGCATTTATCAAGAGAACTGGCTAAGGCTGCTTGCTATGGCAAATCATTAAAAGAATTTATGGAGCAATATTTGCAATAAGCTTATCTTACCGCCATGTCCTTCTCTGTTAAGTTTCAGTCCAGTGACTCGGGTACCACAGTCACGTATCCATTAGAGGAAAACACAAATTTAACAGTTCTTTAACCCACTGATGTCATCTAACTAATGGACATCAAGCATGATGGACATACGTCGGCAGATAGCAGTTACAAGACACCAAATCTGTCATAGTCAGCCCCGGGAGCTACATTATTTAGTGACTCATGGAAGAGAGAAGTGTGCCCTCAACCATAACCCTGTGTGTGCACTGGGTGCTCAGCTTACAGACTTGCCAGGTAAAGGCTGATTGAAGAAGCTTTTGTTTCTAAATTCTGCACAACAAAAACCAATCTTCAGTAAAAGGACTGTCTTTTTACAGCATCCTGAGAATTTGTCTGTGGGACTTGGATAATTTATACTTAACAAACTAAGGTAATTGTTAAACATTTTCAGGATGATCCCCAGCAGACTGGGCACCAGAAAAGAGCTTTAATTTAGGGCAAAATCGATGTCCTAATACATTGAATATATCCGTCACACTCTGTAGGCACATCTGTAGGGAAATAATTCAAGACTTGATTCCAGGGTTGTAAGTATGACTCTCCAGGTCAGTGATAAAAAGAATAACGGTATTCTAGAGAGCAATGTTAAAATCTGCCTAAAGGCAAACGATATAAATTCCAACTTTCAAGGATTTACGGTCTAGTGGGATGCTCTGTTCTTCGCTGTATGCGTGCATCACCTGAAATGTCAGCTGTAGACTTTCATGGCCTCATGTGGTAAGTTTCACATTCAACAGGTTTGGATTGTAGTCCGGGAATCTGCCTTCCTTAAGCAACTTAGGTAATTCCAATAAATACCTAGCACCTGTGAATGCTGCAATTAAAGAAAAATACTGCCTCATTGACATAAAGACAAATGAACTGCAGAAGAGAAAATAGCATCCACTAGTTCAGAAACACATTGCTTATTTAAGACTACTGTGTTAAACCATAATTAAATGTTTTTAAACTACAGAAAAATGAAGAAATATTTGAGCAAGGGGTTTGAGAAAATGAGAACTATGTTTAACTAGAAAGAATGGAAATTAGGGTAATTTGTCTGGACAAGAACATGGGAGAATCCTCAAATAACTCATCATAGAACAAACTAAAATATAAGCCAGAAGTCCTACTTCTTACTTCTGTTATGTGACATAAAATCTTAAAGTAAGATCTAAAATCATTTATTTATACATTTGTTGCAGCATTGCTCATAATATCCATAATAACAAAATCCCAAATGTCTAATTATGGATGGTAGATAATTTCAGACTCCCACAATTTCTCTTTAGTACACGTGCGTATACATGCTCAGGTCTCTAATGGAGTACACCATGCTGACTAAGCACCTTATTTCTGAGCCATGTCAAGAGTCCTAGTTTTTGTGATATACCAATAGTTGTTCACTCCTGTCTGGAAGCTGCCTTATGTAATTGGTTCAGTGATAGTCTATTCAAAATAATATTTCTTCTTTTTTTACATAACTACATTTAATGTGATAGATGCATTTAACATAGTATCTTTACTTTTACTGTTTAACAAATGAACCTCATATATAAGCAGAACTGTGTCATGCAATTAAATGAGAAGGTTATTCAGTCTTCAAATTATTTGATTTCTGAAGTCTGATTTGAGAGCTAAAATTATAGGGTATATTTGATGTAACATTTGGGAGATGACATTGAGAGATGGGTGTGATATAAAGACAACACACTAAGCCTATTATTATAACTTGATCACAGTCAGAGCTTCATATCCTGATTTGCTATACTACTTTGTAAGAATCTTATATAATAAGTATAGAACAATGTATGCGACAGATCGCAGTCCAGTAACTTTAGAAAAACAAGTGTAGAGCTTGCTTTAATGTACTGATTGTTTCTCATCTCAGAGGATGAGAAAGGTGATAGTATTAGAAATTACAGACCTGCCATCACCACCTAGTTAAACACTTGCTGATACACAGCAATAAAAATCCAGTTTGAGAGCACTTCTAAAATAAGGGTAACAGATACAATTTCTTTGGCATTATGACAAGTAACATCAGCCAAATCAACTTAATTTCCATCTTTGGTAGAGTAACAACAGCAGGAGCCCCAGGGAACTTTTTAGACAAATATACGTCCTGACTCTCTTATGAGGTAGAGGTAATTCCACACACTGCAGAAATAAAATGCACTTTCTGAGGCATTTTAACCTTTTATGTATTTCTATCAATAACTGTTTTTAATGCCTGCAAATAGGCTTACACAGAAAATTGGAAAGGTAAGAAGGCCTACTAGATATTAAGATGACAATATCATATATTGAGACAAAACTGACTTTGTGATGATTTTCTTATGAAAATACGTTATTGTAAAAAACCAGTTCCTCAGCAGCAGCAATGCCTTGCAAACATCATGCTTCTCTACTTGCTCTTATTCTTGTCTGTGTTAAATTACAGAAGTTAAGTCAGAAAATCACAGTGGGGAAAGATATGAGAAACTATAATGTCTCTAAACTATGTGCCACAATGGTTCCATTGCTACAACACTGTGGAGGCCTGGAGACCCTGAAAAAAGAGGAGGTGCATGTAATTTAATCAGATATGCCATCTACTTAATGAATCAGTCCAGCTAGGTATCACTTCTAGTGCTGACCCTAAATGCTTCTTCCCACAAGAGGAGTTTATGCTCTTCTCATCTATAAAAAAAAAAGACCTGGGACATGTAACATGGCAAAAACAGCTTGCTCAGAGTGAAATTGTCACCATTTAAAATAAGTGTAAGTAGTTCCTAAGCAAGAAGTCAAAACATGAAGTACCATTTAAATGTCAAACACCTTAGTAAAATGGAAGTATTAATTTTAAAGTATACGTTGAAGAACTGTACTATGCATGAGTGTTTGGAAAAAGTCAGAAGGCCCTAAGTCAGTGTTTTGTCACCCTGTCACAGACACTTTGTGTTCCTTAGAATAGGAAGCAGGTAAAGAAAGCAATTTCAGAAAAGAGGAGGTAGTATATATCAAAGACAGAAATGGAGTAATTCTCTACACAGGGCCTGAGAAAAAATGCTTTTACTTTCTATGTTAATGCTGACTAATTTATATTTGCTGGATTTAGGAGTTGGGCTAGTCTGACCCTAAAACTAATCTGAACACAAGGGCACCCAGAACTAGAGCAACAGTTCAGTTTGATTAATGCCGATGAATTTTTTCCATCCCTATAATGAATAGATTTATGCATTTGTATCAGAGCCTAAGTATAATGTTTTATATATAATATATATTTATATAAGTATAATACTATATATATATAGTATGTATATATATTACTGCAGCATAATTCAATAGAAAACAGCTATTCTTGCTCACCAACTGGCTAGGCAATATTGGTGAAATCAAATCTAAATATTTACATTAAATACTTTACTCATTTGACTACTGTTATACATATTTAATCTAGGGAAAACCTTTATGAAGAAGTCTAAACACCAATGTACAGAATCATATCACTAAATTTTTAGCCTACATAAAGAAGCTGAGGAAAAAAATCCCACACTAGTGAATTAACAAAGAACACCTGAAAACTGTAGAACAATAATGGAAAAAGAAAAAAAAAAGCAAACTCACCCAGGAGGATTAGATGGCAGCAAATAACCAAACTGAGAGCTAAAATCAACAAAATAGAAACAAAGAAAACAATACAAAGAATCAATGATACAAAGATTTGGTTCCTCAAGAAAATCAACAAAATTAGCAAACCTTTATCCAAAGTAACCAAAAGGCTGAGAGACAATATCCAAATTAACAAAATTAGAAACGAAAAGGGAGATATAACACAAACACAGATGAAAAATCCAGATAATTGTCAGGTTATACTTTGAAAACCTGTACTCTGCAAAGTTGAAAAACTCAAGTTCAAATGGATCAAAGACCTCAACAAATATCCATCCACACTGAACCTCACAGAAGATAAATCTGAAAGTACAATTGAATGCATTGGCACAGGAGACCACTTCCTAAAAATTGGTCTAAATATAACTTTAGCAATTATAGGTCTATTTAATTTGCTTATCCAGTTTTGATTTAATTTTGTAAGTGATATTTATCCAGAAAATTGTTCATTTCCTTTAAGTTTTCCAAATAGATGATAAGTAGGCTGAGAAAGAAGTCAGAAAAACATCATCCTTCACAATAGCCACAAATAACATAAAATATATTGGAGTAACTCTAACCAAACAAGCGGAAGACCCGTATGACAAGAACTTTAAATCTTTGAAGAGAGAAATTGAAGAAGGCACCAGAAAGTGGAAAGATTTCCCTTGCTTTTGAGTAGGTAGAATTAACATAGTAAAAATGGCAGTCTTACCAAAAGCAATCTACAGATTCACTGCAATGCCCATCAAAATCCCAGCAAAATCCTTCACAGACCTCGAAAGAATGGTACTCAACTTCATATGGGAAAACAACAACAACAAAAAAACCCATGATAACCAAAACAATCCTGTAGAATAAAGGAACTTCTGGAGGCATCACAATCCCTGACGTTATACTTTACTAAGAGTTACAGTACTACAAACAGCCTGGTATTTACATAAAAACAGCCAGGAGGACCAATGGAACCAAACTGAAGACCCAGCTATCAATCTACACACCCTCAAACACCTGATTTGTGATAAAGAAGCAAATCTACAAAATGGGAAAAAGAAAGAATATTCAACAAATGGTACTGGTATAACGGATATCAACATGTAGAAGAATTAAAAGAGTCAGTATGTTCAATGTCCACTATAAAACTAATCATACCCCATGCAAACTCCTTTATACTGTATGCATTATAAATCTCATGCTTCAGTGACCTAAGATTTCTCAGGATATTTTGGGAACTGTAAGTTACCAACTTCCATGATCAGATATTTTGGGTCTGTAACTATAGAAGTATAATTTTTATGTATCTGTAGAAGTCATGCTCCACAATGACACTCTTCTTTTTCTCATTATTAATATTCTTTAGTTATTTATTAAAAATTTCCACCTCCTCCCCTCCTCTTCTTGAAAGTAGAGCTATCGCAGAACTAATTAAGAACAAATGCAGTTAGAGCACACTCATGCTGGCTCTTGTTCTTGATCTCCCAGCATTCAGAATTAAAGAAAGGAAAAGTACATCATTTAAGGTGCTGGGCTTTAATAATTTTGTTGTGATAGGGCTGAGCTATGATAATCTTTACAAATATCCTTTCATAGACATATATCATGGTACCATTTTGCAAATGAAAGTTTGGGGTTACAATGCAAACTGGTGATGCTTTATTGTAATTCAAATAATACTTGACCCATAAAAACAGAACAACATATTTCTATGAGCTAGAAGCAAGGTCAGCTAGGGAACCTTGAGAAGAATGTGTTTGAATCACATATTGTGCAATAGATTTGCAAATATGTTAGTATCAAAACAGGAAAGCTGAATAACAGAACCCTTTATGATTTAGACTGGTACCACAGCATATGACTGTAGAATCTCAAAATGTCACAATGATCTCTGTTTTTAATCACATGAAAAATTTGCAGATCTTATGCTCATAAAAGTCATCATCCTTAGTTTTTTATTTCTTTTCTTCACCTAGAACTATGAAAAATTTTATGATCTAAACTAATTTTCTTATCTTGATAACCCTTCAAGAATAATTTATACATTGTTCATATTTATTACTAAGCAATAAGAGTCTATCCTAATATCCTATGAACTCTTTGAAGAAGAATCATTAAGGTTTATACGGCTTACTTTGTACAGAAATTATAATATTCTAACCATATTTTTTAATGGGCTGGTTAGTGTGTGTGTCTGTGTGTGTGTGTGTGCGTCTGTCTATTGGTCCCTGTCTGTGCATGTGTGTGTGTGTGTGTGTGTGTGTGTGTGTTTGTGTGTGTGTGTGTGTGTGTGTGTGTGTAAACACATACTTGTGGGCATGCATGAATTTGTGGCTATATACAGGCCAAAAGTCAACCTCAGATATAGTTCCTTGAGAGCTGTCCATCATGGTTTTTGAGACAGGGTCTATCACTGACCTGGTGTTTACAGCTTGTGTGCTAGGCTGGCTGGCCAGGGAGCCTGGGATTCTGCTGGTCCTTCTTCCTCAGTGGTGGAATTACAATCCTGTCATCACACACAGTTTTGACATGTGTTCTGGGACTTAACTTAGGTCTTAATATTTGCAAGAGAGACAATTTACTGACTGGGCTATCTCTTCAACTCCCATTTCTCTTCTTTTAATTAAATTTTATTTTATTTGGGGAGTGGGAGGAGATTCACTAAATTGATCAGCCTGGTCAACTGAATATTAGCTCACTGTTACCTTGAACTCAAAATTCTCTGTCCCTTGAACACCTAAGAAAAGGGATTACAGCTAGGGTATGAGCCACCCAGCTGGAAAGCTAACTTTTTCTTTGCTGACCAATATTCTTTATGCCCTTGCTTTGAAAAGTATGTCCTTGGTAGACTGTGCATGTAGCTATATTACCTGTTTAAGTTAGTTAATCACTATTAGACAGTCATCCATGCTCTCTATGTACTGCGCCAATTCTGTCAATAATACTTAATTTGAAAAAGTGCAGTTTAAAAAAATGATAATACAGATTCAGCCCTGACTAGGCACATTCCCCCAAACCCCATAGGCTATTCTTCCTCTAACTGTGCTCTATATTTGCATATAAATTCTTCATTCTTTAGTTGCTCTGGGATACAGAGCAAATTTCAGTAAGGAATACTATGATTCAGCTTTATTTTCTAAGGGAGCACATTTTCCACCAGATACCCCTTTTTCGGCGCCAAATTTGTTATTAAATTCTGAAATATGTAAAAATCTGAGTCCAAAGCACATAGTGCCTCTTGAAATGAGGGACTGAAGGAGTTAGTTGGCATTTAGGAGTCATTGAAGAGAAACAGCGTTGGTGAAGCTACAATTGCATTTAAAATTTTTTTAGAGAATTTATGCTTCTATAAAATTAGTCCCATTAAATTAATCATGATTTCAGACATTTTATTTTTAAGGTGGTCTATAAGAACAAATGGCAATAGCAAAATTATATTTCTGTAAAAACAAGCATTGATCTCTCTCGAAAGGCTTGCAGATGTTTAATGTCTATGTGATTTGGAGAAATGGAAGTGAAAATCTCAATGAGATATTATCTACACCTTATCAGACTGGCTAAAGTATAAAACATGAAAGCTGACTAGTGTTGAGGGTTTGGAGAAAAGGGAAGAAATTCTCTTTTTTAAAAAAAAATATTGATTCTTTGTGGATTTCACATCATGTATCTCAATCCCACTTACCTCCCTGTCCCCTTGCATCTGCCCTTGCAACACCCCGCTCCCACAAAAACAAACCAAATTTAAAAGAAAAACCAAAAATCTAACAAACAAACAAATAAGCAAAAGAAACAAAACAAAACACAAATGAAGAAGGAAGAGGGAGGGGAGGAGAAATCTTGTCCTGGAACTGTAGTGTGGTCTGTTTGAGACACACAGTTTACCCTTTAGTCACGACTTCTTTACCTGCAAGTGTTCATTGCCACGGCCGTAGATCTGGCTCCAGGCCTCTGGTTTCCGCTGAACCACCTATAATGGCCTCTCACTGGGGCTCCTCTTGGATATTCTGTTGTTGACCCTGATGATATGAGTGAGAGGGACCCGGATTTGAGGGTCCCACTCCTTGCTCTAGAGCGCATTGGGTGAGCAAGCCAAGGCAGGGCTGAAGTACTGCTAGGTAGTGAAAATAAGGAAAAGCTAGCAACCTGACCTACCAGCTACCACGCAGGCCCAGAACCAGGGCTGTGAGTTGGCCCACCCCAACATCCAACTCATATATGAACTGTTGGAGCACTTGAAGGGGAGTAACCCACAAATTTAAAATAGTAGTCTCTCTGTGACACAGAGCAGCAACATAATATAGACCAGAGCTTCTCAGTCTGTCTTTCCAATGACCCTTTTACAGGGGTCCCATATCAGGTACGCACATCACGATTCATAACACTACCAAAATTACAGGTATGAAGTGGCAATGAAATAACTCTATGGTTGGGATCACCACATCAAGAGGAACTGTATTAAAAAGTCACAACATTAGGAAGGTTGAGAACCATTGTTCTAGTGTTTCCTTTAAAACTTAAGAATAAGCCAAGTGGTGGTGGTGCACGCTTTTAATTCCAGCACTCAGGAGGAAGAGACAGGCGGATCTCTATGAGTTCATGGCCAGCCTGGTCTACAGAGCTGGTAGTAGTGACAGGACAGCCAGGACTACACAGAGAAACCCTGTCTCAGAAAACTATAAAAAAAAATTATGAATGGAACTATTGTGTGATCCAGTGAACCCAGTACTGGGCATATGCTCAGAGGTATGAGCATCAGTTTGCTGTAGGAATATTTCCATTTCTATGCTTAATACTTACAAATTATAAGAGAGGGAAACAATCTGTATCAAGAGCTGAAAGTATTAAAAACTGTGGTACATAAATATTGTCGAGTAATACTGAGCCTTGGAAAGACATACTGTGATTTGTTAAACATAACAAGCACTGGAGAATATATGTTATGTGAAATAGTATAGGCATCCCCATAGAGAAAATACTATATTATTTACATGATAACCTACAAACTCAAACTCAGCAGAAGTAATAAAAAAAAATAGTGGTTAGGTGAGTATGGGTATAGGGAATAGAGGAAGGGGGCACATTAGGGGAAGTATAACTTAGAGGGAAATTCTGGTGTTTTTTTATACAGCATTATATATGGTTTTTTGAGACAGAGTTTCTCTGTGTAGTTTTGAACCTTGTCCTGGAACTCACTCTATAGACGAGGCTAGCCTTGAACTCACACAGATCTGCCTGCCTCTGCCTTCTAAGTGATGGAATTAAACACATGTGCCCAACCACCCAGCTTAATTTATATTTTAAATTTAAAGAGTTTAAGGAGAAACTGGCCTTTTCACCGGACTGAGCACCCAAGGTCCTAATGAGGAGCAGAAGGAGGGAGAACATGAGAAAGAAAGTCAGGACCGTGATGGGTGCGTTCACCCATGGAGACGGTGGGACAGAACTAACGGGAGATCACCAACTCCAGTTGGAATGGGACCGATGGAACATGCGACCAAACCAGACTCTCTGAATGTGGCCGACGGTGGGGGCTGACTGAGAAGCCAAGGACAATGGCGCTGGGCTTTGATTCTTCTGCATGGACGGGCTCTGTGGGAGCCTTCTCAGCTTGGTTGATCACCTTCCTGGACCTGGGGGGAGTTGGGAGGACCTTGGTCTTAACATAGAGTAGGGAACCCTGATGGCTCCTTGGCCTGGAGAGGGAGGGAGGGGGATATGGGTGGAGGGGAGGGGAGAGAAGGGGGAGGAGGAGAGGAGGAGATAGAAATTTTAAATATAAAAAAATAAACCATAAAAAAAGAGTTTAAGGAGAGAGTGAGACAGTTCAACTGGTGAAGGTGTCTACTGAGTTTGATCTGAGTTTGATCCCAAGATTCACATTTTAGAAGGAGAGAAGTAACTTCCCAAAGGTTTCCTATGACCTCCGTATATGTATTGTGGCAATCCCACATCTCCCTTCACACAAAGTAACTAAATAAAAAGAATAACAGAAATCAAAAATTCAACAAGTCTCTAGATCTTCTCCACAAATAAATGATAAATACCGAAATGGTTAAATGTCTTAATGACTCTGACTGGATTATATAACTGTGTATCTGTTTTCACTGAACCCCATACAGACATATAATTTATCAATTGACAATAAAAATAAAAGCACCTAAACATAATCATATTAAAGAAAAAAAAGACCCATATGTATAAATTATAACATTTTATTACCTAAAACAATATTTTTTTTGTATTTTATTTCTTTGCTGATAGGTGCTTAACTCCCTCCCTCCTAACTTATTTTATGTCATAACTTGCCAAGTCATTAAGCTTTGCTGAATTTATGCCCATCTGCTCTTCTATTTTTGCTCTGGTAGAAGAAAGAAAAAAAACGCATTAAATAAACTGCATGTTGATTCATTTTGTGTCTTACTAGAGACTGGCAGTCTCACAATTAAAATGAAATTGGTATCTTGGTAGATGGAAGGGTGGTCAATGGTCCATCACTCCATCTTCTGTTCATGCTTCAAGATTGAAATGAACCTCAGTACAGATGAATGATGTGTTCAGTCACAGAATGAGAAAGCCTGGGATATTATATTTTTCTCTAGTAGCATGACAAAGAAAGGTGCAGGGGGAAAAATGAAAGGAAACAGAAGCACAAAGGATTAGAGAGATGAATAAAAAACTCCTTCTTATGTTCTTTCTGGATTTCTAAATCAAGCTTAACAGCTCTCATGGGAAAATAAAATGCAAAACTCCTGGGAGCTACAGCACCAGTTAGCACTAGCAGTAACTGTTGCCTAAAGGAGACTAGGAAATGCATAAATTATTTAGGTTTCCAAAGCATATGTAATAAAAAAAAACTAAAGTAGCAATAATAATTCCTTGGCTCAAAATAGGAATTGACTGGTGTTTATTGCCAACAGCGAGAAGAACTAGTTTATCAGAGACGGTGCTGGGTAGAGATGACAGGGATGGGGGTAGAATATGGTATATGATGTGAGTGAAAACTAGTCAAAATCTGAGTGCCACTCAGGGGACATCTCCCTCCGAGGTACTGGCTAGTGAGTCCCAAGAGACACCCAAAACAACACTTGACTCTCGGCATTATTCTTGGGGGCAAACCACAGCAGATAACTAGATTCTCTTGCTCGTTTTGTGATCAACGGCCCAAAGAAATCAACCTCGTAGTACCCAGGACACGCTTACCTTACATAGTGCCACAGTTGCATACACACAGATTGGTAAAAAAAAAAAAAAAAAAAAAAAAAAAAAAAAAAAAAAAACATGACCTTCAGTAGTCTTATTCTATATCCTCTGACACCATCTGTCATAGCAAGGTTACTCATTGGTATAATGATGGCTTGATAGTCCATGGGTAGCTGGTGATTTTCTCATTAAACATGAGGCTTGTTCTACAAGAGGAATTGTGTGCCTAGACTGTCAGTCTGGCCTAGGGATGCCATGGGCTCGGGGGGGGGGGGGAGGTTGGGACTCTTATTGTTATTGTTGTGCTAAATTATCCTGATGCCAAACTGTCTTCTAAATATTTATATTCATGCCCACATGTCTCTACTGTTCTCAACTTTGGTAAGAGAAGCTTCATTTTGCAGTGGGTGGCAGTCACTGCAGAGGCTTATAAATGAACATAGTGGCAGGTATAAATAACTATATGTGCTCAGCTGTTTTTTTACATTATTTGTATTCATGTCTCCTCATCTAAGGATCTGGAAGCATCTCAGAAGAGATGGAGAATAGGGTGGGTGGGGCTGGGAAGTCCCGAGTTCTGGTAATGGCATGGATGTGGCCCACAGAAAGCTTACAGGTATCTGCACAGGATTAAGTTGGTCAAAATCCCAGCAACAAAGAGAGAGAGAGGACTCTGAAGCCCAACCTTTAGTGGAAAATATATTGGTAGTTGATGGTTTCTAAGAGAGATTCACTATTCGTTGGAGATGGGGTTCCTAGTAGGTTGAACATACTGCACTGTATGGCTCCACATCCATGCACAAATGAATAGAAATAATTAGACACAAGGTATTATTAATAACAATACAAAGAGGATGTGCTATTTGGAGTGTGACTGATGAGGGTCAGTAGGAAAAGTTGGAGGGTGGTGGTAGTTATGAATATGACAAAAACATTGTATAAGCATATGAAATGTTCAAATAAAATATTACCCAAAAGGGGGAAGCTTCTTGAGGGAGTGTATATTTAAGTTCATGCAATATAGAAGTCTCAATATTTTGTCACTTAAATTGATGAAATTGAGAGAACCACACGCACATTTATTTTATTTCTTTTAGCTCATCTTCCTGCTCCTTAGTCTTTGAAATTCCATGCACCTGTTCACATCTACACTGTCAAATGAGAACTGCAGATAGACATCTCATCTCATCATTGTGAGTGACATCTACCAGGAGGTGACATCTGTCATGCTTTTCTTGACTTTTAATCCTTCTCTTCACAGTCTGCACCAGTCTGCAAACCCCTGACAACCCCTCCACTGTGTGTGTGCACGCGCGCGCGCGTGTGTGTGTGTGTGTGTGTGTGTGTAAGCCAGAAAGCAACTTTGATTGCAGTTTCTCAGTTGCTTTATAATCAAACATGCAAAGTACTATATAAAATAACATTTATATTTTCTGAGACTTAGGATCTGGACATCATATGGGAATTTTATCCTATACCGAAATGAAAAACATTTTTTTTTTTGTGTCTTGCAGGCTGTGATCCATGGAGGATATGCAAGACTGTTTGTGTGAAATAACTCCCCATAGACAAAATCAAACCTGAACAGAATATGCAAACTAAGCAAATCTACATTCCAGCTACAACGTAAAAATATGAAATCCCTGGCTGTGAGAAACAGCTAGCAAAAGTCTTCTCTACCACTATCAAAGAAAGGAATCTGAAATATCATTTGTCAACCAGTCAACTGTTAAAATTTACTCCACCATCACATTACAAAGGCAATTGTTCCACCATTAGTCCATGGGTGCTTTCATATTGTTTTGGAGAATGGAGTGTGCAAAATTCAAGACACTTAAGCAAAAGTCAGTATATAATTGCTTTCAGTATAATTATGTCCTCGGGCAGTAATTTTATAAAGGCCTCTTTCTTTCATTTGGTAATATCATTCATTCCTTTTCTTTCTCTGTATCGTACTCTATGTAAATGCTCTTATTGCTCCTGAGTCAACTCAAGGCAATAGGTCTTAATGAAAGATAAAGCTGTATCCTCACTTTGCCCAAACACTCACTTTGAAAGAAAAATAAAAAGTTGTATACGTTGAAAATGTACAATGAAGGAGAACCACTCAGTGAAATCCCTACCTCCTTATTCATTACTAGTGAACACTGTCTAATGAGCCTTTGTGCCCAGAACTCAACCAATGACTGGTATTTACAAGGAGCACATGGCGTTTGTGGTCACTTTCCTGGCTTTACTTTACACAATTATTTTATTACTGTCCAAAATGGTTTTGTATTTATCTGAACTGTCTGAAAGATCTCCAGAATCAACTGAGGGATATACATACACACATACAGTAGATGTACATGTGTTTACCTACATATATTAGCCTTTTCATGTCAGTATAAATATAAGTAAAATTTAATAATGCTTAGTAAAATGTTTTAACAAACAAAGCATAGTGTTTTATTTTATATCTTGAGTCTCATACTTGTTTTCACAACATAAGAAGTCATAGATTGAGTAAATAAAGAGTAGAAAGAAGATCTATGCCAAAGACATGGGACTTCCAGACTTTATACTATAGAAAAAATATTTGATTTAATAGTTGATCTGAGTTTGATAGCTTGGAAAAATTAGATAGATACAGTATTTTAGAATGCAAGAGAATACTGTGATGATTAAATTTTATCAATTTGACTAGTCTCCACTATGAGGTTATGGGAAAACAGCAGTTTGGAGTTAAGATTAACTTTCCAAAAGAGCAAGTGAATCCCAGTGTTCTGTATAGTGTGGGGGAGCCACAGCCAGCTGTTTCGAGATCTTAATAAAGAACTTGGATCACCTGGGAAAGAACTAGCCTTTTGAAAAAGGTTTCAGCCTGCCTGGTTCCGTAGCTGTTCAGTCCAAAAGAAATACACAGAGGTCTACATTAACATAAACTGGTTGGCTTCTTATTAACTCTTACATCTTAAATTAGCCCACAATTCTTGTCTGTGTTAGCCACGTGGCTTGGTACCTTTTATCAGTGAAGCATTCTCGTCTTGCTTCCTCTGTGTCTGGGAGATCACTATAGACTGAGACTTTCCTCTTCCCAGAATTCTCCTGTTCTGGTCACCCTGCCTATACTTCCTGCCAGGCTACTGGCCAATCAGCATTTTATTAAACCAATACAAGTGCCAAATCTTTATAGGGCACAAGACCGTTGTCTCACAGCACTCCCCCTCCCTTTTTCAAAGCAAGAACGCTGAATCTAATCTCCTTTGTTAAGCTTTTTTTCCATGCCATTATCCATAACAACTTGTAACCAACAGTATAAACAAAGATAAACATCCACAATACATTTTTTGGGAATGTGGGTGTAGTTTTCAAGGCTACTTCATGCTGATTAGGGGTGCTGATAATCTTATGGGGACCTAAAGAAAATTTAGGATATGGTCAAGTCCTGACTGGAATATTCTGTGAAGCTTGATCATCTCAACCAGAAGTTTGAGCTGTTCTGGATATAGAACTCAGAGAAAACCCCAACCGAGATCCTCTGAAATGTTGGATCATCTGGGACATCTGCTCCTATCAGAGATTTCTCAGGGAGTCTTCCTTGATCAAACCTGATTTTTCTTAACCCAGAATGAATCACACCCTCTCATTTTTTGTGGAAACAAAAGCAAAACCTCTTCTCCAACATAACTTTTGACTTAAATTTTGAAGTCAAGGCATTATATATATATATATATATATATATATATATATATATATATGTTGGAATAATCCAGTAGCATTTATAATAAAATGTCTTTTAGTAGCTATTGCTCCTTCCTCAGCTGTCAAACAATTCAAAGAAAACACAATAACATACAGTATCCAGATTCTCTTTGTAGTTTCCATCTTTATGTGGCTTTATTTTAAACTCTATTTTTTTTTTTTTTTTTTTAATTTTTGTTTTTTTTTGAGACAATGTTTCTCTGTGTATCTTTGGCTGTTCTAGAACTCACTCTATAGAACAGGCTTTCCTTGTAATCAAAGAGATCCACCTGCCTCTGCCTCCTAAATTCTGGGATTAAAGGTGTGTGCCATCACACCAAATTACTCTCTCTTTTTTCTGTTTTTAAGTACTTTATTCCTTTTTTTGGTTTTTAGAGACAGGGTTTCCCTGTAGTTTCTAGAGCCTGTCCTGGAACTAGCTCTTGTAGACCAGGCTGACCTCGAACTCAGAGATCCGCCTGCCTCTGCCTCCCAAGTGCTGGGATTAAAGGCATGCACCACCACTGCCCAGCTCAAATGAATCCTTTTTTTTTTTTTTTTTGCAATCAAGTATTTTATGTTTCTATTTGCTTCCACCTTCCATTCTTGACAAGTATTCTTGATGTTCTAAGATCAAAACACATTTTGGGATTCAATATATATTGTGCATGTGTTTCTATGAGCCATGGCATTCCTTGCTTCCTTTATTATTAAAAATTTATTTTTATTCTTATGTATGTGTGTGTTTCTGAACATGTTATCTGTATGTGTGTATGTGGGTGTCCTGGGAATCCAGAAGAGAGCATTGAATCCTCCTGGAACCACAGTTATAGGCAGTTGTGTACTGCCCTCCCTGGGTACTGGGAATCAAAGAGTAGTTCTCTGGATGGGCAGCAAGCTCTCTTAACCACTGAGTTAGATCTCTAGCACCATAATTAGTTCTTTTAAAGAAATAAATATTTTATTGTCCAAATTAAGTTGATGTCACATGTAATATGACATATACTTCCTAAATAAAACCCTAGAAGCATAGACACTGAGAGAAACAATTAATAAATGAAACTTCCTGAAACTGGGAAGCTTTTGTAAAGCAAAGGACATGGTAAACAAGACAAACCCCCACCCAGGGATGTCAGTAGAATATATTGGCTTGCAATATTGAAATGTTAGGCTTTGGTGTCAGTTAGAATGAAAGACCCAGTTTTCTTTAAGGGACTGTCCACTGGGAGTTTGACCATGCTCCAGTGAAGACATAAGCAACACAAATTGGATTTGGTATATTTTTTTCTTCTTTTCTCAAGGGAGACATCACAATGGTGGGCAATGGACCTTGGAGAGATGGAAAGGGAGTGTTATCAGGGTTTATTATGGAAATTTACAAATAAACAGTGAAAATACTATGTTTAAAAGGTATGTAAGCTAAGGAAGACAAACAGGGTATCTGGGATGTTGATATAAATAATGTTTATGGTCTCTCTATGTCATTCATTGATGTTGAATATACAAGCATAAGAAGAATTACCCTCATAATGTTCTATCCCATGATAACATTTTATTTATATCTGTGTATTCTGTCTTCTATTGTACATTGACATATACATGCTATGTGCCAGCATAGTAAACATATTTATTGGAGAAATATCTTGTAACTTTGAGCTTATCCTTAATTGGTGATGTTAATCTCCTGACATGGCCAGTTGAGCCATGAGTAGCTATTAAACCCAGAGGAAAATAACCCGTGATCTGATCTGAATTAAACAGATTCTCGTTTGAGGACCTGAACAATGATGAGCAGAAATCTAATAATTGTGAGCTGAGGTAATGGTTGATCATTAGAATAAGGATTCCTGAGCCCCTGCAGCTGAGCTCTTAACAGAGCACTGATTTCCTGTCCCAGTTAAATACAGATGTTGTGTTTTTTCTTAAATTAAAATTGTTATATTAAATCTTGTTATTGTGGGATAAGTTGAGGAGGAGTTATTGTCTACAAAAAAAAATAATATTTAGATTCTGTCCTAGTATTATGGAATTGGCCATTTTACTTGAATTTCAAAATAGTAATATCCATAAATATTAAAAAACTTTTGTTTTCTATATTTGATTTATCCTTTAAGGAGACTCTTGTCTACTATTCCATACATATCTTAGAATTTTCAATAGTGAGATAAATGCTGCAATATATATATATAAGTAAATACTATACAACAAAATCCTGAAGGAAATTCCAGAATTTTTCTTCCAAACCTCAACGTGCTCAGAATAGAAAGCTAATTATACAGTTGAGTATTTGATGATTTTTCCCTTGTTTGGAATTATGTTCCTAAAGAAATTTATGGCCTCCTAAGCATGTAAAACGTCAGACCTTTTCTTGAAACATGAGCAGAGCCTTGCTGTTAGAATCAGCTAGTGCTCAAAATGACATGGGACTGAGTTTTGAACATGTGTTGATGATTATTGTAGGGAAGTCCTGCGAATATCAAGAACATTTACTTTTAGTTTTTGATTTCCTTGTGATCAATACAAAAATTTACTTGAACTTTTTTCCTATATCAAATTTGTATATTTGTGATATAAACAGTACTGAAATGTTAAAGGCTAACCTGGATAATCCAGTTTAGGAATTGTGTGCTGCATGTCTTTACATTTTAATGTCTAATTAAAATACTAACCTTGGACATTAATAATTTAGAAAATTATACATGATTAATCCAAAGGTTTTTTTTCTATGAAGCATACTTTACTTAACAGAAAAACTTGGCGGACAGGGTGAAGTTACTCAACAATGTATTAGGAATATGTTCACATGGAAAATAAATGAAACCTGACTTCAAGGATTTTACAATCACACACACACACACACACACACACACACACACACACACATATATTTTTTTTTTTAATTTAAATACAGAATAATCTGTGAATAACATGTACAGATTTTAATTGACATACATTGACAAAGTGGCAGCTTGTTTTCCCATGCTTGGAGACTTGAGGTCATTCATCACGTGTTTAGTTTGTTTTCTATTTATGCTATGTTTATATATTAAAATATATAGTTTTTTAAAATCATGTTAATCCCCTGAGTTACAGATTAAACACTGGAAAAACTTTTAAGGTCTACAGATCTTAGGTCAGGTCCCTGTGTGTGCTGTCTTCTGGGCCACATCTTAGAATGTGACTTAGGATTTCAGATCCACCTCCAGTCTTCTCTGTTTCCTTATTGTTAAATATTCCTTTCATCTGAAAATTTTCTTCTAAAGCCCTTTAGTTAATTTGACTCCCTTAATCCTTTCATGTAAAGGTCCCATTCCTCATTTGACTTTCTTCAATCTTGTACTGACCCCTGCATTTATATTGCTAAATGTCTTTTTATTTGTAGTCAATACATCCACCCCAAGAAACTACTTATTGCATTGTCAAGTCTGACAGGAATTTTGACATACTTTTCTTTCAATGCAATGGAAATCTATTGTTCAGAAGGGCTTCTAGAGTTAAAAATGACAAATTTGAAACATCTAGCCAAATGTCACCTCTCTAAGTGTTTCTCAAATTTTTAGTTGCTAATGCACTGTATATAGTAGAAAGAAAGTGGCATTCTGTATTTCTTTCTGTCTTTTTTAAATATTCATTTTACTTGAAAGCAATCTTTTTTCATTTTACATACCAATTCCAGTTCTCACTCTCTCCCCTCCTACGGCTCCCTCCCATCTTTCCCCAATCCCCATCCACTCCTCAGAAAGGGTAAGGCTTCCCATGAGAAGTCAGCAAAGTCTGACATACCACTTTAAGGCAGGATCAAGACCCACCCCCATATATCTAGGGTTGAGCATGGTATCCTTCCAAAGAGAATGGGCTTCAAAAAGCCAGTTCAAGCACTAGGGATAAATCCTGGTCCCACTGCCAGTGGCCCCACAGATTGACCCAGCCATACAGCTGTCACCCACATTCAGCGGGCCTAGTTTGGTTCTATGCAGGTTTCCTGCTGTCAGTTGCCAGCTAATGAGAACCCACTAGTTCAGGTCAGCTGTTTCTGTGGGTATCCCCATCACGGTCTTGTCCCATTTGCTCATATTATCACTCTTCCCTCCCTTCAACTGGACTCTGGGAGCTTGGCCAAGTGCTCTGCTGTGGATCTCTGCATCTGCCTCCATCAGTTGCCGGATGAAGGTTCTATGAGGACAATTAAGGTAGTCATCAGTCTGATCACAGAGGGAGGCCAGAATGTGCTCACTCATAAGTGGCTATCAGGCATAAAGCAAAGGATAAGCAGCCTATAGTTCACAACCCCAGAGAAGCTAGGTAACATGGAGTAGCCTAAGAGAGACATAACATGGATTCCCCTGAGAAGGGAAAACAGACAATATCTCTTGAGAAAATTGAGAGCAGTGGAGGGAGGGAAGGGTTGAAGGGGAGGGAGAGGGAAGAAGAGTAGGAGCAAGAAGAACATGAGGAAACATGATGGCCCAGATGGAGGAAGAACAGAGAGGGAGAGCAAGGAAAAAGATACCTTGATTGAGGGAGCCATTATGGGGCTGGAGAGAAACCTGGCACTAGGAAATTTCCCAGGAATCCACAAGACTGACCCCAGCTAAGACCCTAAACAATAGTGGAGAGGAGGCCCGAACTGGCCTTCCCATGTATTCTGTATTTCTTAAGAAGCATAGAGAAGTTTCAGATTTTTGTCAATAGAATAATGGCTCCCTAGTAGGATTCCGAGTTGCTAGTGAAATCACTGAAACTTAAAAGATTTTATATACAAAATGAGTTATTTGATTAGGATTCTTTTCTCTGTTTATTCATCCCAGAAGGGTTGCCATATAAAATAATCTTGTAATATGAACACACTGTGCTCCCAGGGTTCACTGCATTTATTTCTGGCTTTGCACACATAAACTGGAATTCCTGGGTTTACCAACTTAACTTCTTCCTAGGAATTAGATAATTGGTACAAATCATGTGTTTACTTCTGTGTCTCAAGTGCTTCTAACCACTCTAAATAATTTTTTTCAGTCAGTGTGGAATTGGGTTCCAAATCCTAAATGTGTAAGAAAATGATATACTGCAACTGATTTCGAAAGCCGTGTGAACTATATAAACACACTCTCTTCTGCAAATTTAGTTTACAGCTTGAGTGCTTTAAAATACCTTTTCTCAAGCTCAAACCAATGGCCAGTTCTTCTGGTGCTCCTACTGACTTCGCCACTCCATTTTATAGCTGAAATGTCTACCTTCCTGTGACTATGCCTGTTATTCAAACCTCCCTTAGATTACACACTCATTTAGTGTGTTTAGAAGACTCTTCCCTCTGGTTTCAGCTTTTAGTTTCTTTTCCATAACCTAATGTCTATTTTTTTTTCTCCAACAAGCCTACAGCCTCTCCCTACAGGTGTGGATAAGTTTGTACAAATATCCCAAGACTGTGTTAGTATATGTTTACTTTCAAACAGTGTTCTAAAGGGCATGAGTGAAGCTGATCATTATTCAAACTGTTTTGCTTATTGCTTATTTCCCAGTGGGTGATCTAGAAGAGCAGGGGAGACGAAAATTAATTTAATTTTTTTTTCAAATTTTGGGCAAATGTCGACTTAAATTATTTGCATGCCTTACACAGTTTTTCTTCATGATAATTTTCCTTGTCTTACAAATGAAAGTTTGATGTCTGGTCATCATCAGACCCTACCTGCTCTATGTTTATATGTCAGGCTCAGTAAATGTAAATTTAGATTTCCTGACCTGACAGTTTGTATGCTTGCAATTCTGCCAGGTAGAAGAGGTCTTAGGGTTCATAGAGCCATACAAAGGTAATAAACAGTGATTTACAGAAACATTATATTCAATTCTATCACTGATTTTCTATTTGATATTAGATTATGAAACCAAGATATCAAGACATTAAATGTGGGCAAACAATGTAAGTCCTATTAGCCTAATGGTAAGCAATGGATGATCTCATTTAATTGTGGAAAGTCTGATAGCAGAAACTCAGCAAATGAAATTAAATGCTATGCCTCATTGAATGAGCTCAGAGCTCTCCAAGAGTGGACCTAAGTTTCAGAATCCAGCAAATAACAAGCTGTGCTTTTAATTGAGCTGTAATGATGAAATGGTTAGTTAGCAAAGATATTGAGAAGGATGGAAATGATCAGCCCTGAAGGAATGCAAGACTCGGCCATTGCAGCAAAGATCTCAACAATTCAAACTGGAATAAAAATAGGTTAGATTTCCAGATTTTATTTTCCAGTGGTTGAGTAATTCCCAACTTCAGTTCTCCTTATCTCCTGCAAAGAAGCCAGAGACTATTTTGGTAAGAATCATAAGCAGATCTTTCTTCTGAAGAGGTCCATCAAGCAATGTTTAAAATTACTTTATTGTTTGGTATTTTCTACTTATCATCATCTTGGAACATTTTGCTAGTTTTTACGAATCGGTATTGGGGACACACTGAAATGTCTGGCTTCTTCTTAACTGTTACAAAATATGTTCATCCAATACAGTCTTCAGGTGTAAAGTATAGAACAGTTGACCCACTGTGTAGTCCTCCCCACTGCCGTCTAATGCAGTCATCACAGGGCTTTTGTTTCAATGACCATATTATTAAAATTACCTAAACCTCTTCTCAGACATACTGTGTAATAACTTGACATGACATCAATTTAAACCTACCTATGACTGCACAGACACACTTGTGAATTTTATGAATTCACAATTAGTATCTGTGGCTTAAGGCACAAGTCAGATCACATGTGGCCAATAAAGAAAAAAAAAACAGGTGAGAATACATCCCCTAGAACTATTTTAGGGGATAAAGAAATGGCTCACATAATAAGAGCGCTGCCTACTCCTGTAGAAGGCCAGGTTTGGTTAAGAGCGTAACCATGGTGAATCACAGCCATTTGTAAGTCCAGTTCCAGGGACTCTGGTGCTCTCGTCTAATATTTATTTGCAGAGCACTCATGGGAAACACTTAACGCATCAGGGAAAACACCATACACAAAGAACAATATAAATAAATTATTTGTATATCCATGTTATATAAATATAGCTAATATATATTAGTTTTGTAATTGGCATACATATGGACAAATTATTTCATTTTCATAGATATTGAATTTTTTGCTGGTTCGAATCTTTCTTTCTCTCTCCTTCCATATTCTCAATACCTTTCGTCTTCCCATAGTGTCCACTTTCATATCACAGGTGCTCTAACATTCTATTTCCTTTTCCCCACCTCTCCTTTAAATTTCTTTACCCTACTCATATCCCCCTTTCTAGCTCAGGATCTATACTCCTACAGCTGCATATATGAGCACATGTAAGAACAGAAAGCTGCCAGTCCCAGATGAGGAGAACAGGTAGTACTTACCATTCTGAGTCTAGGTTTACCTAAATGTATTAACATGGACAGACATTTTTCTGAAGATTTTATAATTTTTATTTTCTTTATGACTGAATAAAGATTTTATTGTATATATGTATCACATTTTCATTACATGTTCATATGGGTATCTGACCTTTTCCACTTTTTTCTTATGTAAAGATAGTGGCAATAAACATTGGTGTGCCAGTATTAATATAGCATCCATGAAGCATATGACTTGGAGTGCTATAATGTATAAGGTAGTTCTGTGTTTAATGTTTCCAGGAGAAGCTATTGTAGAGCAAAGGAAAGTATCAGAGTAAACAGACAGCCTATAGAGTAAGACAATGTCTATCAAATATATATAAGACATTAGTTAATATCTAAATTATATGAAGTGCTAAAAATTTAGTTATACAACCCTCCTAAGCTGTCAATGAATAAATGGGCCAATTAACTGAACAGATAGCTCACACAAGAAGAAACATTAATGGCCAATAACTACATATTTTTAAAGTGTTCAACATCCTCAGCCATTATGGAAAGGCAAAGCAAAACTACTTTGAGTTTCCATCAGCTTCACATTAGTCATAAGGGATACAAAGGACCTAAAACTCTGGTGAGGTTGTGGGTAAAGAGAAACTCCATTTGTTGCTGATAGGAGTGTGAATGTTAGACTCACTCTAGAACATCCTCAGGAATGGCTGACCACTATGTTAGGTGTTGACATCAATACTGTCCCCTAGAAAGAAAGTTTAGATTTAGGAATTAAATGACAATTGATTCTGAAGTATAATCAGATGCCTTAATTGATTGCTAAGAATCTTGTTCAATTATATGATAAACTTGAATGACTTTGAGTTAGCCCCTTCCAGAGACAGATGCCAGACGGAATTTCATCTGGTAAGCCATAGCCACATGGTGATATGGAGATTAATGGAGATGGGTTAAATTAATATGTAAGAGTTAGCCAATAAGAAGCTAGAGCTAATGGGTCAAGCGGTGATTTAATAAATACAGTTTTTGTGTGGTTATTTCCAGACTCTGAGCAGCCAGGAAATAAACAAGTGGCCCTCTTACTACAGCCCTTAGTATTGTATGTCCCTCCTTATGCTTTCTTTCTTACCCCACCTTTCCTCTCAATCTCCATTTAATACTCCCATTCCAGTTGCCCAATCTCTCCATAACTATATAAGACATAGCATACCCCCAGTCCTCAGAATTTGCTATTGTCCTTCCATCTTTAAGACAGCAATGGAGAATCTCCATGCTTTTAAATTACTCTCATTATCTGAGTCTTTCTTATTAGCTTAGTCCACTTACTTAAAAGTCTCACTGGGCCCACTGCAGATAATCTCTCCTTAAGGACAAGTAATTTAGGACCTTAATTACTTCTTGCTGTAAAACACAGGTTTTGGAATGGAGCTTAGAGTACAGTTGTTACTCAATAGATTTGTTAAGAGATAATTTAATGACTAGGTAGCAATTCTATATAGAAGGATGGATTTACTGGTCTACATCATGGTTCCCATAATTTGGTTAATTTTAAATAATGGCTTCATAAAGGGAATATATGAATAAAGTAGTATGTTATAATACATCTAATCCTCACTGTAGATTTTACTAACATTTCATTGAATTCCTTGTGAAAAAATAGTGATTGTTATTTACTACTTAGAATTTGGAAGACTTGAACCACCAATTCTTTGAAGAAAAAGAAAGTATGAAACAAAGAAAAAAGAAAGTATGTTTTTCAAGCATAGTTAGTTTAATGCTGTGACATTTCATTAACATAATTATTCTCTTACACTTACCCTGTAGTGTGCTCCTAGAACTGTGTCCAACCTAGCTTACATCAAATATTTCACTATAGATATATGCTCTAATCCTTCTGTTTTGTATATAAAGACACTAAACTTACAGAGACTATTAACAAGATAGTTAATAGTTATAATAAATACTAAGAAGTATAAATAATATAATAAAGAATTATAAATTAAATAATAATTATAAATAAATGATATATTAAATAATAATATAATAAATACTTAATAGTTAACAAGATAGTTAATAGTAATCCATTCACCAATCCAGGCAGCCTACCTCTGTGCTGATCAAAGGTGATGTGCTGTATTACTAATCAATAGCATAGATCTGATATGCATTAAATGCTTCGAATAATTTCAAATTGTTAATGTTTAAAGAATGCATGGCTTGAGGAGAATAGAAGTAATAAAATAATAAGCTTTGGGAAGGGGAAGAAAGAGGTTCCTAGGGCTATTCCTCACTGGTCAAAGTTAAATCTTGAAAATGATGTTCCTTTGCCCTCTTTTAATAAGTGGAGAGTTGGGAGTTAACCTTCAAAACATGAATGTACTTTACTCTGATAGGTAAGAATATGGAAGGGAATTGTTATTTTTTTCTTGGAAATACACCGTCAAGAGCACAGAAACACAGGGAACATTTTAAAGAACATTTGACATTTTGAAAGCCTTGTGTCACAAGGATGCACTTTTGGAAAAGAATAACATTTCACAGAGAAATAAATCATCTAAGTATATGTTAATTTGTTACTCTAGATGGAAAGCACAAAACCCTGCATTTTGCTCCCTGAAATTTTAGCTTAGACTATTTTCATAGATCAGGTTATGGGAAGAGATTAGTTATTTGAATTAATAATTCTGACTTCAGAGGTGGCTGGAGAGAGTTTCTGAGATGTCTTCTGTCGCCCAACTTCTCCTCCCTTAGTATGGCACATAGCTACCATACAATTACATTTGATAATTGCCATGAGTTAATTTGTAGATATTTAAATTTATGTATGCATTTTCCCATTGGTGCTCTGCTATCAATAAGTTTTTCATTTTTCTGGTACTGAGAAATTAATAAAATAGATGAATAGAATAGAACAGAATAGAATAGAGAGTTGGAGAGGAAGGAGGAAGCCATGTAACAACATAATTTAACACTGAAAGGGCCTGAAATGATAAGGACTAAGAAAAACTCTATGGCAACCAAAGGGAGTATTAGATACACAAGCTTCTGAAAAACAGGGTTTCCTTTCATGGAAGCAAACTAAAGGGGAATTAGAAGGCAGTTGTGATGTTTGATTAAACTGTTAAATTTATAGTCTAAAATCACCTGGAAACAGAGTACTAGTGATGAATTATCTAGAACAGGTTGGCCTGTAGCCATTTCGATGGGGTACTGTTTTAATTGTTGATTTAGAAGACCTATTTCACCATGGGCAGTACTATTCCCTGTGTAAGGGCTGATGAACTGTAAAGAATAGAAAAAAGCTACATGTAAGCAAGGTGGCAGTCAAGGATGCAATTATTCTCTCTTTACTCTTGGCTATGGGACACGACTAATTGCTTGATTCCTGCCCCAACTTGCCTAAAACGATGAACTGTATCTCAGAATTGTAAGATGAACAACCCTTTCTCAAATAGTTTGTTTTTGATCAGGTTGTTTGATCACAGCAACAGAAATAAAACTCAGACATCAGAAAAGCAGAGGCTGTGTCTTTCGGATACTAAAGAGGATCAGTCTTAGCATGAGGCAGTTGTGATCTGCAGACGGAGAGCAGACGGAAGTGTGGCACATTTATTTAAAAAAAAGTCCCAATACTCAATACTCATTCGTCCCCATGCAATATGACTCCAGCCAACTAAAGTTGAGATAAAACACCAGACAGAGGTGTACAAGAAGGAAATAGCTAAAAGGTCTTTGTAGCAGATGCTGCCCATTTGGTGTGCACCTCTGTCTTTCAAGTTCCTTGAAAACTGTCAGCCCCTTCATCTGCACTGAGAACTTTTTCTTTTGCTTTCCTCTTGACACTGAAGAGATGAAAAAAATTAAATTTCCCACCCCTGCTTTGAAGCACTCTATAGCCAACGTTTCTCTGGCTACTTGAGTTGGTGTAAATGTAATGTCTTTTGCAGAGGGACCAGAACTTTTTCAAGTGTTTCTGTGGCAGCAGTCCACTCCAGTGAGAGCTCAAGAAGAAGCCCTTTATGTGTCTCCTTCCTTTCTGAGACCGTCTCTCAATGTCAGATTTACTAAATTCCCAAAGAGGTATTGCACACTGGAGTCCATATTTCCAATTCGGTCATTCAGTAAGAGTTAGTGTATGATAAACAAATTACAATACTACTACCACCTGAAGCATCATTAAGTTTAGTCTCTTTTGAGGGGCATGGTACTCACTAATTAGGATTACATTCACTAAGAAACATGGATGCTGATGTATGAACTAAATTTAGCAGAATTTTAATGAACAGTTATTATGCAGCAGGCATATTAAGTTCTTTCATATGACATTATTTTGATAGCTTAATAATAGTCTACTTATATTACTACTCTAATAGCTAATTATGATTTTATCCATTCAGTTCTTAGCCTCTCTGCTGCTAGACTGTAATGGTGAAATAATGAATTACAACACATAAACAAATAAATACATGTACATATCCAGGTTATTGTTCATACTTTCAAATCTCCCTTTTGAAAGTCTATACCAAAATAAAAGTCTGGAGGATGTATGTCATCATAGCTTCTTTTAAAACTCCTATATCTCCTTCCTCTAATATCTGTCATGATATCTCTTTCTACCTTTGGCCTTGCTTTCTGAAACATCAATTGTTCATGAAGGCTATGAAGCCATATGAGGCTAATATACTACTATTACAGGATATACATTTTAATTTTTAGAATGGGAATATTAGAATATTTGGCTTATAGTGACAGAACAATCCAAGATTTTGAATTAATTAATATATCTAGAAGTCTGAAAGTCAATTAATTCAATTAGTGTAGAAATCCAGTACTATTATAAAGAGCCCAATTTATTCTTATTTTATTTTATTTTAGCTATACATAGAAAGTATCATTAAATAGTCAGTGCTTGGTTTGGAACTCTTTTATCTAATGTGACTTCAGACTCACAGAGAAGAACTTGCCTTTGTTTCATGAGTGCTGAGGTTAAAGGTGAGTGCCATCATGCCCAGCCCCAAGTACAGTTTTTAAGCTACTCCATAAAACTCAGTTGTTAAATATTCTTTGATTAACAAATAAAGGCATGGGTTTCCTCTTGACATTTTTCTATACATGTAGCATATCCGATAGTTTGTAGGCGAAGAGTTCCCATGGGCTTATATATTTCAATACCTGGTCCCCATTTGCTGGAACTGGTTGGGAAGAGCTGGAGGATGTGGTCTTGTGGGGGGAGGTGTGTCATTGTGGGTGGACTTTGAGGTTTCAAACGACTCCTGGCAATCCCAGTGTTCTCTTTGTCTGGTGTTATGTCTCAAGATGTAAGCTTTCAGCTACCCTCCAGCATGGTACCCACCGAACTGTAGCTATACTTTTGACGCGATGGTCATGACCTCTAATTCTCTAAACCTGTAATGACCAAATAAACTCTTTTTTCTATAAGTTGCTTTGGTCGTTGTGTCTTATAGAAGGACGCTTAAAAGAAATCCCACACTAGCTCAGAATTAAGAAATAGATATTTATTTAGGGACACACTCACAAATCAGAATCCTCTGCTTGAATGGAGATCAGAAACTGAAATCCACAAACGGAACAGAGAGGCCAGAAAAGAGAGCAGATGCCTACTCTACATTGGCTTATATAGTATAAGAGAAAAGGGCTCAGTACTGATGTCTCTGCCTTCCTCTTCCCAGATTTCTCATAGTATAGCTGCCTCATCTATACTTCCTGCCTGGCTCCGGGCCAATCAGCATTTTATTAAACTAATAGGGATGATAAATCTTTACAGTGTGCAAGAGCATTTTCCCACAGCACTCTATTCACCAGCCACTTTGGCATCAGTACTGAGACTTTTTCTCTTCCCCATCTCCGTGCATCTGAGTCCTTCTGTATGTACATTAGATTGCTTTCCTTCTCACAAGGCTTCTCAGTCCTGTATCAGAGAGGACAGATTTAACCCAGGTCACCACTGTGAGTGTATATATGGCATGTAGGATGATACCTACCTACATCTCCTCTGCTGTTTCTGTAGATTTGTGTCTTCTCATTCAGTACACTGAACACAATTACAGCTTGCCCCCTTATTGAAGTTAGGAAGAACAAAGTAAGTAGGGAAAAGCGAAGCTTTTCTTTCTACTCCTTGGTTTTCTAACATCAATTATGTTTAATTTCCGCCTGGTCTACAAGAGCTAGTTCCAGGACAGGCTCCAAAGCCACAGAGAAACTCTGTCTCGAAAAACCAAAAAAAAAAAAAAAAGAAAGAAAAAACACATTAATTTGTAAAATACAAGATAGAAAAAAAATACCATGAAAAACAATTTAGAATCTCAGTTCCAGGGAGTTATTTCTGCTTTTAAGCTCCAAGAGTAAATTACCCTGCTCAAATAATGAGGCTCAGGAGCAATAGTTTATTATTAAATCTGATTTCTGTCTTTTATTTGTCCTTTTGCACAGATAAGAATGAATGTTGAGTGTCCCATTTGAAATAGTCTTAAACGACTAAAATGTCTACAGAATTAAATATCTTACTCCTCTTGATCTTCTGTGACGATCCCATGCCCAGAACTTTAGCCATTTTAAATGCTGATGAATAGCAAATGGTGCCCCCCAGCCTCATGGTTTCTTGTGAGTGCTGTTCAGTCACAAAGCCTCCTTACGTATCCAGTAAGGATACTCATCCTATATACACTCTCCTTACACATTACAAATTAATTACTTCACCTTTTTTAGGATTTTATTATTATTATTATTATTATTATTATTATTATTGTTTTTAATTATGTATGTGTGTGCCTAGGTCTGCATGTGGTTATGCAATCATAGGTATATGTGACTCAGAAGCACAGAGGTGTCTCATCGTTTGGAGCTGAAGTCACAGGCAGTTGTGAGCCACCTTCCTTGGGTACTGGGAGCTGAAGAACCCTCTTGCAAGGGCAGTACGTGGGCTGATGTTGGTGAGGGCCAATATTTAGCACTAAGTAGAGGCATATATTATCTGTGTAGTTTTAACATCTAAGTGCATTTTGACAAAGGTTGCAGGGATCCTTAGTGGCCAGGGATGTTGATATCTGCAGTGGCAATAAAAATGCTCCTCCTGCCTCCTATTCCAAAGCGCTATGGTTACAGTTGTATGACAACGTGCTTAGTTTATGCAGTGTGAAGGACAGAATTCAGGTTTCCTACACACAGGGAAATCACTCTACCATCTTAATCATATCCCAGCTACTACCATATATTTTTTCTATGACATTCTTTGATTTGGTCGTGAAGACATTATCTTTTCTTCTTATCGTCATCCTAATGAGTACATTTCTCCACTGTAAATTTTGTTATTTGAATCTCATGTTAGACTGCACATTCTCTAGAAGGGATGAGACACTACTTACTTGGGGCACAGATATCTGCAGAGTGGCTGACAAAGGCAGGGCATGGACATAGCTCTTGACGGTATGAAAAGGCAAGCATGAGCTACTTCATCTGTCTTCCCTCCTTTTATTTTACAACTTCTGCATTGCCTGAACATGCAGAGATTCCTTCTTCTTTAATATGCTGAGATTCTCATACCCATTCCAAACACATTTTAGGGAAATTACCTTACAGACGAATTTGCAACCTGTTTGAAAACTGGGAGGGAAAAAAAAAAAGGAGTAGGAGAAGAAGTGAAAGGACAGAGAAATATTTCCTTGCTCTCTCATGTTCTGTATGTTGTGATGAAGGAACTGAGCTCTGAGAACAGCGATGAGGTTGATACTCATGCCCTCTGCTCCCTTAGCCTGCTCTGTCTCAGCTTATCTGGAGCCAAACTCATTTCCCACGAGCCTGCTGGAGCCTCCCCTTTCACCTCCCATGGCGGGTCGGGGCACCTCATCACACACTAATCTCTTTTATGCCTAGAAGAATCCTCACATATTGAGGTCCACCTTTTCTTACTTTACAGTTTTCATTGACACTGACTTGCGATAAAATTGATGTGCTTTCCTGGAAATTAAGGGATAAAGAACGGCTCATCAACACTATTCTAAAATTATTACATTTCTCTTAGAACTGACACCAGTAAACCTTTTATCTTCTTGAATTACCTTATACAACGAACTTAAAGTGCAAGCAAATTCTCAATCTTGATGCTGGTAAATGCTTGTGGTAATAATTATTTGTGTATGCATGTGTGTGTGGTATTCATGTTCATGTGTTTTCATGTATGTGGGCTCACATGGGTGGGATGTTCATGTAAATATTCACACTTAGAGACTCATGGTTAATGTTAGGTGTCTTCCTCAATCTACATTATTCATAGAACCGGTGTCTCTAACTTGAACAAAGAATTAGCCAATTGCGTTAGGTAGTCTGGGTAGGCAGCTTGTCCCAAGGATCCCCTGAGTCTGACTTTTAAGTGAGTGCTTGGGTTATAAGTGGGCTACTATATCCTCCCGTAATTAAGTGAATTTGGGATGTGGACTCAAGTCTTTATGGTTGAGAAGTCATGTGAAAGCTTTGCTCATTTTCATTCCAGGTGTGATTATGAACTTTGGGAGTTTATTGGAACCTGTACTGGAACCAAAGGACAAAGAAAATTAGTTTGAAGAAAAGTGAAGCTATCAAAATTCTTTCTCTTAGAAAATAAAATTTAAGTCAGTTATACTAGGAATACTTAGAATTCAATACTTAGAATTGAGTCGGAAAGAGAAATTTTCTATGCAAATTCCAAAGGTTCAAAAATCAGAAGAATAAAAGCTTAAAGTTCCCTCCTGACTATTTTCTTTCACAAGATCAGTCCAGTAAACACTATGTAGGGTATGGATGAGAAAGGGGCATATGGTCCTCCACCCCTAACTGTGGTGCTAGGGAGAGGAGAATCAGTTTACTTTAGGGATGTGGCCCCTAGTAGTTTGATCATACTCCAGTGGATGGTCACATATCCACTTGAATATGGGCCATACAAATTGGTCTTGATGGATTATAATAACAACAGCAAGGAAGATGCAGGAGGCTGATCAAGGAGGACTTGGAAAGGGAGTAAATGGGTTTGAAATATGTTGTATTTGTGTGTGACGTTCTCCAAGAATAAATAATTCTCAAAAATTTAAAAATAAGAACTAGGGACATTAAAAATATCAGAATATACACAGATAGAGTTGAATAGTAATCACTTTCTGTTATGAAAAAAGTATACAAACTTGATGCCAAATCCATAACGTCAAAAACTGTTATAGGAAATAAGAATATAAAATTTAGAAATTTACTAGAGAGGGGCAAAAACAATAATAGCTACCAGGTTATCTATGATATGGGACAAATTAATTTGTGGTATGCACATGATCATGGTGTCTAAAGTTGACTCAGACATGTCAATTGACAATATATATGGATGAAACATCCACATAAAAAGCATGCCTTTAATTTCAGGACTCGGGAGGCAGAGGCAGGTGGATCTCTGTGAGTTCAAGACCAACCTGGTCTACAAGAACTAGTTCCCGGACAGGCTCCAAAGCTACAGAGAAACCCTGTCTCAAAAACAAAAACAAAAGCAAGAAAAGATAACCAAGTATCCCTATTCCAGACCTTTCTTTTTTTTTTATTTTTTTTTTTTTTTTTGGTCTTTGCATCAATTGTTAGGTAACAATACCAAAACTCTAGCCAGAACTTGAAGGAACAATCAGTGTGCAGAGCAAAATATTATCAATGTCTTTTCTTCCCAGACTTTCCATTGTAAATCTTTTTAACATTCTTTGAAACTAAGTACTGAGCCCTTTCCTAATAGAACAATAGTTTACCGAATTTGTCCTTGAAGGAACTCTCTAAGCCGATCTTAGCCCAATAACCTCACCATGTCTCATTACTGAAGAGAAAGTTTTAATAACTTCGAATTCTTTCTGTGTGTTCTGGAGCCTTTTATACTGTCTTAGAAAGAACTTTGCTTGTGACCTCTGTGTAGTCCTATACTAAGAATTACCATGTAAGTGGTGAAGCCTACTTAAATAATAAATGCCACTTCATAAAGCATTGAAGCTAGAGTCACATGGAGACCTTAAGGAAGCAGGATAAGTGGATTACATTTCTTAGAATAACATAGTTTGGTGCTTAGCAAATGTTAGAAAATAAAGAATTTTGAAACGAGTCAAATCTGTTGAATTTGTGAAGAACTTTGCATAATCTGTGGCCTATGGTGGTTCTGTGCTATTTTGACAATGGTTCAAAGAGAAACTCTTGGAATGTAACTACTAAGAGACAAGTGCAGTGTTAAAACAAGCCACCCATTGGTGTGCCAACAAGGGGGCTGGCATGGAAGCAGCACTGCTTTTGGGGATTTGAAGAAAAGTTTTAGAACAGCCATCAAAGGCCCAGTCTGTGGAAAGAATTTGATAGTCCTCACAGTCTTGGTCTTGACAGTTTTCATAAAAGTAAAGTAAACTTAATTTTTTTTTCTTTAGTATGAGAAGGGAAAAGGTGAAATTGGAATGTAGCAAAACGGTTTGGTTTTGAAAGCTAAGTCTCTTAGAAAAATGCATTTAAATGGACAAAACTTTGGAGGGGACATGCTGATCACAGCCTGGGTGCAGCCCTGGTCAACCCTCTTTCCCACTCCTCATCATAGTAATCAGCCATGTGAGAGGAAGAGGGTGTGTGGCAAGGCTGCTGAAGGTTTCTGTTCAGTGACTCAGTGAAAAGCAGGTGTAGCAGGACTTAAGGAGAAACTATACTTTGTGTTGGCAAATGGTTCCTAATCTTGTATGTGTGTGACAAATGTGCTTGGCTCGAATAATTTCATAGACCATGTTCTGTCACCATTTCTTCTGTATCACCCCAAGAATGTGCTAAGGTATGGTTAAAAGTAATAACGTCTGTACTCACTTTCAAAGGCTACTATGGGATATAACAGATAGTCATTTTAATTTATATTGAGTGAGGATATTTGAGTATACAAGGTATCTATTAGAAAGTCAAAGCTGAATAGCTGCAGCTTTAAATATGATTCAAGAGGTAGAGTCATTGACTCTGTTTATAATGGAATGCTGAGATATAGATATAGATGATATAGATATAGATATAGGATATATAGATATATAATATTTGAAAGAAAAATTCCCAAACAATGTCCTTAGAAAAGAAAAGGAAGCATGGTTTACTTTTACTCTTTTTACATATCTTAAATATTTGAGTTTTTAAAAAAAATTAGCAGGCAATATTTCTGTACTATCATATAAACAAATACCCATGTTCAGTAGGCCAGTTGGAGTCCTGGTGTGTGGCTTTACCTCATGTTGCCCACAGTGAGTATGATCTATCTGAGTATGAGTTGCAAAAGCACAAACATAAAGGGACCCTGACCCATTACCTCCCCACGAGCCTGGCTAAACTCTGGACCAGCCTCTGTGTGTAGAGCACCCGTTGGTTAACCCAGACTATTCTGTTCTGTTATCCAGCTCGTGCAGAGGATGGCAGCATTGAGGGAGCTGTGAGCTCCGGTACAGCTCTTTCAACATCAAGAACAGGTTGACAATAGCAGAGATGTTTTATATTCCATATGTCTTAGAAAGGATTTCATTTGCTGAGATAGAAACACTGAGACCAAAAGCGACTTGGAAAGGAAAAAAATTATCTGAAGCTTACAGCTCCACATCACAGCCCATCATTGAATGGATTCAGGACAGGAAATCTAGGCAGGAACCTGAAGGCACAGACAATGCAAAGGCCATGGGGTAGTTCTGTGTACTGGCTTGTTTCCCATGGCCTACACAGTCTAGTTTCTTTTAGCGCCCAGGGTCCATCCTAGGTCGATATGGAAGGGATGGGTATCAAGAATCATTCAAAAATATCTCTCAGGCTTGCCCAGAGGACTATCTGGTGGGGAAATTTTCTCAGTTGAGATTTCCTCTCTAACTTATTTCAAGCTGACATAAAATTATCCATCATACCACCTTTACATGTTAACTTACTAGAGGGACTACATGGAATATTTTGACACAGTCTAGAAAATTTTACAGTTCCAGTATATGACATTTCCAGTAAAACACCAGATTGTGTAGGCTATGTATATGCACTCTTTCAAATATCTCTTTTCTTCCAGTTGTTCAGTGTAGATGGCCCACTCCAAAACCATGGCATCTAACCTAAGAGGCAACTAGCTCATGTTTCCTGGTTTTAACCATCTAAGAGGGAAGTCCCTTTGCTTCATTGAAATCTTCGCAGAAAGAAAAGCAAGAATGGGTGGTGTTATAGGACTGAAGAACTGGATTAATGAATGTCTGTGTCTAGTGCACTCAAATCATTGTTGAACACCATTTTTAAAAGCACGTGACTACATCAGCAGAAACCATCATAAAATGATAATATAGTGAAGTTCAGGATTGTACACCTGGAAAAGCCCCCAAGGCTAATGAGCATCATTCATCATAATGAAAGCTGGTAGGTTCAGTTTGCTGGTCTTCCGCTGGTGTGTTGTTCCATGTCGTTCCCCTGGGGAAAACGTTCAGTTCTTTTCAAACAATGTTGTTTTTCCTCATATGATACTGTACAAATCTGCATTCCCAGAAAAATGAAGTGCTTCACTGTGGTGAGCGACAAACATCCCCTGAGAGCAAACACAAAGAGCATACCTCGGGGAGAGAAGAAAGATCAAATCAACAATGGGAAGTAGCCAGGGGTGTCAATTTTCTGCCTTTTCCTCCATTCTCTAGAATGCTCTGTTGCAAAGGAACCCCTTACACAAATGCTTCATGCAGCTAGGCGATCTGATTACCTGAGGGAATTCACAACTAACGGGATTTAGAGAAGGAAAAAAAAGTAGAGTCATCAGGTCTTAAGAGACAACCCGATTGTGTGGAAGCAATTAGTACCCTACCTCTAACTAGGTGGTTTCTTAAGCTAATGGGTCATCAAGGCAGAAGTCGGAAGAAATTAACCAAACTATAAACCCTGAGACATTCTAAGCATCTGTCCAGACAGATTTCTCTTTCTCTAATGCAGCGTGTTTCAGATGACAGGACTAGCGTGTATTCCTCAGGGCATGAATCCACCAGCGAGCAGATCTCATTACCGCATCACAGAATGTTTCTGGTATCCAATTCCTCTTTTTGTTTTAAGCTCCCGGGATGGCTAAACATCCTTTCTCTCTTGCTGTGGTTCAGGTTTCTCTGGGCTTGCTGTGGTTCAGGGTGCTCTGTCACCTGATGCTCTGCCCATGCCTTCTGCTCTCCCATGACCTCCCCTGGTCACCTGATGCTGCTCATGCCTTCTGCTCCCCCGGTGACCTCGTTAGCACTCTGCTTCTTCAGGCTAAACCTAAAACTGTTAGAACAGAACTTTTGGTTGTTGTTGTTGTTTTTATTTCTCTCTAGTTTTACTGCCCTATGCCGGGCGGTGGTGGCGCACGCCTTTAATCCCAGCACTCGGGAGGCAGAGGCAGGCGGATCTCTGTGAGTTCGAGACCAGCCTGGTCTACAAGAGCTAACTCCAGGACAGGCTCTAAAGCTGCAGAGAAACCCTGTCTCAAAAAACCAAAAAAAAAAAAAAAAAAAAAAAAAAAAAAAAAAAAAAAAAAAACCCAAAAAATAAATAGTTTTACTGCCCTTACTCTACTCCCCAAGTTTCTGTCATTACTATTTGGCTGTGTCAAACCCCAAGGATTCCTTATACTGGCATTCCCATGCCTCTGAAAAAATAAGCTTTATAACATAGCTCAGCATATTTCTCACTATAGAAAGACAATGAAATTTTCTCTGAAGTTACGACCATAGCAAAGTGCAGTTTTAAATTTTAATGTTTACTTTTGAACTTAAAAAAAATCTCACTCTTCTAATTTTGGCAGTAATCATAATGTCCACCCACAAAATTCTAAGTTTTGATATGAAAAATTGATAGTAAAGTCAATTTTCTTTTGGTTTGAGGCACAGTTAGGAGAGCTATCTGCTGACTGCTAATGGCTTCTGTTGAGTTTATATCCCTTTGTTTTGAAAACAAGTCCTGATGAGGAGAGGGAAGAAGGATTGTAAGAGCCAGAGGAATGAAGGGCACCACAAGAAAGCACAGGAACAACTACCCTGGCTGATACCAACACAGAGATTCTTAATCGATACCAGGGAGCTGGGACTGACCTAGGCCTTACACGTGACAGTTGTGTAGCTGTGTCTACTTGTGGGACTCCTAACAATGGGAGCAGGGGCTATCCCTGATGTTTTGACGGATCTTAGGAACCTGGTCTTGCCTAGCTCAGCCTTAATACAAGAGGAGGTGCTTAGTCTTACTACAACTTGATATTCTGTGCTTTGAGTATAACATTGAGAGGCCTGCCTCTTTCTGAAGAGAACAGAGGAGAAATGAAGCGAGGGAGATGGTGGAGGGGAGGGGAAAGGGAATGTGAAGATAGGAGGGAGGAGAAATGGTCTTTGGGATGTAAAATAAGTAGATAATTAATCTGGCCTGATTTTTAAATAATCATTTTAACAACTCCTGGAAACCTGTGGGTTTTTAAGAGACAATTTACCTAAAAACGAGCTATATACACTATCTCCTAACTTCCCTCTCTCTCCACATACAGATTCTCACTTTTCTATAGAGAATGCAAAATTTCATTTAATCCTTAATGTTTGAACCTAATTCAACCTACCATGTTCTTGCTTACACTCCCTCCATCTATCACATAGCACGTGTCACAAAACAGAAACACCACTGTCCCCAGATTTACACATGACAAAACCGAAACCAGGAGAAATTTATCTGCTAAAGAGCACATGGCAAGAGTCTGGTACAAAAGCCCTGTTTAATAGTTATTTTTTAAAAATCAGATTTGATCTAAGCAGTTAACCAAGGTGAGTGTTAACAATGCATTCACAGCAGATTCAGAGAATGTGAATATCCAGGGATGAACTTAACCAAGGTAAAAGAGTATTGCAATGAGAGCTTTGAATCACTTCAGAAATAAATTGAGGAGAACACTGGAAAATGAAAGTACCCTCCATGTTCATAGACTGACAGACTTAATATTTTGAAAATGACAATTCTGCCAAAAGCTATTGTTATCCCCAAATCCTCAAAGTCCCTGCAAAAGCCAACAAGGGTACCAAGTCTCATGTGTAAAAGCAAAGAGCCTTTATTTTAATCAAGTTTGCAAATGTGGTCTCTCTGCATGTCCAATGTAGTGAAATGAAGGAAGAGCCCTGAGCCCAATTAGAATTGGGTTTTTATAGTAGTAAAGGTGGGGGTGAGGGGTTTCTGATGTTCAGGACCCCTAATTGGCTGAAATTTGTCTAGGGGTTTCCTGGTGAGTGTGTGCTGGCAGATGATCCTATCTACAGTGGTTGGAATATTAGGCATTTCCTTTGAATGGTCTGTTCTTGGGCGGTGGTCAGGTAATCTCAGTTTATGGTTCTTCTTGCCACTGGTACTGCTTTAGGGTAAACTCAGGGCTCTTACTAAATTTATTGATGCCCAAGTTCTACTCTAGCAAGTAATAATTGTTGGAAGTAAAGAACTTCCTTTGGGTAACCTGCCCATACTTAGCCTAACATGGCTGGCTCCCACACTGTACACATATTCAATGCATACCTAATCAAAATACCCATCTCATACTTCACAAAAGTAAAGTAGAAAAACCAAATCTAAAATACATAGGGAACTACAAAAGACTCCAGATAGCCAAAGCAATATTGAGAGAACAATGTTGGAGTGATTACCATTCCAGATTTTAAGATACGCTACAGAGTTATAGTAATAAAAGGAGTATGGTACTGGCACAAAAACTGATAAATGGGACAAAATCAAGGACCCAAACATTAGTACACATTACTACAGCCTCCTGATACTTGACTAAGATGCCAAGACTGGAGAAAATAAAATAACTTCAGCAAATGGTGCCAGAAAATATGGAATGTAGAAAATAGAAACATATCTATAAACTTGCAAAAAAATCTAACCCCAAATGTATCAAAAATTTCAATGTATAATCTAAAACAATGAAAGTATTACAAGAAGTGCTTCAGGTACTACAATGGAAGTACTCTACAAGACTTAGGTGTAGGAAAAGACTTTCTGATATGGGCTCTATATGCCCAGGAACTAAGGTCAGCAATTCACAAGTAGAACCTGATACAACTAAAGTTTCTTTATAATTAAGAAAACAATCTATGAAGAAAAGCAAAAGTCCCAATGAGAAAGTATCTCTCCCAACTACACACCCTAACAAACGTTTGATATCTAGAATATATAAAAGCCTTAAAAAAAGAGTAAAAAAAATTCATACAATTAGAAATGGGTTATGAGACTGAACAGAAAGTTCTCAAAAGAAACAAAAATGTCTAAGAAATATCTCAAAAAAAGATGTTTCAATATTCATAACAATTAGGAAAATGCAAATTCAAACAACTTTGGGATTTCATGTTACTTCAGTCAGAGGCAAATATCAACAAATAAGGGACAACCAAATGCTGGAGGGGATGTAAGGAGAGAGAACACACATTCACTGTTTGTGGCATGACAAACTGCTGCCTTTACTCTGGAAATCGGTATGAGGAATTCTCACAAACCTAAAAATAAATCTACCATTAGACCCAGCTCTACCACCCTTTGGCACATGGCCAAAGATACTTGCTCAGCAATATTCTTGGTTGTCCTGATAGCTTGGGATGGAACTGACCTAAATGTCCTTCAGCTGATGAATGGATAATGAAATCATGGCACGTATATACTATGTGATACTGCTCAGCTAAAAAAACGCGAAATACGCAGGTAAATGAACAGAAGGAGAAAATATTATAGCCAATGAGGTTACCTAGACCCAAAAACAAAAGAGTTCTAAATTCTCTCTCATTTGAAACTCCCAGGTTCAATCCTCCAATGTTATTACCAAACCTGGAGTAAGTGCAGAAACCAAAAAATAAAATAAAATAAAATAGCACCTTGGGAGAGGTGTATGGTCAATAAAGTGAATGTATGACCGGGGTTATATAAAGGAGGAAGGAGATTTAAAAAATAACAGTTAGGGTGGTGACTGAGGAGGGGCGAGAGAGGTCAATACAGAAGGACAGAGAGAAAGAAAGGAAAATAATATTTGTTATTTAAAAGCTGTAAGGGATTGTATTATTTTTATTTACATACAATCACCTATAACACACACACATATATAACTTAAATAAAGTTATGATACTTGATAATTGGATTGATAGGTCTACCCCAAGAACCATAGACTAAAAATAAAAAATTCCAATACCAGGTTTGTGAAACCACTTTTTGAGCTGTTGGACCCCAGAAACTTCCAATATTGATTATTGTTTTCCTTGTATCCCCGCTAAAGGTTGTGGGTAAGCTCCTAATGCTGAAAACAACATGCAATTGGACTTGAGACTTGAGTTAGAAAATTTGAGCTGCAACTTACATATAAGCCTCCTCCATGTAAGTTCTTCACGGTACTGGAAACTTCAATGTAATCTGTTAAGGAAGAGAAACAATGAATAGTCTTACTCAGCTTGTGATCCCTATGAATCACAATTACCCATCCTAGCAATATGATCTAAAGATGCAGTGATGATGCTCGCAATCTTGGGGGTAGCCATTGCCTATCTAATTGGACCTAAGACCTGCTAAACAAAAGGGATATCATGTCTGGTACTAAAAACTAGCCAACGTTAAAAAGGCCTAATGAAGTCATGCATCTGGGAGGAGAATATACAACTATTACTTTCCAATACCAGCATAGTAGCTAACAACCAACTTAATAGTCATCATTATAACCACAAATAAGTGTAGCTCTTACCCTGTGTCAAAGAACATTCTCTTTATAACTACAGAAAAATACCATTAAAGAAAATCAGAACTGGTCAAAAATGCAGAGAACTATTAGTAGTAAGTATAGCTATCAGTCAAAAATCTGGCTGCCGAGTTCAAAGGATAATCTTGGGATTTGATCCTCCTCTTCCACCTTGGCTTGTAGAGAGTCTCCTGTGATTTGTCAAGGTTTATGCCAGGCTAATGGGTCCACATTCTTTAGGTGATTCTCCTGTCTCTGAGCCCGTCTGTTGTGGAGCACTTTAATTATGGATATATGCTACCATGTTCAGTTTTACTTGGAATCTTGTGAGGAGTGATCAGGGAATAGGTAGTCATGGAAGAGGTCCAATAGAAAGGGACAAACTTTCTGCATAGTAGCTGGACTATAAAGAGCTACAACGCTCCCACTTTGCAGTTGGGATGCTATTTCACTTGCCTTTTGATATTCAGCCCCCACCCCCAGGCCAAGGATCAGCTTGGGTGGGTTGAGGAGATAAAGTAATAGGAGAAGCGATGAAGAAGTTGAGGGAAGAGGGGGGGGGGAGACAGACAGAGAGAGACAGAGAGAGAGAGAGAGAGAGAGAGAGAGAGAGAGAGAGACAGAGAGAGAGAGAGAGAGACAGAGAGAGATCAAAGGAGAGGAGTACCCAGAGGCACTATACAAGATAAGCCCTGAGTTCACTAGCTGGTCTACCCACTCTGAAGCTTCTATCCTTCTGGAACAGGTGATTTCTGCTCTTTGCTTCTGCTTCAGAGAACACTCGTTTCCACCTTCTGTGAGCCTTTACTTTTTTTTTTTCCCCAGGTGATTAATTCTTTTTCACCTCTGGGAAGAACCTAGGAACCTGACTGAGCAGCTGGACCATGACCCAGACCTCTGCAACATTCTGGCCAGTTTCTGCTCCCTCCTTCTTCCCACGGCCCAGGCCCCCACCATCTACCCTCCTCTCTTCTCTTCAGAAAAGGGCAGGCTTCACATGGCTATCAGCCAACCATGGTCCATCAAGTTGCAGCGATATTAGGCACCTCCTCTCCTATTAAGGCTGGACAAGGTAATGTGGTAGGTTGAGCAAGCCATGTCCTCAGTTCCATTGTATCTGTTTGTATATCATTTCAAAAATTTTCCTGGAATATCTTGTTATTTCTTACTTCTTTGTGAAAAAAACATGAAGATTAACCCAATGGTTGAAGTATAATCATTTTTTTTATAATTTTAAGAAATTGTGCTGTGTCTGAAGATTTTCAAGAAGATACAAAGGCTTGTGCAAGGTCTTTCATGGCTGACCTATCTCATTGTGCTCTCCTGTCCTCTCTCTTATTCATAGGACAAATGTCTTTTTGGATCCCTCTTTTCTGAAAAGTAAGTGAGCTATGTGACTCAGGATCTTGAACCAATTACTCTCTTTACTTTTGGGAGCTCTTTACCTATCTGTCTTAATGGTTCTATTTCTAGATCTCCATTTTTCATGGCCCCTCCCCAAATAAGCCCATTTGATAATTTATACTTAAGATCACAGCCCTTTTTATTACACCTGATGAACATTGTTATTTTTTTCCTATTACAAGAATCAGTAACTATATGAGTTCTTTAATGATGCTGTGTTCCTTGAGAAGTGTGTGTATGTGTCTGTGTGTGCACACACATACTTTTACTCCTCTTTGTATTTTTAAGATGTATATACAGAATGCAGGGTATCCAATGAATATCATTCTTAAATCTAGTGTCTATATAAATAAACTAATAGGTGAAATAGACAAATATGATTTAGCATCTTCTAAAGTGATCCTTAAAATAAGTAATCAACTGAATTTATGAGAGAATTGGTTATAGTTCTATTTGACAATTCTATTTGAGCCTTGTCTTTAAAAAGTGAGCACTGTCCTTATATCTGGCTCACATGTTTAACTTCTCCATTCCCTGTCTTCTTGTTTTGCATCATGCTCTAAAAAACATATAAACTTGGCTTGTACTAGACTGTTATATCTGATGTGTGACTGACACATTCACCAGACCCTCATTTTGGTTTATCAAATATCTTCTGTCATTCTCACTGCTTACCTAACACCCATAATCAGGGGTTCTTATCAACTCTGAGTCTCACTGCCTAGATACATTTTAAGTATATTGTTTCATATTAGTTAGCAAGATCTTTATTTGCCAACAATTTTGTTTATTATTATTATTATTATTATTATTATTATTATTATTATTATTTGCAGAGTCTCTGCAGGCTTTGCTCCTCAGGAACTCAATATGTAGACTCGGATAGCCTTAAGTTCAGCGATCCACTGATTCTGCTTCACAGGTTCTAAGGATTGAAGGCACGTGCCGCATTACCGTGCCCAGTCCTTCCCAATAATTTTTGATGATTACCCATAGAAGGTAAAGAAAACATTTCCTGCAAAATTCAAGGTGTTGTTTTTTTTCCTGCTGTGTAATACTCCATTGTGTAAATGTACCACATTTTCCTTATCCATTCTTTGGTCGAGGGGCATTTAGGTTGTTTCCAGGTTCTGGCTTGAATTTTGCAGGAAAATTGATGGAGCTAGAAGACATTATTTTGAGTGAGGTAACCCAGACACAGAAAAACAATTATCACGTGTATTCACTCATAGGTGGTTTTTAAACATAAAACAGAGAAAATCAGCCTACAAATCACAATCCCAGAGAACCTAGACAATAATGAGGACTCTAAGAAAGACATACATAGATCTCCTGAGTAAATTGGGAGCATGGGAACCTTGGGGAGGGTTAAAAGAGGGAGAGGAGAGGCAGAGAGGTAAGCAGAGAAAAATGTAGAACTCAATAAAAAAATCAATAAAAATTTCCTAATTTCTCTTGTGTACATTGTGTACAGGGAGGCTTTTTTTAAAGGAAATTTGGCATCATATTCAGGCTTACCACCTCTAAAATCTATAAAGCCATGCATTCTAGAGAGTTGATTACTATTTCAGTTTTAGACTGTTGTTTTGCTGATGCAATAAGTAGATCCCAGTAGCATGCCAAGGCCATTAAGCAGGAGGCTAAGATTTATAAAAGCAACACACATTTTAAAAGCTGCATTTTATCAGGTCCTCATAATCAATAAAAATTTAGTCTAGAAAATAGATTGAGTTGAAAGGCAGAATGTGTTTTAATAATCACAAAACTGGGTTTCTCTCTGATCAGAGGTGCTGTCTTTAAAATGGACAGCAGAGGGAATTGTGTGTCACTGCGTGGATTATGGAGATTGGAGTTAGTCACAAAGCCAGAGAAAATCATTCATCTTGCTTAAAAATTACAGAATACATTCTTGCTCTTCAATTCATTTCAAGGAAGGAAATTTTCTGTTTAATTTTAATATATGAGTCTAGCGATTTGGTACAGAGGATCAAGGTGAATCACTCTTCCACACCAGGTTCAACAAAAGGGGAAGATAAGCCAGTGACAAGAGTCCACCTGCACCAAATCACTCCTTTCCTTTGCTAGGTAATTTTTTTCTATATCATCATGTACTTTCAGAGTCTCGTGTTTTGTGATTGTGTGTGTGCGCGTGTGTGTGTGTGTACTTTTGAGCTGATATGATAGTCCACATCTATAATCTTCACAATGGAGAAGTAGAGGAAATGGCTAATGAATTCACATTTCAAGGTCATCTTTGGCTATGTGGAAACATTAATAACTATAGGACAATGGGATCTACATGGTTTCAACATCAATAAAAATCAAAAATCAATATCCATATTTTATTAACAGTTCAGACGTGGCAAGACTCAACACAAATGTGGGAAACTCTGCTCATAAGCCAACTATTATTCTCTCTTTCCCATAAGTTACCAGAAGCTCATGTGCTAATGTTTTTCCACAATATTGAAGTAAACTGAGGAAATAATTGAATTGGGGGTCTCAAATCTCATCAATAGACCAATACCATTTGTCTCAGTGAGAAAGAGGCATGTTCAGGAAAATGATGCTGGGTAGAGCACTTGGTGGAGGGAAAGACATACTCAAGAAAATAAGTGGCAGGTGACAGGCGAAGGATAGATGCAGAGACCCTTAGAAATGCATGCAGTCATAGAAATAATGAGCTAAAATGATGTTTTTAAGACAGACCAAAACATCTGTAAATTCGAAGTATAGATAAACTGTCTGAACATTGTTACTATTTATTAAAGGATCAAAGGAGGATTAAGAGACCCATTCTGAGAGAAGAGAGCCTTGCCATTGTCATGCATATATTGCAACCTATTGCTGAAGAGGACAGCATCTTGTTACCCTCATCCATTTAAATCAACAAATGGAGCTATGCTGTATGTGAATGTCAATAATAAAAGTGATGGCCTTGTGTTGAAATACATTTTCTTTTAAAAACACATGTAATCATGAGAAATTGCTGAAGATATTAATGTGTCAATTATTGATTGTATTTCATTAAACGTGATTAGGAAGCTATGTTAGAGTTACAATTACTGACTGGGGACATCATAGATACCTTGTTTCTCAGCTCTTGTGAATATAATGTGCTGCCTATTGATGGTTGGTGTTTGCTTCTTTGCTTCCAAATTGTCAAGTTTAGCCAAACAGTATTACTTTTTGGATTCACAAATTGAGGTGTATATATGGAGACTTTTATATTTACTTGTTATTAATTCTAATTGACATATCAGTAAAATGCATTTTGTGTCTTTATTAAATTAAACATGTCCTATGAAGACATCACATGAAGTTTTATATTTTGTGACCATGCTTCATACTATTAGTGTTTTAACATGGAAACATCTGTTTAAGAAATATAACACAGGAATTTAAAAGAGTTTGTACTAAATGTATTCAAATTTTATTATTAAATTCATTACACCTTTAAATGTTTACTAATAAATCTGGAGTATAAAATCAGAGATTTTTAGAAGATTCTTTCTGTACTATTCTGCTAACTCAGAAAATTGAGCAAATGAGGACATGTAAAATCAGTAGTGTGTCAGGACTAAAATCCTGCGTGCACCTACTGCAGCTATCCTTGCACAATTTATACCCCAACAGATAGGTAGTAGGAACAAAATACAAAATATAGCACTTAGATTATATAATAGACTCTCCTCCTAAATAACTTAGCTGTTATTGTGTTTTATTTCCAGAATTTTTCCTTTGGGTAGGACCTATGGTATTCTCATACAGAAAGCTTAAAATTTTGTAATAAAGAACTGAGAAAATTATAGTTTTTGTATATCCATATGCCTTTGTTCTTTATTGTGAAGCTTGTATCTAATTATTGTATGTACACTTGTGATATATTTTATGTCATTAATAAGCAGATATTAATACATTAGTATTACCATAATACAGTATACTTTGTCTCCTTTCATTCTTATATCATATCCTTTTTCTATTATGATATTCCACTGGGAATATAACAATCCATTTAGACATCATGTCTTTATTGATTTCTTTAGGACATAAAAGGTTAGACTTTCCTTGGTTTTAACAATGTGACAGCTTTAAATTGTATTGGCTATGTATTTTATGGAATGTTCCTCATTTATTTTTTAAGATTTTTTTCACATGATGAAATTGAGGGAATATATTTGGACAAAAAGATAACAGAAGCAAATATTATTTTCATTACATTTTAATAAGTAAATATGTAGTGTGGAGCTGTTGGGCCGCTTCCCGCTGCCCAGCTCCTGGCCGCCCTGATTAGCTTATGCCCCGAAATAACAACACACAAATTGTATTCTTCTAAACACTGCCTGGCCCATTATTTTCAGCCTCTTACTCACATCTTGATTAACCCATATCTAATAATCTGTGTAGCACCATGAAGTGGTGCCTTACCGTTTAGTTTCTAGCATACGTCCATCTTGGGCTGGAGCTTCATCGCATCTCTCTCCCTGAGGAGAGGCACGGCAGTCTGACTAACTTAGGAGAGGCGTAGCATCTGACTGAGCCATCTACCTCACTTCCTTCTTCCTGTTCTGTCTACTCCGCCCACCTAAGGGCTGGCCAATCAAATGGGCCAGGCAGTTTCTTTATTAGCCAATGGGAGTCCTCCATCATTTCCCCTTTTTCTGTTTAAACAAAAAAGAAAGGCTTTAACTTTAACATAGTAAAATTACATATAACAAAACAGTTATCAAGTAAGAATTACAGTTACAATATTTATATCTACTTTATCTTTTATCATAACAAAGGAAAACAACTATAACTATCTGTCTATTCTTCTTCAGCTCCATCAAAGACTCCAGAAGGACACAATATTACCTAAGTAAATAAGAAATATGCAATTTCCAAACTCTAGAAATGATAGAGACATCTCGCTGCCTGGAGAGTCACCCAAAGTTCTTTTGTACTGTTGGGGCATCCATCTTCGGCCTACAGGCCCATAGTTTCCAGGAGACATTTCCATGATGCAGGAAATTTCAAAGGCAGTTCAGTCAGTATCTGCTGTGTCCTGTAGAATGTCTCGCAGACTCTTTCTTGAATCAGGAACCCCAAAAGATCATCTCACATTTAGGCAAGTTCAGCAGTCCGCTCTCTAAGGGTTCTCTGTGTCCAGTTTATGCAATAGTCCAGGCAAGAGCAGTTTCTTGCCCAAATGGCTATCAAACTCCATAGGATCCTCTTCGATGCCCATCATCTTCTTGAAGTAGATTGGTGCTGCCAGGAGCAGACATGTCTCATTGTCATGAAAAGCCCTAAGTTATTAAAACATCGAAAATGTGATATTCTGTAGTCTTTGAAAGATATGAAGAATGCCTATTTAACTTAAATATATCTCTATATATCTAGAAAATCTAACTAACATAACTACAAGTTTTACTATTATTGATGACTATCCATTAACAACCTCTATACATTACATTTTTTAAATGAACTACATAATCACAATACCTTAATCAGTATCAGAAATACATATACATATAACAAAATTGTATCACTAAAGCAAAATCCATATCAATGCAAATTATTCATATCTATATCATATCCCCCTTTAAATGTAAAAGAACATTTATAAACAATATTTGGGAATATGGGCGCAGTTATTTCTCTCCAAACTGCTTCCTGCTGAATGGGGACGCTGTTAATCAGATCTTTCATAATGTAACCTGTGTGCCAGGTTCATCTTAGTCATCAGTTGAGCGAAGTGATTTTTTGAGGGTATTCATAGCAACCTTTCAGGAGGGCGTGGTCTATCATACCATATTGGGAAAGAAGCAATCCATAAGGTCTCATTTTCTGTAAAAACAAAAGAAGAATCTCTTTTCCAAAGTATCATATCCTTAGATCCAAATTCTAAAGTCAAGGTATTTTCAAGATACCTTTCTTGGATTAGTTCAGCAGCATTTGTAAACAAATATCTTTTAGCAGCTGTTGCTCCTTCCTCAGCATTCAAACAATTCAAAAAGAGCATAATAGCATACAGTATCAAGATTCTCTTTGTATTTTCCATCTTTGTGCGGCTTTATTTTAACCTCTATTTCGTTTATTTTTACTTTTATTTTTTGAGACAGGTTCTCTGTATATCTTTGTCCTGGAATAACTCTGTAGACCAGGCTGTCCTTGAACTCTCAGAAATCCATCTGTCTCTGCCTCCCCAGTGCTGGGATTAAAGGTGTGTGCTACAACACCTTGAACTCACAGAGATCTTTCCGTCTCTGCCTCCCAGGCATTCGGATTAAAGGTGTGTCCTGCCACACCTTGAAGTCACAGAGGTCAATCTACCTCTGCCTCCCAAGTGTTGGGATTAAAGGTGTATACCACCACAACAAACTACTTCCTTTTTCTTTCTTTCTTTCTCTTTTTTTTTTTAACTGTAAGAACTTTAACTTTTAGCCTGCATGTATTTTTAACTCACTGCAAACCATTTAGAGGTTTTCTTTGTCTTTGAATCTCTCTTTACTGTATATCTCTCTTTTTCTGACCACACGAGTCTTTAATTTACCAAGCAATATAGGTAGGATTAAAGCCGTGGCTTTGACAGCAAGATCCAGCCCATTCCTTAGCTTTCCAGCCTCCTGGAAGAGGTACCGGCTATAGCCTTGTTTATCACCACAACTCTGTGGCGGTTCAAGGTCCCTGTCAGCAAGCCAGCTACAACAGTATTAAACAACAATCAAAAGCTCCATAGTCAAGACCACCTGCTTGCTTGAAAGAGTCAGAGTTTGTCCTGGCAGTACAGACCAGAATGCCAGCATTTTAAACCAGCACAACTTTTTTCCTGCTACGGCTGAAAGCAAACAAGCATGCAGTCAGCTTTAATCAATGTCATTTAAGTGTTTTGTAGCAGAACCTCTTAAAAGAGCTGCAATGTTTTGCAGCTGAAGCTGAGTCAGGAAGCCTCTCTTAGATGAGAGTGCTTGCTTGCCAGACCCGAAAAATAGAGCTTTACTCTATTCTTTCCCAAACTTTCTCAAGCTTTCTGCGGATTCGGTTATCCACGTGGGCGCCATTCTGTAGTGAGGAGCTGCTGGCAAGCCTGCTTTTCATCCTGCCCAGGTCCCGGCCACCGGCTAGCTTATACCCCGAAATAACAACACACAAATTGTATTCTTTTAAACACTGCCTGGCCCATTATTTTCAGCCTCTTACTCACATCTTGATTAACCCATATCTAATAATCTGTGTAGCACCATGAAGTGGTGCCTTACCGTTTAGTTTCTAGCATACGTCCATCTTGGGCTGGAGCTTCATCGCATCTCTCTCCCTGAGGAGAGGCACGGCAGTCTGACTAACTTAGGAGAGGCGTAGCATCTGACTGAGCCATCTACCTCACTTCCTTCTTCCTGTTCTGTCTACTCCGCCCACCTAAGGGCTGGCCAATCAAATGGGCCAGGCAGTTTCTTTATTAGCCAATGGGAGTCCTCCATCATAAATATACAATGAATATTATTTATGGCTGTTGATTTCAGCCTCAATCTCTTGTGTAGGCAGATACTGTCGGAACACTCCTTGGCAATGTCATTCTTTTCTACCCTCTGGACTGTACCCTTTGGAAGAAGCCACTATGTACAGCTAACACTTCGGAAGTACATTCATGTTCTCCCTTGCTCAGCACACTGTAGACATATAAATTAATTTGAATTTACCTTTGCAGTTACTAATGCACATTTATTTTGTACTAGCTTATAATTTAACAATATTTTCTTTCTTGAGTTGATCTACCTCTTTTTAATTTTTTGAGAATTTCTACCTGCACGATATTTAAATCATTTCCATCACTTTCTTCTACTCCAACTTCTTCCATACCCTTCACAAGTTTATAATTTCTTGTGTGATACTTTTGTTTATACACACAGACAAACACATGTACATCAATATTGTGGATTTCCAATGATTTACTCTATTTTCATGTCTGAATAAATTTTGATTGATTTGAGATAATCAAACTCTGCCTTTACTTCCAAATCCCCAAAAGCTGATCAACAGAATGTTTGGAAAAATCAAGCAGCATCTTCCCCCCCCCTTTTTTATTTTATTGATTTTTATTGAGCTCTATATTTTTCTCTGCTGCCCTCCCTGCCTCTCCCCTCCCATCCAACCCTCCCCCAAATTCCCCATGCTCCCAATTTACTAAAGCCTAAGTTTACAATTTTGAACATACTATTGGACTGAAGTTAATTACCATTTATTTTCTGCATTTATTCTTATAGATACACCACAATATTTTGATTGGAAATTCTTTTCCACACTTGATGAAACTGATTGTCTCTGATGAGACTTTTTTTCCGTTCTCATGTACATTTTAATTTCTTCTCCAGATAAGTTTAATCCATTCATGGACATATTATGTATTTCATCTATATTCACCATATATATGTCTAAGCTAATGCCAATTACTATTTATACGACATGTATAACTAAAATGTGCACATGCACTATTAATTAACTCAATAAACAGTCACTAAGAATCATGAGGTTAACACCATCTACAGAAAGGCATTTCCAAGGATTCATCATACAAGGACTCAACGAGTATTTGTTTAGGAAAGCTTGATTTTGATTTTCGCTGGGTAGGTCTGTGTTAACAAAGTATCTACACTCTGATACTCTCCTGGCATGTATTCATGTCAGGTTGGGGAACTATGGAAAGTGGAGTCTTACAGAAAAGGGCTTTTGAGTTGTGTTGTGACTTGTGATAATAACAGATATTTCAAAAAAATACCTAAGTGTGGAACTGGGAGATGAGTGAGTGGTTGCAGAATATGAACACAGGCATGAGAACTTTATAATCCCCAGAACCCCGGTAAAGATGAAGGTGGGAAAGCAACCAAAAGCCCAGGGCTTCTGTGGAGAATCCATAATCCCAGAACTTCTAAGGTAAAATAGGAGACAGAGTCAGGAATCTTGTGAACCTTGACTCCAACTAGCTTTGTGTTCATAATGGTCAGCAACAAGGAAAAGACCCTGAGTCAGACAAGGTGGAGGGTGGTACCAACATCTGATACTGTTGTCCAAGTGCCATCTGCCTGCAATGGCATTTGCATTTCTATACTCATGCGCATAGACAGACACAGACAAAAATAAACAAACACGCATATCATTAAAGTATGAAAAGAAAATATAAATAAGCCTTCAAGAAGAATTATAAGGAAAGTTGGCACCTTGACCAGATCACAACAGCACAACTTCCTGTTGCCAGTTATGAGGTACATCCTTCTGCACAGTGCTTCTTAAAGAGATGACAGTCTACTAGAAAATGAGAACTTCTTTTAAGGAGAACTTACTAATGACTTTAGAATTTAGAAAATATGAATATTTTCACTTTTGCTATAAAAAGTTATTCAGTGTTGAGATATTTGTTCCTTCTTTGCGTTCATGTTGTTCTTTGGATTTATAATGTTATCGTACCCTGACCTATTGTGGCTCTTTTGAGGGATAAATTTGTGCTAAAGATTAAGTGAAGATGAAAACAATCCTAAAAATGAAAAATGAACCATTGTGCTACATCAATTTTAATTGTTTTCAGCATAAGGCATGTAAGGAAGACATTAACACAAAATTTTATAGTTAAGCAATTTACACTTGACATTTTTATTTTTAGATGATATTTTCTAAGTGCTGATTTAAATATTTTAAGATATTTAAATATAGCAGAACGCTAATTTCATTGCCAAGTGTTTTAGTTCCTAAAAGCACATAATATCCATAGTATTATTAGTCACCTAATTACATATGTATATGAATATGCATATATTTGTTCTCATTAATTATGTATTGGAACATATATGTGAATTGATATTTTTCTAAGCAATAGCCACTAAATGCAATTAATGCAAAATTTTCTTCCCAATCCAAATGATATATCAGGAGGCAGATTATTAAGAATATGAATTAGTTTGTTCATTTCTTTTATCAAAATCAACTTTGAGATAAATTGCAGCCTAGTTTGATGCCATCAATATTTCCTTGCCTGTTCTTGGTGAGTAACTGTAAGTCTATCCCAGTATCCTCACTTTTAATGCCAGAATACTGATTGATCAAGGTAATTCCTGCATTTTTATAGCCCTAGTTGGTCTTGTTGCATTGTATTGAATAATTTTTTTCCTTGTATGTAGAAAAATAAGAAAAATGACTTTGTTGTGTTTCTCCCACTATTTCCCCTCTTGTGCACTATGGTAATTGTGTGGTTTTTTTCACAAAAGGGTAGAAGCTGTGAAGCCCAATAAAAAAGCCATAGAAAGTCGCATCTTTAGCTGATATTTCAGGTTTTCCCCTCAGTTGCTGTGACAACTTTGAAACTGTAATCATCTTTATGAGGAAAGATGATTCTACCCTTTGCCTAACTTTGTTCCAGCTATGTGTTTAGGGGAGAAAAGGTTCCTTAATATTTTAGAAGCAATCAATAGCAGAGGAGACCTCTTAGCTCCTCTTCTCAGGAGAGCGAACTTCATCTTCATTTTTTTCAGAGTCGGTGTGCTATTTAACTCTAAATTATGTATGATGGACTATTTGGGATGGAGAAAGAAGCCATGGTTTGGGAAATGAATTCTACATAAAATTAATTCCAAATGATAATTAGTACCTATCTCACAGAGACCCTGAGCTTATTTTGAGGTATCATTGGGCATAAAACAAGAACCTGGAACCTATTCTTCAGGGGAAAAAGAATTCTAAGCAGATTTTATTTTGCATGTGAGGGGCAGAGATGTAGCCACAAGACTCTGTGCTGCCTGTGAATGCTTTCTCTAGCCTAGGCAGTATGTGTGTGTATGTGTGTGTGTTTGTGTGTATGTATATGTGTGTGTATATATATATCAGATATCAAAATATTCTTTTCTTTGTTTCTGAGTAAAGAATAGAAATAAAAACTGAAGACATTTTCATGTTACTCCATCTATCTTTTTTGTTAGAAACTGCTTTATAATGATGTATATCCATCTTAATTGATTGAGAAGATATAGCAATAGCTCTATGAAGTGCAGTCATTAACGTAATTAGCATTTTATTTGATAATATACACGTTTTAAATTAAGTGGGCAGAGTGCCTGAACCTTCTCAAGGCAAGTTCTTACATAAAGATATATCTTAATTATGGAGCTTAGCTCTTCACCAAAATAAATTACTATCATTTACAAATTTTGCTGAACATTTTTCTATAAAAACTCTCCTAGAAATTTGTTGTTCTTCTGAAAATGGAATTATAGAAATAATACATTCTAGAGGAAATCATAACTTATGAGTCTCTCGTGAACTTTATCTGCTATATCTAACCTCAACCTTTATAGCTAAAGTGTTTGTTTTCAGACACTTGATTGATTGATTTAAATTCTATGCTCATCAAGTATTTCTTACTGTATCATATATATTTGCCAAAATTAAGAAATAGGCAATTGAATAATACAGCTTTTAAAAATAGATGTGTATTGGGCTTTTCCACTGCTAGCCCCTCCCTTTTCTAAGATCAAATCTCAAAAAAAAAAAAAAAAGTTTGATTACATGGCCTTAGGCTTCTACAAACAGTTAGGTTTTCTGTCTTTTCTGATTTTATAAGCTTGACAACTTTGAAGAACTCCAGTCAGATAAACTGTGTAACCATCAACTCGAATTTGTCCGGTAAAATCTCATTTAAATAAAACAGAGTATTTATAAATAAGAACAAAATCAGGGATGAAGTGCCCTTCTCACTGCCTCGGAGGGTGCCCCACTCACTGCTGTGAAAATCACCATGACCAAAAGCAACTTGAGAAATGGAAGATTTTATTTGGCTGCCAGGTCCAGGTAGCAGACCGCAGACCATCATCAATTGAAGCCAGGGCAGAAGCTCCAGCAGGAACCTGGAGCAGACACTGAAGCAGAAACCACCCAGGACCCCTGTTTACTGGCTTGCTTCCGGGATCATGTTCTGCTCCTGTTTGTATCCCCTGGCCCCTCCTGGCTGCCACAACCTTCCTAGGGCTGACACTGTTCACGCTGGGCTAGGCTCTGTGACACCCACGAATGATCAAGAAAATGCTGTACAACATGGGCCCACAGGGCAATCTGATTGTGGAATTTCAGCAGTGTGGTTCCCTCTTCCCAGATGAATCTAGTTTGTATAAAGTTGAAAAAAGAAAAGAAAAAGACAACTGTTAATACGACCTTTTCCTGATATTTTTAACCATAGGGACCGACTGGTCCATGTTCCCCCGCAGGTAGTGTTTTCTCTTACAACCATCTCTTTGGATAGTCACTAATTAAAACACTGCCAAAATCACTGAGCTTATATTATGGATATTCATTATTATTATTAATTTCTGTTGAGAATTCTCCTTAATTTCTCACGGTACGGTATGTTCTGGGCATATCCGGTGTTTTCTCTTCTCCAAACTCAGAATCTTACCAGGAGCTCAGTTTCCTGTTTTTGGAGATCGGCACTCACAAATTAATACTGACTGTTGAAAATATTCTTTACTGCAGGTCACCACTGATGCCAGGCCAAAGTGATTTGTAAAAATCGATGTAAATACAGAGGAAATTGGGATAGGTATAATAAAATCCATGGCAGAAAATTTTGATGTTTACCTATGACATCATATATGATATCATAGTTTCTATTTCATGTCCCATAAATTTGTGTTCTGGGTGATCCCTGAATTTATTTTTAATTTAGTATTCAGACAACACTCAAAATCAAGTTTTATATCTACAATGATTCAGGCTCAACTATGAAACTGATGTCTTTTTGTATTCTATAGAATAGATTTTAAATTGATCCTATTTTATTATGAGTGAGTGAATATATGTGAGTATATTTTTGTATGGACATGCATGTGTGAGTGTGTGTGTATGTGAGAATGTATGTATCTGTGTGTGTATGTTTGTATGTGTGTGTGAGGATGTGTGTATGTGTGAGTGTGTTTGTTTGTGTGTGAGAATGTGTGTAGACCATTCTCTTTTACCTTTAACTGAGTTCTTCAGCATGAAGTCATGTTGCTAGCTAGTGTTGTAAGCTTCATCACTTACTGCTTCCCCTCTCCAGGCTGATGCAGCTAGTTCTTAACAAAATACCTTTTATGATCCCCTACTTAACACAAGGTTTATTTTTGATAAACGGTTCATTTTGTAATCACTCCTCTACTATCCTCAATAAATGGCATTTAGGAATAAAATCTAAAGTTCAGCTTATGTTCTCTTTTACTTCTTTCAATACTGTATAAAGCCCCTGAGTTCTTTAGTTTTCCCACTCACTATTTGAAATTTCTGTTGGTCCTTTTGTTTGTATGTATATTTCCTTCATCCAGAGGTCTCTGTTTTCTGCGGGAAGTATTTCAGTAACAACCTGCTTCCACTGGGAACAAAGTCTTTCATCACCAAGACTGACCATTTTCTAGTCACACCAGTCTGTGTTATTGTCTTGCCCTTTATATTCTGTTATAACTTTTTTTTTCTTTAAAAGCATCCATTTTATGCTTCCTTAGGTTGGTTAATGCAAAGCATCATTCCTCCTCTTCTTTCCTTGCACACAGCTTGCTCAAACTTGAAGTTAATTCGATCACTATTTTGCCCTTGATGTTCTCAGCAAACTTATCTGGGTAAATATCCTTCCTGCTGGCAAATGGTCTGACCATGTGTCTGTGTTAGCAATTACCATATTTTATTATAATAACATAGCTAATGTGTCGATATCCCTATGAGGTTGCGAGCTCTTTTGGGTCAGGTGACAGATGTCTATTCTTTATTCATTCACCCTCATGACCGGCACAGCCTTTGCCCGTTGCAAGCATTTCACAGGTGTGGCACCATTTGGTAAAAGAAAAGCAGAGTTTCAAGTATTCTTTCTGATTCTGGAAAAAAAAATTATTCTAAAAAAAAAAGTAGTGTTACTTTAGTGTGTGATTTTAGGAACTCCCATTACGTTGTTCTAGATTATTTGTCAAATGATAGAAAATGATTATTGCTGTAATTATGGAAGCTGTGGACTTCACCACTTGACATTCTCCTTGCTTCCCATCTGCTTCATGAACATAATTGCACCTGAGGTGTTAGTCAATGTAAGAGCAGTGGAAGGTTGTCGTGACATCTTCAACCCGTGCAACTCTGTCTAAATAACGCACTCATTTTCACATTCGGCAAAAATTTAAGTTCTCACCACAGTTCTCCACAGTGTAAAATGAAGCAAATTATGAGAAAGAAACAACAAAACTTTACACTTTCCATTTACAAAGAGAGCTGGAGGGTAGGAGTGCAGCTCAGTGATAGAATGCTTGCCTAGCATGCACGGGGACCCGAGTTCAATCCCCAGTGTCCCAAATATTGTGTTTTTAAGGTCATTAAATAGTAGTAGTTCTTATATCACTCCTCAGTGATATCAATAATATTTTTTTTCAGTGTAAAGACATTGAATAGCAAGCACACTGCATTCCAAGAAAATGACCCCTAAGCAAACGAGTCTTTCTAGAGAAAGTCATTTTTCTCAAGTAAATGCTGGTAGACTCTCCAAATTAGAATTTTTGTTTTGTTTTTCACAGACTGTTGTTGTTGTTGTTGTGACTTAGACAATACTTGAGAAATTTCTACCCTTTTAACCTTTTACATATCAAACTACAAGTAACCAGGACAACTATGTTTTAATTGCACTAACGGAAACCAAATGACCAAAGATTTCTTGATATTTAATGATAGGATTTAATGGATCATATTTTAATAATTTAATTCAAATATGTGTCACAAGATTTAAAATATATTCGCCACCCCAGGTACTGAGTCAAAAACTCAGGATATTTTATTTTAAGGCAAATTTTCGCTAGAGAAATTTCTGCTGTTCCTTTTTACAGGTGTGAAAATGAAGGTTTAGATGGATCAGAAAAGTTGAGGAAGGTCATAGAGAAAACAATGTGTGATAGCAATGTTATGATTTGCATTTGTCTCCGGACTCAGTAATATGAAATCATGATGCCTTTGTGCTGTGTTAAGCAATGGAATTATGAAGTCAAATTCTCTCAGGGATCAGTACATTTCTTTATTCGGACTCAGTGGGAGTTCTGACTTCATTCTTAAATATTATTAACTGACTGAGCTACTTTGTACAGACTCGTTCTTACTGCTTATACACAGAACTAAAACTGGTGTGTTTATTCTGGTGCCACAAGTCTACAGGAAGCCGAATTTTCCTTTGCTAGTTCACAATTTTAATGGCCATCTGCACATCAGACCTAGAAGACTATAAATATAAAGCTGTCCTAAGTTGCACCCAGCTGGAAAATATGCACTTTATGAGAAAGATAACATTATCTAATAGAACTCTGTTCCCCTCATTTCATGTCTCATAGGGCTCATGAGTTTAAGCCTTATGTCACACGATGACATAAATATTGCTCTATAATAGAAATTTGCAAACTCTATTGAAGTTAAGACTTTCTAATTCTACTTAAGATACAAACATTAGAAGTATTTCTAAATCCTGAGAAATTCTTCAACAAGTCCTTTCAAAATTGGAACATTAAAAACGTTGTGAATCCATTAGTAACATCCACAGAGAAGGCAATAGAAGCATGAAGGTGCGAATTTAAAGACAATGCTTCATAATTACCGTTGCAAAAAGTGCATGTACTTAAAAATTAAATTATGTGAGTTAATATAAATAATGTGAATGTAAATGGCATATTTTTTATTAACCACTGTTTTCTTTAACAAGTGATACCTAGCCCCTTAAGGCAATATTTGTTTATATACTATTATTATCATCAACATCAAATTGTAACTCAAAAAATGAAAATATAAACAGAAACTATAGAAGCCAAAAACTATAAACTATAAAACTATGAAAACCTTCCCAACTACACTTTTGAGACAATATCTATTCTGGCTTAATAGAAAAATCAGTTTTTAAGAAAAGTGAAATTAAATTTACTTTCAGGAACCAAATGGTGCTTGTTGTTGACTCAAGTAAAAATAACCTTGCAGAATATTTCTCAAATATTCTACCTCACAATTAGCCTCCTAAGGGTTTCTGAATAAAGGCTAAGTTTGGAAATAATACTATGAACATAATGAAATTCAGGATAAAGCATAAATACTGAATCTGATCTCAGATAAGAGACATAAATAGTACAATTATTTTACATAGTTCAACATCATCTGTCCATTAGACAGAGATGAATCAAGTCAATTCTGCTAATTAGACATTAATTAGAATACAATCTTGTTTTATGGTTCCAGCTAATTATCTCCTTAATTTATAAAAATGGATAAGATAGAAAAAAAACATCAAGTCCATGCCATAGATTTACATTTTTCAAATATTGAGAAATTTCTTTTCTCAGCGAGCATGCTGGGTCATATCTTGGCTAGTGCGAAGCCAGAAGGAAGCACTATCCATAACTGAGAATGAAGATCTGCAGCAGGAAAGAAAACATGAAACCTTCTTTCAAAGCACTGCACACACAACATTGCATGGGGATTTAAGTGGACAGCCTATACATGTATAGGAAAGCTCTTGATGGGTTGACATGTTACTACTACACATGAACAAATTACAGCCATTTCTCCAGAAGAAAAGATAGCAGACACAGATTTTCTGGATATGCTCAGCTCAAGGTCATAGAACACAAATTTAAACATGAATGGCCACCAGAAACACATCTGAGCATGCTCAGTTTGTGATATAGAGATGATAGACAAGAGTACTTCCGGACATAAAAAGTATTCTCAAAAATATTTTAGTTCAAAAAGAAGAAAATCACACATTGAAGGTGTATGAATAAGAAAGTTTGTTAGTTCTCTTTTCTTTTTTTCTTTTTTTAAATTTTATTATTTTAAAAATTACCAATTCAACTTCCCACTCTCTCCCCTCCTTCCACTCCCTCCACACACCCTTCCACCCCTCCCACCTCCAATCCTAAGAGAGAACAAGGGACTCTGCCCTGTGGCATGTCCAAGGCCCAACCTACTACATCTAGGTTGAGCAAGGTATATATCCCAAGAGAATAGCATCCCAAAAAGCCAGTACATACAGTATAGACAAATCCCAGGGCCACTTTCTCTTTTCTTTTTTTAAACTTTTTATGATTTATTTATCTTTATTTTATGTGCATTGGTGTGAAATGAAGGTGTCAGATCCCCTAGAACTGGATTTTCAGACAGTTGTGAGCTGTCATGTGGGTGCTGGGAATTGAACCGGGGTCCTCTGGAAGAGCAGTCAGTGCTCTTAACGGCTGAGCCATTTCTCCAGCCCCACTTTCTCTATTCTTAACAATGTTTTTGAAATATAAGTTTGAGGCAGCTTATAATTTCAAAAGTATTTGTGATAGGTGTTAAGAGATTAGGATTCCATTTATCTTAATTAACCTCTGGGTCATGGGTAAACCATTTCCACACTTTGAGCTATTCAGTATTTATTCCTAAAATGGTAGGCAAAGAAAACTCAGATGACATCCAAGGTAATTTCTGCGTCTTAACACTGACTCTTTGTTTACTTGATGATAATTTTCAGGAAGCATGCTTAAATCCTGATCAAGTGTAGGGAGGCAACAGCTCCATTATGTCATATACTCTCTCTCTCTCTCTCTCTCTCTCTCTCTCTCTCTCTATATATATATATATATATATATATAGATATATATATATAGATATAGATATAGATATATATATATATAGAGAGAGAGAATTGTAAGTGGCCACTGGGATTATTCACTGGGCATAAAGTATAAGGGAGAATATCCTCACTGTGTTTTAGTAAAAAGGGAAAACACAAGGATCCATAAGTTGCACTTTCCAGAGTTCAAGTGTAGAGTCAAAAACTCCAACTCCCCAGCACCAGTCTTTGTAGGACACTTAGTCACTAGTCATCTCACGAACGTGCTGCTTTTTATTTATCACCGGGGTTTCTAAAAGTTTGAGAGCTGTGGGCCGGGAAGCAGAGAGGAATTACATCACCTTTTAATGTGCTGCACCATGGTTATCAGGAGAACAGTCATGTTTTGTAGTAAAAAGACAGATACAGACTTCCTTTCAAGAAAAATGCTCAAAATTCAGGCTCACATATGTGAACACATATTTCCTACCAGTGGATGCTAAGAGTCCTGTTTTACTTACTAAGTCAACAATTTGGTACCTGTGCCTTTCCAGAATCCTAGAAGACATGTCAGAAAAAGTATTGCCCTAGAATGTATTCAACAAAATGGCTCCAACAGCCCATGGAACGGAATACATAATGCCATGACAATATGTAAGGGTGGGCTCTTTTGATTTGAAACTGTGTACAGGTTGCTGAAAACTGGCAGGGATATGAATTTAATCCTCTTCATCTTGTCAGCAGTTGGTAAAAATGTCAGCTCTGTGAAATTCAATGTGAGCATTCCTGAGTCTTTGTTTGAAATTTCTAGATTGTCGCTGCTATGATACCAAGCACTAGATCTGACTGCTTGTGGATTTCCCTGTAAATCTGAAGTCGACCACGATGTAACCTTCATAAGACATTGCCACAAAGTGAAGTCTAATGTTTAACACGAGCTCACATTTTAGCAGAAAAGATTCACATGGCATTTCTATCCAAAGCTGATCTTTGCTTTAGTGGAGAAAAATAAAACAAATGAATAAAAGGATAGTTTTTAGATGATATGCAAAAAGTTTTTATAAATATCTAGTTCTGTTTTATAATCTCCTTTCACCTAGCCTATTTACTTTCCTTTATATAGTTAATTTCTTTATTAATCTCAACACTGAACTTCTTTTACACAATAATAAGTCAGAACCAACTGAGACAAGGAGGAGTGATGGATAGAGAGGAGATGGACCCGGTGTCAGGTGAGTAAGAAGAACAGAGGCATACGCAGGTGCAAGGTGAAGGACATGGAACTGCCTGCTGCAGCATGAAGCTGGAGAAGTCCCGGTTTCCAGGATCTTGTCACCACCAGAGAGCACATTCAGAGATAAGACAAATTGAAGAACTGGGAAGTATTAGGTGGTGAAAGCTTGCAAGCAGGTGGAAGTGTGGATTCCTCCAGAAGGTTCACCCCTTGGCTTTTATGAACAAATCTTAATGGAGGGGAAGATTTTTGATAACTTATGGTGAAGGAAAGGTGGAGAAAGTCAGACATGGTTGGGACTTCCCCAGTAGTATTTACTTCTTATTTCTGTCCTCATATGTGATCTTTAAGTTGTGTCATAATTTCAAGTGCGTGGAAAGTACAGGCCATTTTGCAGAACTAATGATTTGGAAATAACATTTTCTTGAATAAGAGAACGTTTAACAGTCTGTTTTCTAGTTCAGTAACATTGGTCCCATCGCGGTTTTGATTGTTGATAGTCTTCTATCTTTACTGTTTCTGGAGTCACAACTTGTTGTCACACTGCTATGTGAGTGTATCAGCCTCCTATGGAATTTGTGTCTTGTAGTGAAGAGCTGCGGGCCGGCCTGCCTTTCATCCCACCCGGCTCCCGGCCACCGGCTAGCTTATGCCCTGAAATAATTATACGGAAACTGTATTCTTTTAAACACTGCCTGGCCCATTATTTTCAGCCTCTTATTCACATCTTGACTAACCCATATCTAATAATATATGTAACACCATGAGCGGTGTCTTACCGGGAAGTTTCTAGCGTATGTACATCTTGGGCTGGAGCTTCATCGCATCTGGTTGCAGAGGCAGGGCAATTGTCTGAGCCATCTACCTCACTTCCTTCTTCCTGTTCTGTCTACTCCACCCACCTATTTTCTAACCTATTAGGCCAAGCAGTTTTCTTTATTAATTAACCAATGAAATCAACAGATTGATAGAAGACCCGCCTCCATTAGTGTCTTGTTTCTACAGGCATAGCCTGCTTGCCTCTTAATCCCCAATTCTTTTTTAACTTTAGCCCTTCAGGTGTTCACTAAACTGAACTGTCTCTTCTCCTGTGTCCCCAATTTTCTCACTCCACTGAATAAGATATTAGGATTGTCAGTCTGTATAATTGCATAAACCAGTTATCTATGCTCTATCATCATCTATTAACTTATTTGTCATCTATCTATCATCTATCTATCTATCTATCTATCTATCATCTATCAATCATTTATCTATCTATCCATCTATCTTCTGTCTGTATATCTATCTACCATCTATCATCTGTGTCTATCTACTTATCTATTATTTATCATCTATTTACATATGTAATCATTCAATTTATCATCTTTCAATAATCTATTTATCTACCTACTCCCCTCTTTATTTGAATGGAGTGTAACTGGCAGAACAGATGGTCATATCACATAACTTTGTGAACATGTTAAAAAGTAAAAGGTATGAATGAGTTTTGTAAATGCAATTGGCTTTTATAAAATGTTTTTATTGTAGTCCATTTCTCTTGTATTATTCAATGCTTTAAATTTTTCAAAATATACATTAAAATTAATAGCTCTGTATTTTATGAGTTATGCTGACTTTTAAATTAATTGAATTATTGATACTTCTTCTAAATGGATATAAATATTTATGTCCATTGTAATAAATTCCATGGATACTTATAATGTGAGATATGCAATGGCAGTGAATGACTTTGTCATTAGATTTTATAATCAGTCAGAGTTTTTGAATACCGTTTAGGTAGTGAGCCAGTGTCCTGAACCCTGCTGGAATGAGTATTCACATACAGTGACTGCATTACCCCCAATGCTGAGGAAGTGAGAAGCTGGATAAAGAAAAATCTGGACAAGTTACAATTGATTGTTTAAAAATATTTCTCTTCAAATCCCAGAAGTGTAACATACATATATTATATAGAGTTATATCATCAAATACAAAATGCAACAGAAATAAGCATTTTGTCATGTTTTGATTAATAGTGTTTTTACTAGGTTTTGCAAGTTCCCGTGGCTGGAATAAGTGTCTTCCAAATGACCACTTGTAAAATACTCAGTCACCAGATCGGGTTCTGTTGGCAGGTTATGGAAACTTTGGGAGGAAAGTCTATGAGAGGCAGTTGGCTCCCTGAGGCATGCCTCCAAGTGAATTTTGTAGCACAAGCCCCTTCCTTTCTGCTCCTTTCTTTTCACGGGTAAGCAACCATGAACTATGATTTCTGGCACCACAACCAGAATAAACCTTCCTTCTTGTAAGATAGCTATTTGGGAAGTTTTATTATAGAAACAGAAACCTGACAGACAATAGTTTTATGTTTCACAGGAAAATCAAAGAAATCAGAGTCCTCATACTGTACCCAAGTCATTTTCCCTGTTATGAACATTTTTATATTACCTTAGCACACTGGTTATAATTAATAAATCAATAAATTATGAAGTCAAATCAGCAGTCTATGTGATTACTGTGGTTCATCATGTATGCTTTCCCTTCAAGGACCGTATCTAGGACATCACATTTCTGTAGTTCTTGTGTCCCCTGAGGCTCCTTTGGATTTGTGACAGTGTCTATTATTTTTCCTTAATTTTGATGACCTTGACAGTTTTACAAAATCCTGTTCAGGTATACAGCTGACTGTCTCCTTAATTGAATTTGATGTTTTCATCAAGAAAGACTGGGAGCTATGGATTTTAAGGTGTGAGATCACAAAGGTATACTGCCGTTTTAATGACATCACCTGGAGCATGCTCATAATTTACACAAGATTTGATTGTCAGTTTTAATGCTGATCCCTCTGCTAAGCATATTCTTCTACCAATTCTCTACAACAAAATTACCCACTTTTCACTTTCACAGTATTCCGTGGAAGGAAACCATTCAGTGTATGCATTTGAGACGGTGGGACAGATCTAACGGGAGACCACCAAGTCCAGTTGGAATGGGACTGATGGAACAGGGGACCAAACCAGACTCTCTGAATGTGGCTGACGGTGGAGGAGGACTGAGAAACCAAGGACAACGGCAATGAACATGAACTCTACAGCATGGACGGGCTCACTGTGAGCCTTGTCAGTTTGGTTGCTCACCTTCCTGGACTTAGGGGGAGCTGGGAGGACCTTGGACTTAACATAGTGAAGGGAACCCTGATGGCTCTTTGTCTTGGAGAGGGGTGGAGTGAGGGTATGGGTGGAAGGGAGGGGAGGGAAGGGGGAGGAGATGGAAATCTTTAATAAAAAAATGAGAAAAAAAGTCAGGGGATTATGTGAGAATTAAACACAATAAAAAGTTATTCAGAAACCTGCATGGTTTGTTTCTTCTACCTGTTTATTTTCTCAGTATGAGTTCTTGGTTGTTCACTTCAGAATTTTAGTAATTATCCAATGTTGCTTGATTTAGTTATGTTGTGAGGTTTTGTTTCATTGGTTTGTTTTTTCAGCATTTGTAACTAACTACTGGTTCTAAAAAACGCTCCAAGCTCTTCTGCTGTGTTTTCTCAGACCTAGAATTAATTCTTTGGTCAGGGATTCTTTAAATGGTACTGTATGTCATATAACAATATTCATTACGACTCTCTCCCTCTCTTTCTCCCCCCTTCCCAATTTCATTTTCTTCCCTCTTTTCAGTTGATTTTTCTTTTTACTTTATGTTGTCCTTATAGACTATATAAGATTTTATTGACATCTCCTTAACTTTCTGCTTTTGTTTGACCTTTTCAGTGTCATTGGGTTTAGTGTCAATCTTACGAAAAATAACAGGTCTATACATATTTTTATCTGAGCATAGAATGCTTCTGCATTTTAGTGAAAATAATTCTGATGCATTAGTTATTAGATTTTCTTTACTTCCATGATTTTAAATTATATTTTGATTCAATATCTCGTACTTATATTTTATTGAATATAAAGAATTTCTTTAAGCTATGACATTTGAGCTTTTGATGTTTATACTCAAATTTTCAGTAGTCACTTTTGTCAGAATTTAATCTAAAATTAGTTGCTCTCACCTCTTCTTACATAGGGGTCATTAACCTATTTAAATCATGTAATTGTCTCCTCACTTTCTATATGAGACTGTTAAAAACTTTACTTATTCCATAAATAATCTACAGATATGGTTGTTTTTAGTATTTTAATAGCATAATCTTACATGAATTTTCCCAACGTCAATAGTTCCTCTAGTCACTATTGCTCTTTATACTTTTCTGTATCCTCCTGTCTTTGTCTTTTCTGGCTGGATTATATACCCTAAACTTCTAGTGTGTACTAAGCTGGCTACTGTTTGCCAGGTTGCCATGTACTAGATTCATTGGGAAAGGGAACCTCTATTTCGGGACTAAAACTCCATCAGATCGACCCATTGGCAAGACTCTGGGACATTTTCTTGATGGATGATGATGTGGGAGGGTTCATCCCACTGTGAGTGCTGCCTCTCCTGGCCAAGTGTTACTGAGTCATATAAGAAAGGTAGCTTTACGGCTGGAGAGATGGCTCAGAGGTTAAGAGCATTGCCTGCTCTTCCAAAGATCCTGAGTTCAATTCCCAGCAACCACTTGGTGGCTCCCAACCATCTGAAATGAGATCTGATGCCCTCTTCTAGCCTTCAGGCAGACACACAGACAGAATATTGTATACATAATAAATAAATAAAATAAGTAAATATTTTTTAAAAAAGAAAGGTAGCTTTATGAGGCATGGAGAGCAGCCTGTAATCAGGGATCCTCCACGGTCTTTGTTCCTGCTCCTGCTTCCAGCTACCTGCCATGCTTGAGTTCCTATATGGACTTCCCACAGTGATGGATTGTAACTATCAGACAAATAGACACTGTCTTCTCCAAGTTGCTTTTGCCATGGTGTTTTATCACAGCAACAGAAAGCAGAACGAGACAAGCTTGCTGTTCTTTTAAGACAGGAGGTTGGATAAAGTTTCCTAATGTGAACTATTCTGTTGAATTCATTATAGTGACCACGTTTTCTCCTTATTTAATTCTACTTTTGATTTATAATCAATTTGCTCCAAAATCCATAATTAAGAATTAACCTACCATCTTGGTGATGTGCTGACTTATTATTTGGCCCTTCATCCTCTATTAGTGTTTTTGAATGTCTAATGTAAGACTGATTGTCATTACTTGATAAAGCACATTTGTGTTTTATTGGCATGCCACTTTATACTATCTTTTTTGTTTTGATAATCTGTCGTTTTCTCACAATGGATGGAGCTAGATATTTCCTTTCATTCATTCAATTGGTGATACTAATGTTCAATGGCTTGGAGCTACTCCTCTCCTATTCTAGAAAGCATTCAATTATCACCTTGTTATTTTATTATTGCAACAAGTCTTTCTCTGTCCTGACAGTTTACATATAATGGCACAAAGACTTTATTAATTACCAAAGCTCAGCCTATAGCTTAGGCTTGTTTGTAACTAGCTCTTATAACTTAAAGTAACCCATTTATATTAATCTATATTTTTTTCATGAGAGGCTATTGCTGCTCACCCTGAACACCCTGCTTGATCTGAGTTTCCTAGCATATCTCCTCCTTCCTTCCCAGACTCCTCTCTTTCCCCAGAAATCCTACCTAACCTCTTTCTGCCTAACTATCGGCCATTCAACTCTTTATTAAACCAATCAGAATGTGCTTTGGCAAAGACACATCTTCATTGTGTAAAATAATATTGCAAAAAATCCCCTCTTTAGTCTAAATAAAAAGGAAAGGGTTTAACTTGAACATAGTAAAAAAATACTACGTATAGTAAGAACAATTATCAGGTAAAAAATATATTTACTATATCTAATCCATTTGTATTTGGTCAGTTTTATCTTTCCTGTGTTGAAGACTCTAAATTTTGATATCTAAACCACTTTTTAATCATATCTTGTATTAACATACTAAGAACAACTTTTTATACTATAAAGCATCCTTTTAGATAAACAATGGAAGTTTTTATATTTCTCAACCTTATAAACTTTACATCTCTTATGCAACTTTCTTTTCTAAAGCTGGTAACAAGGAAAACTATAAAACTATAACTATCTATTCTTCAACCCCATTCGAGACATGAGAAGGATAGAAACACAGTTATATAAGGATGTCTTCTGTACCTTGCACCATCAAGTTATACTATATGTGTTAGGTAAAGTGGATTTACTAGAAGATGTTATGAAGATTTGAGATTAAGTGGTATGTGCCTTAGGGTAGGGATGTTTGACTTACCTGTGATTACTGGAAGGGTGAATCTGAAGATAGCAATATTGAATAGAGATCAATTCAAAGTAACTGCAATTGTCCAGACACATTAGCCAGCCAAACTCAGAATAGGACCACAGCACTAAGATCAATAGAATGGGATATTATGTAGAAATAAACAAGAAAAAATTGAAAGTCCCAGTAAAAGATTGGGGAAAGTGCGTGTGTGAAAGAGAATCCAGTAAAAGTTGTCTCCAAGATTTGTTTCTTGGCTTCATGTATAAGTCTCAGTACCATAAATTATTCTCTGTGTAAAAAAGAAAGAATAGCTTTCATGAAAAGTAATGAGTTTCAGGAATTTTGATATGTTGATTTTGCTTTGTTTATGAGATGTCTGCAAAAATGAATGAGGAGTAGATGTCTACCTGCGTCTGTGTCCATAGATACCATGCGAAGGAAAGGGAAATTGTGAGAGATGTCAGCATTCCAGTGGTTTTTCATAAAAGATTAAATTGCCCACAGGATTCAAGCAATATCATCCATGAATATCATTACTACATGATTGAGGAGTATGGAGATCAATAGTTAAAAAAAAATTCCCAGAGCTCTGTGCATTCCAGACAAAATAATGGCTTATGCATAGCTGATAAAAAATAACCAGGTTAGCTTGTTAGTGGGTTTTAAAAAAAGTTATGCTGTTACCCTCATGGTGATCCTTTGACCATCCAAACTTTAAAACTTATTCAATAAGAACTAGTGTAAAATTCATCAGAGGTAATAAATAGAGAGCTACTTGGAATAATTTATTAGGCTGAGTCAACATTTACATAATATAAAAATGAAATAAAATTTGTTATAATCTGGTTATCCTTTGCTTTACCTCTAATATCCACTTGTGAGTTAGTAAAAACCATGTTTGACTTTCTAGGTCTGGGTTACCTCACTCAGGATGACTTTTTTTCTAGTTCCATCAATTTCCCTGCAAATTTCATGTCATTGTTTTCTTTCTGCTGATTATTTTTCTATTGTGTAGAGGTATCACATTTTCTTTATCCATTCTTCAGTTGAGGGGCATCTGGGTTTGTTTCCAGGTTCTGCCTATTACAAATAATGCTACTGTGAACAAAGTTGAGCAAGTGTTCTTGGCTGTAATCCTCAGGGCCAAAAGAAGTTAGGTAACAAGGAGAATCCTAACAGGGATACATGGATCTTCCTGGGAAAATAGATGAGATTTCCTGAGTAAACTGGGGGCCAAGAGGTAGAGGGGAGGGAATTGGAAGATGGGAATATGAGAAATCAGAATGTTCAAGTAGGGGGAGGGATAGAGGGGGACGAGTAGTGAAAGAGATATCTTAATAGAGGGTGTCATTATGGGGTCAGGGAGAAACTCCCAAGAACCCACAAGGATGAACCCAGCTAAGACTCCTAGCCATAGTGGAGAGATTGCCTGAACTGACTTCCCTCTGTAATCAGATTGGTGAGTACCCTAATTTTCATCATAAAACCTTCATTCAGTAACAGATTGAAACAGATGCAGAGATCTGCAGCAAAACAATGGACTGAGCTCTGGAAGTCCAGCTGAGGAGAGGGAGGAGGGATAAGGGAAGTGGGGGGTTCAGGATCATAATGGGGAAACCCACAGAGATAGTTGACCTGAGTTTGTGGGAGCTCAGGGACTCTGGACAAACAGCTGGCATGGGACCGACCTAAGCCCTCTGTATCTGCGTGACAGTTGTGCAGCTTCTTCTTTTGTGGGGCCCTAGCAATGGAACTAGAACCTGTCCCTAATGGCTCTTTGGTACCTATTCCTTATGGTGGGATGCCTTGCCTGGCTTGGATGCAAGGGGAGGAGTTTGGTCCTGGCCCAACTTGATATGCCATGCTTTGTTGATTCCTTACCCCACTTGAATGGAGATGGTGGAGGAGTGGATTGGGAGGGATAGAAAGGAGGTTAGGGGAGGGAACAGGAAGAGAGGAGGGAGTGGAAAGGTAGTTGGTATATAAAATTAATTAATTAATTTAAAAATTGTTATATTCTGTAATAATCAAAAATCATTATTATTTTTTTCTTTCTTTATCATAGTGGTGTTGTTCTGTCTTGATCACCAACTTGACAGGGTCTGTAATCAAGGAGACAAACCTCTGGGGATGTCTGTGAGGGATTTTGTATATTAAGTTAATAAATGTGTATTGCATTATCCCATGTCCTGGGGCCCTTGGATATTCTGATAATTGCCACCACCACCCCTCTCTCACTGTCTGCAGATGTAAACAGAAACAGCTACCTCATGATCATACTGCATACCTTCTAAAACATGACAGAATTTAATCCCCCTAAACCAAAGGCCAAAATAAACTCTTCCTCATTTACTTGTTGCTCCTTCCCATGTATTTTGACAAAGAAGAGAGAAACGTCATTAATATACAGCTATGGCATTCTGCTAAAGAAACAAGCAAGTGTAATGCTAAGTTTTTAAAGGGGCAGTATAAATGAGAGAAGGCTTCACAATTGGCTTATACTTTTGCTATGAACGTAGAAGGTGTTAAATTCTCCAACAGGTGGGAAATGTGAACAAATCTAACATGTCTCCTTCCCACTTATTATCAACTGTTTAGAAGCTATAGGAACTAGAAAAAAATAAAACTGCTTAGTTGAAAAGTGGTATTAAAATTGTCTAGTGCTGCAAAACAGGTTTACATTTCCAATTAAGCAAACAAATTTATCATTGACTAAGATTAATAATGAAAACTATTTAAAGATTCACTTCAGGAAAATGAATGTGTTACTTGTTTGCTAGCAAAAAAAAAATCTTGTAGTATAGGGAGAAATCTGTGAGTTATAAAGAAGCACAGTTCACTTGTAAATGTCTTACAGTAATGAACCAGAATTGAGGGAACTGCTCAGAAAGGCTCTGCATTTTTTTTGAGAGGTTATTTACAGCAAGTGAAGGCTCTCATGGTGTCGGGACGAAATGTCAACGGTGATGCTTCAGAACTTGCCCCTCACCTTGCGGCAGCTGTGTATAGCCACACGCGGTGCTGCCACACTCTGGTGGGTTTCATTCACAGAAAAGTGTATCTCAGATATCATTATCCACACAAATGACCTGGGCATCTTTTCAGAATGCAGGTGAGTCTGGAAAAGGCCAGAGATTCTGAATTTCTCACACACTCCCAAGCAATGCAGATGCTGCAGTTACACAGATTGCTTTCAGGACAGGAAAGGGGTCAACAGGGCTATAAGCAGCAGCCCCTGGAACTCTCTAATGGATGACGCTGTATTAGAGAGGTTGGGATTCTCTGGTATGGTCAAAGCAATGGGAACTGATTCAGTCCAGTTAGAGATATCTTGTTATATGTGAAGGGATGCTTTTAACTTTTCAGAGGGAAAATAGATTTAGAAAAACTGTCTTGCACTGTTGCGTTAGATTTATTTTGTTCTTGTTTTCTGCCTTTTTTTTTTCTTTCTTTCTTTTTTTTTTTTTTTTTTTTTTTTTTGGTTTTTCGAGACAGGGTTTCTCTGCAGCTTTTTTAGAGCCTGTCCTGGAACTAGCTCTTGTAGACCAGGCTGGCCTCGAACTCAGAGATCCGCCTGCCTCTGCCTCCCGAGTGCTGGGATTAAAGGCGTGTGCCACCACCGCCCGGCTTGTTTTCTGCTTTAAGACAATATAAGTCCTTAAATACAAATCCAGTTATATCACACACACAAAAAAAAAATAAATAAAAAAGGAAGGAAGGGAGGGAGGGAGGGAGGGAGGAAGGAAGGAAAAAAGTGACCTAAGACAACATCACTTTAGGAAACACACAATATAGACATTTTGTACTCTGTAATAGAAGTGCTTCAGCTACCAACATTTCTGGGGCCTCTGATAAGAGCTTCCAAACTCTCCCTAGTGAGAAAGTGTGTGTGTGTGTGTGTGTGTGTGTGTGTGTGTGTGTGTGTGTATTCCTTTATTCCAAACCTGTCATTCTGTCATGAACAAATACATGGTTTCATCTTACGAAATGGGTGTTCACAGCTTGCACCTCAAGTATTGAAAGACACAGCAAATATATGATTTCTTACTTGATAGCACAGATGCACTGCTCACAAGTTTAAATGTGTAGAATTTCAAGGTCTCATAAAAATTCATGTTAAGTTTTCTCTTGATTTTTGCATGTTACCTCACCAAAAATAGTAACTGTTCCCCGATGGGTAGTGATTTTGTCTGTGCCTCACACTGTGGTTTGTAAACTTCCTCTTCCTGTACATTTTAGTCAGGTTCAACTTAATTGACGTTTCCCTGCTTCATGTCCAAACCTTTGCTAGTGCATTTTTGACCTCAATCTCTATCAGGAAAGGGCATCCGTCAGTCAGTGGCCCAGTTCCATTCAGCTTATGTTCTTTCAGCCACTTTTTAAATGTTATATAACTTCATACATATCACCAACTTTCAGAAATGCCCCCCATGATGTTTCCAAATTGAACATTACCAGAAAAAGGCTGTGTTCAAAGTCCACTCCTGCTGAATTTTAGCCAGATGTCAGTGACAGTGTTACTCCAATGGGAGAGCTGCCATGTCTTCAAGGTATATGAAAACCCAGTTAGGAGTGATCATAGTGTGTGTGGTGCAGTTGTGTGTGGGCATTGGCAGATACTGGAACTGCTGGGATGATGCCCTTGACCCTGAGATAAATGAGAAAATTTCCCTATTGCTCCAACTTGATTGACAGTCACTGACTACTCTACACAGAACTTCTCTGAGTGTCCCCATTTATGTACTTTCCGAAAACAAAAAGTGTAATTTAGGAATCATGGTATTTAGTGTCTTCTGCTTTGAACTCTGATTACTGCTTCAACCAAACTGAGCACACAGTGACTACAGGGTATTGGAAACATACAGTGTAGCTACCAAGAACTACACATAAAAGTCAACTATTTAGATCGAAACCACTCAGTACCCAAACCAAAACTGTCATAGATGAAGGAACTTGAGAGAAAAAATGGGATCTAGAGCCTTTTTAATAGTGTAGGCTGTATGGTGGCTGATGGCTTTTTAAAAATTGCATTCAAACCCTTCCTGTACAGTAAAGGGCTTTTCAAGGCAATACATCGCTGACCTGCATGTGGTGATCTTTTTCATTTAACATTTAGTCATATTTTAAAATATTTGCCAAACTGTTGTTTTATCTTTATATTTCTGAGGAATGCTAAAGAAAAAAAATCTACTTAGGCTTCTGGACTAAAAGAATCATTTCAAGGGAATTACTGACAGAACTTTGCTCATTCTAAATATAGACCAAGGTTGAATACGCTGCAGTGAGATTATTTATGTATGTGCAGCCCAGAAAGAAGACAATGACCTTTTTATTTTGACCTGTTCCTTTAAGTCTTTATCTTTTTTTCTGTGTCTGGTCTCTTTCTGCTCTCCCGTAGTTAACTACCTATAAATCCACCCCTAAGAACTCAATTTCAGGACTCAGAGAGATGTGTAGAGTTTCATTTTGAAGTGATCAAAAGCGGGCAGGATAGAGCATCCTTTTCAATTCACTTGGCCCAGTTCATTTTTTTAAAATTCAGGAACATGGGTGTAAAAATGTTTTTAGAAACAGGCTCCAGTGCCAATATGATGAGGATGGTAATGGAGTTTTGTTTCTTGTACAGTCTATTGCCTCCTGAAGTACTAGGCATCCTAATATGCTTCTGCCATTATTATAAAGAAATTTAATGTTTAAGAGTGAAGCAAATCATGCCCCCACTGGATGGAAAGTGACTGAGGTTGTTTCCATGATGCAAATTCTAATACAGAAATGGATCCTAAAGCAGAAGTTCTCAACCTGCGGGTCACAACCCCTTTAGTGAATCTCTACTCCAAATATATTTCCATTACAGTTCATAACAGTAGCAGAATTACAGTTATGAAATAGCAATGAAAATAACTTTATGGCTGGACGTCATCACAACATGAGGAACTGTATTAAAGGGCCAGAGCGTTAGGAAGGTTGAGGACAGCTGTCCTAAGGCAATGAGTAAGCATCATGTAGCTTCTGTAATCCCTGCAGATGCTGCACTGACCCTCACCATCATTCTTAGTAACGTACAGTAGCGATGCAGTAACAGAGAGTGGGATATTCAGGGCGAAAGCCATCTTGGGCTCTCTTGTCAGGTGTGCTAACAAAGGCTTTAGAGACTGAAGGAAGTCATAGAATGAATTAAAATTTACTTCCTTCATCATTCACTTGGTTGCTGCTTGTTAATCTCTGATATATATAAAAGAAAAGAATTTGGTCTTCGTAACTTTATTTATTGTCATAGGCTACACTATTGGGTGGATTTGTGAAACTTGAGAGGACTACAGATGAATAAGAAAGATTAACACCATATGAACATGAGAACCTGAGAACACATCCCCAATATCCACGTAAAAAGCCTGGGCTGGCAGAATGCTGAAGAGGTAGATTGTGTCAGCTTGCTGGCTTGGCAGTCTACTTGAATTGGTAAACTCCAAGTTTAGTGAGAAATTTTGTTTCATAATATTAGGTGAATGACTTGATTGTGTAAATCAGCCACTTTCCTTACATAGCGCTGTTCCTAATGGCGATGATTTGTAATGTAACCCTGCTATGCTGTAATAAAGCTGAACGTGACCTCTTCTGTGATTTAAAAATAAATATGCTGAAAAGCTGTTCAAGAAGATGACAGAAGTCAACCTCTAGTCTACACACACACACAGAGAGAAAGAGAGAGAGAGAGAGAGAGAGAGAGAGAGAGAGAGAGAGAGAGATCCATACACACACAGACACAAATACAAACAACAAACATGAAAAGGAGAGAACAGAAGAAAGGGAGGAAGAAAGGGAAGGGAAGAAGTAAGGTTGAGTCAGCTAGGATTCACTGGGTAGTATGCATTTGGATTGCTCCTCAGAAACACGGGATTACCTAATTCTCCTTCCCTGGGAGATCCATGTGTCCCTCCTAAGGCCCTTTTTGTTACCTAGCTTCCCTGGAGCTGTGGATTATAGTCTGGTTAGCCTTTGTTACATCTACTATCCACTTATGTCTGAGTACATACCATGTTTTCTTTCTGAGTCTGGGTTTCCTCACTCAGGATGGTTTTTCTAGTTCCATCCATTGCCTGCAAATTTCATGATGTCATTGTTTTTTACAGCCAAGTAATACTGCACTGTGTACCACATTTTCTTTATCCATTCTTCAGTTGAGGGGCATCTAGGTGTTTCCAGGTTCTAGCTATTATGAATAATGCTGCTATGAACATTGTTGGGAAAGTGTACTTGTGTTATGATTGAGTATCCTTTGGGTATATGCCCAAGGGTGGTATGCTGTGGAATAATGTTCTTATACCCTTTAAGAATTTGTCACTTGTATTGGCTTAATAAAATGGCTGGTTGTTCAGTATCTGGGCAGGAAGTATAGGTGGGGTGCCCAAACTAGGTGAATTTTGGAAAGAGGAAAGGCTTAGTCTGCAGTTGCCACCCAGACACAGAGAGAGCTAGATGAAAATTCTGCAGTGAGAAAAGGTACCAAGCCACATAGCTAAACATAAGTAAGAATTATGAGTTAATTTAAGTTGTAAGAGCTAGTTAATAATAAGCCTGAGTTAATAGGCCAACCAGTTAATATAAGCCTCTGTGTGTTTTGTTGGGACTGGATGGCTGCAGGACTGGGCAGGACAGAACTACCATTTACAGTGGTATCTCTGAGTCTGGAGGTAGACTGATTTCCAGTTTTCTGAGAAATCACCATACTGATTTCCAAAGTGGCTGGACAAGTTTATACTCCGACCAATAGTGAAGGAGTGTTCCCTTGACTCCACATCCTCTCTAACATAGGCTGTCCTCAGTATTTTTGATCTTAGCTATTTTGATAGGTGTAAGATGGTATCTCAGAATCATTTTCATTTGCATTTACCTGATGGTTAAAGATGGTGAGCAATTCCTTAAATGTCTTTTAGCCGTTTGAGATTCCTCTGTTGAGAATTCTGTTTAAATCTGTACCCCATTTTTAATTGCCTGAACCAACTTTCTCATGTAATCAAATTAGCGACTACCCTAATTCTAATCATAGAACCTTCATCCAATAACTGTTAGAGCAGATGCAGAGATCCACAGCTAAGCACTGGGCCAAGCTCCTGGAGTCCAGTTGAAGAGAGATTGGAGGAATTATATGAGCAAGAGGGTGGGGCAGGATCATGATGGAAAAAACCACAGAGACAGCTGGCCGGAGCTAGTGGGAGCTCATGGACTCTGAATTAACAGCCTGGAGCCTGCATAGGACCAAACTAGGCCCTTTGAATGTGAATGACAGTTGTGTGGCTTGGTTTATTTGTGGGACTCCTGGCAGTAGAATCATAATTTATCCCTGGTGCATGAATTGGCATTTTGGATTCCATTCCTTAAACTGGGATACCTTGCTCAGCTTTGATGCAGTGGGGAGGGACTTGGTCCCGCCTCAACTCAATATGCCAGGTTTAGTTGTTTCTCCGTGGAAGGCCTTTCCATCTCTGAGGATGGATGAGGGGTAGAGATGAAGTGGGGAACGAATGGAGTGGGAGGAGGAGAGGGAGGGGTAGTGCAGTAGGTATGTAAAATGAATAAAAGAAAAAGGTGGGCTAAGCAAGCCATGGAAAGCAAGTAAGTAAGCAGTCCCCTCTTCCTCCATGGCCTCTGCATCAGCTCCTGCTTCCTAGATCCTGCCTTGTTTGAGTTTCTGTCCTGACTTCCTTTGGTGATGAATAGGAATGCTGAAGTGTAAGCCTGATAAATACTTGCTCCCCCCAAAAAAGATGCTGAAACCAGAATCTAAGCCCATTATTTTATTCTAAATTCAATGAACGAGCCCTTATTCCACAAATTTGGAATTCTTAACTTCCTGTTGAAAAATGTGAAAACTGAGTTAACTGAAGTCAGGACATATCATAATACCCATTTGAGATACTTTAATTTTTTTTAAACTTGTCATTTCAATTGTAATAGATATATATTTAGAGGCAGAAGATATGGCTCATCAGTTAAAAGCCTATACGCCTCTTGCGGAAGATCTGAGTTCAGGTCCCATTGTCCAATTCAAGTGGTTCACAGCTGCTCTAACTCCATCTCCAAGGAATTTGGTTGTTCTCATCTGAATGCTGTTGATACCTGAACCCATGTGCACATATTCACACAGATACACATTTAGACATACTTTAAATTAATAAATATGAATGTTTAATAGCCCACATATACAAAAAGAGTACTCTAATGAATAGACATTTTGGAAAATGTTCATGAAATTCAGGAAATATATAAATACATATAACATGTTGTACTAATATAAAATTGTTTATGGTTTGTATTGTTTTTATTAATAATTACATATTGTATGTCACACAAGATGCAAAACTGAACCACAGTAAACATTATTGGAACCATTATTTGGGGAACATAAAGTGGTTTATTTATAGAAATATAAATATTTTATTTTTTACATTTCTGCTTTATATGTTTTTGTTGCCATTGTCATAAAAATATCTTCTAATTGAAAACTTAGTGCATTGTTAGATATTAATATTGAGGGGATAAAATCATGTAAAATATGTAAATTATAAAACTCACTTATTAGTGACAATTAAAATCATTTTAAGTTAATTTATGGAGCATCTTAAAAATGACCTCATAGTCAGAGTTATGACTTCAAATCATGTTTTAATTTCTTTCTCTGGGAACGTTCTCATGTAACTGTGACGGATGGTGATGGTCGTCTAGGCTTCCCAGGGAGAAATCATTTCCATTTTCATTCTCCTACGATTATGCGTTCATGTGAAGGTACAAAATGCAGAATGAGGAAGAAGTACTCCATTTGAGAGGAGTGACTAGTATTAAGCTGTCATCGTTTAAAAGGAATCCAGTAAATATTTCTTCTAAGCAGCTCTGCTAATAATTTACAAGTAGAGGGAAGCCCCATGATGCTTCGACTTATTGTTTCCCTTCAGTACAGTGACAATGGGTCTGGCAGTTAAAGATAGGCCTTGCCACCCGCCCAGAGAATTAAAGAAATTGTTCATTGATTTCTTCTATTCTGTTCTACAGAAAACATTAACTCCCTAGCTATTCTGCTCATATATATCACCCACAGAAACTCAATGCGCAAAGGTATTTGAATAAATTTTCACTTCATAAATATTACTGTGCTTTCAAATATTCTTTTCTTCTACTTCTGCAATAGTACTAAGCTAGTACAGAGGTTTTTTTTTCACTGATAGACCAAGTGATAAATTTGCAGCGGCGTTTATAGCTCTTAAATACATACATAATAATACAAACTATATGCGTATACGTATCATATATATACATATATATATACTACATACATTGAACTATATGTGTGTGTAAAATAAATTATTTTTATGGTGAGAAGATGGGAAAATGTGAGGGAAACTGACTAATTTTTCCAATTTTCATTAAAATGTAGAGCCCCTAAAATATCTGTTGACATTTACCTAGCTCCCTTTGATTAAAAGACACTGGAGTTAAAAATACATTATGCACATATCACAACATTTTGATCTGAGCAAATGTTAAGAAATTATTTATTCTGCATTTTGTATCTGTCATAATAATTACTTCCATATGCAGATTAATTCATTCCATGATATACCCTCACCATCATTCTGCTCTTTAGAGTTCAGGATCTGAGCACTCTCTGTGTTTGTCAGCTGTAAGGTCAGGGAAGAGAGCAAAAGTCTTTCTACTTGCCAGAAAATAGAATAAATCTTACACCAATGAGCAACTGTCCTTAGTTGTCCAGAGCTACACTTGAAGAAAAAAATGCAGTTGTGAAAAGGGAAGAACAGGGGAATGCAGACAAAGCAGTCCCTGCACAGGTAATGCCATGTCATTGTGTGTGTGCCAAGCAAAAGCCATCAGTTCTCCCAGTATTAGTAGCATGGGGATTTTTATTCTGATTGAGGATATATCACAATTTATAAAATCCCTATGAGACAGTGGTCTTGTCTTTGTTTAAGTATTTCTTTTAAAAGCACAATAGAATATTTATATGTTTTTATTACATCTAAAATAATGCTGAGTATTTAGGATTAGATATTATTTAACATTCCCAAGTCCAGAGGAAGATAGTATATAGAAGTTTCAAGTAGAGTGGAAGGTAGTGTCTAAACCTGTCAAGTACATACAGCCAAAGATGAGATTGATAATTTTGAAATTCTTTCCAGTGAAGCAGGGTGAGTCTAAAAGTGGAACAGACATACATGGCCTAAAACACCTAATAGAAATATCTTATATCATATTCTTCCTCACCCTATGTATGCATTTTTGTGTGTGCATGAACATTTTGTGTACACGTGTGTGTGTGTGTGTATCTAAAGAAATTGTGAGAAAATGCTTTGTGTTCTTTTCCTTAGAGCTAAAATTTATTGGGGGATCCTCACATAACTTCACTGTGGTCCAATAAAACTTAAAAAAAAATTGTCCAAGGCTGGTAAAAGGAGTCAATGGATAAAACCACTTTCAAATGAAACAACATGAGTTCAATCCCTAGAGTATAGATGGAGGAAGGAGAGAAGTGATTTTCATAGTGCTGCAGAAGTGTGCATGTGCACACACACCTTCACACACACACACACAAATAACACATTTTTTAAAAATCTTCTTTTCACAAAGAGTAGGCAAAAAAATTGTTTGAATACAATTGTGCTAGCTAGTTTTATGTCAACTTGACACAAACAAGAATAATGTTGGAAACGGGAACCTCCCTTAACAAAATGCCCTCACTAGACACATCTGTAAGCACACTTGTGGTTCATGTCCATGATTGATGATTGATGTAGGAGGACCTAGCTCACTATGGCAGTGCCACCCCTGTATCAGTGGTTCTGGGTGCTTTATAAAGCAGGGTAACCAAGCCATTAAGAAGAAAATCAGTAATCAGCCTTCCCCCATGGCTTCTGCATCAGGCCCTTTCTCCAGGTTCTTGCCCTGTTCCAGTTCCTCCAAGGATGGAGTATGATGTGAAACCATTAGCTTAAAGAAACTCTTTCCTCCTAAAGCTGGTTTTGGTTGTGTTTCATATCATAGCAAAAGGAACCCACAGACAGTGATATTTCCATTACTGTAAACAGAAAATCATAACAACAATAAATAGTTGAGCTGTGAAACCATTCTAGTGCTGAGGTTTCTGCTGCTCCCTGGTTCTGCAATATAGGACTCCAGTCTCTCCCATGGGGCCACCGGCTCCTGAGCAGCTGGAAGGGGAAATATCATAGGAGAGCACATAAGGGAAGAAGGTGTGGGAAGCCATGCCCTGAAAAGACAATCATGACTCTGATGACACTCCCTTGGATAGTCTCTTCCCAACTCAGTTCCTCGAATGCTTTCTGACTATTTAGGCAGGAAAAAAAAGAAATAAATTTTGATGACTAGTAAGAGCATTTACCTGATATTATGTTACACTTTTCAGCATGGCTAAGCACAGTAAAAGGCACCCTGTACCCATCCCTGCTCTGAGTTCCTTGAGTCAAAGAAACTTGGTTAATAAGATTATATTAATACTGGGAATCTGGACAAAACTCCTAATTTATTACATGAAAGAAAATGCCATGAAGAGACACACACATTAAATAAAAAGCAAAGAGTGTTTCAAGTTCTAAGGAAACTGAGGGACAACATTAAGAATTGATTCATGCCTTCCGAACCATCAAATAGCAAGCAAGGTTATGGGGGAGATTTTCTACAAGTTTCTATTTTATAAGTGAGATGGGAGTCTGTCACATGCAAACACTGTGTTATTGTATACAGGAGGCTTAGGTATCCTCAGACTTTGACAGTTCCTTGGTGACCAATCCCCTGAGTCAACAGGAGACAGTGATGTAGGTATACACCTGTGACCTCACCATTCAGATCAGAGTATGGAATGATCACACTGTTCCCTTCTAGCCTTACTCCAAGTTGGTATTCTGCACCCTCCCTCAAAGGGAAGCATGTTCACATGCTAATTATCATCCACTAGTGGATTTATGACCACTGCATGGCATAGAATCAGTTAATACTTGACTGAAGTGTCGGGTTTATTTTTGTCAGTGAGATTAATTTGTCGTAGTGTGTAGCAGTTAGTTAAGACTATAAAATGCTGCTCTCTCCTCTGAGAAGTTCTTCCTGATGGCTGTATATTATACCCTTGGACAACAACACTACTATCTATTTTTCGTGTCCCTCTTGGTAATGACAGTTGTTTTCACTTTGGGACTATTATGCATGAAGCGCCTTACTAACATTATTGCAGATGTCTGCTTTTGGACAAAAGCACTCATTTTTCTCAAGTAAAGTATACACAGGAGGAAAATTTCTCAGTCATAGAGTGTATGTGATTTTAACACTTAATTCTACCAATCAGCTTTCCAAATGCTTTTACATCTCTGGATCACTAGCAATGTAATCAACTTCTCTCGTGTTTTGTGACCCTTGATAACACTTCCTACTGTCTATGATTTTCATTTTGCACATTATATTTGAGTAGTTGTATCTCATCGGCATTTTAATTTGCATTTCACCAATGAATAATGCCTTTGAACAATTTTAAATGGCTAATGGCCATTTTGATTTAAGAAATCCTTGCTAGTCTTTAGCCTAGTTTGAAAAATATGGCTGCTTTCTGCTTGTTAATAGGAAATGTTACATACATTGGTATGCTGAATAATTTTTGTCAATTTGACAAAAAAAATAGTCATCTGAGGGGAGACAACTGCAATAGAGAAATTGTCTCCATCAGATTACACTGCAGACAAGCCTGTAGGGCATTTTCTTAATTGGTGATTGATGGAAAAGAGGCAAGCCCATTATGGGTGGTGCTACACCTGGTCTGGTGGTCCGGGTTTCTTTAAGAAATCAGGCTCAACAAGCCACAAGGAGCAAGACAGTAAGAACCCTTCCATGGCTTCTGCATTAGTTCCTGCCTCCAGGTTCCTTCCCTTTTGAGTTTCTATCCTGACTTCACTTAATGAACAACAATGTAAAAGTGTTAGCCAAATAATCAAACCTTTCCTCCCTAACTGACTTTAGTAATGGTGTTTTATCTTTGAAATAGTACTTCTAATTAAGATATTTTGAAAACAGTTGTCAGCATCTGAATTGCATCAAATTCATAACTGCAGCTTGGCTGTGTACTCAAAATGCTATCTTCTTCTTCTTCTTCTTCTTCTTCTTCTTCTTCTTCTTCTTCTTCTTCTTCTTCTTCTTCTTCTTCTTCATATTGTTTTTATTATTGTTATTATTCTTGTTATTATTTTTGTTATTGTTCTTGTTATGTTATTATTATTCTTATTCTTTTCTTTTCTATCATTCTGTCTTCTTCTTCTTCTTGTCTTGTTCTTCTTACTTGTCTTCTTTTGTCTCTTCTTATTGTTTGTTGTTCTTCTCTCTGGTGTTCTTGTTATTCTGTTCCTCTCCCCACTCTCACTCTTCTACTTTCTATTCTTTCTTCTTCTTCTTCTTCTTCTTCTTCTTCGTCTTCTTCTTCTTTTCTTCTTCGTCTTCTTCTTTTCTTCTGCTTCTGCTTCTTTTTTGAGACAGTCTCACTGTGTGACTCTGCCTACTCTAGAGCTCCTGTGTCCTAAAAAGCTTCTTATCTGCAAGATGGAACACAACATTCCTTGTGTTTTTAATAAGTTTCCCTCCAGGATTAATAGTTTTATCTGGCAAGGAATTTTTACACAATTCCTTCCTTGATGACAACTGAACGTCTTTAACTCCAGAACTAAGAAGCAAAGGCAGGCAAAGTTCTGTGGGTTTGAGGACAACTTGGTCGACATTATGAGGCTCTATATTTTTTTTAAAAAAAATATGGGCTTTACAGAAATAATACTACACAGATACAACCATCTGACATATGACAAAGAGGCTACAAAAGTTGTAAATACCTATTAATAATTGGCACTGAAAAATTGGATATATAAAAAACTGAAACTAGATCTCTTCTCTGTCAGGGAAATCAGTTAAAATGAATCAAAGATTAATCTGAAACTTTAACTCTTGAAACAGCAGAGGAAAAAGCTGTGGATATGCTGAAAATATAAGCATAAGCAGTGGGCTTCAGAAGAGGTTCTCCAACAGCTCTGGTAATAATCTCCTAAATGACAAATCGAAATACATCAAATTAAACCCTTCTACATAGCAAAGGAGACAATTAGCAGAGAGAAGGCAACAGCAACACACAATGGAGAAATCTTTGCCAGCTTTCAACCAACCGAAAGATTTATTTTCAGATATATAAAGAATTAAAAAATTATGCACCATACCAAACACATAATCTAATCAATAAATGGTCAAATAAAACAGACAGCTCACAAAGGAAGTACAAGTAGCCAATTAATAAACAAAACAATGTCAACATCTTTAGCCACCAGGGAATCACAATGGAATCTCCTACATTGAGATTTGTGTTTTACTCAGTCAGAAATATATCATAATGAAAAGCAAGCAAGCAACAAACAAAAATAAACTGTTGGTTAAGGTTTGTGTTTTGGAGCAATGGGTCTTTATAAGTATATAAAGCCTATGATAATATAAACTAATATAGACATTAAGAAAATCATAAAGTAATTAACAAAAAAAGAAAAGAAAACACCACATGACTTAGTTTTACCTTCTCCTGGTATATACCCAAAGGAATAAATTTCAATCTACAAAAAAGTTACCTGCTTATTTATGTTTATTGCACAGTAGACAAGTTATAAAATCAATCTAGGTGTATGTCAATGGCAACGAATCCCTCTCTGTCTCTGTCTCTGTCTCCCTCCCTCTGCCTTTTCTCTCTCTCTCTCTCTCTCTCTCTCTCTCTCTCTCTCTCTCTCTCTCTCTCTCTCTCTCACACACACACACACACACACACACACACACTTTCATTTACATCTTGATTCTACCTTGGACACAGCATGATAAACCGTGGTCCTGAGGGCATGAGAATGAACTGCCTAAGCTTCCCTTATTTTCTAGTTTTTAAACCACCAAATTAAAACTATTTTACTCACCAGCAACACCACAGCATGCTGTTAGTTCCTTTCAAAAACTGTTCTACTATATCTCTGGTCAAGCCCCCTGGTCCACCAGAGGCTACTCAGCACCTAGATATCTAGCTCACATCTCTGGTGGAGGCCGTCTACTTCACCAGAGGCCATACCAGCACCCAGATCCTCAGCCAAGAACCCACCCTCTGTTGGACCACCAATACTCCACCAGACCCACCCAATTTAACGCCTATAACCTCTCCTCTCCTGGTCACCCTGTCCAGCTCACAGGTCCAGTGGAAGTCTGCTTCCAGAGGCCATGGCAATACCTAGAACCACAGAGGTCCCCGACTAGATCAGAGGCCACTCCAGCTGCTAAATCTCTAGCTCTCAACTACAGTGGAGACCTTCTACACACCTATAGGTTACTCCAACAAATGGACCAGAGAGGAAACAGAAACCATGGAACAAGACACTTATCCAACAAAGAAAAACTCAGATATCCACATCTGGAACTATAATCACCCCAAACCCAGATGCCTAAACGCCAGGTAAGAACACAATCAACAACAACCAGGGCGTATATCACCACCAGAGCTCCTCATTCTACTACAGCAAGCCCTGCATATCCCAACAGAGGAACCTAAGAAATTGATCTTAAAAACAACTTTATACAGTTGACAGAGGCCCGTAAACAGGAACTCACAGAGATCAGCCTGCGTCTGCTTCACAAGTGCTGAGATTAAATGCATCACTGCCACCCAGTTTACATCTCAATTCTTAATGGAGACTTTAAATGCCAGAAAGGCTGCGCAGATGTCCTACAGACTCTAAGAGAATATAGATGCCAGATCAAACTACTATAACCAGCAAAGCTTTCAAACACAATAGATGGAGAAAACAAGATATTCTATGTAAATTCAATTTTAAACAATTTCTATCCAGGAATATAGCCCTACAGAAGGTACTAGAAGGAAATCTCTACCCAAAGAAAGTTAACTCACTCCATCCACAAAATACAGGCAATAGATATTCTCACACAAACAAAGCCCAAAAAGAGGAACACCACACACACACACACACACACACACACACACACACACACAGAAAAAGAGAGAGAGAGAGGGAGAGAGAGAGAGAGGGAGAGAGAGAGAGAGAGAGAGAGAGAGAGAGAGAGAGAGAGAGAGAGAGACTCATTACCACCAACAATAATATAACAAGAGGACAGATCAATCATAAACCTTGATATCTCCCAATATATATGGATTCAATTCCCCATTAAAAAGACACAGAATCTAACGGGAGACCACCAAGTCCAGTTGGAATGGGACTGATTTAACAGGGGACCAAACCGGACTCTCTGAATGTGGCTGACGGTGGAGGAGAACTGAGAAACCAAGGACAACGGCAATGAACATGAACTCTACAGCATGGATGGGCTCACTGTGAGCCTTGTCAGTTTGGTTGCTCACCTTCCTGGACTTAGGGGGAGCTGGGAGGACCTTGGACTTAACATAGTGAAGGGAACCCTGATGGCTCTTTGTCTTGGAGAGGGGTGGAGTGAGGGTATGGGTGGAAGGGAGGGGAGGGAAGGGAGAGGAGGAGGGGAGGAGATGGAAATCTTTAATAAAAAAATGAGAAAAAAAACTAAAAACATAAAAAAGACACAGAATAACAGAAAGGATGTGAAAACAGGATCCATCCTTCTACTGCAAACAAGAAACTCACCTCATCATCAAAAATAGACATTACCTCAGAGGAAAGGATTGAAAAAAGATTTTCCCAGCAAATGAGCCAAAAAAAAAAAAAAAAAAAAGAATGCCTGGTGTAGTCTTACAAAATAGACTTCAAACTAAAGTGAGTCCAAAGAGAAAAGAGAAGGACTCTTTACACTCAGCAAAGGGAAAGCCAACTAAATGATTTTTTGAATTTCAGTATTTGCTGAGTTGCCTCAAAACTCTCAAAAAATACTTCTCAAATTTTTCCGCAAAATAGAAGCAGGAGAAATATGACTAAATTCATTTTGTGAGGTCAGAGTCACCCTGATAAAGAAACCAACAAAAACTCAACAAAGAGAGAGAATTACAGACTAATTTTTCTCCTGAACTTTGATGCAAAAATACTCAATAAAGTACTCACAAACAAAATTCAACAACATATCAAAAAATCATTCACTGTGATAAAATAGACTTAATTCCAGAGATGCAGTGATGGCTCAATATGAAAAAAAAAATGAAGTCCATCATATAAAAAAGCTGAAAATAAAACCAACCAGATGATCATCTCATTAGAAGCTGATAAAACTATATATTACTGAAGATTTGTAGTGTACTTTTCTAAATTAGGATTTTACATAGTGTGAGTTTCTCTACAGCTGCCATAGTGTAACCCATAGTATTTATTTTAAATGCATATTGGGCCACCTGGTCAACACCTTGTAACTTATTATTGTTAAGAGCTGGGAGCATGGTAGTGCATTTTCAATGAGCCCTCTGAGCACATAAATTTTGGGAGCCACTTTTCTGCTCTTGGTGTTATGTGGGGGATGGTTCATTGATTTGCTTGGCTAGTGAAGGGAATGCTGTATGACAGGGAAGACGCTGGGGTGAGAATCAGGAAGTGCTGCTTTGCACTTGGGAGCTGACCAGAGTTGAGTCATTTATTCTTTCTCAGCATAGGCATAGTCATTTATAAAATGGGAAGGGTACCCCATGTACCTGTGGGGCCTGATGCATTTAATGGGATAGAATAGCTCTGCAAAGTGGAATGTCTTTTGGGAACATAGAGGATGTCAACTATTAATTTTCTTTGATATTCAAAAATACTGAGCTGTAGTCTACACCTTAACTGGTATATAGAAACCTTTGAAAGTCTAGAATATTATCATTGCAGAATGGAGTAAGCTGGGTCTGAGAAAGCCTGGGTACAGCTTATTTCATGAGGTGACACAGTAGCTAAAAATCTGCTCAAAATATGTTTAAATTGTCTATTCTGAGTAACTTGTATTAATTCAGTGGGTCAGAATAAATTATGGGTGGCATAAAATGATTGATAATAAGGATATTAATTATATTCCCAAATCACAGCACCTGCTTTTAGTCTCTAAAGAATAGAATAATTTTCTGAGCCAGCAATATTTATCAAAGTGATGTCAAAAACACAGTATACAGATATAGTCTGCCCCTATTGAAATTTAAAGACTCTGATAAAATCCTGTAAGACATTCAGGACCATCTGGAAATACAGTGTATTAAAAAGACAATTATGCTGACACTTTCCTTTGAAAGATTCGCAAAGTTGCCAAATTTAAGAGAATCTGGAAGTGATGTCAAGGATACACTGTCAATGGGAGTGACTTGCCTGCCAAAAGTCCTCCTCCTAACTTTTAATATTCTTTTGCTTTGAGAGGTCACTGACTACTTTGACTTAGAAGAGAAAGAAACATTTACATTAGTTAGTGGTTTTCCTGTAGAGTATCTGGATGGAGCTTGTTAAAGACAATCACATGGACAGCTAAGCCCACAGCTGCAGTTCAGGATGGGGTCAGCTGATGTCTGAAGTAACATGGATAGGGCAAATGTCAAAAATTTTGTTTCTCCCATCAGGGTATTAGGAGTCATCTAATTTCATGACATTGATGCATATATAACATTTAAAGTTACAAATACTAGCTTAAACGGGAGCTCTAAAACAAGCCAACTCAGATGTCTTCAGAATTGTGATGCATGGTTAGTCAGCAGAAACATGTGTTTTCTCAATAGATAAACATTAGGAAAGCAGAACACACACACACACACACACACACACACACACACACACAAAACAAACAAAAAACAAAAAGAACAACTGAGGCCCGTAAAAGCCATTCAACTTTGAGTCCAGAATCCACATTTCAATGCAGTTCCACTCACATTCAATTTTGTATTGAATCACAAGTAAAGATAATGATACTTTAATATGCTTTTTTTTTTTTAATTTGGTTTTTCGAGACAGGGTTTCCCTGTAGTTTCTAGAGCCTGTCCTGGAACTAGCTCTTGTAGACCAGGCTGGCCTCGAACTCAGAGATCCGCTTTTTAAATCATTTATATATTTTATATATTTTAAATGCTTGGTTTGCATTTCTAGTTTGTACCGTACTTATTTTTAAACTGCTATTGACATGCTATACTTTCTATCTATAAATATGATCCTTTCCAATAAGAAATACAGGTACATGCAGTTATGTAGAAATTTAGTCATATTCTAAGGCCTAAGTGACGAATGGATAAATTTTTCTATTTCTTTTTGGTATAGCGTTCAAATGTTAACCAGTTAAATTATTTCTTTAGTATCATGATGTTTAAGCATTATTAACCAACTAAATTCTGGGATTTTTATTGAAATTAATTCTTGAGTGCTAGCTAGGATTCCAGATGGCTGGAATATTTAATAAGCAGTATGGAAAATGCAATAGGTGAGGCTAGCTGACTCCAAAGACATTAAGCAACTTTTAAAGCCTTTGACATTCTGGCAATAACGCTCAAACCTTGTGAAATGCTTTTCCATGTTAAATCCCGCTGGTAAGTTGTTAAAACTCATAAGCATATGCTCTCACCTTTAAACAGGAAAGACAGCTCACATAAATGTCGGGTCCTAAATAAGTTAAATTTGTAACCAGATGTTATAACAGTCGATAAAAAAATATGCTCTCAAGCATCTAAGAGCCAGGGCATTAAGGACGCGGTCACCTTCTGCTCTGCTGGTAGTTTTGCCTCACATGAATATCATGGAAGACAGGTATTGCAGAAAAACAGTTACAAAATAATGCAAGAAAATTGATGTAGGAATGAAAAAAAGGATAGCTTAGAAATGTTCTCCAAGACAACAATGTCTTAAAAGCCCAAAAATACATATTTAATAAGCAGTAACCAAAATCAATAGTTTGTTTTATGAAATACAGTTCCTGTATCTTTCCCTAAAGTCCCTTGCCATTAAGTCATTGCTAATAATTTAAGTTTGTATTTTTAGAACATTTCCTTTTTAAAATGTATATTATCATCATCCAAATACCCTAGCACAGGCAGAGAAAATTCATAATAAGTGTGACCAAGGGAAAGTGATATCTTTTTTTACCCTACAAACTGACCAGTTATAAACATCTCATCATTGGTATTTACAAGGACATTGTTTTCAGTAACCATATCATAAACATAATGAGAAATTGTTGGTTGTATGACATTTAAAAGAACTGTGTCTTTATTTTTCACCTAAATGGCATAGAATTGATGAAATTTATTTATTATAATAAAGAAACTAGTATTCAAATGGTGCACTATCTTCTCTAAAATAAAAATTAGATGGATTTTAAAAAGTTTATGGAGACTCAGCAACCTCTAAAACATCCAAAGACATATTATATCAAAAAAGATTGTGCATAATTTACATGCACATAGATAATATATGGAAGAATTACTATTCCTTGACAAGAAACAAGATGACAGGAAGAAAGTAAAAGGAAGGACTGCATACATTATGTGCCAAGTTAGAGTGGAAATATTGTAACACAGATTGTCATTCAAAAATATATAGGTTAAGCCGGGCGGTGGTGGCGCACGCCTTTAATCCCAGCACTCGGGAGGCAGAGGCAGGCGGATCTCTGTGAGTTCGAGACCAGCCTGGTCTACAAGAGCTAGTTCCAGGACAGGCTCCAAAGCCACAGAGAAACCCTGTCTCGAAAAACATATATATATATATGTTGAAATGATGTGGAATGTCCTTCTGTATATGTGTTGCTTTTATTAGTTAATAAATAAGGCTGTTTTGGCCAATGACTTAGAATAATGAAGCTAGGTAAAAAAACTAAACTTAGTGCTGCGAGAAAGAAGGCAGAGTCAATGAGACACCATGTGGCTGCCAGAGACATGCCTCCACTGGAGCACACCGAAAATTTGCCAGTAGGCCCCACCTCGTGGTCACGCACAGATTAATGGAGATGGGTTAGTTCAGGATATAAGAGCTAGCTAGAAATATGCTTAAGCTATTGGCCAAACAGTTTTAGAATTAATATAGCTTTCTGTGTGATTATTTCACGAGCCTGGGCAGCCGGAAAATGAACAAACAGCCTCCCCCAACAGAGAAAGCTATGGCTAGAAATTGATCTTTATAAAATTGCTGCTCAGAATAATAGTTGAACCACTAGGCTAAATAAATAACTAATAAATAGAGTGTTAAAGGTATCTCTGGTTATATCAAAGCTTCCATAAACGGACCCAAAATATGAGATCCTGTGGAATGGTCAAGAGATAAAAGTTATACAGAGTTCATATGACAAAGACTGTGCCTTTTCAAATAAGTTTAGAAGGCTGTTTCCAGTTTAAAATATAATAAATAAAGCCAGTTTGTAGTTTATTATATATATAATTTCATAATATAGATTTTATAAATTATTTATAAAAATAAATATATATTCAATAAATATAACTTTTTATTATTATATTAAAATTGCTCCCATAGACCTCATATATAAAGAAGTAATTTTAATATAATAATAGAAAAAAGCTATATTTATTGAATTAACTTATCTTAAGGGTAAATAGTAAAAGAGTAACTTATTTCTGAAGGCATCATACTTAAAAAAAATTCTAAATATAACCAAAGTGAAAGGTTCAATTATCTATATATAAATGTTTCATTTGTAGTCTGAGTATTTCAATCACATTTACAGCTATCTTTAGATATTTATAAACTTCTTCTTATTGTATCTAACCTCCATTAAAATATCCCTACTTAGTAACTAATAGATTTCTGAAAATATTTCTGTTTTCAATGTATCTTAGCTTGGAATGAGCAATGAAGAACAAAAATATGAGCCTTGACTGTAGCAAGAGATTCAATTACAATATGCAGAAAAGGACAGGATTTTTTTTGGTCAGGAAAGATACTCCTATCATTGATAACTAAATAAATAACTTGAAAGAATTACAAAGTGAAAAAAATTGTGAGGATAATATTAATATTTATGGCTGAAAAATCAAAAAAGTGTAAACACGCCTATAAAAAAGTAATATTCATCAACTGTGTATACTAATATATTTCCTAGGAAAAAAGACAGTATTATGTACAGATAGAACAGGCAACAATAAAACTATGTACGTAGAGGATAAATATGCCATAATTTTATAAGAGCATGTCAATAATATATATATAGAAAACAGATAGCATGTGTTGATATTTAAATGTGTGTATTTGAACATGTCCATAACATATGCTACAGAGCCCATCCGTGATGACAACAGAATTTGCAGTTATGTGTTTTTATGTGACTTACTTCTAGAGCTAAGATTGAGTAGTGAATACAGCTTCTTCATTTTCCATTAATTTATTTGTAGTAGATTTGCTTCATGTATTCTCTTTAATGTGTATTTCTTGTAGAGAGAAAACACCTTTGAACGGCAGATAGAAAGTGTAGAGCAGTTAAGAGGTGTGAGCCTGGTTACTGAAACAACAAACCACACATCAGAGCTGTCCCTCTGGCACAGGACAGGAAGATGTCTATTGGAGAGAGAAATGCTCTTCTATTGCATTGACACCACTTTATTAAAATGATAACTGATACCAAAAAAATGTCAAAGGATTAAAGTCCCCTTAGAAGGTAAAGATATTCAACAGAACTGTAGACAGCTCTGTAAAATTTTCAATCTTTTGGGCCCTATTAAACATCCCACACTCACTAAAATGTGAATTTGCTATAGTAACTTGATGTCAGCACTATCTAAAACTTATTATATATACTACATTGTTCTCCATTTTAACTCTCCCACAATTAAAGATTTTATTCAGCTGTTTAATAAGAAAGCTGTCATATCAAACAAAGGGTAACATTCTGAATATCATGACAATTTTATGTATATACAATGAAGCAGCAATTCTAAAAGATTTTAGGTTAATTTGATGCCTTTGTGATTTAAATAGATCAAGATCAAGACATTCCTTTTAAGGAAAACAGTGAACCGTAGCTTATGCTTACATAAAGTATTTGCTGGGTTGGACACACATGGAATGAAATATATCAGTTTTTAGGTGCAGTTGGCCATGTGTACTAGGAAGACATTTTGCACAATGTGTCTGCAGATAATGAATACTTTGAACTATTTGCCAAATTTCATTGATGTTATTTATTTTCTTGTCCACTGGAAATTTGTGCAGAGGAAATACTGTTCACTGGATTTCAAATGAGGAAATGCTGAAAGAGTTGTTAAATATCTGACGGAGGTCACAGGTTTGTAGCACCAGCAGCTGCCCATACAGAGTGCGAACAAGGCTCTTTCGAATCGGTGGGTGGATTTAGAGGGAAAAAAGAACATGATACGAATTTTGTGAAAAATAATTCTTAATGTATAATTTTTATCTTAGGGATTCCTTAATACACAAACTTTTCCCAGGGTAAATTTTTTTTGGCATAAACACAGCATTTTCAAGGATATTAAGATTTAGATTTCCTGTTCAGGAGAAAATTTATCAAAGCTTGGATTTAATTTGCACTTTTACTGATTATTTATGAAATACATGGCCTCTCCTCCAGGATTGCTTTTCTTCATGTAATATTAATAGTAAAATAATATGTATATATTTTGTGTGTGTGTGTGTGTGTGTGTGTGTGTGTGTGTGTGTACTAATCAAGTCTGGTCGTTTGAACTGGTGGGGTGGCTCAGCACTGAAGATCATTTGCTGCACTTCTAACAGAACCAGGCTTTGGTTCTCGGCATTCACATGACTGTTAACAACGTGTACCCACGTGATAGCTAACAACCTTCTGTAACTCCAGTTTCAAAGGATCCTAAACCCTTTTCTGGACTCTATAGGTACCGCATGAATGTGATACATAGATATGCATGCAGACAAAACAAGCACACACATAAAAAATCTCTTAAAAAGAAAGATTGATCACTAAGAAATAAAAGATTTGTATAAGCCAGTAGTGAGTAGAGAGAGTGACCATGTAAAAAGACCTACTTAGAAAAGTAGGTCAAGATAAGAATAGATGCCCTCACATGAGAATTCTATCAAACATTTAAAAACGTATCAATACCTGTCACTCAAAAATTTTCAAAAATATAAAAATACCTTTAAAATCTCATTTCATGAGGATAGCATTATCCTAATGTCAAAGCTAGACAGCAAATATTCAAAGCAAGAAATTTTCAGAGGCTGTTTCATATGAAAACACACAGTAGACTACTAGCAAGCCAAATTCAACACTATATTACGATTACTGTTGGTGATCAGGTGGGATGGCTTGAGCAGCATAAATCTCTGAATATGATAGACAACACCAAGAGCATGAAAGACAAAAATTGAATAATTTCATGAGATAGAAAAATGCACCTGACACAGTTTTACATTATTTCATCACAAAAATATGCCATAATTTGTCTATAAAATCAACTCACTTTAGAACAACGTGAGCTGTAAAGCTCACATATGGCATATCCATAGCAATTCAGAATCTGTATTTGGGATAAGAAAAGAATGCACAGCTGTGCTACTTCTATTCAACATGGTGGCACCTGTCATGGTTTGGATATAAGATGTTCCCAAACACTTGTGTGTTCCCAACTACTGGTTCTATTGAAGAGGTGGCTGAATCATTAGGGCTCATAACTAATCAGAGTGGCCATTCAGGATAAGACCACACACCAGTGGACCTTTGGGAGGTGCAGTAAGAAGAACTATGTCACTGGAGTTCGCCTTTGAAAGTATTTCTTCTTCGTTGCCTTCTCTGTTTTTGCAGCTCTTTTTCTTCTGGCACTGTGAAATGGACAGCTTTCTTTTCTCTATGCCTCTGAAGCCATGATATTCTGATTTTCCACAGACTGAAAGCAATAGACCTGTCTGATAATGGAGTGCAACTTCCATGCCTAGAAGTTAAACAATTCCTCCTTGGGTGTCTTGTTATCACTATGGAGAATCTCTCTAATTTATTCCTCGAAATCCCAGCTAGACAAAAGAAATTCACAGGCTTCCAATGACAAAAGAATGAATAAATGTATTCAATCAATGAGATTTCATATTACACTCAAAAGGAGTGTTTCCAAACCTTGTTGGAAGTAATAAATTTAGTGAAAGTGTAAGGTATAAAATTAGGATGAAAATGTAAATAATCTTCTTATATACCAGCAATTAGTTATATGAAAAAATTCATTTAAAAGATTAAAAAGTAAAATTTTTAGATATGAGAAGAAGGAATGAGGTATCTTGATTGAGAGAGCTGTAATGGGGTTAGCAAGAAACCTGGCTCTAGAAAAATCCCCAGAAATTCACAAGGATGACCCCAGCTAAGACACTAAGTAATAGAGGAGAAGGTGCCCAAACTGGCCTTGCCCTGTAGTCAGACTGATGATTATCTTTTTGTTTTGTTTTGTTTTCGAGACAGGGTTTCCCTGTAGTTTCTAGATCCTATCCTGGATCTAGCTCTTGTAGACCAGGCTGGCCTCAAACTCAGAGATCCGCCTGCCTCTGCCTCCCAAGTGCTGGGATTAAAGGCATGCGCCATCACCGCCCGGCTGATGATTATCTTAAATATCACCATAGAACCTTCATCCAACAACAGATAGAAACAGAGGCAGAGACCCACATTGGAGCACTGGACTGAGCTCCCAAGGTCCAGTTGAAGAGTAGAAGGAATGAAAATATGAGCAAAGAGGTCAAGACCATGAAGGGTTCATTCACTGAAACAGTTTACCTGAGCTAATGGGAGCTCACCAACACCAGCTGGACTGGGAACAAACAAGCATAGGACCAAACTAGTCCCTCTCAATGTGGTTGACAGTTGTATGGCTGGGGCAGACTATGGGGACACTGGCAGTGGCACTGGGATTTATCTCTACTACTTGTACTGACTTTTGGGGATCCTACTCTCCTTGGATGTAAACCTTGCTCAGCCTAGATATAGTAGGGAGGGCCTTGGACCTTCCACAAAGCAAAGTGCCTTACTCTCTCTTAGGATTTGAGGGTGTGGGGTGGGAGAGTGTGTGGAGGGAATGGAAGTAGGGGAGGGTGTGAGATTTGGATTGGTATTTTTTAAAATATATAATAATAATAATAATAATAATAATAATAATAATAATAAAACAAAGTAAACCATGTAGGTAAAAGATCTGTTCACAGAAAATTTAAGATCCCAATGAAAGAAATTGAGGAGGGCATCAATAATAATAAATGGGAGTGTGCCCTCTATCCATGGGTTAGAAATGCTAATCCTGTATGAAAAAAAACCTGCAAGACCCAAGCCTTTGATTAGTTATTGGCAGTGCATGGGTTTTGGAGTGGGAGACTTATTCATCCTTAAGGACATAGCCGTTGGTAGATTTCTCAGGCTCTGGAACATGGTCCCACATGCAAGTGCATGTGAGTAGTAATAACCAGGCTTTGTGAGTTATCAAAAAGTAAAAACACAAGAAGTTGGAAGCAGACCCAACGGGGGGGGGGGGGCATGAAGGAAGTCAGAGGGGAGAAATGAGGACATAAATGGTCCTATTCAGTTGTATTCATCTTTGAGATGTAAAAAAGAAAAGAAGAGAAAAATACATAAGTTAAAAAGGATTAGTACAAAAAACTGCATGAATATTCTTTAAAATCCTATCAAGATAACAATTAAATTTTTACCATGAAAAGTAATTCCCAAGTTCCTATGGAACCACCATAGATGTCAAGTAGTCAAAACTACTTTACACAAAAGAAATAAAGTCAGAGGAATCATATTACATGACTTCAAAATTACCACAAAGCTATCAACAAATCAGCATTTCATGGTACTTGCTTAAAAACAGATACATGAGTCAGAATAGAGAGCCTGTAAGTAAACTTATACATTTATAATCAAGTATCTTGGATAAAGATCTCAACAGTCCAGAGCAGGGAAATGTCAGACTTATCAACAAATGGTGCTACATACTGGATATCTGCACACAAAGATGGACATTAGAAACTTACCTCACAACATAAAGAGAAATAAAAGAATGAGGACATGCAATTATAATCCAGAAACCATAAAACTTCTGGAGGAATAAATGCAACACCCGCCATGACTCTCTTCTTCGCAATATTTCCATGGGAAAGACATGAAATACAAAAGTAAAAAAGTAGATATAGATAAGTGGGATTGCACCAATATAAAAAGGCTCTATATGGCTGAGGAAAAGAGAGAGAGAGAAAATTTAACATTCAGTGTGGGGAAAAAATATGTGTGAGCCATCCACCTCAGAAGTTGCTAATATCCATTATAAAGAATCCAAACAAGTTAATACCAGGAAACCAAGAAACCTAAGTTAAGATCAGTGCTGGAAAGATGGCATTCATGAATAAAGAATATGCTACATATGTATGTACACAGCATAGCTGGCATTTAAATAGACAAATAGAAATCACCAAAGTAAATCCATTTGAGCTCCAGCAATTTGTTTTAAGACAAAGTCCCAAAATAGTGCCTTAAGGAAAAGATACCCCTTCTAGCAAATGAGGATAGAATAACTGAATATCAAGATGGGTGGGAAGGAAGCTAGTTCTCCATCTTTTTCCATGAACAGAAAACAATTCAAAATGTACCAGGGCCTTAAGAGAAGACTCATTACTCTAAAACTGGTAGAGAAAAGCAAAGGCATAATGCCTCAAGATGAAGGCACAGGTACAGAGTTTTAGAAAATATAGCTCATCAAGTCAGAAATTAATAGTAAAAATGACAGGCAGAATAACATCATATCTGGGGAGCTGGCATGGGGCTGACATGGGTTCTTTGCACGTATACTGCAGTTGTATAGTTTGGTCTTCTTGTGGGACTCCTAACAGTGGGAGCAGCGACTGTCTCTGAATTTTCTGTCTGGTTTGGGGACCTTCTCTTTGTACTGGTTTGCCTTGTCCAGCCTTCAACTTGATAAACCAAGTGTGATTGTTATTTATGGGAAGCCTGTCTGCTCTTGAATAGAGACAAAGCAGGAGTGAATGGGGAGGGACAGAGAGAGATAGTCGGGGGAGAGAGCAAGGGAACAGAAGGAGGAGAAACATCAGTTGGGTTGTAAAATAAGCAAGCAAATAAGTAAAAAATATTTTTTAAAAAAGGTGTGGAATAACGGTGGAAACAACTGAGTGAAGAAATCACCTGCACAATGGGACAAAAATCTTCCTTAATTATATATGGGGCAAGGGACTGACAGAATTAATATACAAAGAACTAAAAAGCAAATAATCCAATCAGCCAATGAGCAGATGACATTAACAGACACCGATCAAAGGATGAAGAACAGTGAGCTGTCAATGTACGAATACATGTCAACATCCTATAGGTATCAGTACAGTGCACACCAAAATTACACTGAGATTAGGTCTCACTCCATTTATGAGTATCCTTAGGAAAGCCAGCACTGCTGAGTGTTTGGAAGGGGCACTTGTAGGAACAGTAAGTTGCTGCAGCCACTAAGAAAATCAATGTGAATGTTCCTTGAAATAACTAAAAATAGATCTACCCTGTGAATCTTATTTCTTTCTGGGCCATATACTCAAAGGCATACATCAGAGTACCCATGCACAGCACTAGTCTCGGTTGTAAGGTCACAGAATCAGCAGATGAGTCAACAAGGAAACATGGTATGCATCCAACAGAGTTTAGCTCAGCCCCAGAGAACAGAATGTGCAATTCACAGGAAGATTGGTGGAGCAGAGGTAACCATATTAAATGAAAATAAAAGCCAGACATAGAAAAATGTCATATGTTTTCTCCTATATGTTGGTCCTACCTTTTATATGTATTGTGTAAATGTGTATTTGTACCATGGCATGTAGGGAGAAAGATGTGACTAGAAGGGAGACATTGGGGAGGAGGAAGAGGAACAAACAAGAGTGGATGGAGGGGAAAGACAGGATGATGGGGTGAACACAGTTGAAGGAAATCATAGCCTTGAAAGAAAGTAAAGGAACATCATTTTTATAATGGATAAATGTTAATAAAATAAATAAATGAATATAACAGATGATTAAAAGATATGAACAGGCATTTCTCTAACAAGCCATACATAGTCAAGAGGTATATAGAAAAATGTATAACATCACTAATCAAAAGAAAAATTAAAACCATGAAGATATCATTTCATACCTTTCAGAAATACTCATTATCAAAACAGTGAACGATAGGAAGTATTGGAGAAATTTGGAGAAATAGATCTCATGCACAATATTACAATAAAAATAAACTATTATAACCACATGAATATATTATAGAAATCCAAAATTTAAAGATAGGCCTATGGTGTGATTTAGCAGTCCAATTCATGAGCAGGTATCTGAAGGAAATGAAATCAATATATTGAAAAGATCTTTATTCATTTCAGTCTTACGATACTAAGACAAAATCCATTGAAGTACTCTTCAGTGACTCTATTAACAAAGGATGACTCATAACATTAAGTCTTAAAAGTTAAAGAAGAGTCTGGAATTTGCAACAATGTGATCAAACCAAAGAATATTATGCTATGTGAAATAACTAAGTATGAAGGAACAAATACACTTAATTTCAATTATATGTGGAACATTTTTAAAAGTTTTAATCAATCTGGTGTAGTAGTCCATCTTACTCCCAGCACTTGGGAGACAGAGGCAGTGAAATATCCACGAGTTCTGGGCCAGCCAGAGCTAGACTGTGAGATCCAGCCTCAAAACAAAACAAAAGATATGTCTGAATATCTGAACTTAAAATAACTTATAAACATATAAAACCTGTATCTTCTTAAGTGACTGACCAATTATGTTATTTTTTACAAATGTGTAAAATATTCAGCCAAAGATTTTTAATGATTCAAAGTAGCCATTAGTTCAATATATGTAATTGTAATTCCCATTATTATTATTAATTCCCATTAATTCATTAAGTCAAATATTGATAATTGTAATTCCCATTATCAATATTTATTTCTTTCCACTTTGTATGTGTGTGTGTGTTTGCACGCATGTGTGCGAGAGACAGTTCCGGTTTTCTTCCTTTGCCATTATCCATCTTGTTCTTTTAAAATGGGACTCTCTTTCTGAAACTGTAACTACAGTTTCTGTTTAATTCACAAATGGAATCTTAGGGAACACATACTGGCCTTGAACTCCCGAACTTCCTGCTTCTACCAACCATTTCCTGGGATCACCACTGAGTAACAATTTTTTTTCAGTTTTTCCTCATTCCCTACCACACTCCCTCTTCATTGATGTCTTTAAGATAAATCTTTGCTGAAGAATATAAGAACAGAGTTTGTAGCCACATTTATCAAATAAGGTTATTGTTAACCAAGGATGTAGTGAGGCACTGCAAGAGAAGTGAGAGAAGGAATGGCATTTATCACACACCAAGTCTTATATTAATACTTGGGAGGAAAACCTGTGATGATGGATAAAATTTGGCATATAAGACCTTTGACACATGGAGCAGAGTGTCCAAAGCAAATACAAAGGCAGAGCAAAGAGTAGCATTGAGAGGAAAGAGAAAGGCCTTAGGGAAGGGCTCAATCTCATTTGTTAAGTTTGCTTAAGAGATAAGAAATAGTAGCTCAATTTGAGAGCTGACGCTGTTCAACCTCAAATAACAAAAGGAAAAAAGGACAGCATTTCCTCGGAACAACTCACAGGTCCACAAGCACGAACTCTGAAATGATACTAATGCCAATATTGTCACCTATGAAAACTGAAGGACATTCCTGTGCAGTTGCCCTCATTCCTTGAGTTCTGGTATCATCAGGTTGTCTCTGGCAGGCTGTCATCACATTTGTCCTAAAATAGCGAGGGAACTAGGAACCCTCATCAGTTGCAGCTTCATTGGGTGCAGGGTCAATGGTATAGTCATGCCTCAATGCCTGCCGCAAGCAGGAAGGTGTCATCCCTTCTCTGCCTGCCTTATTCCTGCGATCTAGCATTTTCTTGGCAGAACCAAGAGAGCAGCCTGTTGGAAACCAGGCAATGTGGTCTATGGAGTTCCTGCTAAGACAGTATAAAGTTTAAATTTACAGCTTAGAAATAATATCTTAATATATGTACATGTATGCTCTAAGATACTGAATAAAATATAAACACCTCATGATAATTTTACCATTCTCTATGAAACTATCCCGTAATTTTACCACCCTCCATTTAGCTTCATCACGGCTAATGTACATATCTCTGTGGAGGAAAAGTACAAAAGATTCTTGAGAGGTGAGTGAACGCACCGCGATAATCACCGACTATTTAAAGGCCATTATTGAGAGGAAGAAAATATTTTGCTTTCATTATAATTGTGTTTTGTGCAAGCAAAATTTTAACAGACAAATTAATGTAGATGAGAAGAAATTAGACACTGAAGGATATCAGTGAGGGGGATAATGAATATCTAACATATTCCAAATGAGAAAGAATAAAGGAAGACTGAGTGAGAGATGGCACTAATGAGCAGCAGCCGTGAAACATTTTTCATGGTTTTCCCACTTCTGCAGGTGAAGCAGAAAAATCCCTGGTTGTGATCAAGATGTCAGCTGGACTGTGGACCTCGCTGGTGCTCCATGGGGAGAGAGGACATCTGCCTGCAAGCCTGTCTTTTGTGAATGTTGGATGACCTCAGGTACTTGCTGCTGATTGGCCAAAAACATAATTTCCTGACTATATTGGCATCTCTGGATGGAGTTCACATAATGCTAAGGAATTGAGCAAGAGAAATGACCCAAATGGAAGCCAGAGATATCAAGAAACCTTGTAACACAGATAAAAATCTAACACCTCTGACTCATTACACTCGCTGGAAGATGTGTCTGAGTTCTGCGCATGCTCAAGAGAAGCGAATTGAACAATGTGTGGATGTGAGACATCTGGTATCACTGGGGATGGTGTTATAGGCACCAACCTTCAAAGCCTAAGTACAGAACTGAAACAATTGGGAGACTGTGCTTTAACAGTATCTGCAAAAAGATCTGGCATCAAAATCTTAAAGATCATGAATAAGTCACTCGATATATCTTTTAAAAGGATGATATATTACTATTTAAATTTTAAATAAGGTAATACATCAAATTAAGGGAAAGCAAACTAGATTCCTTTAGTTATTTTCTGCTCTGTAATGATGTTTTCTTAAGTTTTAGTTTATGACATAAAGTGATTGATTTGACTGATTCAGTAAACTAGCATGGTAGTATAGTATTTATGACCATGTTTGACCTCGTGTGTATCATGTGTGTGGTGTGTGTGTACCTGCTCATGCAGATGCATGGGGAAATGGTTGTTTAAGCAGAAGCAAGAGGTCTATAGTACTTGTTCTACATCTTTTGCTTTTGAGTGAGGATCATTCACTCTGAATAGTTGAACTAGATGGCCAGAGAACTCCAGGGATCATTTATCTTCTCTGGGCACAGCTACAGAGTATCAATTTAGGTCTTGATTATTGAACAGAAGCCAGATGATAAACTGAGGCATATTTTGTCCCTCTCCCTTGAGCTCTATTTTGTGTAGTTCCTTCACTAAACAAGTTGTCACAACTACGGACCTCACAACATCTTTTGTTGAAAAAAATAGTAGGAATGTTCTCAATATCATAATTTTTTATCATAGACACTAGAGACAAAGGCTGAGATAAGATTGATGGGTTTTGTATAATGATGACTTGGCCTTAGTGGCTGGGAAAAGATTCCATTTTTCAAGATGAATGGGGCCTCCACCTTTGGAAAATCACACATGGAAAACAAAATAGGAACTTAAGCTTTTCAGAGTTATTATGGACAATCTGACATTTTCATAACAAAACTTCAAGAATGAAAGAAAGTGCCTTCTTGCTTCGAAAATTTTAAATTACATGGAACTGTTAGTATAGTTTAACTTATTTCTCCTTCCTTTTTTAAAATCATACTGTTATTAGCTGTAGAATCAATGAACCCAGATGAAGTTATATGATAAAATTGCTTTATTTTTTATGCTGTTTACTTGTCTTACATTTGCAAAAAAAATACTACACAATTACATTATCCAGTGTGAACAATCACAACAGTTTTGCATATGCAACATTAATAATAAATATTTTTATGAAAAATTTTTAGCTTCTATGAAGTCTGTCATTTGGCTTGTTGTTCATTCAAGCTTTGTAGCAAGCATTATTTTGTTACATTTATTTTATTTTTGTGTTTGCATTCATGTATTTATGTGTAATGAATCCTTTCCATGCACATGTGTGGAAGAGAATAACATACAGGAATTGGTTCTCTCTTATCATATTGGCTTATGGGACTACACTCAGGTTGTCAGACCTAGCAGCAAGACTTCCTGCCTACTAATTTATGTGTATTTGTGTCTGTCTGCTTGTCTGTGCGAGCACTTCATTCGTGCATTGCCCATAGAAGCCTGGACAGGTGGTGGATTCTGTGGCACCAACCTACGTTTGGTTGTGAGTCTTCCAGTACATGTGGTAGGAATCAAACCAAGTTCCTCTGCAAGATCAACTATTACCACCCATGGATATTAACTAAATGCAGCATAATGATATGCAATAAGACTAGGTACAAACTCTCATACCAAGGCTGAATGGAGCAACCCAGTAGGAGTAAAGAGATCCAAAAAGCAGGGGAAAGAATCAGAGACACTCCTCCTCCTAGTGTTAGGAGTTCCAGAAAATCCCCCAAGCTAAGCAAACATAACATATATACAGAGGACCTAGCTCAGAACCATACAGGCTTTGTGATTGCCTCTTCAGTCTCTTTGAGCCTCTATAAGCTATGCTTAGTTGATTCTGTGGGCCTTGTTCTCTTGGTACCCTTGACCACTCTGGCTCCTACAATCCTTCTTCCCCCTCTTCTGTGGGTTTCCCAGAACTATGCCTAATATTTAGCTCTGGTCTTTGCATCTGCTCCCATATTTTACATCTTTACATGGCCTTTGTCTTTTATATTGCTTTACTCCTTTATTTAAAAATTTTATTATTTTAGTTTTTTATGGCTATCTATACCTTTTCTCCTTTCTTGAGGATTGAGTTCATTGACATTGGAAGACATCAATGACCAATGATTTTTATTTCTTTTTATTCTTGTCATTGCTGGTGGTGGTGGTGTTAGTGGTGGTGATGTTGGTGGGTGTGCCTGTGTATGTGTGTGTGTGTGTGTGTGTGTGTGTTTTCTTTACTTTTGTTTTGCTGGTGTGAGATTATTTACTGTAATTTCATGGGTTTACTTAACACCTTTGGGCTGGAGTTTTTCCTCGTAATATCTTCTGTAGGGTTGGATTTATAGAAGTGAACACAAAGTATAGAGATCTTGGTCACAGTGTCTAAAAGAGACACCTTGTAACGCTGCAAAGGAAAACAATTTAATAGTCAAATGAGACAGATTTTGTGGAGAGAGTGGAGAGCATCTTTCCTCAGTGCATGGTACTCATCTACTGTGTCCTGATGTTTCATGACAGGCTTATGAAGACACTGCGAGCCAAGCAGTAATAAAGACAGGAATGAATATCTGCCGAAAGACATTCTTCTCCACTGCAACAAATGACAACTGGTCCAGGAATCTCTGCTAGGAAATTGAATCATGAAGCATGCTGCTATGGCATACATATACACATACATACATACATACACACATGTACATACATATATACATGTCTTCATATGCTTTACATATTCTGTGTCTGTCTGTTTTATCAAAATTGATCCAAACTAGAAATTAACATACTATTTAATTAATTAAATTATACACAGAGCCTTATGTTGAAAAACCTTTATATATAATTAAATTATATAAAAATAAACAATATTTACAGTTTAATGTTGAAATCTTTAAGGTGAAAATAAATTTATGATTAAATGTTTTGCTATTACATTAATCAGATTTCCAAGGAATATGTAGCACCATTGTTACAAAAACCCTTTAGAATGTAGACAGCTGCCTCCCAACTGGTCCAGTACCAGAGTAACCTTCAGAGCCAAACCTAATGGAGCCATTACAAACTACAGACCAAGTGTGCCCATGGGTACACAGATGCAAAATCTCTAACAAAATATTTTTAATAACAGTGCAAAATTATTATCAAGTGGGAATCATCCTGGGAATGCAAACATTGTTTAATTAGTAAAAATCACTTCTAATGTTCACCACATTAATAAAACAGGAGAGAACTTATGATCAGTCAGATAAATATGGAGAGATGATTACAAAATGTGAATAGCACTACAGATTAAAAATGTTTGAAGCAGGGCTGGAGAGATGGCTCAGAGGTTAAGAGCACTAGCTGTTCTTCCGGAGGTCCTGAGTTCAATTCCCAGCAGCCACATGGTGGCTCACAACCATCTGTACTGAGATCTGGCACCCTCCTCTGGCGTGTGGGCATACATCGAGGCAGAATGTTGTATACATAATAAATAAATCTTTAAAAAAATGTTTGAAGCATACTTTAAAAACTAAAGACTTTTCAATTGGATGGAGGGAACCAACCATAACACTATGACTATTATTACTTTTTGTAGTGAAATACCTCATAAGTATAGGTATAGCACATGAGTCTTGGGATAGCCCCTCTTAGCTGGAGACCTGTTTCCATCACCTCGGTAAAATATCTCAAGCCATTCAGCATATCTGTGTCTTAGATAGCCTATTTCCAAGTGAAAGATAATTACTGTATCCAGCTCAAAATACAATGCTGAAATTGAAATTAGTTCTCATACTCACTAATCTCTTAGCCTATGCAAGCAACAAATTATACACTATGTATATGGCCTCTATCACAGGCTGAGGCTTTAAAAAACATCAAAGCAAATGGTTCTATTTCTGAATGCCTGTAACTCTTGTGGTCTAATTTTTCTTGTTTTTAAAGTGTTTCTACAGACATAATTCAACTGATGATACAAGTTACATACGAATAAGTAGAGAATAAGCAGTGTGCTTTATTAACCATGTTTTGTGGAAAATGGATATTTATTATTAGTATTATATTTCTGAGGCAGGTTAAAGCAACAGGAGGCAGAAAAGAGAAAGGTGCCTGACCTTCAACAGACAGGACTGTTTTTGTTGCCTCACAAACTGAGATTCAGCCTTTATCTTGGGGGAAAATTAAGGAGTTTGCCAGAGGTGGGGGGAAAGATGGCTTCAGCTCTTTACAGGAGTGGGGCGAGGTGTCTTAGGAATATAGCATGTTTCTCTGTTGCAGTCTCTTCTTTCTGGAGTTCTTTTCCAAGGCAAGACTGGCTGTACCAACAGATATTCTTAAAATGACCAAGAAGGTTATCAGTGATCTTGTAGAAATCCTGTTTTAAGGGCACGGCACTCTATTAACATTATCATTTTTTAATAGAGACAAGGCCTCTTGCTGGCTGGTCTGAAAAATGCTTACAAACACAGGTGGTTCTCAAAGTAATATCAGGTCTCCAGCCTCTGACTTCTGTGTACAGGAATTACAAGCATGTAATATTATGTATGCCAGGGGAACACAAGTGTTCTTAAGATGTATTCGTGGCTTCTGAGAGCTAATAGAATTGCTGAATTACTTCAAATAAAATCTTCAGCTTAAAAGTTTAATATATGAAGGTGTGAGGTTCTAATAATTATCCTTTTTTCCCCAACATTTAAAAAATATTTTTGATAGTAATTACAACATTTTTCTCTTCCTTTGCCTCCCTCCAGACACTCACATATTTTCCAAACTTTCTGAATTATGGGGAATTTATTTCTAAAAATGTCTACCTTCCAATTTAATATTGTCTAACAAATTCCCCTTTGTGCACTAGGATATGATGCATTAGTTCTTTACTTTGAATAATTTTGCAACTGGGAGCAAAAATCAGAGACATTCAGAAGACTGTATACATTTCACTTCAGCAAATATAAAAACTCATACTGATTTTTTGCAGAATGTATTTGTTTAGAAAGTTTAAACTTCTTTATATATGGTTTTCACTACAATGATTACATTAAACAATTGTCACTTTAATACTTAGCTCCCACAAATTATTTTAGGTAAGGGAGCTATACTAATAAATATGATTAACTAAAAATTTTACTGATTTTTCATGACATTAAAATTACTTTATTAATATGTTCTTTTTTATCAGTTCAGTATGTGTTTATATTTAATCAAAGATTTCTTTGGGGGACTAGAATATTTCCAATATCTTTTGTATTTTGCACTAAATGTAATTAATGGTTTTGTATATTTCAGCAGGAAGCTCAAGAAATAATGTAATCAATCTTTCATGGAAGCTATTTAGATTCAATATCTATGAATTTCTCATTTCTACAATAAGGTTATGACTATAAATTTCTTAATCTGTTATTTTAAACTTTTGGTTTCGTGTGTGTGTATGTGTGTGTGTGTGTGTGTGTGTATACACACATTTCACTTGGTTTTGAGATAATTTTTATTTAACTGGTTATATTAATAGAGATCAAATTGTTAGTTAACAATTGTGTTGATTCATTCACTTGGTAAAGCTCAATAACAGCTTCAGCATAGTACTAATCGTAAGAATCAATAATATACATATTTTATTAAGATAAATATATTTAACAAATGATTGTCCAATCACATATTGTTAGCTAGAACATGCATGCACAATAGCCTATGTTTAGAAAAGCATATCTAACACAGCCAACTCCAGTCCATTTGAATATGAACATAGATAACCTTGAAAAGAGAATGCATTATGCTACATAGGATCAATAAATTGCTCTAACTTTTAATGGAAAGCATTCATGAATTGATGAAATAGCTACATCAATGAGCAGTTTGTGCCATTGATCAAAGTCAGAAATGCGATAACAGTGCTGAAGTTCTTCACCACCTTTCATATCTGTAAACATTCTAATTTTACAAAACAAGTGCATTTATAAGAAAATGCCAAAAATTCAAACTAAAAAAAAGATACAAGTTAAAAGCTATTGGAACTGATTCAAATCTATAAATATTTATAATATACAATTTATTCTAACTTTCATATTTGCAAAGTTTAATGGAGATGGGTAGTAGAAGATATTGTTTTAGGGAGAAAAAGGTGATTAAATCAAATGACAGACCTGCACATTTCAGCACAGATGTGTGCTGAAAATGTAATGAATGAACAAAGCAAATTAAGTGCAGCCATAATTTTTAGTATCTTATTTTATGTCAAAATACTTTCGTGTACATAAAAAGAGTTCTGTGTAAATAAAGTTTTTAGGCAGTAATGAACTTCAGAAGGAGGGGAAATAGGATGAGAGGTGTGTTTACCTGTAACTAGTTTATCTCAAAGAGGTAAAGGGGAAGAAGAGAAAAGAGAGAAACATCTAAAAATTTAAAATCCAGTCCACTAAAAAGTGTGTAATACAATAATTTGTTTATTGGAAACAGATTCTCCTCTCCTACAATACATACTTACCACAATTTTTCCTCTCTCCACTCCACCCCGTTCCCTTATACTTCCATTATTCCCGGGTCTACTCCTCCTCTGTCTTGAAAGAAAGCAGTTCTCCAAGGGACAACAAACAATGTATTCCTTTTCTCTTCAATATTTGGTAACAAGGTGAGGAGATGAAGTAACGAGATTTTGATTTTATACACTTCTTTCCTCCCTATGCATGGACAGCTGGGAGAAGAGCGCTGGGCAGCTCACTTCTGCCAGGCCTACTACTGTCCCTGCATCTAAGCAACATGGATCCAGTTAACACTTGCTGGATGTTCTCAGGAGTTCCTGCACTCTCCTGGAATGGAGCCAAAGAGAAACTTCAGAAAATGTCAATGTTCACTCCATTTGCATGTTATGGGACTGATTGGAATTAACTAAAGAGAAAGAGTATAAGTATTCTAATTCTAATTTAAATTTATGTAGTCTGTTTTCCAACCTCAATAAGTTTCTGCCTATTCATCACAGAATGAAACACAGCCCCACAGGAACAGACTGATTCCGACTATCTCTCTGAATGCATAGTCTTCAAACAATGCATTCATGATGACCATTCATCTCCATAGCATACACTGACTTCGATGCCCCCCACTGCAAGCCCCTGTGACTCTTTGAAAGCTTGTTCTTATAAATTGGCTGGAGACTTATTATGTATAATCTGCAGGTGCATAATGCAGGTGAGATTATGCAGATAATTTTAAGAAACACTATGGGGAGCAGAGGAAGCAATGAGAGTGTGAAGACCTGAGTTCATGCGTGTTGTTGGTATGAGTTTGGTTTTGTCAAAGATCCTAGACTCAGACCCTTAGAAAAATGGCAACGCTCTTCTCCCTGCATCCTGTATGATGAGGCACAGACAGAAAAGGCAAGGTCTTCTTTTCCATGTTAAGGATTTCTACAGTATTTGTAGGAAAAAAAAAATGCCCATCATAGACTTCTCTCCCCAGATATTTCTGGACTGAAGACCATTTCCCTTCAGTAACTACTCCTATAGAGATTAGCTAAACCTGCCTTCTTGTTCAGAAATATGCCAGAAACTCTGCCTCCTTGTTTATCTATGTGTGCTAACTGAGCCTCCTTGTTCACTCATGTGGAATAACCTTGCCTCTCTGTTCAACTGCATGTAATAAACACTCTGAGCTTCTGGTATACTGCAGCTTCTCCATCAGAAAGCCTAGTTCACCAGATGCCAGTTTTTCTGATCTCCATGTGTCTGGTTGTCTTTTCTTAATTCCTTCATTACTGCAATCAGGACAACCCCTCGAGCCATGAGACACATAACAAAAGCACCAACCAAGTTGCGTCATTTTGCTTAGAATGGGGGAACTTTTGTACACAAAAATATAGGAAAGTATTATAACCATTTTCATTCCCCATTTAAATGAGCTGCAGCTCATTTTACATATTTCTGTCTATGTACATGTATGTTCATATGCATATGTTTTAGTAAGTATATCACAATTTTCCCCAGGGTCTTGTGTGACCAGGTCAGACTGGTACATAACCCAGTAAGTTCTAGCATTGCTTAAACTAGATAAGCAATCCCAACTAATGAAATAAAAATCAAGTTTCTATGGATACTAGAAAAAGTTAAAAATATGCCTTGACAGATCCTGTCCTTAGAGTACATAAATAGCAATTAAAATTTCAATCCCCATTTTTAATGTTGTATTGAATGAGATTTCAAAGGTTGAAGAGAAGAAAATTTGATTCCCAGCTGCCTCTAGGCATCATGATGCAACATACTACTCCAGGAGACCAGTCTCTTTGACATGATAGATAATTAAGCTTTGAGCTCCTCTATAAAATAGAAATTCTGACCCAGTGGTGGTGGCACACGCCTTTAATCCCAGCACTCAAGAGACAGAGGCAGGAGGATCTTTGTGAGTTCAAGGCCAGCCTGATCTACAAGAGCAAGTTCCAGGACAGTCTCCAAAGCTACAGAAAAACCCTGTCTCGAAAAGTCAAAAATTAAAAAAATAGAAATTATGTCATTATATCATATGCAGAACAAAGTATATTTCTATATAATGCCTATTAAATGTATACAATAAAACATGAATGCATTTTTACTAGAAATTGTCAACAGTTCTAACACTTATTTGATTACCTCCACTATTACCAATAAAACTTACACCCGGAAAACCACAAATGGATTCTTCAGTTTGTGTGTGTGTGTGTGTGTGTGTGTAGAAAATATTTAAAGAAAAGATTTCATGATTTTGAGGAGGAGCATTGAATTCGGGGAGAGGAACTAGAAGTAGCTGAAAGGAGGAGAGGGAGAAAACTATGTAAATAAAGTACTTATATATGAAATTCTCAAAAAATACTACTATAGCTCTGTAGTTGAGCTTGAAACCAGGGACGGTGATATTTTCAGAGGTTCTTTGATTGTACAGGATGGTTTTAGCTATCCTGTTTTATTTGTTTGTTTTTTCATATGAAGTTGAGTACAATTCTTTCAATATCTTTAAAGAATTGTGTTGGGATAATGGGAATTGCATTGAACCCATAGATTGCGTTTGGAAAGATGGCTATTTTTACTATGTTAATCCTACTGATTCATGAGAATGTGAGATCTTTCCATTTTGTGATATATCTTTAATTTTTTTCAAAAACTTGTTCAACTATTATGTTCAGAGCAGCTTTATTTTTTTAGCCAGAACCTGGAAACAAACTAGATATTCCTTAGTCGAGGAACTGATAAAGAAAACGTGGTCCATTTACACAATGGAGTATTACTTGGCTGTTAAAAACCAGGAATTCTGTAGGCAAATAGAAAAAAAAAATCCTTCCAAATGAGGTAACCCAGACCAAGAAGGACATAGTATGTACTCACTCATAAGTGGATATTAAGTGCAAAATAAAGGATAGTTATGTTGCCATCCACAGGCCCAGAGAGACTAGGTAACGAAAAGGGGTTCATGGTAAACACCCCGATCTCGCTGAGAAAGGGAAATAGAAGAGATTTCGTGAATGACTGAGGGCACGTGGAGATGAGAACATGAACGATCATATTATGGGGGGGGTTTGCGGAGGACTACGGGAAAGTGGGGGAATTTTGAGGTCAGGTAAAAACCTGGTGCAAGGGATTTTCCCAGTAATCTACAAGGTTTACCACCTCTAAGACTCCTAGCAATAGCAGATGCAGCCCTAACTGGCTATCTCCTGTGACCAGATTCGGGCCCAGCCCAATTCTCATTACAGAGGCTTTAACCAGCAAATGATGAAAACAGGTGCAGACCCACAAACCAAACATTGGGCAGTTTGGGGAATCCTGCAGAAGTGCAGGAGAAAGGATTGTAGGATCCAGAGAGGTCAAGGACATTACAAGAAAACTCACAGAATCAACTAACCTGGACACTCAGGGACTCAGAAAGGCTGAATGGAACAGCCAGGGAGCCAGCATGGGGCTGACAGAGGCCCTTTGCATATTTGTTACAATTGTTCAGTTTGGTCCTCTTGTGGGACTCCTAACAGTGGGAACAGGGGCTGTCTCCGGGATGATTATTGCCTTTTGGGACCCTACTCCTCAAACTTGGTGGACTTGTTCAGCTTTAATACATGGGGAGGTGCTTAGTGTTGCAGCAACTTGATATACCCTGTTCTGTTGATACTCATGGGAAACCTGTCCTTTCCTAAACAGAAACAGAGGAGGAATGGATTGGGGAGGGAACAGAAGAATGGGTGGGGAGTGACTGGGGTTGGGGAAGAGAAAGGGGAAACTGTAGCAGGAATGTAAAATATATAAATAAATAAATTTATTAAAAAATTTAAAAGAAGATTCAACTATTGCATGTTCACAATGCATTTTTCTGTATATACGAATATATGCACAGATACACATGCACACCCACACATATATCACAAATATGTATTTATCTAGAGTAAATATACATGTGTATTTTAAAAATTATTTTATGGGTATATTGCAATGAGCAAAGTATTTTCCCTGTAACTTACTTTCTTTCTCATTGCATAATATCATAAAGATATTTTTACACTGATTTACGTAAATTATTTATACAAATGCATATGTTTTCTTTAATTCTTTTGGATAGGTATCAGTTTTTATTGTTTTATAACTCTATTAGCTTTCTATTACCTATTGATGGACAGATAAAGATGAATGGCAATGTGAAAGAGATTAGATTTTTCTCTGAATAATAATTCATTTTTGTCCTATAACAATGCATATTTGGCCTTCTGCTCAAAGTCTCAGAATTGTATTAGCTATTGATTATTTCTAATAGCTCATTATTGCTCACTGTCTGAAGAATGTCTTTGAATCCAGTTCTTATATAAGTGGTCATTTTCTAAGATAAATTCCTAAAATTTAAATACAAGCCAGGACTTACATATTTTCAATGTCCATGTATGTTTCTCATTACTCTTTTAAAAAAAGATAAAGTTGAGACAATTTTTACATACAGGGCATCTTGATAGTTATGGTAGTTTAGTGTTTTGAGAAAATTTTTGATAGCTTAAGATTATATTCAAACCCCTACACATTTATTACCAAATACAATATCTTAGAATTTCAAAATAATGAATGCCATAGCTGAGGTTTCCAATAGATTGGCATATTTATATTTCTCTTGAGGAAAAGATGAAAGAGAGGTGTGAAAATAATTGGAGAGAACTCATAGCCATAAGAAATTCAACATCAACAGAATAAAGTCAACAGTATACTGAAAGCATTTACCCTGATTTCTATTACTTACCTATTGATGGACAGATAAAGATGAATGGCAGTGTGAACGAGATTAGATTTTTCTCTGAATAATAATTCATTTTTGTCCTACAGCAACTCTTATTTGGCTTTTGCTGTAAGGTCTCAGAATTTTGTATCTATGGAGAAGTGCTTATATATAAGTTCAGAAAATAAGGCATTTTTATTCTTTTTAAAATCAAGAAGGCCAGAAAGCCAACATCCATAAATCATCTATCTTATTATTCACATTAATAAAACACCTCCATCTTAGAGATTGTGGTCATATTCCCTTATAGACTCAGTGATGTCTAAACTTACATTCTTCAGAGTTTCATTTTATGTGCTAATTTATGAGAAGCAGAGCAGAATTATCGTTCACAAAGTGTCAATCTCATACTTTGAAGTCCAGGGAACGGTATTTATAAACAGTGAAATCACAGTTTCTTTTTCTGCAGTCATTTAGCTTTCAAAATATACCTCAAAGACAGAAAAATCATATTATACTTTTTGGCATGCTTTTCAAATATGAGTATTTCTCCTGTTTATAAGACATTTTTACATGGCTTTCTCTGGGTTTGTATGACATAGTTTCAAATTAGTAAATAGTTTCCCCAAGTAAGCTAACATTTAATTTTTCATGTTAATTGGGATATGGTAAGCAGTTAAACAACAACAATACATTATTTAATTCATATTTCAGATGTAGATATAAGCTTAGTTCTTTTGATTTTCTAAATCCATTAGGAGACAGTTCACATAATCTCACACAGGACTAGTCACAAGGCTTCTAAGTTTAATACACAATGCTAAGACTTGCTTATACAGTGACATGTATCAGTATTCTTTATTATTCGTTTGACTATAAGTGCAATTATTAGTAAATTATAAAAATCATGTCTATACATTTATAAAATTTCTTTAATAGTCCATCAAAAGTAGACTGCTATAGTTTTTACAATATGGTGAATTCAATACTGGCCTTCAAGAAAGGGGAGATATCTTTTAAACCAGATCGGTTTAAAAAAATGATTGCTACAATTACTTGGACTTTATAGTAAATATCAGTATGTTGCTGAATTCACAAGTAGATTTTAGCAATTCAATATCTGCAAGTAATTACTTGTTCTTGAAATTAATCAACATCTATTAAAAATAGCCATCAGAAAAATACATTAACTAAGTCTTTGATTACTTCCATAGGGAGGTGCAAATGAAACTAGTGGCTTTTCCCCCATGTACTTAGACATGACATCATTTGTCAACCACAAAATGTTAATTTATATTCCTGTGACAAATGACAGAATGCCTAAGTGATTATGCATATTAATCCATTTATCTAACTTGTTTGTCCATATGTGTTTTACCCTTATTCATAATGCACTCTGACAAGTAACTCTGTTTTGATTTGCTAAAAAGAAATTTGAGAAACAAATTTATATATTTTAATAATAGAAGCATAAATAAATATTAAGAATAATATTTTCTTTCCTAGTGCTCTGAATTCAGAGGGCTCTCTACACTAAATATGGTGATGTGTTATCTTCAAATCACGCATAAGTTACCCTGGTGAGTAGAATATCACGATTTTTTTTTTATCATTTCTTCTCATCTTTCCCTGTTGGTGATGTGTCTGTTGAGTTAAAGAACTCTTTGAAAAAATATTGAAGTTATTTTAAAGTGTGGTATCAAGTTATCATTAATACTTGGTTTCATAACACAATATACATGTATTCAGGTGAGGGCTTTCTCAATTTATAAAAAAACAAAACACAGGAAAGAACTGAAGATGGGTCCAAATCCAGCACAGCAGTTTAGAGTTGTTATCTTCGTTCACTATTCATAACCGACATCCTTTTCCTAAAGGACCCAGAAATCATTTTTGATATAATCGAAATACTTTTATACAGACCTCTCAAGCAGTACTTTTGACAAGACTAGCCAAGAAATAAATGTGAACATCGAACATTTGTGTGCCCTACATTAGATACTCTAGGGAACACAGACAAATAGAGGTCACTTTCCTGGTACTAGAATATTTCTTTTTATTGAAAACTATCTCTCTGAGCAGGTTTAGTAGAAAACTGAGAATTGTTACATTTCAATTAAATCTCCATGATGAAAACAATTTTAGCTGATAGAACTTACTCATAGTTCATAGTTCTTAATACTGAAAGAAACTTACAAATATTGATTTGTAGTCTGTAAAAAATTTAAAATAATTTTTCCATCCAATTATTGATTAATAATATAGGCCTCCCAGATAACATGATGATGTTACTATGTTTTTATAGATTTTATTAATAATCATTAAAAATGATGACATCTCTTTATTTAAGTTTATGGTGAACATGACTTCTGTTCTTTGTGCTTTCACAAGATGGAGACATAGATCTTTCCAACTGTGTGCAGCCTGACAGCTTAAAGCATCGTATTAGTTTCCACGCTATCTTCTGCTTTACAGAGATGCCTGGGAGATATTCCACGTGGGATAAATAACTGTGTTTATAGGAACTCATGTACAATTTAGAAGGGCAGTACCATCAAAGTGTGTGAGCATTACATGAAATGAACTCTACTGGCCTAAGGATCTGCCTCCATGTTCTCTGTAGACCTAACAAGTGACAGCAGCCCTAATCTACCAAAGCTCAGGAAGAAATTAGACATGAAATTTTATATTAGTGCCATGTATGGCTTTCATTATGATCCCTCATATATTATTGTCTAGACATTGGTTATTTAACTATCCAAAATCCAGAAGATAAACATTTGATAATGTACACTTGAGAAATATAAATAATAGAAATATGTGTGTGCATACTAAAGAAAACTTCATTTTTACTTAAAGAACAAAATGAACCAAATTTAACACTGGATAATTAGAAAGTATGAGGTAGAGCCATATAAGAAGAGTGTGGGGTGATTCATAGACTTAAGAAAGGAGAATTGAAGGACATGAATGCTTAAAATCCACAGGAAACAAACAAACTATCCAGAGAGAGTTCAGGTCTTAAAAATAAAGACCAACTTCTCTCAAGGAAAAGTTTGAGAATGCATAAAATATTATTTTAAGTTTTGGGAACCTATTCAGTGTCAGGTTTCTCAGAAGTAGGTCCTGCTGTCTAGTCAGAACAGATTTTCCATTTAGCCAAAGAGAGCTAGAGGAACTTTGTCAGTTGTATTCTCAGTACGGAATTTGTGGAGGCACAAAAATGTGAGCCCATTTCCACCTTGTCTGAAGGGCAGAGAGTTGGAGGTTGCTCAAATGGTTGACAAGCATAGTTGTCCCAATCAAGATGTGATTGCTTGATGCTTTTACCATTAAAATAGCTCCTACAGTAGATTAGAGCTAATGGGCCAAACAGTGTTTTAAATAATACAGTTTCTGTGTGATTATTTCTGGACTGAGTTGCCTAGCAGCCTGGAATGAAACAAGCAGTATTCTTACACAAATTCTCTTCAGTTTTTAGAGTTTTATCTTCTTGTTTGCCTAAAATATTGGTGACTTGTGTCAAGAATTTACTTATAGCTATAATAGTGTTTTATTATTTTTTCCTCCAGAGGAATTACTTCTAATACATAAAACTGTACAGCAAATAACAAAGGTGATAACAGTAGGTAAAGCCCAATGCAGCACTTGTTATGAACACAGGTGAGAGCCGGAAACTCTCAAACCGATGTGGTAGGTATCTAGTCAGAATGAAGGTTTGGAGAGGATGGGTAATACTAATTTAGTATTCAGAATTCTGTGAAGAAAGACATAATAAAATTTCACCCACTGAAAACCAGCAGTCCAAAGTGAATTAGAACATATTTATCAGTTGAAACCATAACATTGTTGGAAGAAATAAACAAGAATCTTTGGGGGCGAGAATTACATTAAAAAGGCGTGTGTAGTCTTACTTGTAAGTCTCCCCAGGCAATGGAGAGGGCTAGGGGATCTTTACTAATGTTTTTACATGGTTCAAGGCTGAAGTTGGGTAGCATCTTCAGGATGAGAGAAAGAACTCATAGAGCCATCTTTGAATTGTAGAAAAATATTTCAGTGACACACTCAAGAAAGGAATCAGAGGTCATCTTCTCCCGTGACTCAAGTCTCTAAGACCATAAATTCTCAGATGTTAACTTGGGACCGAAGATAATGGTTATCTAATGGAATGCTGATTATTAAAACAAAACCACCACCACTTTTAGTGCTGTGGTTCTAAATGTTCTATAAGGACAAAGACTGTGAAACTGGAGTCTTTCTCCCTGGCCCAGAGTCAGGAAGATGTCCAAAGGGCCAGCTCCGTATTGAAAGATAACCATATGAAACACTTCTATTTCACTGTTCCTGAATGAGGAGCACTGTGGATTCCCATGTGACACCAGGATAGAGGAACAAATAATGATTGAAGAAGGAGAATTGTCAGTGAATAAATTATGGGTTGTGGCTTGGGGAGGAAACAGTATTGAACTTTATTCATGATCAAAACCCCAGGGGAAGCTGCCAAGATGTTCTTCAACTGTAGAGGAATATGAGCAACTCATAAAGGAGACAGTTCAGATTATATCAGAAGTGTTTTTGCCTTAACTTTTAGAGATACATAAATTATAGCAAAATACTTATTCAAAGATAACTGTAGTCAAGGACCCATTGTAGATCTTCAAATATAGAACTGATGAAACTGTGCAAAGAGACATGTCAAGGACACTTAAAAACAATTATTGATTTACTTGTCTGTTCTACCACTTATTCATCAAATGAGTTTGACTCCCAACTCTGTTACATGTTATTTCCCTCTATTACAATTGCAGCAAGTAGGTCAGAGCTATTAATTGCATTGTCGGAAGAATTTAATGAACTGTCAAATACCATAAAGAGTTATAAATATTGATACAGAATATAGGATAATGAAATTTTATAGTACATATATTGCTGCATTGTATGCATTAGTATCATTCTCTTTATTCTTAACGAATTATGTTATAAAAGTTGTATCTTATTAAAAGAAGGGGATTTAGGAAAGTTCCAGGTCTATTTTATGTGCATGTATTGTTGGAGCACACACATAATAAGCATTTGTAAGAACTTTTGTTTAAGGGTACATAATTAGTTATTACTAGAATACTTTATAACTCTTTTATTTTTCAAAATAATTTGTTCACAAAATAAGATAACATGTACAGATACTGTTTTTCCTAGCAAAGTATAAACATACAAGTTGCCAATATACGATCCCATTTCTGGTTCTCTTTTATGCCCACCATCTTCCCTGGAGCTAACTTTAGGAGGATTGTCAATCTTTCTTGTGTTAATATGATTGTTGCATTTCTTAACTGAAAAAAAGGAATCTAGAGACTTATTATCTTAGCCTACTTTATAAGTTCATAAGTGAGGGGACAGATTTATAGCTCTGCCTCAAATACCTATCTTTGATGATCATACAGAGCATGCAATCTCCTTTCTTAGCTATCATCCAGCAATATCAGCCTATTTGGCTTTAATATGTACAGAGCATCCTATTTTCTTCCTAAAAGGTTGAAAACAGGAAAAAAATACCACAAACATCAACTAGAAGAATGTAGCAAAAACCCAATAGCTCCATGGCAATGTCTCCAAATTCTTTTTAAATACTAATTTACCTGCTTATATAGCTTCTCTAGGATTTTTTACGAATTATAGGCTCGATGTCCTTTATTTATGGCTAGAAACCAATTATGAGGACAGATCTAACGGGAGACCACCAAGTCCAGTTGGAATGGGACTGATGGAACAGGGGACCGAACCGGACTCTCTGAATGTGGCTGACGGCGGAGGAGGACTGAGAAACCAAGGACAACGGCAATGAACATGACCTCTACAGCAAGGACGGGCTCACTGTGAGCCTTGTCAGTTTGGTTGCTCACCTTCCTGGACTTAGGGGGAGCTGGGAGGACCTTGGACTTAACATAGTGAAGGGAACCCTGATGGCTCTTTGTCTTGGAGAGGGGTGGAGTGGGGGTATGGGTGGAAGGGAGGGGAGGGAAGGGGGAGGAGATGGAAATCTTTAATTAAAAAAAAAAAAGAAAAAAAATACTAATTTACTTTTTCATAAAATGCATTTTGTCATATTTTCCCATTCCCCAACTTCTCCCAGATCTTCATTACGTTCCTATGTACCCTCCTTTGTGTCCTTACCCACATCTCAAACAAACAAAACAACAAAACCAATAAAAATAGAAGATGAAAACCAAAAGCGTGCGTGTGTGCACCCAGTATCAAGTAGCTTTGGGGAAAACTGATTTTCCCTTTCTCAACAGTTATCAATTGCAAATAGCAGCTTCGTTATGGGTGAGACTTTGTGGCCACATCCCCTAATCAATGCAGGGAGTTTTCCTGGTTTGAACCAGTGCAGGTTAAAAGAATTGTGCTCAAATTCTTAATTTTGCCACTATCTCCAAAAGAACAGAGGTCAGATTGCCAAAACATTGCAAGAAGAAGCCTCTGAAATATTCAATTAACAGATATTAATATTATGCTGCTTGCCTCATTGATTGTTATAACTTGAAAAATTCCGTTTCTAAAACAACACAATAAATATTAGTAATGAACAGCCTATGTTCATTTACTTGGACCTTAGAATCTTGCCAAAACTTTCCTTCATTTAACTGTAATTTATATTTAAAGTAAGGTAGTTATAATTCAGTTTCTTTTATATGATTTCTTTTATTTTTCCAGTGATTGAGAGCATTAAACAAACTAAAGATATCTTCAGAATGTATAGAAGAAGCATGAGACTGCAAGCCAAAAACCAATATATTCCCTCAAGTTCTTAAATAATTACTTTTACTCATTGTTCTTTACACAATTCTCTTTGATCTCCCTTTGAAATTAAAGAAGATGGTTTGCAATGTTCTCTAGAAAGCCAAGATCAACAGTTTTTACTTACGAAGGAGACACACACCTAGTGCTCTCTGGGAACAGGCTTTGTAATGCATTCAATTGTATGAATAATTTAGAATTCCCACTTTTTGTTTCTCTGCAGAGAATTTCTCCCTTGCATAGGCACAAAGATGACCTTGATTCACTTTCCATAAATCTTCAGCATAGTTTAAGGATTGCCTTTAAAACGTATGTCTCGTCCCTCTTCCCTCCATAACATTTTTACAAGCTGAACATTGTGACATCTTTAAAGTCCAGAAAAAACACAATTGTATGATTTACTCAGGATCCAATTTCAAGCTTTGCTGCCGCCAGCCAAAGTCAAAGATTAGCAGTTTTGATCCTCAAATAATGAACAAAGAACATGAAATAATTTATAACGTATTCCTGCAGTATTTACTAGAGTTTACTGCAACAAAATGCTTCATAGTTATGTTCTTATTTTAGTATTATTCTTTCCTGAAACTCTTCAATATAAAACTCAGGAAAAGAATAAATACTTCATTGAAAAGAAATGAAATGTAAACATGTTTTCTGTTAGACAACATTTGATTCTAATTCACTAGTCTCAAAATTTAGCAGATTACTCCATTAGGCTCAATCTATTTTATCAGTATACAAGTTACAACTGACATCTTATTCACAGTCTAACGCTTGCTACTTTTCCTATAGATTATTTTCACATGCTTTCATGATGATGAGCCTCCTAATGGTATTTTAAGCATTGTTCAAGTCTTCATTTACTATCTATTACAACACACAAAAATATGTTTAAATCCTGAAATGGGATACTGGGGTAGGGAGTAATTGACTTCTTTATGTGTGAATTGTAATTATTGTACATTTTGCTCTTCTTTTCAGAAGGTGATGTAGTTTTACTCTGAATTCTTGGTAGCACTACTTCACAGAAGCTTTTAGGTTAAGTAAATATATCTGGCTCTGATAAAACTATAAATATTTGGTTCTTGTTGCATTACCTCACAACCCCAACAGGGTGAATGATAATCTTAGATTTGAGGCAACATCAGTGTGACTATTGTCTCTGGTGACTACAGTAACAAGATGAACTCTTTTGAGAAGTAGAGGAGGTTAGGATAATAGGTTAAAGGTAAACTCTGCTGCAGATGAAGAGTCTCACTGTAGCTAATTTTAAACAGGAGCGAAAAAATCAAGAAAGAAAGGAAATAAATGATATGAATCTAGCTTCACTGTTATAATAAATCTTAAGTAAACAACACAGTAGCTCATACATAGGAAAATTTAGCATATTTCTTCACAGCCACTAGAAAACAGTTCTTACAGATTACTTCTCTAACTGCAGCTATAGATTGTGTATATTGAATATTTTTAAAAGTAATAACCCATTGCTCAGTTCCTAAGTCTCTTCTGTTGATATTGCAACACTAGAGTTTCAGAAGCTTGAAATATGAATTACTTCAAAGTATTTTCTGCATTTTAAATTTTATAAGTCCTGCTTTGGAAAAACATGCCAAAATTATTTCATGGAGCTCAAGTCGGATTTTGCCATTTGCTTTTAAAACTTTACTTCACAAACCTCCTTTTACTTTGCTGTGAAATATTTATATTTAGCAAATGAACGTTAAAAGATTTTTCATTCCATTTGCTATATTCCAACCTACATAGTGTGGATTAAAAATAGTGCTTATCACTTACACTTCAGCATTTCTTCTTATAGCTTTCATCTTAGCTTTCACCGCATTAAAATCGTAACTCAAACAAAAACACATTTAAAGAGTCTGTACTAGTCATGTCTCCATTGGGACAAAACACGTAACAAAAGAAAACTCTACAAGGAGAGAATTGTTTGGGCATTTTTCCGAAGCTTGGCATGATTGCGTGAAGGGTATGCCTCGGGAGGGCAGCTCACGTCACAGAGCAGACAGCAGAGAGACAATGTCCACATTCTCTTGTCTTCCTACTTTTTCATTTTAACCTTTTCATCCCAGGTAGGTCACCAGCTTACGAAAGAGTGCCACCCTTATTGATGGAGAGCCATAACTCCTTAATTAATGTCCTGGAAATACCCTTGTGTTAATGGCATGGCTGGAGTGTAGATCTTCTAGAGACAATGTCTGCCTGCCTTTGATATCACAGTATATAACAGTGAATCTCATGGTTAATATATATATATATATATATATATATATATATATATATATATATATATTTAATTTCATGCCAGGGAAAGGGGGGAGCTAGAAAAAGCCCTGGAGTCATTTAAAGGAAGGATTTGCAACTAAAAATAAATTCTATGCTGTTTTTAAGATCTCATTGAACCTTTTTGGATGTACAAGCGCAGCCAGTTGCAGTCAATGATTGCTGGAACCACTCCTTCCCTGCGACAGTTACACACACCTTCACACACAAACTGTACCACATTGCATGTCAATTTGTACCTCATGTCAGTATCAAAACAGTAGCATGTGTCATGCAGGAGGGAGGTCACTGGGCCCTCTTATTTCTTCCACTTTTCAATGCGGTCACATCTAATACACCTCATTTCTCTGCTATCCACTTATCCGTTTAATTGATGTATTAAGAACAGAACGCCGCAACTAGCTTCTTCAGGGAGCCTGGGCTTAGCCTAATATCCTAAAGTCTACAGTAACACTCACAGCCACATGCAGTGGTATGTTTCATAAATCAACTACCTGACGAATTCAATTACAACGATCAACCATCATATTTATAACATTTTATTATCCAGTTGTATAACTGCAGATGAAATTATCTATCAAATGTCCAAGAGGTCAGAATTTCATTCTATAATAAATATTTAATCTTAGAGTTGTTCATTTTTACATCAAAGTTGCATAGTTAATGTCAGGTACCAATGTCACACTTTCTTTTATCCTCTTTCCAATATTAATGATATTACAGTAGTATGGTGCTTTCATCACAAAGAGGAATTACACATTATCATTAACCAAAGTCTAGCTTAATTTGTGTCTCAGTAGTTTTTTCATTAGCATCTTCGTTTTTCTAGAATCCTATTGATATCAACAATCACACTGAGAATGATATATTCTTTTAAGTTTTCAAGTCAACTTAACTTTACCTGATCTAAATAAGTATCATTGTCCTTTTTTTGCAAATTGGCATTGCTGCGTTTAAGGAATTATAGTCAATAACTTTACTGAATGTCCCCTGATTTGGGATATTATACCTTTTATGGATAGATGATTGGTGTTATATATTTGTCGGAATAATTTTTCAGAGGTAAGGCATTTTTGTAACATGCTATGGGTATCTCATGCTATCAACATAATTTGACCACTTGTTTAACAGACTATTAGCCAAAGTATGTTCAATGTGAAATTGCCTTTTTCCTCCTTTCCAGCAATATTATATGAAGGAAAGATGCCAAGCATGGCCCACTTGTTAGGCAGGAACATGTTTAAATTGCATCTCCTAAAGAGGCAGGATCTAAAACAATTATTTGGACAACTTCTTTAAGGAGTATGTATCACCTCTTTCTCATGTACTTAGGGTAAAGACATGCATCTTTTCTACTTTGAGATTTCTAACACATCCAATAAGAATTTGCAAACTGAATTTCAAAGATTTGTAATAATAGCTTATCATAGGAGGAGAAAGAAAATAAGGCACTAACATAATCATACATAAACTACTGATGGCCTTTATGTATTTTTATTGAAAGATAAAAAAGACTCTTATGTCAAAACACTTCAATATTGTTTTATTATTCAGTCAGCTTCTTTATAAAAAATGTCAGCCGGTCGGTGGTGGCGCATGCCTTTAATCCCAGCACTCGGGAGGCAGAGGCAGGCGGATCTCTGAGTTTGAGGCCAGCCTGGTCTACAAGAGCTAGTTCCAGGACAGGCTCTAGAAACTACAGGGAAACCCTGTCTCGAAAAACCAAAAAAAAAAGTCAATATTCACTCATTCATTGGCTTCCAGCAAACCTGGTGTGCATCATAATACCTATGACTGAGTATTGCACCTTTTCTCTATGAACATTAGTCAAGACACTCTAATATATCAGCCTTATCTATTATTAACTGCACATGTTCTGATGATTGTAAAGTCTTCAGATTCCTACCTCAATACTCTAGAGCCTCACCTGACATTATCACAAAATCAAATGCAATATACAAGACAGAAGGCAATGGTTTTATAATATTTGTATTTTCATACCCCTAAATCAGTTGTACAAATAGGAGAAAGATTTTTGCTTCTGTGACACATTTTTAAAAGAAACACGTCAGAGATAATTAGTGGCAAAAAATTAAATATTATTACAGAGGCCAGAGCTTATTTTACACATTATGATCTGAGCTTCATACATAGATTGGGATTAAGACACAAGAAAGATAAGATTGAAAAGAATACCATAAATTGCCTCCTTCAATTCCTGAAATAAAATGTTAAGATAAAACACGTTTTATTCTATGAAAAACTTTGAACAATATAATAAAGGAGTATTTTATAAGGTACAGTGAAAATTTGTCCAATTTGTAGACATGGAAGAAAAAGGCCATAACTTCCTTGGGACATGTTTATAATTTTTTTTATTTTTTTTTCAAAAGAACTTGTGACTAAATAAAATACATAGCAGTCTAAAAACTGGTGATACACTCTCTACAAAGCAAAATTTTAGACTTAAGTTCATTTGTAGATAAGAGCAAATTCAGGGTGATGATAATGACAACGCTCAAACCTGAGTGGTAAGTCAGACTCAGCTGCTCTATCTTTTCCTTGGCACTATCTTAGTGTAGAAGAAAATAAATTGAAGATTTTTCTCTATATATATTCACTGGTACTTCATTTCACCAAGCAGAAACACACACACACACACACACACACACACACAGAGGGGGGGCAGAGAGAGAGAGAGAGAGAGAGAGAGAGAGAGAGAGAGAGAGAGAGAGAGAGAGAGAGAGGGTAGCAGGGGGAAGGGAGAGAGGGAGAGAGAGGAAGGGAAAGAGGCATATATACATTACACACACCCAAAATTGCACACATCACACACAGAGAAATATGCACATATCACCCAGACACATACACAGTCACACACACAAAGATACAAGAACAATACACCCAAACACAAAGTGTATACACATAGGCAAATGTACATCACACACACACAGACACTTGCATATCACATACACACAGAAATATACAGAGATACACTTAACATGTACACAATAGTACAAACACAAGTCCACCTCTCTCTCTCTCTCTCATACAAACACACACTGATATAGGTGCATATTACACACACTCTCACACACTATTCAGCAAGTATTAAAGGTTATGCAATAATTCAAAGAGATGCAGATTGATTTTAACCAGGTAAAACAGGAAATGCATTATTCTTGAAAAGATATACAGAAGGTGAAGTTCTTAGCCAGTGTTGTCATATCCATTCAACAGAATTATACAAAGATGGAAATCTTAATCCTATTTATACAAGACCCACATTCTCAGCCAAATGAGAAATTTTAACTTGTTATAGAAGTTAACACAAACTCATTACTTCTTCCTAGTCAGGATTTAAGATTATTTTTTTAAAATATGTATCACCCAGCTAAGAAGGTCTAGAGGCCTCTTTATGGTGTTTCTTAGGTTTCCATGTCTGGGAATTTGATGGGTGCAGAAAGCAAAAGGGCCCATTAGGAGCATCTAAGTGAGCTAAAGGACCTGCCACATCAGTATCATTTAACACTGGAAAGCTAGAGGACTGTATATCTCTATTAGAGAAAAAGCATTATACAAAAAAAGAAAAGACAAAATTCCAATTCCCATGAATACAGACAGCTCTCTTTCAACCCCATGCAACAACTAACATTGACTTGGAGTTAACCTAGAGAAACCAAAAGGGACTGAGCAGTAGTTGAGAATATAAGCTTCATAAAATTATAAAGAGACTCATAGGTATAAAATGGTCAATTGTTGTCTTGGCTGATCCAGTAAAATTAGATAGAAGAGTCAAAGCAGTAACATTTCTTCCACTATATAGGATTGGTCATCAACCAACACTCTTCAAGGACATGGCCCTTCAGTCCCTAAGGGCCTACATAGTGCAATTATCACTTTATCCATCTTTTTTTAGGTTCTTTTTTTTCCTCATTTTTTTATTAAAAATTTCCATCTCCTCCCCTCCTCCTACCCCTTCCCTCCCCTCCCTTCCACCCATATCCCCACTCCGCCCCTCTCCAAGCCAAAGACCCATCAGGGTTTCCCTTCACTATGTTAAGTCCAAGGTCCTCCCAGCTTATCCATCTTTTGTCTGAGAGAAACTCAGTCCAGCAAGGATATAGAAGTGATAGGTACTGAACAGGCAAATGCTCACTTAATAAAATTTTCTCCAGGCTTCTTACATTTTTAGCAGGCAGAAATGGAAATATGTTTGTAAATGTCCACCACATTGCTGGGTGAGTTTCTCAGAGTTCATCTTGGCACTGTCAAATAAATCGATATAAAAAAATAAAATGTGTCATCAGATTGCATTTGAAACACACTATGCTATCCTCAATGAGAGTTGCTTAGGCTAAACTATTCCCCCAATGTTATCTCTAAGGAACACATAAATCTATTCTCCTCCTATGCTTGAAAATGATTAATGTTGAAATATACTCATTCATCTTCAAGACTTAGTATATTTAGAAACTGAAAGCTTTTTAAGTTAAGATTCAAAACTTAATAGGGGGTGTTTTATGCTCTAAGGGTGTATCCAGTTTTCCTGCCTGTAGCTTTATCATCATCAAACTGTCTGTCCTTGAGAGGAAAATGTACAAGGAAAGCTACCTGCTTGGATAGATTTTACCATCAAGAGGTTACACGAAATGAACAATAGAAATTGTCCATGTAAATAAATAACTTCTGTAGTCAAACAGTATACTCTCCATAAGGTGATTTACCATTTGCAAAAGAATCATAAGAGTATACAGTAGTACCCTTCACTGACATATCCCAGGCTTTCTATATTTACTCCAACTTTAGATATTGATTTAATTTCTTACTGAGTCAACCATGTGAAAATTCTGAGAAATTTCTATACTCTTCCATTCATCATCCTCTACCATCACACAATAACCATATTGTATTCTCTCAAAATCCATTCAGTCTCTTCTCCAGTCCCACTTCCCCTGGCCTGCATTATGTTCTGCTGTCATTTTTAATTAATTAACGTGTATGCAACTTTTGTCTTCATGAATGTTAGTGCATCACGTGGGGTGGGGGGCACAGATACCATAAGAAGGCATCAGATTCTTTGAAAGTGGAACTACAGACAGGTCTTAGCCATATGTGGATGCTGGAAATTGAGCCCAGGTACCATTTAATGGTCACCAGTTCTCTTAATCACTGAGGCATCTCTCCAGCTGTTGTCTCTTATTTGTAGTTCTTCAATGACTTCACCCTTTCCCTACTTCCTTAGGATGTAGTCACAATACAGCCTGAATACATTTACTAAAATAAGGATCCAGTTTTTTTGACTTCTCGGTATAAGGTCCTCCAATTGTGTGCTGGTTACTAAACTCCCTGTTGTTTGTTACATGGGATAAATTTTTTCTCAGTTTTATTTTTCATTACACTTTGCTGTTGCTAATATCATCTTTCTCATTTCTCACTTCTTTGATTCATGCACCTCTGCCCTTGCATATCTTTAGAATCATAAAGAAAATTTGTTTATTCAATGCTGAACTCAAATGTGTCTTCTTCCAGAAACTTCCCATGAAATCACCAGGTAACACTGTGTATCTTTTCCCAATATGGTGTTTCTTCTACCTCTGCTCCTTATGTATCATTTCATAGGAAATAGATGCCCCAATGTCTGCCTCTTTATTTTTTCTCTATATATCTGCATGTAGCATGTACATACTTAACTCTTGGTGAATAAGTAACTGAATGGATGAAGTCTGGTTATTTAATGGAAAGTAGTTATTTAGCAGATACTCTGACTAATCATATTTTTCTTAGTGGCATAATGTTTATTTACAATTTGGCTGTAATAATTAAATTATTATTAAGTGGTACTTAATGATTACATGAATGAACAATAGTAGTTAAGAACTCTTTATAACCCCTAAAAAGTACCTGGATCTAAACATTTATTGTGGTTAAATTTCTTTTTCGTTCTAGTTTAAGAGGCTGTAAATGGCAATAGATAAAACAATGCTTTCCCATAAAGTTATTCTAAAATAAAAGTGTATGCTTTTCAATTTTCAGTGAAATACCATTTCATCATATTAAACTTATTAATCTTCTACAAGTAATATTATTTCCCTTCTTGGGTTTGTGATAATGCTGAAGACTAGATAGTTGTAGTTACTTTCCTCTCATGACTTGGCCAAAATTATTTATAATAAAAGACTTAGACTCTTTAGGATAGGATAATTATTGAAACATTTACACATATTTTTTGCTTGATATTGTTTATGCTGGTTGTAATTCTAATTTTTAAACTTGGTATTTGTTCTTCTTGTATATAACTTTGTTTTAGGCTTAGAACTCTCTTATTTAAACAAAGCAGGGAGGTGCTTTAAAGCCAGTAGCCTTTAATTTACCCGCCCACTGGGCATGGTCTCTTATACTATAAATGTCAATGTAAAGCGAATGCTTTCCCTCTCTCTTCCAGCTGCTGGATTCAGTTGCTGTTCCCTGTTCTAGCAGAGGACTGCAATCTGTGAGTTTACCCCTAAATAAATAACCCTTGATTATACTCAATTCTGAGCTAGTGTGGGATTTCTTTATAGTTTCCATATTCAATGTACTTTGATTCAAACATTTCATTCAAAATATCTATGACAGTGCATCTGATTTAGCTTGATGAAGACTCTCAATACGTTTTATAAGAGCTTGTGAGGTTCTTGTACTAGACTGATGCTTAGAGACTATCTGAATACCATAGCTTTACTGATAGAACATAAAGTCCCCTCTTTAATGAAGGATGACTTAAAGCATATAAATTAATTACAAGATGATGGGAAGGAAGAATGAAATGAAGATCTAAAGATAGAATACCCCGGGATTTATTAATAGCAGTATTTTGTTAAGTGTCAAGAAAATCTCTTTTGATATATTGAGCCCAAAGAAAGATATATTAATAAGCAGATTAATAACATAAGGTTAATATTCATGAATGTCTATTTTGTTAAAGAATTTTGGGATCAGCACTTTGTGTGACCTGTTGTCATATTGGAGCTGTTTCTCATCAGTGTTGGCGACACTCATTGAAAGCTCCATCCTTTAACTAGAGTGGATACCTGTCACTCTAGAAAAAATTTACCTTCTTTTTCCCCAAAGAAAAAAAATCTAAACCGTTCTTTTTCTCTCTTTAGTTTATTAAACAACCACCTAGTTTATCATTTAAGTTTCATGTTATATAATAATGGAGGAATAATAACTTTTCTGAACTGTGCAAGTCGATTTGCTTTGCAATTTCCATGATTTCTAATAGGGAAGATAGCTTAATAATAATGTGTTAAGTATAAGATACCATACATATTATCAAAAAGTGTTTCTATAAGGAAACTGCTAGTATATTGTTACAAACATTATCTCCACTACATATATTCAATTATCAACTGTGACAGGACATTGCATTCATGAGCACTAACATGTTAGTGACATGCTTATAATTTTTCACTGATTAGCAATGCTGCAAAGTGAAAAGAAATCCTAAAGTTACATCACTAATAACATAATATGTTGTATTCATGTAGTAGTTGTCTCCATTCATATAGCAGACATATTAGCAGGTATTTCCTACTGCATTATTAAGTATCCACTCTTGTCTTTGGTTTTGTCTGAGCATCATGTGGCATCAACTTTCCATACCACCTCCACACATACACACTTATTTATTCTGTCTAAGTCTAGATCTAAGAAAACCAGGTCAAGAGAGAAGCAGAAACATTGAATGCTTAAGAGAAGCTTAAAACTCTGTCAGTTATCTATGTTGGTTGTATCACGGCTTTTCACACTAACTGGGAATGTAATCTATGCTCCTTTATAAATTTGCTCCACAGATTTAATTAAAATATATGCTTATTATTAGAAAAATGTTTATTTCCATACTGATTCATCTTTGATACTTTATGTTGCTTTAGAAATATCTCTGTTTCACTGGAAATGAAGCAAAGGAATGAAATGTTCCACTATTTACTGAATAATTGGTAGTACAAATTTTTAATAGAAATAAAGGGAATTGGACCACTGATATAAACTAGTTCACTCTATGTAGTTATAAGAAATGTCAGGAAGAGTACCAGAAATTATACAGAAGCAGGCCATTTACTGAGGAACAAACAGGGTGCTAGTGCTTTATGAGCATACCAGCCTGGTGTCAGGAAACTTTGTCCTCAAAATGAACAAAACCTGGTTCCATATAACCATGACCTGATTACATTTATAGATGAAAATCCACATGAAGCAAACTAAACAGAATGGGGTTTAAAACAAACTTTCATGTTTGCCTGAAAAGAAGGAAGGTTATTCTTGCCAAGATGCGCAGCGCACAACACCTCTCTATGCTCTATGTGCTACCATATGGTTAGCAAGCTTCAGGCAAGGGGCTGGAAGTTCAAACATACAAAGACACACACAGACAGAGAGACTGAGAGACAGAGACATGGACCTCTTGTCACTGGTAAGAAGCCCCTTACTCTATAGCACCATGGAGGCTTATATACCCAACAGTCAGGTGGGCCAACAGGTGAAAACCTTATCCTCTGGTCCTCAAGGCCAAGGCAACACGTGCTCGTGAAGCAGAGCTGGTAAACAACTTTGACACAGCTTTTAGTACCTCAAATCAGAAGGAAAGTAAAGATCTCTAGCAGAGAAGAGCAGCTGGAGGCCAGAACTCCAAATGGTCCCAACAAAGATGAAATACTCTATTGGTTAATATGTACTGATGACAGCTGAGGGAGACACTAGAGGATTCCAGTTAGAATCTGGCTATACGTTTTTAATCCAGCATGGAAGCTTTAATATATAACTATCTAAAAGCTCTGGAGAGATGACATTCTGCAGTCAATGTGTTATCTTTTGATCAGCAATCTTCACGCTAAGCTAACTCATAGCTGGGGGCTTGTTCAACAATTGCAATACCAGGTGGAAATTAATAGTACACTAATGCCCTTAGACATTTGCACCAATCTTTTCCCTTCATTCATTGTAATCCACTTTATCATATTTAATAGCATATAGGCAAACCAGATTTGGGAGGCCTGCTCTGAACTTACAGGCTGATTTTGAGGCTTAAAACTTTTAACACTTAATTTGCTTTACTTTTTGAGCATTTTGTAGATGTGTTTACATGTTTACATGATTTCCATCTTCCTTATTCTGGTAATAATTCAGCTCAAATTCATGACCTCTTTATTATTATTATTATTATTATTATTATTATTATTATATATTGCATATACCCATAATCTACTTAATCAATTTAGTGTAGTTTTCATGTACATGTATTCAAAGCTAATGACTTGGGATTGGATAATTTGACAGGGGACCCTTCCTAGGAGGACTGAGTATTTCTCTGTCTGCAGCCATTGATTGCCTATGGATTTTCATCTGATGCTGGAACCTCATAAAGTTTTCCCAACATACAATGGTATGCCCACTGGGATCAGTCTTAAGTAAGACTTAACTATTACAGGAAGTTTTTATTTCTTTGATATTTCTTCACTTTAGATTCTGTGAAACAAACAAACAAATAAAAACCCTTAGATTAAGAAAGTATGATAAGAATGAGCATGATGTGTAAGAAAAGTATCCTTAAAAGTGGATAGAAAGCCTCCTGACAAAAAAGAGACAGAGAAACAGAAAGGAGAGCCATGGAAAATTCCATCCATGGCTGCTGTTAAGTTCACATGTGCAATTTTCCATATTATAGAAAGGACGCCACACATCCCAGCTTATACTACAAGCCTCCACTTAACTTGAAGTCTAGTCTTTCGGTTCTAAAGTTACACAGGCAGGGACATGAAATATTCAAATATTTTGACCTCAGTCAAATGTATCATCATTCATTGTCCGTCTAACAGATCTAAGTCCCTCATGGTAATTCAATGCAGTAAACTGAAGAAGCAGCAGGCAGAGGAATGGTCCTTCCCCTGACTGTTCCATGGACAAATTGAATGTGTGTAAAGAGATCTCACACACTACACAAAATCCCCTGAATACAGTAGTCAATAAAAAGATTTGCCTATAGAGCCCCCCTGAATAGAATAAATCATCTTGATGACTTGCGTGAATTTCTTTCAAATTTATAACATCCTAGGCTTTTTTCCCTATACTGTCTGCTTCTTCATTGGTTCAATATGTGCGAGATGCCAGAGAAATCGAAATCTTAAACTCCCGCAGTGTTTTTACTTAAAAGAAAGAGGTTTTCAGATTGCTTAGAAAAATTATCTAACCTAACAAAAATTCATTTAACAAGTTCTTCAAAAACCGTACTTCTGGGATATAATTCAGTGATTTCTTTGGCCGGTCATGCTATCATCACTTCTTTAACTGATCAACTTTCCATGCCACCAATCCAATAATACCTGTGCAGCCTTTCACTGGTGTTACTCCTTCCGACTGTTCCCAGCGATGCTGGAAGTGGGCCGAAGCCTACTCTCCTCCATAAGACAAGACACACACTTATGTTCAGAGCTACTATTTTTATCCAATCAAGGAGCATCATTATAATTTAAATCCCCCAAAGATGTATTTTGTAAAACCATTGTCTTCTCTGAAGTGCCTTCAGACGCTAACCCCGCTATGTCTTTCTAAAGCTGCTCCACAGGTCCTTCAGCTGCTGCTGCAACGACCGAATAAATACACCCCAAGTTGCTACCTAGTCCCTGTTCCTGCTACTTCCATTTTGTCTGTGGTTAGGGAGTCTTGAAGTACAGAAGGAAGAAACAACGAGAAGACAAAGAAGGAACCTAAAGGACTTGTTAAGACCTAATCGTCTGCATCGTCATCAAAGTAACAGATAGGACATTCAGACCATTCAGACCTTGGCTGCCTAGTTTTAAAATACACATAGAAAACGTCACACTTGTGATAGATACTCCATGGAATATTTCAAAAGGCTTAAGGCTCTCACTTCATTGTAATTTTAAGCTTCTCTCTCTCTCTCCCTCTCTCTCTCTGAAACACACACACACACACACACACGCACACACACCACTTAGCGAATGTGATTTCCTTACAGAGAAAGCCATGCATCCATAGTAATTTGCAAGAGAGTTAATCATTCAAATGCTTCAACAGTTGACACCTTACAACTGATCTCTACCTGTCCCTCTGCACACCAGCTAAACCTAGAACAGGCATTACCATCCACAGAGCATGAGATAGGGATTGCATGACCTAAGAGGTCTGACATAATTTTAAAAGCTTTTACATCTGTAGTGAGTATCTTAGTTAGATGGAACAGTGGGAACACTTGAGAACAGCTGTTCTCAAAGAATGGGTGAAAGAGGAAGAGCTACCAATCTTTCTGATGCCATAAAATGGTAGATTTTTACATTTGGGAGAAAGAAGGGGGAAAAATCTCTGAAGTGAAGCATTTCCTTTTCAATTCTTTAATGAAATTTGCCTTGGTTGTCATTTTTCTCTCATGCTAGGATGATGTTTTATGAATACTTTCCCCTTGGGTTTTCTACAGAAGCAGAATGTGTTTTTTATAAGATGATTCCCTGGAGTCTTATTCAGAATAAACACCTCATTGCTTACAGGGAATTTACAAAGTCCCTTCTCTTCCAGTGGATATAAAACTTGAAATTTACACTGCATAGAAATGATGCCTATGAATTGATCCCCCAAGCCATGGGATTTATACCTTGTTCCTTTTTGTAAGGCTTTCTTCCCCCATCTTTTCTTTTAAAAAAAAAAGGAATATACATAAGTGTACAAACAAGTTTACTGTCAAGTACAAATGATTGTTGGGCAGTCAATTTATAACATCTCATATTCTTGTATCAAAAGAGCATGCTCAATAGAGCAATACAACACCCATGTCACACAGCAAAGCCCTGTACACCTTAGGTAAGTCCTTTTAGTATTTAAAGCCAAACTTTTAAATGTTGTCAATTAACTGATCATCAGTGCTTAGCCTCTTCAAATTTGTCATGTTAAGTTCACTTTTCAAATCATTTACTTTGAAGACATCATCCTAAGAGGAAATGATTCCTGCTGGTTATGCATGCAAAATGGCTGAAAGAAAAAGCAAGAATACCAAACACCTAATACTATATCTTATAAGTGGAGTGTTTTTGAGTGTCCAATTCTCTTTCCAAGGGCTTTGTTCATGCCATCTGAAGGCAAATTAATAATCTCAAGATTCCAGTAACCAATTAGTATCAACCACTTTCACAAATTCTCAGTGACTAAAAAGATATATGATCTGTTTCATCAAAAAAAGGGGGGGTGTATATGCTCCTCAAATTATAGTGCTGAAACTTATATTATTGTGACTTTAAAATAGTACAAAAAATACAAGTTTAAGTTGAAACTTTGAATTTTTACTTTTCCTGAGGTATGAATAGGGAGTATGATGTCTTCTTGCAATGTTAAACACCATCATGAGCCCCAACTCCTAATCAGCCTGCACCTATGAGCATGAATATCTCATGCTCTACAGCACACAGTGTTGCTAACCTATAGCATGCTTTATGTCAGGTTAGTAAATGCAATTTAAACTTCTGACGTTTTCAACCTAAAATAGATTATATGTTTTAAGTCAAGGAATATATGTTGTGAACTTTTGACCTACTTACAGTGCTGATTTAAACAATTTATGTTTTCAGAAAACAAAACTGCTCTAAAGAAGAATCAGGGTTTATAGTGGAAGAGGTATCTCAGTGGCAAAAAAAAAAAAATGTATACTGCTCTTGTATAGGGTCAGAGTTCAGTTCCCAGTACCAGAGTTTAGGAAGCTCATCACTTATAGTACCTTTATTTCTATGATATTTGATGGATATCTTCTGGATTCTATAGAATGTGCACCCATAATCACGGACACATACTTACATACATACATACACACACATATACACACATACCATAACATACATACATACCTACATACTTGAATACTTTTAAAATAGTAATAATAAATACTGTAAAACAGACAAACAAAATGAACATTGGAGCTAGACTCAGCAGTTAAGAGCACTTGCTGCTCTTGTAGAAGACCAGTTAGACACAATAGCTCAGAATAAAAAATATTCCTAGCCGGGCGGTGGTGGCGCACGCCTTTAATCCCAGCACTCAGGAGGCAGAGGCAGGCAGATCTCTGTGAGTTCGAGGCCAGCCTGGTCTACAAGAGCTAGTTCCAGGACAGGCTCCAAAAAAGCTGCAGAGAAACCCTGTCTCGAAAAAAAAAAAAAAAAAAAAAAAAAAAAAAAAAGAAAAAAGAAAAAAAAAATATTCCTGTTCCAGAAGACCTGACACTCTCTTCATGCTTCCTGGGACACTAAGCTTGCATGTGGCATACATATACACATGCAGAAAAAACATGCAAAATAAAAATAAGTAAATATTTTTTAAAGAAAATAAACAAATGATGTCTGCTCACTTTGTTAAAGAGTTTTAGCTAAGAGTTTTGTCACACAAATAGCTAAGATGTAAATAAAATGAATGGCTAAGATTAAATGTCACTTAGTCACTTAGAGACTCTGTTACAGTAAACTACACTGATTTGCAGTGCTAGTCTAGGTGAGCATTGTCAGAACGAATGCTTAGCACCAAAGGTTTGCTGTAGGAATTCCTGCAGCCAGTATTCTTTAAGTTACCAGTCCACTTGGGCGGGGCCTCATATAATATACATGCTGATGTAAAGCCTGCCTCTGCTCGCTCTCTCTCTCTCTCTCTCTCTCTCTCTCTCTCTCTCTCTCTCTCCCCCTCTCTCTCATATTCAACTCTGAATTAGTGTGAGATTTCTTTTAAGTGTCCTTCTTCAAAGGTTTAGGTTCAAAACCGAAGGTTATTTTTTTCAAACAGGGTACTGCTAAACGCACAGATAATTGCAGAATGTTGTGTAGTTGTAATGATAGCAGATGTTATTTTTAATCATAACATAGAAGTTAAGATATTAAAAGTAAATATGCCTAAAGAGATGTAATAAAAATACTCAAGGAGAACAGATAATTATGGGGCAATTTCATGAAGTGTGGATGGGTCTATTTTGGATAGTTGTGTAAAATATTTGTGTTTTTTGCTAATTTTTTTCAGCTTAAAGTATAGCGTGTTTTTTTATATAAGAGCCTGTGTCACTATACTTGGATACACACCTACTTATAGTAATTTCAAAAAGATAACTAGAAAAATTAAAATATATACAAGCACAACTGCATGTAAACATATAGACACATGCATAATTGGGTCAAGAGAGGAAAATCATAGCCCAAAGAATGATAAAAGAAACAGAAAAGTGTTCACTAAATAACAATAATAAATCTGGTTATAAGTAACTGTTTTAAATATAAATTTTTAAATTTTCCCAGATAAATATAAAATGTGTGTCTGAATAAAAAGCATACATAGAATCAAACTAACCTAACTACATATATATTTACTTCATACTAAGGGTTTATAGAGACTGAGAACAAATGAATTGGAAAAGACACACATGGTCATGAGAATGCATGATGGGATATACTTGGAACAAATGAAGTTGAGTTACATGAAAAGTTATCACTTTTTGGAGGGAAAATAGGACACTATGTGATGAGAATGGGTCAATTTACTAAAATGCTGTAACAATTATAAATATATATATGTATATATATATATATATACGTTGGATATATATATATATATTTAATACTAGGTCATAAATTTATGTGCACTATATATATGTAAAATACTAGAGCATCTAACACAAAAACATAGACAAAATATTGTTACAACTTAAGAGAGTATAAAATCGTATAAAACGTGTCTGGACAGATGAAGCAACAGTTAAGAGAATATCCTGCTCTGACAGAAGAGCAGAGTTAAGCTTCTAGAAACCAAGTCAGGTGGCTCACAACAGCCTGTATGTAACTTCAGGTCCATGGTGATCAGGTACCTCTGGCCTTCATGGGCATCTGCGCACATACACACAAACACACAAAAGCATAAAATAGACATGGGGCTGGAGAGATTGCTCAGTGGTTAACAGCACGAGCTGTGCTTCCAGAGGATCTTTGACAATTCCCTCTGTGCGCCGTGCTTACCCTTGATTAATAAAGAAACTGCTTTAGACCTATAGCAAGACAGAACTTAGCTAGGCGGCGAAAACTAAACTGAATGCTAAGGAGAAGAAGGCAGAGTCAAGAGAGAAGCTGTGTAATCCCGCCACAGAGAGACGCTGATTGGAATCTTGCCAGTAAGCCACAGCCACATGGCGATACACAGATTACTACAAATGGGTTAAATTAAGATATAAGAGTTAGCCAATAAGAAGTTGGAGCTAATGGGTCAAGCGGTTTAATTAATACAGTTTCTGTGTGGTTATTGCAGTTCTGGGTGACCTGGACGAACGAGCAGCCTCTTACAACAATTGATGTGATAAAGTGCATAACCAAAGCAACCTAAGGAACATGAGTTCATTTGGGCTCACCTTCCGAAGCTGCTGTCCTTCATGGTGGAGAGGAGAAGGAAGCGGGAACTTGAATGCGCTGGTGGCAGTGCATCTTGAAGTCAGGAAGCAGAAAGGCAATGCTGATGCTAACTGGGATTCTCTTTTATGGGGTAGAGGCGGTGTGCCACCCATTTTTAAGGTAAATCTTCCCACAGGAACAAACCTAACTAAGGTGAGATCCCTTACAAGCGGGCCATGGGCACACTTAATTTTAGTTATCCCTCACACGTGTGCCTGGAGGCTTGCCTCCTAGATTCTCTGAAGTTGTCGGTTAATATGGACTATCACAAACCCACCTCTTGTCAACTCCACTTAAACCACCATTTTACAGTAACCACCCCCTTCTTCCGCCATGAGGGCATGGATTCTCACAACAGAAAAATATAGTCAGTCCTTTTTCAGAGGACCCCACAATCTTTAACATGTCTAACACTGCTTAAAAGTCCAAGGCTCATGTCTTTTCTGAGAGTCAGTGTAATAACTGACTTGTGAGCTTTTATAAAGGAAAAACAAGTCAAATACGTTAATGGACAACATCAAATAATAAACATTCCCATTTTAAAGGGGGGACAGTTAGGGGCATAGAAAGTGAAAGACAGAAGCAGGAAGCACCGAATCCTGGAGATCCCTGCTAGGCATCTGGAGTGGATAAGAGAGTCATCCCGGTTCCAAAGTCTCTGAAGAGTCATACCCCTCCAGCTCTCTGACACACATGATCTCCCTTGGAACATGCTCACTAAATGCCTACAGCTTTGCTCGGAGAATGTTCATAGTCCTGGCATCTCTAATATCCTGAGGTCTCTGTATGGGAGAGCTGCCCCCCAGACTCAGGCAGACACCAAATTCTTAGCACAAAGATTTGTTACCCTGGAAGTACAAAAGCAGTGTGTGTGTGTGTGTGTGTGTGTGTGTGTGTGTGTCTGTGTGTGTAGAGGGTGGGTGCTATAAAAACAGTAATCAGGCATCAAGCAAATTTTGTTGTTTGATTTTTGCTTTTTTTTTTTTTTTTTTTTGCCCTAGTGAATTTCTAAGGAGAAAAAGGGTAAATCTGTGATGGGGTGAGTTGGTAAATGATAAATCCTGATTGGACATGGAACCAAATAATAAAATTTGATAGTGGGAATTCAGTACTTTGTTTTAGGAATGAATAGTGCCCAAATAAGGGAACAGACCTTGAAGGCTAGCTTTTGGGATGTAATCTAATGGTTTTTAGCAAACAGGAGAAGGGTAAACGGCAAAACCTGTCAGTGCCACGTTTGCCATGTTCAGGCCTGTTAGGGTCCTCTAGTCTCCATTGTTTAACGTTCTCGACTTTAGGGAATGGACTCCGAGGTTTCTGACAGGAAGTTTTCAGGTTTTACGTCTTTGGTGTTTTAAGGATTGGGACTATCATTGTCTTATACCATAGGGTTTTAAGTTTTGAGTAGAAAAGCAGGGACAACTTCTCATGCTACTATCAATGACAGTAGTGTTATACCAATGATGAGCAGAACATCCGTGCCACAGCTTTCTAGCCCCTAAGCTCTGCAGCAGTCAGGGGTTGGGAGTTTAAACTTTGTGGCTGCAGTTTTACAGTTTGGCAAACAGAGTGCAAATAGCCATATTGTCAACCACAGAAACGTTCCGTCCTTCCTTTTGGTATCATCTAGAAAGTCAAGCTCCAGCTTTGTCCTGGAAGTAAGCCAGTTTCCTTAAACCCCAGCCCGAGTCAGAACCCCGCGGCTTTTCAGGGAGCTCCAAGTTTTTCATGGGAGGCCTTTCTGCAGATGATCAGTGCTGGACAAGCTAGGCCTTCTCAATCAAACCATAGGGCATTTAGATTTTTATAAGACTTGATGGTCGTAGAAAAACTTACAGACTCAACGGTGGAAAATGGGAGAATTGCTAAAGTTTAAGCCTCAGGCAAAAAAAAATTACTGCTAAAATGCTTTATTTTATCATTTTCTCAATGACAGTGGCTACATCCTGTAGCTTCAGTAAGGCCGGTGCGAGAGCCTAGCAGCCTTTGACACTCTGCATCTTCTCTAGCATTTAGTCAATATCTAATGAAACTATTCCTATAGCTATCACTGAAGAGTTGCTAAATGACTCACACAACTCTTTACTAGGCAAAAAGAAATAGATAACTGTGTGTGTATTCAAATGCTATCCCTAACTCCTAACACATTTGGCCCCAGACTAATCATTTAATCCTCCAACATCTTGATTGCCTTATTTTCAGAGGAGCAGAGTAGAAAAACCCATTCCTCAGAATGGAGGAATATGTGTTCAGGGACAAGTATTCTTATTTTACCGGCTTGGGATATGTAAATTGTAACAGGCAGCAAGGTAGAACATTTATCCTGTGTGTGTCTATGCCTGAGGAATTTTCTTTTCTCTCATAGACATCAAGCAGAATCATTTACCGTTGAAACCACACTTGCTTTCTGACAGGAGCTGCTTCAGTTCTGCATTTAAATTGTGTTGTGTTCTGTTTGTGTAAGCCATTTCTTCACAAGAAGGCTTCTGAAGGGCAGGCGACTTGTCTAACGCATCCCTGTGTACCTGAGATAATTAGTACATCATGAAGCCCACAGCAGAAAGTCACTAGGTATTTGTTTAGCTGGATAACATCACCAGTAGACAGCCGAGGACACATCAGGTTTCCTCTCACTAATTCTCAGGCTGTTTCCTCCGCAGTCCAAACCCTCCCTGCCTGCAGCCTTTCCAGGCTTGAGTCTAAACATTACTCAGAAGGGTGGCTGAAGTCAGCAGGATCATAATCACCACCCTCCGAGACAAACATCAGGAGGTTAATACAAGCTGTTGTTGGTGAGAAAACATCATGCTGTTTTTGGTCTCCCAAATTTCCTAGCAGACATCCGGAATTCCTATCAGACAAGACTAAAAAGAAGATTTCCATTTGCAAAGCAATTATTTCAGAACTGGGCTTTTTGTTGGCCCTGTGGTTTGAGGGATAGACTGATAAGAGAGTTCCTAAAGACGTCTTTTCTTAAATCTCTGTTCCAGACATAGGGTAAAGCTGCTCATACCAATGACAGGAAAAGAAATGTTTCATTTCTTCTGCCTGTTATTTTGTTTCCAGCCTATATCAACGGTTAAATAAACTTCAGCTGCTGAACATTTTTCTATGTTACAGGAGCAGAAATCCCAGAGCACAGCATGCTGCATTACAAGGTGGAGCAATATTGCCTCCATTAATACAGTACTCCCGACTTTGGTGATTGTCTGCTATTGATTGATTCTCCTTCTGATGGGGAGCGGACTTACATAGCTTCACCAGATAAACAGGAGAGTCTTCTGAGACTGGCCCAATCTAGCTTTGATATAGAGGCACAATGATAGGATTTAGATTGTTTAGTGTCTGTGATGGCAAAAATAAAGACTAAAGACATTGAGTAGAAGCATAGAAGTCTTGCAAAAGAGAAAGAGAGATGGGGGGAAAAGGAAGGAAGGAAGGAAGGAAGGAAGGAAGGAAGGAAGGAAGGAAGGAAGGAAGGAAGGAAGGGAGGGAGGAAAGAAGGAAGGAAGGAAAGAAAGAAGGAAGGAAGGAAGGAAGGAAGGGTAATTCAAAGTCCAGATTGCCTTAGTAACATTGCTTCCTAAGTATGATTATAATGTTTTTTTTTATAATCCCAGCACACAGAAGGCAGAAGACCATGAGTCCAAGGGCAGTAGAGTAAGCACGGGGATAATCTGCTCCCATTCCCAAATAAAAATAAAACAAAATCATGTGTATGTTCTTTATCTTTCTTACTTTTAAGTTAGTAGCTCAATTTAAATTTCAGAGTGCTAGCTGGGTAGTGGAGGCACACACCTTTAGTTCCAGCACTTGGGAGGCAGAGGTAAGCAGATCTCTGTAAATCCGAGGCCAGCCTGATCTACAGAGCTAGTTCCAAGACAGCTAGGGCTGTTATGCAGAGACACATTGTCTCAAAAATAAAAAATAAGTAAATAAAAAGAATTTCAGATTGCTTACCCAATAGACTGTATTTTCACTGCAAGAGGAGTCTGAGTGATCTTTTTCTTGGTACATCCAAAGGACATAAAGTCTGACTGTGATAGCTGCTCAGCTTGTGTTGAATAAATAGAGCTATAAGGTTTCTTGAGCTTCTCAGACCCTCTCCACTTAATATTAAGCATTCTGTACAAACAAATAAATAAACAAACAAAAAACCCAAAGCCTGTCATGTGCCACACGTACTCCACTCCAACTGGATCCAATTAACCATGTTATTTTCTGTTCGATCCTCAACCAAGTGTCAAGGCGTATGCTTTGCTGCCCTCTGCTGGTTTTGTGGTTGCAGCACATAATAAAATGGGGCGAGAGGGTTTAACTCAGTAGGAAGATCTTGGATTATAATTAAAAGAAATGTTTATACAAACATGCATATGGAACATGAATATCAATAGTGACATTTTTTGGGGGGTTTTCGAGACAGGGTTTCTCTGCAGCTTTTTTAGAGCCTGTCCTGGAACTAGCTCTTGTAGACCAGGCTGGCCTCGAACTCACAGAGATCCGCCTGCCTCTGCCTCCCGAGTGCTGGGATTAAAGGCGTGCGCCACCACCACCCGGCATGACATTTTGAAATAAAAGATTAATTCTTCATTTATCACTAATGGAATTCTATACAAATTAATTTATTTTGTCATAATTTTACAGAAGTTTGCAATAGTTTATAACTATGGGGTATAGTTCTGATGCATCTGTATACTGGAAAATATTAATGCAGAAAGGAATTTTTTGACAGTAGATTTAATTGCTTGATCTTTCATATCATCTTTATTTAGAGGGTATATTATAGGGCAGAGGAAGGGTTAAATATTTATATTATTTCCAGAATGCACTGGTATTTAAGTTAATTTTTGCAGTAAGTTGCTATAACTAAGTTGCTAATTAGAGACTCATAAAATTTAGTGAGAATGGCAAAGTTTTTTGTTCTCTACTCTATATATCTACAAGGTAAGATACTCGTGTAATTTCACTGTTGTACATAGCATCCCTTCTTATACTTGAGAATAAAAATTATTAAATATTATTAAACAAATTACCCACACTCACTGCTAATTAATTAATACAGATAAAGAATGAATTGCTACAGTTGAATTTTAAATAAAGAATGCAAGATTGAACGACAGAGTGTGACAGTAGTCTCTCAATGGAATTCTAGGCACTATAATGTATTTTCTCCTTGTTATAAAACCAAATGAATCCCATAAGACTCCTAACATGTTGAGTTTAAACTAAGAAAGTACATTTGTGTGTGTTCAGCTTACAAAAAAAAAAAATCCTTCCAAAAGTCCTAACCTTAGTGATCATAAATGTACACGGGCTATATTCAGTGTGAAGCCCGTCCTCGGAGCACCGTAAAATCAGGAGTCTAAGCCATAGATCCAGGAGCAGTAATAGATAGATCAGTTGGGGCTGAACTCCCCACAATCTGTGGATCTCTGCATTGTGTCCCGTTTGGTTTTCTGATCACAGATGAGAGAGCAGAAAGATCGCAAGAACAAGAATACTAGGAAGTCAGCGATGTATGAGGCAACTTCTCCCAGAAATGGCTGCAATACCGGAACGATGGCAATATCAATGGACATGTTAATGTGAACAGTGAATATTTTCATGCATTCCCAACCCTAGATAATAACTACTGCTGTTGGGGAAAGAAATAGCCTCTTTCAGGGAGACACACTACCACCAAATCTAACTCAGAAGTGTGTGTGTGTGTGTGTGTGTGTGTGTGTATGTATACTCAAATGCTCGCGCGTGTATATGTGTATATACATGTAAAATAATAATCAAAGAAGATCAGGCTGACAATTTGAGGCTGGGAAGTATATAGGATGGGTTCAAGTGAGAATAACTGAGAAGAGCTGGATGGAGAGGACGGAAGGGAAAAATAATAAAATTCTATTTCAATTAAAATAATAGGAAAAGTAAGTCAAAGCAGGAATGGATTTTAAGGTTGCTATTGCTACAAAAGTCTAAGAAAGGAAGACAATATCATGATTAACATCCTTTCACTGATAGAATTAGCAATTATATAAAAGATCTGACATCATATAGAGAATATCATTTATGATTCTGTAACGCTAAAAGGTTATTACAGTAACCTGCATCTAAAATATGAAAGATGTCATATAACTTCCCAAGATCCAGAGTGTTGGGTTTTCTAAACCAAAGCTGCTTTTGAACTTCACAGTTACCTTAATTATTCAATTATAATGTACTTATATGAAATATGAATAGTTATGAGTATATAAACCACATTTTATTTCCAGAAGCTTACTAAATTTTTTCTTCACCCCTCTCTGCCTTTCCCCTCTCCTTCAACCCTCCCTCAAGGTCCCCATCCTCCCAATTTACTCAGGAGATCTAAATTTTTAAATCAAATTGAACCCCTAACACTGTAGGATAATTGCTTGTGTGTGTGTGTGTGTGTGTGTGTGCACGCATGTGTATGTTTGTGCATGAATTTGTGCATATGTAAGTAATAAGGACTTATAATGTCAAATTTTGAAATTCTGTGTAAACTATATCATTCTTATGCAAGCATATCTTTCTCAACAAGCAACTACAATAAATTCAAAAGGGTTTTGGTTTCTTTCAAAACAAAAACCATCAAAAAACAATATAGCTGTCCTACAAGTCAGCTGAGCCATTTTGATCTTTGATATCCATCCTCAAATCCAATTTCTACATTTTTATCTAAACAACCGAGTTCATAAAACCTAATGAGAATCATCACCTGGAGCCCAGTTTTCTTCTCTGAGATGTTTCAATGAAGGTGTATCATTGTTCCTCCTAAAACATATCATTAAGACAAATCAATGTACAGAGTTTACAAGACAGATCTTGAGCTTCTCCAGAGAGTGTTTTAAGACTGAACATGTAACTAAATGCAAATTGCGCATTGCACTTGTATTCACTTTATAAAATATCTCCTAAGCAGAGGCAATGTGGGTTCTCATTGCCCTGGTATAATGTGAAGAAGTGGTGCCAATGGATGCTGGTTAATAGGCTTTAATTTGTTTTGCATTTGTCAACATACAAAGGCTTTCAAAAGTAATCAATACTCTTGTGAGGAAATGAATCAGGAAGAGATTTAATTCCACTAATTTTTTACTAACATCCTCATATTCACAAAAACAACATTTACCAGATCATGTATTATACTGTTTGATTTTTAATTCAAAGCAAGCGTGATTAAATCAAACTGTCATCCAAAATTGTGTTTTACTCTCAATGCTTAAACAACTTATAACCAGTTGCCCATGGCTTATTTTTATTCCAATTTTCTACACACATTTTTTGCCACATTTAGTGAATTAACATTATATTCTCCTGATTAGTTATTTTTGATATGTCATTTCTAACTTATGGTAGCACGCTAAAGGAGAAAGCAATAGTTGGGGGAAAAAAAAACCAGCTTCTTAGAAGATACAGTGTAGACAGAATCTATACATTCAATTTAAAACTGTTGCTCACAAAACACCATAAGAGTAGAAAACCTCTAAACTATTAAGAACACATTTTGACACTGTAGACAGCTTTCTGAAAGAATACCAGTCGTGTTATTATTAATCAACAACTAATAAATGGGACCTCATGAAACTGAAAATTTGCTGTAAGGCAAAGGACACTGTCAAAAAGACAAAAGGGCAGCTTATGGAAGGAACAAGATCTTCCCCATCCCCACATTTGACAGAAGACTGATTTCTAAAATATACTAAGAATTCAAGAAACTAGGCATTAACAATCCAAATATTCCACTTTTAAAATGGGGTGCAAATTTAAAAGGGAATCCTCAATAGAGGATTCTCAAATGGCCAAGAAACACTTAAAGAAATGTGCAACATCCTTAGCCACCAGGTAAATGAAAGTCAAAATGAGTACATATTACACCTGTCAGAATGTCTAAGACCAAAAGTAAAAGTGAAAGACATGCTGGCAAGGATATGGAGCAAGCAGAACACTCCTCCATCACTGGTGCGATTGCACACTCTATGGCCACTTTAGAAACCAATATGGTAGTTGTTGAGAAAATTAGGAATATACCTATCTTTAGACCCAGCTATACCACTAGGGGGTATATACCTAAATGTTCCTCAGTAATACCACAAGGACACTTGTTCAACTTGGTTCATAGCAGCTTTATTTGTAATAGCCAGAAACTGGAAGCAACCTAGATGCCCATAAACTAAACAATCGATAAAGAAAATGTGGCACATTTACACAATGGAGTATTATTAAACTATTTAAGACAATGACGTCATGAATTTTTCATGCAAATATATGGAAGTAGAAAAGATCACCCTGAGGTAGCTCAGACCCAGAATGGCAAACATGGTGTCTATTCACTCATAAGTGGATATTATCTGTAAAGGATAACCATGCTCAATCAACAGATCCAAAGAAGTAACAAGGAGGGTTCAAGGAGAACACATGAATGTCATTGTGAAGAGAATATAAAATAGACATCACAGGTAGATGAGGGAAGGGGACTGGATGGGGTATCTTGACACGAGAACAGGAAGGATCAGGTAAGGGAAGGATGGAGGACGAGAGTACTGGGAAAGACAGCTGGAATCAGTGGCATCTCTGGGATGATGTAGAAACCTAGTAAAATAGAAACTCCTAGGAATCTCTGAGGGTGACAATAGCCAAGACTCCTAGCAATGGGAGTTAAAGAGCCTGAACCAGCATCTCCTCTAACCAGGCAAAATTTCCAGTATTGGGATGCCAACTCAACCATATATCCTTTGACCTACAATTTGCCTTGTCTACAAGGTGCTCTGGGACAAAGGTAGAGCAGAGAATATGGGAGTGGCTAACCAATGACCGATCAAGCTTGAAACTCACACCAATAGAGGGACCCCACCTTTCAAGCTGCCTGGAGAACCAGAGACTGGACAACCTAGAGATCTAGGGTAGAACTAAACATGGTTGTCAAAGAAAAAAGAAAAAAAAAAGCCAATGAAATGATTCCTAATGATATTCTGCTATACTCATAGATCATTGTCTAATCCAATGGTCATTAGAGAGGCTTCACCTAGCAATTAATGGAAACAGATACAGAAACCTAGAGCCAAACATTAAAAAGAGCTTGGGGAATCCTGCAGAGAGGGGAAGGAAAGATTATGAAAGCAGAGTAGACAAGGACAAGAAAATCCACAGGATCAACTAACCTAGGTTCCCAGGGGCTCACAGAGACAGAATCAACAACATGCAAGCTTGCATGGGACTGACTTCGGACCTCTGCATAGATGTTACAGTTGTGTAGCTTGGTCTTCTTGTGGGCCTCCTAATAGAGGGTTCAGGCACAGTCTCTGACTCTGTTGCTTACTCTTGGGACACTTTCCTCCTACTGAGTTGCCTTGTATAGTCTTAATAGGAGGGGAGGTACCTAGATTTACTGCAACTTGATATGTCACGACTGGCTGATACATGAGAGGTCTGCCTTTTTCTAAAGAGAAAGGAGTGTGTTTAGAGGCTATGCTGCTCATTCGTTTCTCAGCTGTCTGGGTGTGAATAATCACACAGAAACTATATTAAATACAACACTGTTTGGCCAATAGCTTATGCATATGTCTAGTTAACTATTGCATCTTAAATTAACCCATTTCTATGAATTTGTGAATCACCACAAAGCTGTGGCATACCAATAAGGTTCTGGCTGGTGGCTGGAGTCTTTCTCCATCAGTAGCTACATGGCACCTCCCTGACTCCACCTACTCTCTCCCTATATCTCTGTTCAGATGTCCCACCTGGGTTTATTCTACCCTGCAATAGGCTGAAGAACTTTATTCACCAACCAGTAAAGCAAAACAAATACAGAAGAACATCCCACATCAAAGGAGGAGTAGATGGGGAAATGGGAGAGGTAGGAGAGGAACTGTGAGGAGGGGAGGGAGGGCAAACTGTTATAGGGCTGGGAAAACCTTAATTAATTAATTTTAAAAAGTTATAAATATGTGTTTAGGAGATCCAAAGGCACCATTGACACAATACTTCTATGAATGTGTGTTTACTAAATATTTTAATTTCTTATATTTTATTCCTGCTACTCTAGCTCCTATGAATATTAACCTCTGGCCTCTGTGGGCATTTACCCTTACACAGGCACACACACCCATATATAATTAAAAAATAAAATTTAAAAACATATTGTGCCCCGATTTTGTATTCCTCTTAAAATTGGGCTAAATTGTTCTCACGAAAGCCTCTGAACTTACACATTCACATATGGCTTCTTGTCTTGAGTCACATAACTTTCAGCTTCTTCACACAGTAGAAAAAGTAGCAAGCTGAAAATGACAGCTCATTTTTGTTGGGACCAGTTGGAGTCCTGGCCTTCAGCTTCTGATATTCCCTGCTAGAGCCTTCTGATTGAAGTTACTAAAAGCTGTGCCTTAAGGATCAGAGGATGGGGTTCTCACCTGCTGATCCACTTGACTGCTGGGTATTTAAGCCTCCATGGTACTATGAAATAAAGGACTTCTTATCAGTGATTAGACGTCCATGTGTCTTTCTGTCTCTGTGTATGTTTCCTCAACCTCCAGCCCCTTGCCCGAAGCTCGAGCATAGAGCACAGACGGGGGCTCCGTGCACTGCACATTTTAGTTTGTCCAATTCTTACTTTTCTAAGCTGAAAGAGGGCGGGGGGCATAAAGGAGATAATACTTGCTTTTCCTTAGATCTGTATGTTTTATCTATTTGTATAATTTCAATCACCCACAGAGACTCCACCATAGCCCTGAGAAGAACCAATAAGCTGTACAGAACACATAGATATCAAAGAAGAATTTATATGCTAACATTAGCAGAACTGGTTTGTAACATGTGGACATTTATGAAATTATTACAGCTTCATTAAGTATCTGGTCCATTTGAAGAAGGATGCAAATATATTAAGACTCACATGACAACAGATTGAGCATATTAGGTGAAGGGGAGGGACCATCAGGAAAGGAATACCATGTAAGATGTAATGGCTTATGTCATTCAAATGTCTACAATCATCTGCAATTTGGAACTGAAATGACAGAAGAGAAAATAACTTTCTTTTTAGTTTGAATTTATGTTTTCTTTGATAAAACTTATCATCTAATAAATAGTTATTGGGATATGTATTGACTGTGTATCACTTAGGCAAGAAGTAAGTGATAAAGTTTATTACATGTCCCACCTTAGCTCTATAAAAGATGTACAAATTCAGAAAGGAAAAAACCTTATAAGGTAGTTTCCTCAAAAAAAAATTACAGCAAGGCATGGGGGTACACATATGTAATCTTGCACACTAAGGAAGCCAAGGTATGGGTATTACAGTTTTGATAGATGTTAACCTTTATAAGCTTATGAGATTCTGTCTTTATGGGAGAAACATAGTAGCGGAAAATTTTGAGCTATATTATCTTGGATTTACAAGCAGAGTGTACTTAGAATAAAATAAAATTTATTTCTAGAATTTTTAGTTTATTAGAACAGATAAATCCTCCTTGCAGAGTTTATCTCTTCCTCTGAAAAAGTAAGACCATCGAACTATCATAAGGTGCCTCTGTAATCAAAGGGTTACACTCACATTCTGCATGGGATGTGACAAAGTCAGCATGGTACTTTACATGTCTAACACAGACAAAATCTGCCATTGTCAGAACCAGGATAGTGTAATACATTGATAATAGGATATTTGAAATTTTTTGTTTGTTTCTTTTGACACAAGAACTGGCCACATAGCCCTGGTTGACCTGCAATTCATTCTCTTACTGTGTCAGTATCCCAAGAACTGGAACCAAGGAACAGTGATGTCTAATCTAGTACCAGGAAAGCTTTGAGAGAGACAGATTTTATAATCATGTAAGACTTGAGGGATGAAGAAATGGTTATCTGTTAAGAACACCAGCTGCTCTTTCAGTGGAATCTGGGTTGAGCTCCCAGCACCCACAAGACAGCTCACATCTATCTGAATTCCAGTTCTAGAGGATACACCATTCTTTTTCTAGTTTCCTCAGAAAGTGTACATATATGATTCACAGATAAACATGTAGGCAAAACACATATGCACATAAAGTAAGACTAAGTAACATCTCAAAAAGTGTAACATTTTAATTTAAACAAGCATACAGGAAATAGCACCAATATTGGTACATGATAGATCAAATAATAGATAAATTATATCAATATATATTGTAAAGCCATATAATAGATAGCATGATATATATCAAATTATTTATACATTATTATAGCTTACATTTTTATATTAGGATTTTATACATATTCATTCACATATAAGAGATGAAATACATCTTGCATTGCAGATGTTTATATATGCAATGTATATGATATTTACAAATGAGTGATGACTAAACATTATGTATTATGTATGCCAATATGTAATATCTAGAAATTTCTTATATTTATAAAGTCTAGTAAAGAGGCAAATGGATTCACAAAAGGAATTCTATCATCTTTTATTCACATTGAGGGCTACTCTATTTGCTGAGAGGCCCAAGAGAAAAGTAGCATTCTCTTTAAATAAAGAATGAATGTCTAAGTCAGTGAACATCTATTATAAATAATAGTATTATGTGACATTTTATTTAAAACAGTAATATAGATTGAAATTTTAATTTTTTCCATTTATTTACTTATTTGTGGTGTGTGTGTCTCTGTGTGTGTGTGTGTGTGTGTGTGTGTGTGCTTGCACATACTATGATACTGTGTGGAGTTCAAAAGATAGCTGACAGGTTCTCTCTTTCAACCATGTGAGCTCTGGAGATTGAGCTTTGGTCACCAGCCTTGGCAATAAACACCTTTACCTACTGAGCTATGCATCTCCTCAATCTTAAACTGAAATGTTAACGTAACAATCATATTGAGTATTTTGATCATTGACCAGTAACCAAACATATTAAATTTACAGATTAGATTCACGAAACATGTATTTACATATTCATCTTATGAGATGAAAGCTATCTGTCACCAGGCTCTAGGTGGCTTAGTGACTGTGATGTAAACAATTGTGCTTTAGGTTCTAGTTTCTTCTTCTTATTTCAAAAGTACATCTTCTCTAACTTTTCTTAAATTCAAAATATAAATATTTTAAAATTATCTAGCTCATTTATTTCTTCGTTTATTTACTGTGTCATTCATTGGAAATGTGTCACTTTCTTGGAAAGGGAAGAATATAAGGAAGAGAAGAGAGAAGCGGATGAATGTTGAAGATGAGGCAGAGAAACAACTAGAGGAATTTTAAAAAAAGATTATCACTCTGCTAGGCCTCAGAGAACTAGAAGCAGTATTTGGAGCATTTCTCTTTGAATTATCTATCTATTTATCTATGTATAATCTATTTCTCTACATGTTCATCAGTTAACTATCATCTATCTATCCATCCATCCATCTATCTATCTATCTATCTATCTATCTATCTATCTATCTATCTATCTATCTATCTGTAGCTGTGGGAACTTCAGCCAATAACATTTAAGGTTATTGCCCCACTTTGGGTGTGGTCTCATGTATTATAAATGTAGACTAAAAGCATGTGTGGGCCTCTTGGCTGCTAGATTTGGTACCAGTTCCCAGCACATTCAGAGGACTTCAGATCCAGATGGCTACTCTTTCTGTGAGGTTATCCCCAAATAAATAAACTTTTGTTATAGTCCATTCCGGGCTATTGTGGAACTCTTTTGTATGCCAACAAATTGGCACCCACCATCTGGAGCATGAATTGACATAAGACCTAAAAAAGCTTAAAAATAAAGAGGACTTCTAGACCCATAGAAATCAGAGCCAAGCACATATTCTTGGTAGCCATTTTTTTAAAAAGATAGGCTCTGTTTGCTGGCAGTGATCAGAGGCATGGCTACAGGGAAACCCTGTCTCGAAAAACCAAACCAAAAAAAAAAAAAAAAAAAAAAAAAAAAAAAAAAAAAAAAAAAAAAAAAAAAGCTGTTTCCTGTTTTTGTTTTTGCTTTTTTTTTTGTTTTTTTTGTTTTGTTTTGTTTTGTTTTTCTGGCAGATTAAAATGACTCAGGCTTTTTTGGGAGCAGTTAAATGGGGACCATGAGCAGCATGTTGCAAATTGCTTAATGGTAACAAAAACCCACTGTGTCACAGGAGCTGGGGTGGTCTGCTTAGCAATTTTTTTCCAAAAGCTGCTTCTGGTCAGAAAATGATTACAGATATGTAATAAAGACAAAGACAGATTTTCACATAAAAGACCTCTAAACAATTCACAGTGTGTTTTAAAAATGTATGTAGGCTTGGGAGAGAAAAGAAAACGAATATAGACAGTTATAAAAAGAAATAAATAGTTTTAAAAGTAAAGCAATGCCTTTAAAAGGAGAGAAAAGTAATACAAAAGAGTACAGTCACAGGCTAAAGAAGTAAAGAAAAAGAAACCTTGCAAAGATGGAATACACACAGAGAGTCTGGATTGTGTATATTATTCTGTTTTATTTGAGTTTTTGACTGCAGAGAAATATTTGATTCTGGGGGCTACTATGTTAAACCAACATATATATTTTAAAGGTATCTTGAGTTCAAAATTTGAGTCCAAAGATATATTACTTTGGAAAATACTGCTTTTCTTTCCACAGAAGATGAAAAGCTGTAGATTCCTTCCAGGCTAATGTGCTTTTACGGAACAATACCCCCAAAAGGTCTCAATAAACCCTAAAAATATTTTGCCCAACAAACAACATGAGGCAGTTTGGAGAAAACTATGCCCAAATCCCCAAATATTGTATATAAATGTTTGTTTTCATTTAAAGAAATTTGATTATAAATTGTTAATGGTCACAAAAAGGTCTTTCTTAATAAAAAAAAAAGGGGGGAGTGAATGGGATAAGATAATAGGCAGATTAGTGTGAGTTTACTCACACTAATAACAATAGTAATAGTGAGATTGCTTCTGATGTATCATTTATAGACAATTTACATTGGATAGATTCCTGTATATTCAGTCCCCTTTACCTTCAGTGTCCTCTCTGTGACAATGAAATTAACACTTGCATTTTTCTGGGGCTATAGCTCAGTAAGAGAACACCAGCCTGGGATGCTCAAGGCCCTGCCTTCAGTCTCTAATATTTCAGAAATAAAAAAAAAATTAAACAAAATAACCTTTCATGAGAGAAATAGGCTGATTTCTATAGAAACAGCCTCAGTGCATCCTCAGAGAATTACCATCTCTATTCCTGAGATTATCTGATACATTACATGTGTCAGGGCAGTTAGAAGTATGGTGAAGATCAGTTTAGTTTTCCATTTACTTTAGCATATTCTTTGCTTTAAGAAATTCATCTTGACAGGGGCTTTTTACCTCCAGCGACCACTGCATAGCACAAATCTAGTCAAAACATATTTGGTAAATGAATTGCTCGTTCATATTTGAATACTGCAATACGGGGTACAAGAGAACTAACTGCTGCTAGGGCGCACTGAATTATTTCTCTGGTCTTGTTCTTGGTGCCAGCAAATGTATTCCTTAAACTTGAGAAGACAAAATAGGTTCAGTTGATAGAGAATTTTATAATCAGGCAGAGGTGAGGGTTGGGCTCGGCAGTTTCTTTCCAGGCTCCCTAATTTGTCATGAATCCTTATGTAGAACCAGATAATGTTGCTTCATTACATTACTTTATACAAGTGCACAACTATTTTTCTCAGAAAGTATTTGAAATTGCATCTTAATTAAGTTTCCCAAATGAAAATTCTAGAATAAGAAATAAGTTGATTAATTTCATACTTGTTGCTGAGAAAAGGGAATGGCACAGCTTCAGAGGATAAAGCCCTCATATTTATTGAATCGATTATGTATTATTTGTGTTGCTTTTAATAGATTACTCACATGCTATAGGGGCAGTTTTTTAATCTATATTTTAACCGTAAAGAGATGCAGCTGTATAGGCATAGACATGCTTATAATTCCTCAATCAAATATATGTAGAACTTAGGAAAATTGTTTTCAGCACACGTCTAATTGAATTATCTCTGCAGGGCTCATATGATCTCAAAGGGACTGAAGAGGCAAGCACAGGGCCTGCAGGGATCTGCACCAGCTTCTCTGTGGATTTATTGTGACTGTTAGCTTGGTGATTCTGTGGAACTCCTAACTGTGGGAGTGGTTGTATCTTTGACTCTTTTGCCTATTCATGGGGCTCTTTTCCTTACTTTGAGTTTCCTTGTCTGACCTCTGCTGGAGAGGCTTTTGCCTTGCTTACTCTATTTGGTTGTGTTTGGTTGTTATCTCTTAGAGGCCTGCTGTTTTCTGAAGGGAGGTGGAGGAGGTGTGGATCTGGGGAAAAGGGGAAATGGGGTGGGCTGGAAGAAGTAGAGGGAAGAGAAACTGTGGTTGGGATGTGTTTATGAGAGAAGAATCTATTTTCAATTAAAAACCCTTATAAGATAATTAATAGATTCCAGTGGAAGCTGGGGTAAGAAGTACTAGTTGTAGGATTTCTGTCGCGCCAATGCTTGATTTCCATTATAAAGTATTTATTTATGCAAAGAAAGCAGAGATATCCTGTTCTATAATGGTTGTGTGACGTATTCTGTATATATTATAAAAATATCAGCCATATTTGGACTATCTGATTGAAAATGAATGCTGTTTTAAATATCATAATGAAATAAACAAGTACCTTTACTTGTGTGAGTAATTGCACCAATAAATAGTATATGTTGAATACATTGTTCAAAATGTGTGCTTAATAATACTTGTATAAGAAAGCCTGTTTTCATAGCATATTTTTTCAATATAATGCATGTCACAGCTAAAATAAGTTAATCATTTGTCTACATGGGGTTTTGAGAAGTGGTTTTCTGCACCAGTACAGAGTCTGTGGAAAGCCACTGTCACTTAGAATCCAGGTCCCTCCAGCTGCTGACAGAATTTCTAGAGTATAAACTGATCTGCCTTACACTAAGTGGTTCCAAGCCAAGATTAATCTCATCCTGACCTTTTCTGCTTTTCCAAATTCAATGAAGACAAATTCTGAATCAAATTTAAAACAACTTCAGGCTTTTAAAAATAATAATTTACAGTTTTCATTAGAAGTCTTTGGGATCTGGACACCAACTTTATTTTTAATCATAAAACTAATCATTACTGTTCAATAAAACTTTCTATTAACATGCTGATGAGAGATAAATAAATCTTTATTTAACCAAATCAGATTTTTGTGTCATTTCATTTGTATTTCAACACCAACTAGTAGAACCAGGAATCCATACAAACAGTTATAAGCATTTGTGGTAAACAGTATTTCCTGGGTGAATTAGTGCATAAATTCTATGCAAATGTCACCTTCATTATTTATCTTTAAAAAAAATCAATTGTCACTATGGCAATATGGAATAGGGTCTCTGATGAAGCCTCTTAAATCAAAAATCAAATTCTAGTTCTACTACTGACAAATATTTCAACATTTTGCCTGGATGGTCACATAATGCCAAATGGAAATATACAAAATAACTACATAAAATATTAATTAAATTAATAGTGCATGAAGACACATGGATTAGCATTTGGTTACTATTTCATAAAATAATCTATAAAATATAAGATCTTTTCCAACTTTGGAGTCTATAGTAAGCTGTATATGAATATGTACAAATAATTTTGTAATGATTGATCTAAACATTAAGGGAATTGATTTGGCTAGGTTTCAGATTATTCTTTTAACCAAAAATAAATTTTTAGATGCACAGAGGAGAGAATATAATAAATATTTTACTTTGTGTTTCTATTACCCCTTTCTACATTTCACTTAACTTTCCTTACAGTGTGAATATTAAATATAGTTAATTTCTGGAATGTCATGAACGTACTAGGGTGCTTAAACTGGCCTTCTCCTGCAATCAGTTGGGTGACTACCCTAATCGTCATCATAAAACCTTAATCCAGTAACTGATGGAAGCAGATGAAGAGATCCACAGCAAAGCACCAGGCCGAGCTCAGGGAGTCTAGCTGGAGAGAGGGGGGAGGGATTATATGAGCAAGGGGGAAGGGGCGTACGGGCAAGATCATGATGGGGAAATCCACAGAGACAGGTGACCCTAGCCTTGGGAACTCAATAACTCTAGACCTAAAAAATTGGAGAACCTGCACCGAACTGAACTAGAACCTCCCTATGTGGGTAAAAGTTGTGTGGCTTGGTGTGTTTGTGGGCCCCCTGGCAGTGGGACCAGGATCTATCCCTGGTGCATGAGCTGGCTTTTTGGAGCCCTTACCCTATGATGCCTTGCTCAGCCTTGATGCAGGGAGGATGGGCTTGGTCCTGCGTCAACTTGATGTGCCAGGCTTCCTTGATACCACATGGAGGCCTTATCCTTTCTGAGGAGTGGAAAGTGGGTGGAGGGAGGTGATGGGAGCAGGAAGAGGGAAGGGATGAACTGTGGTTGGTATGTAAAATGAATAAATATTTAAAATAAAAAAGAAAATTGAAATACATGATTAATTAAAAAAAGAAGCAGTACACAAATCAATCAAGATGAGAAGAGCTGAATCTTCACATAGTATCTATCAACCATACCCATAGGGGGATTAAACAAAACCAAACAAAACTAAACAAAAACAAAACCTAGTTCAGAAGCCTGTTTGGATGACATGTGGTTCTAGTGTCTGGCACATTCTTCTCCTGATGCCAAGTCAATGAAACAGTTTCAGAAGCCTACTCAATCAACATAGCAACTTAAGAAATAAGGAACATGGAATACACGCTGGGAGGATCCATGTCACTGAAAATAGAAAAGTAAAAGGTAAATAAGGTATAACCAAAGAAATAAATAAATCCAGATTTTTTTAAAAGTTGCCTTAAATTGGTATAAAGCAATTGGGAAGATAAGTGTAGCATCATTAATAAAAACCCAGATACAGATAGTGGGGTTCAACCTGAAGGTCACAAAAGCAAAGCAACCAGCCTCTTGTTCTTATCTCTACCTTACTCAGAAATGGTGATCCTGCCTCCAAGAATCTCAGAATGAGACTGTGTCTGAATGTTGTCTCCTCCTATCTTATATTCCTCTCTAGAGTTGGTATTAAAGGTGTGCACCACTACCACCCGGTTTCTATGACAAACTAGTGTGGCTACTGGGATTAAAGGTGTGTATCACCACTGCCTGGTCTGCAGGGCTGACCAGTGGGGTTGTTTGATTCTCTGATATTTAGGTAAGCTTTGCTTATTAAAATACAAATGAAATATCACTACAACAAATTCAAAATAAGACTATAAATAAATACACTTATATCATGTTAAAATGAAAAACAAAATATTTTTAAAAATCATAATGAGAAGTTTCAATTAAGATTCAAGCAAATTGCCTGGGAAATATTAATAAATTCAGATTATCCAGATTTTATTCTTAGATACAATAGCTGTCAAATGGGACAAAGATGCTTATCTTTAAATAAATCCCTAAATTGATTTGGTACGTATTTGCAAGTATAAGGCCTGGGGCTTGGTTGCCTACCCAAATGTAAGAAGTGCTGCTGTTTACCGAGTCAAACATGTACAAGGCTTTTGACCTTTGTATCCATCAGTTTTTCTCATGTGAAAAATGGGTATGATAAAATGTTGTGAGAGCTAATTAAAATGTTTCATGTCCATGGTAACCATACCACCTGATACAGAAGAGCCCAACAAAGTAACAATTGCAATATCATGAATATTCACCACAAGATAGCAAAAGGAGTAAAAGGGCACACAAAAACAATGGAATATTATTAAAATGTTTTAAAAGTCTAGGGACTAAAATGTGATAGAAAGATTAGTAGTCTATATCAACATAGAAATTACTCCATGACTTGTAGTAGTGCTTAAAAGATACAAGGCTGAGTGGACCAGCTGTGGTGGCTGTCCCTGTCATCACATCGCTCAGGAGGCAAACAGAGAAGGATTTCAAGTTCAAGGTCAAGGTGGGTTGCATAGCTCTAAAACCTACCTGTGCTACAAGTTGAAAACCTGTAAAATAAGCCAACGTGGGTCAGGTAGTACCTGTCTATAGTTCTAGCTACTTGAGAGGTTAAGTCAGAAAATCACTGATGTCTGTACACTCAAGACTCTCACTAAATGAGCCTCACTAAATGAAAAAGAAAGAAAAAAGTGTGCAAGAGAACCAAAATCACAGAATAGTATCTGTACTTTTACATACTTTATGCAAGATGTGTGTATTATATTTACACATATGAGCACATATATGATAAATGCGTATGTGAACTATGCACATGACATAAAATGGGAAGACAGATACTCAACATAAAGAAGCCAAGAAATAGAGACACAGAGAATAGGAAAAAGATTTTTTTTTGGGGGGGGGGGGCGGTTTCGAGACAGGGTTTCCCTATAGTTTCTAGAGCCTGTCCTGGAACTAGCTCTTGTAGACCAGGCTGGCCTCGAACTCAGAGATCCGCCTGCCTCTGCCTCCCGAGTGCTGGGATTAAAGGCGTGCGCCACCACCACCCAGCTAGGAGAAAGATTTTTAAAGGAATAATAAAATTGAAGCCATCATCTTATGAAGGGATAATAAGTGAAGAATCTTAGTATCTCATTTGTAATAGCTTAGAATAGTTATAAACATAAATTTATATTTTTTCAAAGCAGTATAAGAAAGCAAATCAAGACAACCCCAATAATATGTCCAAAGGAAAATACTGACACAAGCAAACATATATGTCTGTATATTCATATAATACTGATATTTTAAAATGTAGACAGACTGTATAAACATCAATAATTTTAATACAGCTTCAAAGTAAGAAACATGAAGGTGAATTTAGACTTTAGTTCTATGTTACTACATGCCAAAAAATGATAAAACTCTGGGTGTAACTTAATCTAGTTGATGAATGAAAATATGAGTAGAATTAAAATTAATTTAGAAACTTTAGTAATAAAAGCTAAAATAGCAAAGAATTATTTAACAGATGTATATGTAAATGCTATAATTTAAATGGTTGTAAAACAAGATAAATCTATTATAAAATAAATGCAGTGGTAATAATATATCTTAAAGGACCGTAATATAACAAAAGAGAACTGTAATTAAATGTATTAGGGACAACGCAGAACTGTAGAGCACTGTGCTGTTTTCATTATCTTACATATGGGTGCTCATAGGGAACCAGTTTCTTCTTGACACTGATGCTCAAGTATCTTCTTATAAAAAGTAAATGAAATGTAAACATAATTAAATAGCAATTATACATCTTTCATTCATAAGACAGAAAACACGGTTCTCTATATTTAATGCCTCTAGAGTTTGTCTGATGAACTTATTGAAATGTGAACTGTTTGGCTAAGCCAAGAAAGGGACTAGGGTTTTTACTCCTACTATGTTCCTGTGTTATGAAACTTTGTTTTCCTGAGGTCCATTAGTTGATCAGCTAAAGTAGTAAACACTTCTGTTTTGTATGTTATAGTCCATGTTGATCAGAGGCTGAAGTAGTTTACTCTGATCTTAAGTAATGCTGAGCCACAAGGAAAAGACCAGGAAGCCTAAGCACTTGTACATTAGAGTCTCTATCTAGTATAGTACTCCTTGTAGGAAAAAAAAAAAAAAACAAGTAAATTGTTTAGATAATTACCATTATTAATAACAGATTGCTTTCAGAATATATACTATTAGACCCTCTCAAAATTTATCCAGAGTGTTTTCAGGGATAGTGGACTAAGAATACGATATAAACTTAATATTTAAAGTGATAGAATATGGCACATACGTATATTTTAAGTATGTTGCTTACACACATTACAGTAGGTATCTTTTGTGTATATGTATGTGTGTGCTTGCATGCATGTTCATATATGTGGTTGTAGACAGAAGTTTCTCTTCCACCCAGTCCTGTGGCCATTCAGTCCTAAATAAACACACAGAGGCTTATATTAATTATAAACTCTTTGGCCTATTGCTCAGGCTTATTGCTAACTAGCTTTTACAAGTTAAATTAACCCATAATTCTTGTCTATGCTTAGTCACATGGCTTGGTACCTTTTCTCAGTAAGGCATTCTTATCTTACTTCCTCTTTGTCTGACTGGTGACTGAATTCTCTTAGTCTGGTCACGCTGCCTATACTTCCTGCCTGACTACTGGCCAATCGGCATTTTATTAAATTAATATGAGTGACAAGTCTTTACAGTGTACAAGAACAGTATCCCACAGCATGTGGCAGATATATCTGTGTGGAAACCCGAGGTTCATGTGTAAAATGTCCCATTTAGAAGACTTCTCTCTGCAGTGGAGGCTCACCAATTCAGCCAGTTCCTTCTGATAGCTTGCTACTATCTCTGCCTCCAGCGTGTTGAGATTGTAAGTGGCTCACCACATCCAATCAGCATTTATGTGGGTGCTAGAGATGTGAACTTAGTCCCCACATTTTCACAGCAACTACTTTATCCATGGTGTTGTTTACCTAAGCCAGAATCAAGTCTGCCTTTATATAAGGGGGAAAGAGTCATGTCCCTGAATTATCAATAGAGGTCCTACTTTTCTTTTGCACAGGAAATATCTGTGATGGATAATCTGAGGACTTTTGTTGCTGTTTTTCAGTTTGAATACTGAACTAGAAGAATTAACTATACTTACCATTTCTTGAATTTGACAGTTCTAAGTCATTTAACTGTCATACATAGGGTCTATGCAGTGCTATGTGTTATTAATATTTCCATTTTGCAGATTATAGAACTGAGGCTTACATCAGCTATCTAAGCTGACAAATATAAGATTTGAATGGAGGAACTTTGACTCTAAGAATATAAGCAATAAGAATGAGGTATTCTATTGAGGTTTAAAAACATGAATGACATTCATCAAGTCAATTGCTCTACTTCCCTTTCCTCCCCTACTTCATAATCCAGTGATGCACATTGCCTACCTGGTCCTTACAATATGGCAAATGTGTGCATACCCTCATTTCATTCCTTTGTGACAGTAAATACATATTTTGACTCATTCTGTGAAGAAAATAAATTCAATATATTCCTGAGTTTGAAAAAAAAAAGATGTTTATCTAACAATTTCAATCATGATAGGCATGCTTTAATCAATGGGAAGCAATTAGAAAATCACTATCCATGGGCAAGGCAGTTCTCAGGATGTCAATATACCTTTTCCCATGGAGCTATTTAATGTTGATTTTTTAAAACTACATTGCCTGCACACAAAATACAATGATAGTTTGGTATTTGAAATTGCTAATACTTTTTAAGTTTCCTAAGAAACCATTTCTAGACACTGGGTATTGCCTATGTACTATGGAAAACAAGCTTTGGTGTTGACCAGCAACTTTAATGATGTAGTGGAATGGGTACACTTTTGATAGCTCTTCCCTATGTATTAGTAATAGATAATAGAAAGAAAGTAGTCATACTTCCATCAGTTGACAAACCTAGTCCAAAGAAGCTAATACAAATGGCAGACAGCAAGGTTGGCAAGTGACTTTGACTTTTCCAGAGACTCTTATGTATCTTTCAGAAATACTAAAAATTACACCAATAAAAAAGCATTAAAGTTCATGCTCACTTAAGATTTACGAGAACAGCCTTTCTTTCTTGTTTACAACAAGAAGTCAGGAAAGTAATATGAAACAGGTGACACAATAAACAAATACATTGTTTGAGAAAAACAAGTAGCTTGCATACTAAGTATCTTGGGATTTATATTGCTGTGAAGAGACACCATGATTCTGCCAACTCTTATAAAGGAAAACATTTAATTAGGGTTATATTACAGTTCAGGACTTGAGTTCATTTTTACTGTGGCAGGACACATGGAGCCACACAAGCAGATAATTTACTGGAGAGGAGCTGAGAGTTATATATCTGAATCCGTAGGCAAAAGGAAGAGTGAGTGACACTGGGCTTGGCTTGAGCTTCTGAAACCTCAAAGCCCACCCCCAGTGACATGCCTCCTCCAACAAGGCCACACCCACTTTAACAAGGTCACACCTATTCCAATAATGTCACACCTCCAATAATGTTATTACCAACCACTCCACGGTGGCCACTTTGATTCAAACCACCACAGTAAGACAGGAGAAAACTTATATATTTCCTTTAATCACTTGGTATTCTGGGTAGCTTGTTAAGTAAATATAAAAGATTCCATTCCTACATAACAAAAAACGTTACCAGCATATGTGTGAAGGATACCAGAACAGATATTGAGATGGTCTGTCTTCCAAGGGAAATCTTAGACATAGGATTATTTAACAGTTATTGAGAGAAAGAACACATACACATGCAAGGCATGAGGTACGATAGTGATTATTCAGTTTTTCTGAATAGTTAAATCATACTGAAACCCAGACTTTCAGAATTGTAAAAACAATTCTGTCACTAACAGATGAAGTTATTGGTCTCAGAGTTGACATGGCCAGTTCATGTTCATGAAGTAATTTCTTAGGGAGATAAAGAACACTGCTGTTTTCCATTGCTAGTCTTACGTTAGTTTATAATGGATCCTGAATTCATCATCATCTCCGTTAATAAGAAAGTTACCACTGCCTGCCAGAAGACAAGCTAGGTCACCTTCCCAGTGTCCTCCTACACTACTCATTTCTCTCAGGCAGACACCTCCTACTCAACCACAAGCCACACCTGCCAGAAGACCAGGTAGGCTGCCAGCCTATGGACCTCCCTCATTCTCTGTACCCACTCTCAACACCATCCCCAATACCTTCTTCCTCCTTGTCACCTGATGACATCCCTCAACTCAGGTAGAGACTCCCTGCTGGACCAAAGAACACATGGGCTACCAGAAGTCCAGGTAGGCTGCCCACCCAAAGACCTCTTCTACTCCCAATGCCCCCTCCAACACTTTTCCCAATCCACCCAACCTCTTCTCATCTCCACAACAGCTTCTAACTGTAGAGTGGAATCCCTGGTGGATCAGAGGCTATGCAGTCTGTCAGAATTTCAGGTAGGCTGCCCTAGTGATAGATCATGCTGGCAAGGATTTGGAACTAGGGAAACACTCTTCCCCTATTGGTGGGAATGAAAACTTGTAAAGCCACTTTGGAAATCAATATGAAAGTTTCTCAGAAAATTGAGGATCAATCGATCCGAAGACCCAGCTATACTACTATGGGCATATATACAAAGGATGCTCCATCCCATCACAAGGATTCTTACTCAATTATGTTCATAACAGCTTTATTCATAATAGCCAGAAACTGGAAACAACCTAGGATAAACTGAAGAAAAGATAAAGAAAATAATACTCAGCTGTTAAAAACAGTGGCATCATGTAATTTGCAGGCAAGTGGGTGGAACATAAAAAAAAAATCATCCTGAGTGAGGCAATGCAGAACCAGAAGGACAAACATGGTATGTACCCACTTATAAGTGGATATTAGTTGTAAAAGATAATCATGCTAGGGTTCATAGGCCCAGAGAGGATAAATAGCATATACTCTTTCCTTCACCAAGTCGCTTTTGGTCCACGTTTTATTACAGCAACAGAAAGGTAACTAGAACAGTAAGGTATCATTAGTAGTACATAAAGGTAGTCTGCAGAAATCTTATACTGTAAAGATCTCCTTATTGTGTTGGAGGGAAAAAAAAGTAAACATTCCTGAAGAACAACGATGAGCATATACTGCTGTCTCTGCCATATCCAGGTAACTATATCTTATTAATGGGGGTTGAGAAATAGGCCCTTGAAAATTGAATAGTTATGTTCCAAGTGCCATGAATGCATCTTCATTAAGATATCATATCTACCACAACTATGATTGGGACTACTTCCTTAAAGTTATGGTAGGCTAGCATACAGGTGTCTTAATGCATTTTGTTTAATCCATTAATGAACTGAAGATGAGATAATTAAACATGGTTTAAACTTTTGACACTGGTACTAACTTCTGTAATTTTTCCTCGATTGTGTTTCTGATTACTACATTGGTAAGTATAGAAAGTGGGAAGTTGATCAATTTCAGAGCTTCCACTTGGCCATTACTAGCATGGTGACCCTTATTTCACCAGTCAGAGAACCGACGTGAGCATTCTGTTAACTACATATGTCTGAATTATATATACTTTGAACAGAAATATGATCATAGATTTTGCCTGAGGATTCAATGGACTAACTGCAGATGAAATAGAGCCAGGATTCTACTCACCAGTATAAGCAGTACTCTAACTTAAGACTATGATGACATTGCAGGACCTTGATCAGAACTCACATCACACTGTCAGAATCTGTGTCCAATAGTGAAAAGGCAAGGGATTCTACCGACTAGGCAGCAAGTGCCCACACGTTCCTATTGGAAATGACCAAAGGAATGTCTACCAGGGGTCTCTGCAGTGACATTTCAGGATCTTTCCCAAAGAAAAATCACTCTTCTCTTCAGTTGGTGGCCTTTGGGGCTATTTGGTACTTCAAATCAATAGAATAAGTGAGTGACTTTTGTTTTTCCTTTTGATGACTGAGCAAATATATACATTGTACAGATAAACAGCTTTATATAAGAATACACTTTATATGTGTATATGTATACAAATCTGAGAAGCACACACTATAGATGGTATATACCTACATATATGTATATAAAGTTGAAAAACACTAGATGATTCCAGGGGTATCACAATATGTTAGTCACTGCATACTCAGGTTAGTTTTAGAAGGGTGGCAGCAGGGTTGGGAGAACATACATTGGAATCTTCAGACTCGATGGTGTGTTTTGTTTCAAGACATTATCTGGTGCACTCAAGTTGGATGCTAGTCACTTTTGAGGAAGACTCTTCTCTTTATGTTGGCAAATATCCAGAGCAACCAGTCATTAACGAACATCAAGCCTGTAGACCAGGGTCCCAAAGAGTCAAGTGCAGTGTCAGACCCAAGTTTCCCTCATTCACTTGACCTCCTTCAACTACTTCACACAGAATGCCCAAATACTAGTCAGTTTCATGTAGGGAGACTGTTCACTCAAGCTGCCTTAAGTTACTCCAATAAAAATTTAATGTCTATTTTTTTTTCTTTGTAGAAGAAAGCATGCCACTTTCCTCCCAGTGCAGGTTCAGGAAATGGTTATGATCCTAAAAAACAGTAATTGGTAAAACTGGTTTACATTTCTCATTCATCATTTCAAAAACACAGAAACTTCATACATTTCCTCAAATGTGACACCTTAGCACCTCCCCCCCCCCCACCGTTCGGTTCTGGTAACTGTAATTCAAGGAATTTGCCAAAGACACAAATTGTATGAAGCACAGTGATAGGCTTTTGGCGGGGGAGGGGAGGAGGTTGTTTTTGTATTTTTTAATGCTATTAAAAGTATTTTAAAAAGAACAGCCTATTTTTGTTGTTTTAAAGGCTTTTTAATTACACATATTTCTCTATTGTGCATGTCTGAGCATGTGCAGATTCATTTATACATACATGTGCCAAGGTCCTTGTGTGGAGAACAGAGTACAAATTGTAGGAACTGGTCTTCTTTTACCATATGGGTACCAGGGATCTATGTCAGGTCATCGGTGTTACACTTGAACAAAACTTGTCAGCCCCTGTCTATTTTCAATTCCCAGGTCATATACTGTTTAGTCAGTTGTTAAAGGGGAAAGAAAATAAACTATAAATACAAATCAGTTGTGTGCTACCGTGACTTAGCAGGTTAATTAGAATGCTCTCTGCTGGTATTCTGAGACATCAGATGTGACCCATGGAATGCATCCAAAAGGCAAGCACTAAGAATCAAATATCCTCTGTAGAAGCCTTAGTTTTAAATTAAGTCAACTATAATTATGCGCTTGTTGGAACGCATGCACCTGCAAATGTTATTAACATTGCAACCTACTTGGCATATTAGCTGCTGTGTTTACAACCTTAGGAGACAAAAACATAAAACAATTTTTTTTATCAGAGTCAAAGCGTGGTCATTAACTCTAGTCTTCATCATGCATCTTTAGGTTTGTTTGTGATTATTTTCCAGGGAAAACTGTCAGTAGCCCTCTCTGCATTTGCTTTATTGATGTTTAGAGAACAATAGCATTTCAAACTGAAGAACGATGTCAGTAGCAACAAATAATTAAAAAGGCATTCTGAAGGTGAGTTGTATTGTTGGAATCTGAAAACTCAACGGAAGTCACGAGCAAAAATGGACGCTTTTGTGGCTTGAGGTTGCTAAAGAAAATTGCCCATTGTCTTGTAAAATCTACCTAAAACAATATTTCTAAAGGTGAAGAGACAGTTGATGATAAATGTTTCTAAGAGAGAGGTCTGTGTGAGAAGGACCAAATAATTGTACCATACCAAATGATCCTTTTTAAACTCTGGGATCAAGTAAAATCATAAACATATATACTATCAGTTTATATAATTAATAATTTTAGGAATAAATGTGTGCCCAAACTCTTCTTTTTTCCCCTTACAATTAAAATAACTTCTTTATCAAGACACTCATAAATGCATAACAAAATGCTATCCTACACAGACAACTCTTCATGCCCTCACTCTCACCTTGCTGCCAGTGGGAAGACACAGAACAACAGCAGAAACCCCACAGTGGGCAGCAGTGGGTGAAGAGAAGACAGTCCAGCGCAGACCCTAGAAGTTCATGCTGTGCCCTGGAGCTTTGGGTAAGTCATGGAGCAAATGCAGTTAAGCAATGAAGAGGATGTGAGGAACTAACACAGAGATCCAGGCAACTGGTGGTGGAAGGTGATGGATGGAGCATGTATAGAGCCAAGTGGGCATTCTTACACAGGTGGATTGCCATGCTTCTGACTGTGATCCTACACAAACAGTACCAAAGTTATCCACCACACACACACACACACACACACACACACACACACACACACACACACGTTTTTTACGGTAGTGTGGTGAGTCAGTCAAAATGGCCTTGGAATCACTGAAAGCAGAACTCTGGAAAGATTTATGTGGACTCCTTGAAATATCCTATGGAAAGTAAATCATACACAGCCTTACCAGCTTCCCAGAAGGAGGACACACGATGAGGTGGTGCCACTTCCTCACCAAAGGCTGTCTAAGGTGTGGGAGGTCTTTGCAAGAGGACAGAGATCTGGCATGTGAAATGATCATCCTGAGAGAGGTTTATGTTCCATAATTCTTGTGCAGTTTCCTGTTTGAAAGTTTTTTTTTTAATAGAAGTTGGCTCTAAAATCCACAGTTCTTGGAGCCATGCCTTGATTTATGCCAACCTGTTGTTAGCATGTGGGAGTGGGAGATGAAACAACCGGTATAGTCTGCAGAGAACCGTGGAGGTAAGCAAGGATGCTTGATAGTTGCTGTGCACCGCACCCAAAAAACTTACCAATGATCCAAGTATTGTCACTTAGGTGTGTCTGTGTCAGAATTGCTTTTCTCTTGCTGTAATAAAATGCCCTGGCAAAAATAAGTTAAGGGAGGAAGGATTTATTCTAAGTTGCAGTTCAACAGAAGAAGACATGGCAGCAGTCAAGGAAGGCACGGTGGCAGTGGCAGGAAGCTTGCTGTTGGTCACAATGCGTTCACACTCAGGAAGAGTGAACTGGAAGTGGAGAAAGGCTACAGAGCCTCAAGACTTGCTCACAGATACCCGCTTGTGAGGCTCCATCTGCTAAAGGTTTCAAAACAGCCTCAAAGCCACCAGCTGGGAAGCTTGTGTTCAAACACATGAGAGAGCCTATGTTTGGCGTTTCACCTTTAACCACAACAACCTATGCCAAAATTTATTTTTCTTTCTGCTACAAAAAAGATTTGGGGAACTTATGAAATAAAAATGTTTATTATTATTTTAAGGAAAATTTGTATGGATATAACCTTGATAAGATATGATTAAACTTAGGTGTAATGGTGTTAAATATTAAGTGCATATTACAAAATACATTTAATGGTTCAAAGCATTCACCTGTTAAATTGTGTCTTTTTTATTTAGCCTACTGTTTAAATCATTTTAATACTCAATAGAGTTAAATGTAAGTAAGTAATAATTTTTAATACTGTAGATCAATAAATTTAATTAATATTTTAATTCATGTTTCTCTATTTAAGAAAATTATTTTTCAAGTTACCAACTAAAAATGTTTAATAAACTGCAAAGTTAAACAACAGACACAGAAGAAACACTAAATATTTATCAATTTCAAGCCCTCATATATTGAAAAAGAAAAAATACTGCTAATTTATACTTCTACATCTAATTTGATGTTTTTTCAAGTTACAAAAAGAATGGATTATTTAGAAAATTGGAAAAGTAAAAGTTGAGGAAGAGTTTCACATTCATTTCAAATCACCCAGCAAATCATATTCGCCTTGGATCACACACAGTAGCTACCAACACCTTCTCAACTTGTTCTTGATCTTGACACCTCAAATATAAATTTGTATGTCTTTGTTTGTTTCCACTCTTGGCTCATACCACACACATGAGCTTTCAAGTTTCATTAAAAAGCACCAGTAGTTAGACAACAGTCTGCACCTTACTAAAGCTAGAATTTCTAACTCAGCACTTGGGTTATTCTCAGCTCTTCCTCTTCTGTCTCCTCTTCAGCCACAGTCTTCTCTTGCACATTCCATTCATATCACAGTAACACATCAACTAACCAGTGTAGGTTACAAGTTACATGGTGAGTCTCACTAAGGAAGAAGATCTCAAATCACAGTGACGTTTATGGCATCGTGAAAACAATCTGCACCAGGAACAGAAATTTTAGCTGTCATAATTAATAAAATATTTGAACTCGTAAGAATTATTGCTGGACAATTTCTTCAAATAATTCAAAATATACAAATTGGATAAGAAAAAGTACACAAGGCCTCAACTCCACACACAGAACCACAGGTCACTAAGTATAGCTGGGATCAGGAGATCATCCTCCCCAGGGAAAAGCACACTGATTGGTTGTCCAGTGCCAAAAAGTCAACCCTAAAAACATGCATATCAGTAACATTATATGAACTCAAAAGGTTATACTTAGAAATACACATACACACACACACACACACACACAAACACAAATGCATGCATGCAATAACAATGAACAGAGAGAGAATGAACTTGCAGAAACTCAGGGAAAGGTATATGTGAGGATTTGGAGGGAGAGAAAAAAAGGAAGGGAGAAATCTAATTAAATAATAATCTCCAAAATAAACAAACAAATAGAAGACTGTACCAACTATAATTGCGTTCTTTAAATGCTAAGAGCCATCATGTAAAATATAAAAGTTTAAAATATTGTTAACTTGCTTGAAATGAAAATTTAAATTTATTTGAGATAAGCATTATATCTCTATTATTTCCAAAGGAAGGAAAAGATTCTATTTTCAATTCTGAGCTTAGCAGGTGCTTAGAAAACACTAGAATTCATGCCTCTGGCTCTCAACAGTTTACAAACTGTGCTAGGATTGGAGATAACTACTTGCACACACCTCATTTAAAGTCACATGGGCCTAACTATAATCTAGTTCAGATGCGTCATTAAAGCAGGGGGGAATGTAAACCCGGCAAGAAAAAGCTTGCCTAAGGTTGCATAGCTAATTAAAGTCAAATGAGATTCTATTGCAGCCTAGAAAGGCCTTTTTCTTATTTTTTTAATAAAATATTTTCCTTGAAATGATGAGTTAAAACTTCAGTAAGGATACAGAATATTTAGGAGACTGCTCAATTCCTCAATATCTTAAGAGTGAAGGCTTCCTTCAGATCTGTGAGTAGATTCCCTTGAGGGGACATGTATCACCTGAAAGCTTCACTGTGTGAACTATCAGCTCTTAGCATATAGAGTCTAGAATGAGGGGCTGGAGAGATTTTTCTGCAGTTAAGAGCACCTGCTTCTCTTGCAGAGGACCTAAATTCAGTTCTCAAAACCCACACATGTGGCTCACAACTATTTCAGCTCCAGGGTTCCGATACCCTCCTCTGGTCCTCAGGAGCACCTAAACACACATGGTCCACATACGGCAGACACACACACACACACACACACACACACACACACACATGCAAACACATGCTTTTAAAAAGATTAAATAATGTCATATTTCACCCACATTTAAATCAACTACAGATCTCACTATAAACTTACTCTTTAGGAAAATCTGTAAAGATCATTACAGTAAAATAATTTAGCATTCAGTATAAATTGCTATACTTCCTGGAGTTCCAGAAGTCAGTATATGGTAAGTCAGCATGTAGGCAATTTCAGGCCTCTATGATATAGTGAACCAGCATTAAAAATTTCATAGAATATATATATATATATATATATATATATATATATATATATATATTTGGTTTTTCAAGACAGGGTCTCCCTGTAGTTTCTAGAGCCTTTCCTGGAACTAGGTCTTGTAGACCAGGCTGGCCTCGAACTCAGAGATCCGCCTGCCTCTGCCTCCCGAGTGCTGGGATTAAAGGTGTGCGCCACCACCGCCCGGCAGAATATATTTTAATATAGGCTGAAGTATAAGAAAAAAAAGAGGCACTGAGAAGAGAAACACACCCAAATCAGGGTATGCACTTCTCAAGGAGGATTTGGAGAAGTAAAACCTAAGCAAGCATAGGTACAGGCTTGGCTATTAGACAGTAAATGACTATGCCCCACTATTAGTCATACACATACTATTGATGCCTTTTTTGTCTGTATGCGCAAAAGCTAAATCTTCCACGAGTGTCACTGATTAGCCTCTCAGTACCAAGGTCTGTGTGAGGCTGTGGAAACTCGTCATGCTGCTTAGCTCATGGAGCCTGGTGACCAGCTCCATCTTAGAGTCAACTGTTGAGGGAAGAGTCTCCGCGTGGCTGCTGGCATGAGACTGTGAGACCAGGAAGCCCAGTGCACCTCTGTTCTTGTGCATTTAGAACCTTATTATAGAAACTGAGTTTCTCAGGCCCTCTGGAAATTCAAGAGCCTCACATTGGTAAGCCAATGTGAAAAGGGGATATGATGTGCAATGCCCTTCTATGTGCTGTGCATATGTCTTATTAAAGTTGATTAATTAAAAAAAGCTTATTTGGCCAATAGCCAGGCAGAATAGAGACAGGTAGGAAATCCAACAAAGATAAATGGAAAAGGAAGGTCGAGTCAGGGAGACACTAGCAGCTGCCAGGAGAAGCACGAGTGAGGTAACGCCACAGCCAAGTGGCAATACATAGATTAATAGAAATGGGTTAATTTTAAGAAGTGAAAGCTAGTTAGTAATAAGCCTGAGCCAGAAGGCAAACAATTTCTACTTAGTATTAAGCCTCAAAGGGGATATTCAGGAACTGGTGGGCAGGAGAGAAACTTCCATTTACTAGCTCTAATAGAGATTCCCAAATCATATTCAGCTCAAGATAACAAATAGCATTTTATTTATTTTTTTAAATATTTATTTATTTATTATGTATACAATGTTCTGTCTGTGTGTGTGCCTGAAGGCCAGAAGAGGGCACCAGACCTCATTACAGATGGTTATGAGCCACCATGTGGTTGCCAGGAATTGAACTCAGAACCTTTGGAAGAGCAGGCAGTGCTCTTATATTTGGAAGTGGAGAATTGTTTCTTCAGTAATAATATAATTCCAACACACCACACCCAGAAAAAAAAAGATGTTTTTTGGATGAATGTTAAGAATTACCTGGTACACCAAATGCACCAAGATTAATTCACAAAACGAAGAGAAACATGAAAGGTTTCTATCATTTTAAATACCAGTGTTATTTCAGTCATACTAAGGTAAGGTTAAACTGATAGGGATTTCTCTTTGGCATTAAAGAAAGGTTTTGAGTTCTCACATATAGGAGTTGTTTTAACAACAGTAAACAACTGTCTTCCATTATTATTAATATAAATACTCTTAGTTACCTTCAAGTTACATCTCAGAACATTAATAAGAAATCTGTTAATATTTTCCCCTTCTACCTCTTCTCCCTCTTTCTCTTTGGGCAGGACAGATACTGTGAGGTAGCCTTAGAGATACCTTCACACACACACACACACACACACACACACACACACACACACACACACACACATAAATATATAATCATATATCTATAGTTATTATAATTCATAATATTATATATATATATAAGAATTGGTTACATTTCTGAAAATAGAAAGCAGGAAAAAAGAGAGAGAAATGTTTTCATTCATCCAGACTGAAGCTTATTTTTATCCTCACTATGTTCAAGTCCCTCTTTTTCTTCTAGTAGATGAGACACTGAGATGAAAATGTCATTACTTGGCACATGTCCTTCATGTATACTGTTTATTGCCGCGATTTGATCATCTTGATAAGTTTCTCTGTAGTGCTGAACTCTTTCACCCAAATAAAAAAATGTAAATGCAATATATCACTTCAGTTATTTTTAACAGACAGAAGGGCCTTGTTAAAGATTCTGCAAATCTTATTAACTGAGTGGCACTTTGTGGTTGTGGAGAGTTGGAATGTTGCAGATTCACAGTAATTATCTTCTCCTGTGAGTCCCCTTAACTGCCTTTAATTACTCACCCTTGTCTAAGTATGATCTAACATAATTAGAATTGTCTGATAAAATGTTTTAAATGCAGTTTTGGAATACCACCGACTTTTGCCAGTCCAAAAGCTAATAATGTCATTAGATCATATATGAAACCGGATAGCAGAATCTCCCCTACTTTGCTATGACCTGAACCATCTTTAGTTGGCACCAGAGTAGTGGAAAGCCCATCAATTTGTCACTTTGGGGTGGCGTTCTATAGGTACCAATTTTCTGTAACCCCTTCCAATGTGGAACACATCATTTGGTGCAATCCGGATCTATTTTCCCAAACTATGGCCACTCATATTTGGCACAAATAAATTGCTCTATGTCCTTTGATGTGAGAGTTCTGCATTTTGTCCATGGTAAGAAACAGAGTGTATGTCTCTGTAATAAGATGTCCCTCCTTGAGTATGTGCCCTGTTTCCGAGAAGAGGCAAGATCAATGAGATAATGAAGCTAAAAGTCCTGATTATTAACGAGGTCTAGTACTCGCTCGTTCAGTCTGGAGAAGCTGTACAAACTATTAAATCACCAGGTTTCTCTTTTCTAAAAGAGGTATGCTAATTATCTTGTTAGTCTGTGCTGTGATTACATGAGATAATCTAATATTTGTTGCTTTAGTCTTTCTTCTACTAGAATGAGAACCAGATGAACCTGGATGAGAATTGGCTTTCTTGATAAGAACATGCTCTGTTAAGATGCTGCCTGGATTCAGTGTGTGGTGGACCAAGAAAGATGAGAATGCTTGCTATCTGACTTTCCCCACAATTACTTCTTCTCTGTGTCTCCTAAGCCCAGCCCTTCACATTACTGCCCATTCATTATTCATGGTTCCTGCTTGCTTTGGTCTAGTTTCTTTATGTTGTTGTTTTACTTGACATGGCTCTTGATGTGTGGCCTAGGCAAATGTCACACTCACCACCCTCCTATGGAGCTATTTGAATTCTGGGATTACAGATGTGCACTAGCCCACCTAGAAAGTTCGTTCTTAATCCTCTTCTCGCAGCTCTGTGGAAACATTCAATCTCAGTCCTTCAGCACTTGGATGTCTAAATTCAAGCAGTGGAAATATTTCTTCTCCTTGGAAATGCAATGAAGCCTTGAAATAGTCTTCTATCTTCAGATTTCAAGACAATTCCAGACACATCCACATCTTCAGTTCAAGCTAAGGTTAATGTTGCTGTTATTCATTTGTAATGTTTTCTTCACTTGATACTCTTAGTTACGGGAATGCCAACAGTCTTACGTCAGCCATCCATCCCAGAAATGAACAATGCTGAAGGCAGGGCAGGGTACTTAATTTTTTTAGACCAAATTTGGAATGTTGTTTGTGTTACGTTTCAAGATTGATCTTGAAATGATCACAGGACCCTAAATTTTGCATAGGAAGGAGATGGAGATCAACGGGCCTGGTAGGCAATGGTGATATCCCAAGTTGTTTGGAGTATTTTCTCAGAACCGTTCCTCAGAGCTGTGGTGATGCCAAATAGATCACTGCTGCTTCAGTAAGGCAGACGGCTTTGTCAATTCTCTGAAGATGCTCAGTGATCAAGTCAGTTGTTCCTTAGATGAAGGCAGAGAGAAGAAAGAAACTCAGAAAAACTCTGAAGAAAGAAAGAACAAGTAAAACTGAGTAGGTTAGGTCACTGCTGTTCCCTCTGTTCAGATGCCAGCGGGACAGAATTTTTATTTACTTTAAGACTTATTTTGTAAATGTGTTTGCAGATGATTAATGCACATTGGAAAGATCCAGAGATAGTAATAATCAATAGTTTCAATTTGCTCAATTAACTTCCCCAAAAGACTCAACACATAACTCCAATAGAAGCAATGTGGTAGAAGGCATTACTGGCTGGTCAGAGGATACAGTCTCGCATGGCCTGGCAGTTTATCTCAATAGCTTGACAATATGGGGCTCCCTTCTTCCAGAAGAACTTCCTGCCTCTACCTGCTCTTATCTGGAGACTATCCCAGGACCAGAGGACTGACCTTATCTGGAAGCTGTCTCTAAACCCAATGCCTGTCTTTTAACCAGATGCCTGATTTATCTTTAGCTCAAACTTTGACACAGAAGCCTTCTCCTCTGCACATACTGGGGGTCTTATAATAGAAACTTGCCACTTAATGCAAATTAGGGTTTTCCTCAGGCTCCACAGTCCTATATATTTCTTATACTCTGAAATAAAGTTAACCTGATTCAACCAAGGCTGTCTGCTGTGGAGAAAGAATACCTCCTGTCTTTGTGTGTACAAAGTTTTCTGTCCCGCTTCTCCCTTTTGCCCTCTTGGCCTGATAGCCAACAGCCCAGGAGGGAAAGAGGACCCCACACACAGTGGGGAGCAGAGGTGACAGAATCAGTACTGTAACTTTCAGCCATTTTTTTCTACTAGTGTTCACATCTGTCTTTGATTTTAAGTGATTATATTACTTTCTGGCTTTTTTTGAGAATATTACTCCAGTTTCTTACTATTTATATGTTTAGAAACTTCTCCCTAACCAATAATTTGTGGTCACAACCTGTATTTTAAATGGCTTTTTTTGTCTTTGAATATGGACTATTGCAAAATTCTCTTTGAAAAATCACTCTCTGGCTCTATGTACTACAGTAATGTCATACCTGACAAGAACCAAAAGAATCTGCAAGGCTTAATAGCTGATAAGGAAAGGAATATAATCTTCAGAAATCCCTGAAAAGCAATAGGGAGTAGAATATCATTAAAATGAAGATGACTTCAGAACAGTAGCATCCTTTAAAAAGCCCACTTGGAGGTAACTATAAGATGATAGCTCATTTATCATCCCCCTACTCATCAGCTTATGAAAAATTACAGTATTAAAAAGGACCACTGTGTCTTGTAGATATAAAGTCAGGAAATCAATTTGTGAATCATGGTAAGTCATGGTAGGTACTAGCAATGAGGCAGCTTTTGAGATATTTTTAAGCTTTCACGGTGTGGAGGAAATAGAAAGATTTTAATCAAAACAACACTTTTATTTAGGTAGTTTAGAATGAGTCTGCCTCTCTATACAATGCATGGTTTTCTCTAGTCCTTCACTGTGACAGAATTTACTATAATGAAGGAATTTGTCTGAGGCAAAATTAGTCATTGTTTATTTATCCAATGTACACCTTTTAAATGTAATTTTGTATTAATGGATAAATCATAAATGTTGCATGAAATAGAATAGATTAATATTATATAGAAGTAGATGTTTTCTAGCCATTCTGGAACTGAAAAATGATAATTTTGGTTCAACATTTACCCATGTTGCAGCTTTCACATATCCTCATACAAATCCATATTTTGAGTTATTTTCTTGTTGATATTTTCATTTTAGGGTCTTATAAGGCATTTTACTTGCTCTAATTTATGGAATGTAGGAAAACATAGGCATGTAGGAAAATATAAAAGATTAATCCAAATTACTGAGTTAGTTCTACTTTTCCACTGCTGAGCAAAAACACCATGAGCAAAGAAATGTAAAGAATAAAGGATTTATTTTGGTTTCAGGTCCCAGATGATTAGAATCCATAAAAGCAAGAAAGGTCTCATATGACACTGGAAGCAATAAGCTCAGAGAGAAAACAGGAAATAATGTGGCAGTAACCCCTCAAAGCTCACCCCCCCCCAGTGGACTACATCCTCCAGGAATGCTGCACCTCTTAAAGGTTTCATAACCTCATCTTACTTACTTCTCTATTGTTGTGATGAGACCAGTAACCAAGACAATATTAAAATGAAAGTGTTTAATTTAGGTTGTGGTTTTAGGGCATTAGAGTTCACGATGCTGAAGCAGGGGCCTGGTGTTTATATCATGATCTACAACCATGAGATCTAGAAACATTCTGGATATACCTTGCCCTCATGGCACACCTTCTCTGACAAGGTTACACCTCCTAATACTTCCCAAACAATTCTATTTACTGGGAATCAAGTATCCAAAATATGAGCCTTTGGGGGATGCTATCACTCAACTTAGCATACTCCCCTAATCGCACCACCAGCTGGGTACCAAGTGTTCAAGTATATGAATCTATAGGAGACATTTATCATTCAAGCCACCAAAGAATAAAGTTTAAAATTTGGTCCAAAACAAATGGTTTTACTGTCTAGAGAAATAGAAGTGTTCTAGGTAATTTGGAACTTACAGACTGATACTTTAGATCTAACATTCATAAATATCACATACACTGAAACTTTTGTATGTCTCTCTTATTTTACATATTAAATCATGTTCCCCTCAATATTTTCATTTATGAATCATGACAAGGCGCTTTTGTTAGTTCTGTGCTGTAAACTATAGGAAAATAAAGATATGCAGGGAAGAAAAAAGATGATTTCAATTCGGCACTTCCAAACCCTGTATGATGCAAGGAAACACTATCTGTATTTCAGTAGAAAAAAATACAAGCACACGGCACTAAATCATAGATTGAAATAAATTTCTCATAAATTAATTGAATCAAAGTAATTCCTACCTTTAAAGTCTTAATTTTTCATTGTGTCTGAAAGATTTTTTGGTGCATGATAACCCAGGCCCAAAAAGATGAACATGGGATGTACTCACTCATAATTGGTTTCTAGCCATAAATAAAGGTCATCGAGCCTATAATTCATAAAAAATCCTAGAGAAGCTATATAAGAAGGTGAACCCAAAGAAAAACATATAGTTATCCTCCTGGATACTGGAAGTAGACAAGATTGCCGGACAAAAAAATGGGAACACGGGGGTGGGGTGGGATGGGGGGTGGGGGGGGATGGGGAGAGAAAAGTGTGAAGTGGAGGATGGGAAGAGCTTGGGGGAATAGGATGGTTGGGATATAGGAAGGGTGGATATGGGAACAAGGAATTATATATCTTAATTAAGGGAGCCATTCTAGGGTTGGCAGAGACTTGACTCTAGAGGGGTTCCCAGGTGTCCAGGAAGACGCCCCCAGCTAGTTCCTTGGGCAGCTGAGGAGAGGGTGCCAGAAATGTCCAGATCCTACTGCCATATTCATGAATATCTTGCATATCACCATAGAACCTTCACCTGGCATTGGATGGAGAAAATGACAGAGCCCCACATAGGAGCACCGGACTGAGCTCCCAAGGTCCCGATGAGGAGCAAAAGGAGGGAGATCATGAGCAAGGAAGTCAGGACCGTGAGGAGTGCTTTTACCCATTGAGACGGTGGGACAGATCTAACGGGAGACCACCAAGTCCAGTTGGAATGGGACTGATGGAACAGGGGACCAAACCGGACTCTCTGAATGTGGCTGACGGTGGAGGAGGACTGAGAAACCAAGGACAATGGCAATGAACATGAACTCTACAGCATGGACGGGCTCACTGTGAGCCTTGTCAGTTTGGTTGCTCACCTTCCTGGACTTAGGGGGAGCTGGGAGGACCTTGGACTTAACATAGTGAAGGGAACCCTGATGGCTCTTTGTCTTGGAGAGGGGTGGAGTGGGGGTATGGGTGGAAGGGAGGGGAGGGAAGGGGGAGGAGGAGGGGAGGAGATGGAAATCTTTAATTAAAAAAAATGAGAAAAAAAAAGTTTCCAAATCATGAAACTGCAAAACTGCATCTCAGTGGCTCAGCTTCATTCTGCCAATGCACAGACTGTATGAGTTGGAAGGTAGTGTGTGTGATGCAGTCACATGTTTACTGAAGTACGCAAAAATAAGGGTTATCACAACTGAGCAATAAAAAGAATTAAAACTTTACATGATGGATACAATTTTTATCAAATTGACTGGGCTAAGGAGTTTCCATATAGCTGGGAAAACATTTTCCGTGTGTATCTGAGAGTGTACCTAGAAAAGTTCACAGTGTGTAGAAACGGTCATATTCACCAATGCACTGGGCACTATATGACCCACTGAGCATCTAAATAGGACACCCATCTTCTATTTCATACAGTAGTGCCTTTGGTCTTTTCAACCTGCAGGTTGGGCTTAGTCACTGGTGTCCCGATTCTTAGACACTGAGTTTCAATGAGAATTGTGCTCATTGGCTTCACCGGGACTTTAGCATCAGAGGACAGATCATGATACTTATCTCCTCTCAAATCTTTGATACAACTATTGTCATATATCTATATCTAAAGATATGCATGCTACATGGTGTGCTGTACATGGGATGTGTTTAGTTTTCTGTGTACACCTCCAGTACCAAAAAATTCCCTCAGAGAAGTCTTTGAAAGTGACATTCCCAAAAGGCTGATCAAATGAGCCAAATAGACAGGGAACTGTGATCCCGAGCTTCAGTTTTCAAAGGCAAATGCTGTAAGGCCATCCTTAAGCTGGATCCTCAGCTATGATCAATCACATCCTTCAATTCTATGCTGCTGTAAGCTTATGCATCCTCAGCTGCCCTGTACATTTGTATTATTAAGATATCCTAAGGTGTGGATGGAAGGTTGGATTGGGAAAGAATTGATCAAACTGAATTCTATGCAAAAACAAAATGCCCAAGGGCAATAAAGTCTTTGTCTTAAGGGCTCTGCCTGTGTGAGTACACTTTCACAAACATGACAATGAATATTACAATAAGATTTGAAGTTACATGTATTGATTACTTAAGATTAAGCCAAAAGCTTAAATCTGAGAACAAATTCTATTAGGTGATTTTGGTGTCAAAACCAGAGTGTGGAGACAATGCAGTTCATTTTTACCTTATTTGTAATACATGAAGGTTTTCTATTTTATTGTTCTATTATTTTATTTACTAAATGGAAATAATATAACCCTTAATTATATGGAGACAAAATGGCCACCAATTTATTTCCATTTTCCTTACTAAGGAAAAACAACTGATATTTTAAAAGAATATCATAAAGTTTATTCTAATGACATAAACAAAAGAACCCTAAAACTTCTAAGTACTCATGTATAATAATGGAAGGAATAAATGCTTTGTCTGGGGTCTCTTTTATGGAGAATTATAAACACAGACGTGAGGGTCATACCCCCATAACCTCCCAACACTTAATATTCACTTTGGGATTAGGATATCAACATGCAACTTTGGAGGAAAACCATACACTTCAAACACTGAGACCATATTAGTGTGGTCTCTACTTAATGTTTGTACCTGGTAAGGTATTGCTTACATAGATTTTTTTCCCTCAGATTCTAAATTTCATGCAGTTTTCTGTCAGAATTAAAGCAATAATAAAACCCAGCCATTAAGTGCCGAGTCAGAAAATTTCAAAAAGCCTGAGGAGAAATGCTTTGCTTAGAACCATTTCATGTTAGTATTTTTACTAGATTGTATAACTCCGCAATAAAGTTAATGCTCCAGACACCTCTAAAATGCTGTTTTCAATATAACTTTTCCAGCATAAGTCTCCTTGGTTCTTCCTCCAGGGCATATCTAAAGTTTAGATAAATGTCAAATATTCTTTCAGAGGTGATAAACCAAAGAAGAAAAGATAGTCATCTAAGGAAGGAACTACACAGTAAATTTAATTAGGCCAATTTATCTTCTTGAATCCAGGCCCCGCCCTCATAACTAACTAACTCTCTTGCTTCCACACAGACCCCTTTCCTGTTCCTGATAAATGCTTGTTTATGTAACCTAAGAGGCCGGTATATATACATAAAATTAATTTGATGGCATGTGAATTATATCTGTGCTAATGATTTACTACCTGCATTTCTCTGCTTGTGGAAATTCTCAGTATAGTTTCCATAAAAATAGACTGCAAATAGTTATATTGAATTTAGATTTTGCCTGAGCCCAGACAGAAACAGCAGATGAAGCCAGCACAATGTAATGTTCAGACCTTGCCTGCATACTATGCCGTAAATACACAGCTTCTGCATTTTACTTTATGGGGGAATGGAGACCTCAGTTGAGGCTTTAAGACAAAATGATCTGCTGGAGTGATGTATAAACAATGAATCTACTTTTCTGCCCAGCTTACAGGCCTGGTGTGTCCAAGATCAAGGATACAGCAGATTTGGTGTCGGGTGAGAACTGTGTTAACATGTGATTTAAGAACTTAGAGGTACATCTCTTTTATTAGTTCACCTTTTCTTGGTTTATTTTTCCTTGATTTCTTTGTGTAGCCTGGATGCTGCTCTTCTATTAGATGTATCAGAAGCAAAGTTTTTCTCCCACTCTGTAGGATTCCTCTTCACTTGCTCACTTGTTTTCTTAGCCATACAGAGATGGTTGTTTTCTCATGTTATGAGGTTCCATTTGTCAATTGTGGGTAAAGAGAAAGGACGTATAAAGCAATTTACTCATGACCGACCCAGCAAGATATTTCCAATGGCACAATAATGGTACTAACATCTGTTTACTTAGACTTAAGGCTGGCTCAGTAAGATACCATTTATGTCTAGTATTGTAAATGTAGCCAACTAGGTGGCTAGTAAGGTTACAGACTCCAGTAGAGAACCTACTACTGCCATTTTGCTCACCCAACATAATTCCTTTCTGCATTGAAAATCCTTATCCTTATACTCACAGATTGCAGCAAAAAATGAAAACTACTACTGAGACCCAAGACTGGTGAAATTGCAGGGAAAATCTGACAATGGGGTATCCAGCTCCAATTGATACATCTGTAATTTTACCCCCACGCCTGAGGCTCAGGGAACATTAAGGAGGAAGGAGGTGGATTGTAAGGAACAGTGGACCTGGATGTCTTCTAGACATGATTGGGTTGTCACACATTATCTCAGCAATAATGTTACCTAAACAAGACCTGCATAATAACAGGGGTGGGCAAATTTTCACAAGGCCTCATTGTAGATGAAGAGCTACAAGCAATTAGCAGCTGCAAAGGGAGGGAAAATCAGCTTTCTTCAAGGGTGAGACTCCTGGTAGGTTATCTGATAAAAAGTTTCAGCCCTAAGCACGTACAAATGAATGGCACCATGTGGTCTAAGGGACTAACCTGTTACTTGCGTATGTGGGGTGTGGAGATAACAACTTGCAAAGAGGTTTTGAATGTGAGGGCGAGGCGTGGGAGGAGTTGGAAAAGGGGGGGGCAAGAATAATTTATCATGACTGGTGGCTCTTCTCATGTCTGCTCCAAACTTCAATCTGCCCTTGAAGATATTCTCCAAAGCACCTAAAAATGTTTACTCTCACAGAAGTCAGGGAATAGGCCCAAACATGTAGATTAGGGCTAGTTGGCCGCTGTGGGTCTTGAAGTGCTGGGGAGGGTACGGAGTAGGAGACTTAACCAGGAAGACACAGGGACTGCTAAAATGAGCCATCACAAGAAGGCTGCCTAGACTTCACACAAAGCAGCTGCTTATCTGACAGAAAGCCCTTAGTATAATGACAAATTCCCAAGTCTTGCTCCCCTCTCACCCTCAAGAACCCTCAGGAGGCCTCAGGGATCTCACCTGCAGACCTCCTCAAGCGGGGTCCCTGAGGAAAGAGCATGCCTCCTACAGCATCCAGGAGCAGTGACCTCTAGAGAAGGTTCCTGTTGGGTGGTAAGTTTTCCAAATAAAACCAGGGAGCAACGGACCCTTCAGAACTAACTATACACAGCCAACAAACCTCCCATATTTCTCATATTTTCCTCTGCCAGTTGTGAACAGTTTTTCCCTCTCTAGGTATTAAAAATGTAAAACTAACATTTGGAGCCTTCAGATGGTGATACTAATCAAAGATTAAAAAATATTACGTGAGGTAACTGAGACAAGTATAATCTTTAATTTTTTTTGAATACTTTAAACGTTCTTTGATCCCAGCAAATGAGGACTCCTGGAGCAGCTAGTGAAGGCATAGTCACTGCACTATGCCAGTGATCTCTACCATTCAAAAATCATAGCAAGTTACTATCCTCTTCGTACCTTCCAGATGTGCTCCAGGTGCCCCATGGCTTGCAAACCCCAAAGACCTACCTCTTCTCAGAACATCCCACTATTCATGCTTCAACCGTCTTATGGCCTTGAGAAATGCTAATAACCTAAATCTCCTAATATCTCAGGATTCCAGAACTTTCCACTCCTTCCACATAGACACTTTTTTTTTCATTTCACTGTTTTTTTAGATTTAATTTTTGTCACAACATATTTTTTGTGACAAATAAGGAAATGTGTTCTTTCATATTATACATATATGTACATATGCTTTCATTTTTTGATGTTTTTACTGCACCATGTTTTTGGAAAAATATAGGAGCTATAATAATATACAATAAAATTTAAAATTCATAATTGTGACTATTGCTCGCAAAGTAAACAGTGCAATGAAAAATAGGACCAGATTACATTGTCCCAGAGAAACCAGACTCTATGTCATTGCTATTAAATTACCTAGTACATAGATTTGTCTTTATTATCAACTTATAAGACATGACAAAAATAAATGATCTGCTCCTTCTGTTGCCTCATCCCTTTGTCTTACCACCATGAGGCAATGACTACTTTATAAAATAATAGTTATTTATCTTTTTCACATGCTTCAAATCATAGGAGTATTTCATATTTGTCTAGGTATTGTTAAGTTGGTTCAGTCATTTAGTTCTAGTGTGACTCTCTGCATGGCTCAGATCTGATATGCCTATCTCACTTCAAAACCTATTCCATTGTTGAATCCCTTTGTAACTACTCCATCTAAAATTCCAACCAGTCCAGGTCATTCTCTATGAGCTCAGTCTGCCTTATTTTCCTCAAACCCTCTATCATGCTCTTAAAATATGGGTTTTCTTATTCATTTTTTCTTTCCCTTAATATAATGTAAATTCATGAGCTAGACGAACAATCTCTTTTTTTCACTGTTCTTAGCATACAAAACAGATGCCAGAAAATAACACATGCTTAATAAATATTTATGGAATGAATGATTGAATGCTAGTTATCATTTTTATCAAAACACCATTTTGCTTGTTGCTCATAACAAAGGCAATCTTGGTCTAGTTCTCCTTCAGCAATCTGATCCAAAGCCTGACACTGAAAGGAGCAAGATGACCCACATACTGACCAGAGGGAGGTTGGGCAGCAGAAATCACACAGCAAAAACAGTCATATGCTTGCAAGGATGAGTAATCTAATTTTCTATTTTAGTCATAATGTAGACTTATTTCAGTTCTAGGTCCATAAGTATAACGACTACATTAATGATTCTAATTAATATACATACCTCAGTTTGTTTCTCTATTCCCTTGCTAATTTTAGTCCTTTTCCAATACATCTCTAAGACCGATCTTGTGCATTCTCATCTCTAAAAGGATGTTTATACTTATTGTGCAAGCAGAAGTTTTGTAAATAGGTATAATCAGTCAATGTATTACTGTGTATTTCTGTTTCTCTAGGAGCACACATTGAAAACAATGAAGGATTTGGGTGTCACAGAAATACAATTGCAGTATTTCTAAAGTATCCAACAGAGTTACCCCTCTAGAATACTAGACAAATAACCCCAAATAAAAAAAGAAGCAGCTCAATATAGACACACACAAAAAAACATAGAACGAAAAGCAGAAGACAGGCTCAAATAATCTGAAGAGTCAACAAATTACAAATTTATATATAGTAATAATTATAGCACAACTAAAATAGTAGATAATCCAATGAGGAAATAAAGATTAGTGTGTTAATGCTTAGACCTGTAGATCTGCAATAAAATCCATCTCTTTGATCCTCTTAATTCTCTAGAACTTAAGACATAAAAAGTCCATTTTTTTGGTGACACCAATGAAGTCATAATCTAGTGAACATTAATGAAAGCCTTCTATACACTGCTAAATTTAATCTTTATAACAGGTCACTTGTGGCTGAAACATACAGGGTAAATAGTCATTTAAGTAAACAGTAGATAAAAATCTCAAAACCTAAATATTTATCTTCCAGGCTATATTCTTACCCACTGCTATTTTTAAATGGTTTATTTTTTTCTGTTTTTATTTATTTATGAGTATGCATTGTGTGTGTATTGTGTGTGTGTGTGTGTGTGTGTGTGTGTGTGTAGATGAATGTGTATAGCTGCCCTTTGAAGTTAGAGAGTCTGTTGGAAACCCTGGTTGCAGGTGATTGTAAGTAACTTGAAATGGGTGCTGAGACCCCAACTTGGGTCCTCTGGAAGAGTAGTAAACCCTCTTAACAGCTAAGCCATTACTACAGAACCCCATTTGGATTTTTTAAAATAAAACCTCTGTTTAGAATGTTCTAAAATATCTCAAAACCAACATGTACAATGCTTAACTTTCTCTTAGTTACTTTTCTCATGAGTGATAAAATTCAAACAAAGGAAGTTAAAGAAAGACTTCCTTTGCCTTAGATTTCAATAGTACAAACTGTCATTTTGGGGAAACAATGGTGTCTGGAATGTGAGGTGTCCAATCACATTGCATCTGCAGGCGAAGAGCACGAAGAGATGAACGACCATCTATCTCAGCAGCACTTCCCATCTTCATTCAGCCTGAGACCTGGAATAGCGCTACCTACATTACACTGCGGCTCACCCAACTCTAGAAATACCTTCACATAAATGTCTGCCCCAAAACTTAAACTGCTAAAGTCCTAGTTAGCTGCATTGTTTATTTGATACAGCTTAGAGTCGTTTGAGAGAAAAACCTCCACTGAGAGACTGCCGAGATCAAATCAACCCATAGTTATGTCTTTTGGGGATTTCCCTCTTTATTAATGCAGGAGGGGTCTAACCAATGATAGGTGGGTACCATCTCCAGGCAAAGGCTCCTGGGTTTTACAAAAACAAAACAGAAAAGGCAAAAACAAGCCTGTAAGCCATCACACAAGCAGCATTCCTTCATCTTTTCTGCTTCAAGTTCCTGCTTGAATTTTTGCCATGACTTTCTCCAAGAATGGGCTGTTTGTAATCTTTAAAGCTAAAATCAGCCTATTCTTCCCTAAGTTGCTTTTTATCAGCATGTCTTATCTCAGCACAAAAAGGAAACCAGAACAACTATTGTTTTCGTGGCTTCGTTTCTTTTAAAATGTTAGCTACCTCTATGCGAAGCATCCTTCCTCTACCGCGCCCTTATCCTTCAATTCTGCGAGGCTTTGTCTTCTCTTAGGAGCCTCTCTCTCAGAAAATCCCTTTGCCACCACTTCAACTCTTCCATCTAGCCACATCACGACTCTGGTGAAGTTAGAACTGTGCAGTCTCTATTGCTTTTCTCCTTTACTGTGTCAAGTTGTGCTTCTGTGCCTGTTCCTTAGCACAAGACTGAGGGCTCCTGAGTGCAAGCAAATGCCTTGTTAATCATGGTGTGCTCGGCACCTGGTATGATGCAGACACTCAGTGAATACAATCTAGGTGAAAATTAATAAGTGCACAAGCATTTTCGTTATCTTTTCTTCTCAGTCTAGAAACAAAACTCATTCTGTTGATGAGTTTTTAGGAAGAAGTTCTCAAAAATAACAAGTAAGCATTTAAATAAAAATGGTAACTAAATGCAGGGAAGTGTGAAGGTATTGAATATGGCAGAAAAGATCTAATAAACTGTTATCTTACCACTGTCTTGAGATAATTTTTTTCCCTTAAACACAACATACCTTTAAGCACTGAATCAAGGCTTTAGGATGACAGGATATTCTATTCTTTGTAATCTGAACTGAAGTATAAATCAAACAAAGTTTTCTCTGGCCTATGGTATGTAATTACTTTATTTTCTTCTTCTCTTTTTATCTGCTAAAGATTCCTGGCAACGTTATAGGTTTCCTGTTCATACAGAATCAGTTACAAACCTTTATCATGTTTTATATACTCAGTCTTGTTCAAAACGTGAATGAGAAATTTACTCATTGACAAAACCACATTTTAAAAGATAGGAAACAAAAGCAGTTAAAACTGTCATTTTGAAAGTTTATGAAGACGAAAAGACTAATCGATTCTTTCTTTCTCTAATCTAATGCATCAATATATCATGAAATTAAAAGAGTTAAATTAGTTGTTCGCTGAGCCTTCCCCAGTTCTGATTTTTGAATAAGTCTTACACACCATGGAAAATGGAGTAGAAGTGTGTGTGTGTGTGTGTGCATTTATGCATAGGTGTGTGTCAAAGCCAGAAACCAAGAACAGGTGTTACATAGGCTTCTACTTCACCTTTTGAGATAGTTCCTCACTGAACCTAGTACTCAGAGGTTGACTTGACTGGTTGGGCAAGGAGCTCCAGGAACCTGCCTATATCTGCCTCCCTCCACTGCATGGCAGAGTCATAGACCTTCATGATCTCACCAGGTTTTTAATGTGGGTTCTAGAGATCTGAACCCAGGTCCTCGTACTTGTGCTGCAGGCACTTTCCTGACATCCATGTCCCTAGCCTTAGTCATTTCTGTATAACAAAAATTAAGAATCATTAGATATCTTTAGTCTAAACAGCCAGTATTTTGCCAAAGTTTTTTTTCATGGTTTATTTTTTTTTATTTAAAAATTTCCATCTCCTTCCCTCTGAAGGTGCGTGGTTGATCGGCAGTTATGATTCACCAGACAAGCTTTAATATATATATAAATCAGTTTTAATAAAGGAAAGGAAAGGGAACTTACAAATCCAAGGTTCCAGCGAGGAGGGCAGGAAAAACAAAGAGCAGGCAGGCCGCAGGCCCGCAAGATTTTATAAGTCAATATTAGCCTAAGGGGGACACGCCTAAGAGGGACACGCCTAAGAGGGACACGCCTTTAGACCAAGGGGGACACGCCTTACAAAACAAGGTTTTGGGCTAGGCTTCCCCTTCATCTCCCCCTTTTGTCTAAATAAGACAGAACCAAACCAAATACAACTATATTCAATAGGAACAAATAATAAATATAAAATTACAAACAATATTAAGAAGAAACATATAACAAAAGTTTTACTAAGCATTCTATTTCAAGGAGTCTAAATAATGTAGAGGGTAACTACAATTATCTAATCTTCAACCCCATCAAAGATCTGAGAAGGGAAGTAATATTACTTAAGCAACCAGGAAGTACAAACAAGAAACTTCCAAAATGTGCAACAAATGACAGAGACAACTAACTACCTGGGTAGTCACCCAAAGTTTCGTTTTGCAATGTTGAGGCAACCAACTTTGGCTAAGGCCTAACACAACTGACATAACATTTTTCAAAGGCAAGGAACTTTTTGTAGAACTGTCCAACCCTGTCTTGGCAAGATAAGACAATCCTGTTTTTATCCATTTACGGATACTCTGAAACTCTGTCAGTGGTCGAGGTATGGGCTTTTTCTTTGCCTAAAGGCCACTTCTGCCAAGAAGAAGACAAGCTCCCAGTGGAGTGTCTTTGGTGCTCAACATTCTCTCGGGAGTAGAGTGGTGTTGCCAGGAGTGATTGTGTCTCATAAGTATCAAACTCTAGGTTAGATTAAAGGCCATGTTCTACAGCTCTTCAAAGAGGTCGAAGATTATACTATCTATACTAAATATAATTTCTATGTATCTAAAAAACCTGAAAAACAACTGTGCAATAAATGAGGACAATATCCCCAAATGTAAACAATGTCATTATACGAATAATATCAGAGGTAGAAATGTACATTGCAATATGATAAATATCTCAATATAACAATTGTTTTAAACAGAGGTAGAAGCATACTCTCATACAATAGAGGTAGAAGCATACTTACATACAATGTTCAATATACAAGAATCAACACCAATGCAATTTTCTAATAACAATAATTCACAAATACTAATCATCCCATCAAACCAGGTAATCCCCCCCCCTTTTTTTTTCATAAACACCCCTGTGTCCATATAATACCTCCCCCATCCCCTCAACCCTATACCATCTACTAAATGATGTCCCTAAACCAGAGGGCAAACTCTGTTGGGAGAGGGGGCATCGTCCTCTAAGATTGCTTCTAGCTGACATGGGGGCGACGTTCTTCTCAGGGGGTTCCATGAAAGCAAATGATGGTAAAATTCCCAGAATAACATTTGGTCAAGGAAATTGTAACTAGCCTCTGAGTGTTTTGAGGAGGTCCGGCCAGAGTGTTGTCAAAATTGTACACCATTTGAAACTGTCTTGTGTAGTTGGTACCAAAAAAAAAAAAAAAAATAAAAACCAAAAAAAAAGGTCTAATTTTAGCGCTATTAAAAACATGACGTCATAGTAACCAGGTGAAATTGATGTTGTGGGGCCCCATCTTCATCCTGGAAACTTCAAAGATTACTGAAGGAAAATTTGTTGTTTGTTACAGGAAAGGTAAACATTATCTACAAAGACATATACAGACATATATATTCGATGGAAGGTATAATAAAGACAGACAGATATGAGGAAAGGCAAAGAAAGTTTATCAAGTATCATCATCATCATCATCATCATCATTATCATCATTATTATTATTATTATTATTATTATTATTATTATTATTATTATTCTGTCCCATTTCATGGCTCCTGACCTGAGACAGAAACTCTGAGATATCTCTTATAAACAGGCTTGGAATTGAAGAGGGACTGAGCCATAGTCCAACTCCAAAACCAGCTCTATATACATATAAATAAAAGCACAGTAATGCATATATATATATGTATATATTTAAAAAATGTTTTATACTTACTAAACCTATTCAGGTTCTGTGTTGATCCATATTAGGTTGTAACTAGTGTCCATCCATCAGTATTTAAATATCCAGGGTCCCTTAAGTTCTTTGAAGATGAGTGGTTTCCTGTGGAGATAAGAAAAGAACCCTGTCCCCAACCTATATGCTTTTCTTACCATCAGTATGATCATCATCCTTGTGAATGAATTATTTTTCTTTTCCAAGGGGCTTCTTCTCTTCAAACCGAACCTTTATTAATTTTGACGGTATCCACAATTTTTCCTCTCCTGTGGAGACAAGAGCAAAACCCCTTCCCCAACGCAGCACATCTCCTGGCTTCCACTGCGAGGTCAGCACATCCTTGAAATAAACTGGTTGATTTAATTCAGCAGACTTTTCCATTATCCAATGTCTTTCTGCAGCCGTTGTCCCCTTCTCATTAGCGTTGAGAAAATTCAAGGTTAATAAAGCACTATGTAACCTATTTCTAGGGGTATTTTCCACCCCTTTCTGTTTGTTTAACATGTCCTTTATAGTTCTATTTGATCTTTCTATGACTGCTTGACCTGTAGGATTGTATGGTATACCTGTAACATGCTTAATATTGTAATAAGCAAAAAACTGTTTCATTTTCCTAGAAACATAAGCTGGACCATTATCCGTCTTTATTTGTGTAGGTATACCCATGATGGCCATAACTTCTAATAAATGAGTGATTACTGAATCAGCTTTTTCTGAGCTTAAAGCAGTTGCCCATTGAAAACCTGAGTAAGTGTCAATGGTGTGGTGTACATATTTTAATTTGCCAAATTCTGCAAAGTGAAACACATCCATCTGCCAGATTTCATTCCTTTGAGTGCCCTTTGGATTAGCCCCTGCAGGCAGTGGTGTTTGGTTATAAAAAGAGCAAGTAGGGCATTTCTTTACAATTTCCTTAGCTTGTTGCCATGTAATAGAAAACTCTTTCTTCAAGCCTTTGCTATTGACATGATGTTTTTTATGAAATTCAGAGGCCTGCAGCACATTACCAATCAACAATTGATCAATTTCTGCATTACCTTTTGCTAGAGGACCTGGCAGACCCGTATGGGATCGGATGTGTGTTATATACATAGGGCAAAGCCTGTTCCTGATCATGTCTTGTACCTGGATAAACAATGAGGTTAGTTCTGTATCATCAGGTATAAATTCAGCAGTTTCAATATGTAAGATTACTCTTTCTGCATATTGTGAATCAGTAACTATATTAAGCGGTTCTTTAAAATCCCTTACCACCATAAAAATGGCATATAATTCTGCCTTCTGGACAGAATCATAAGGGCTTTGTTCCACCTTACTCAAATCTTCTGATTTGTAACCTGCTTTCCCTGATTTATTAGCATCAGTATAAAATGTACGTGCTCCAGTTATTGGAGCATCACGGATGATTCGAGGGAGAATCCAAGAAGTTCTCTTTATAAAGTTAAGCCTCTTGCTTTTCGGATAGTTGTTATTGATTTCTCCCAAAAAATTGGTGCAAGCTCTTTGCCATGGTTCGTTATCTTCCCACAACTTTTTTAGTTCATCAGCAGTGAAAGGCACTATAATTTCTGCTGGGTCTATGCCTGCTAGTTGACGAAGTCTCAATTTGCCTTTTATAATTAATTCAGAGACTTTTTCCACATAAGTTTTTATTTTCTTACTTGGTTTATGTGGTAAAAAGATCCACTCTAAGATAATATCATCTCTCTGCATTAAAATTCCTGTAGGAGAAATTTTGGAAGGCAATATGACTAGAATACAACTGAGCTCTGGATTCACCCTGTCCACATGTGTCTCTTGTAATTTCTCCTCAATCATTCTCAGCTCCTTTTCTGCTTCAGCTGTCAATTCTCTGGGGCTGTTTAAGTCTTTTTCACCATCCAAGGTTTTATTTAAATGAATTATCATATCAGGTGTTATGCCAACAGCTGGTCGTAAGCTGGAAATGTCTCCTAACAACCTTTGAAAGTCATTGAGAGTCCGTAACCGATCTCTCCTAATTTGTGCTTTTTGTGTCTTTATTTTTTGTAAACCTATTTTATAACCTAGATAATTAACAGAATCTCCTCTCTGAATTTTTTCAGGAGCAATCTGCAATCCCCATTTAGGTAAAAGTATTTTTACTTCTTCAAACAGTCTTTCTAAAGTAGCCATGTTTGAATCAGATAACAGAATATCATCCATGTAATGATAAATTATCGACTTGGGAAATTGCTTGCGTATTATTTGCAATGGTTGATTTACAAAATATTGGCACAGGGTGGGAGAGTTCAACATGCCCTGTGGGAGGACGGTCCACTGGTATCTCCTTGTAGGTTGAGAGTTATTATAAGTAGGCACTGTGAAGGCAAACTTTTCTCTGTCTTTTTCTTGTAAAGGTATAGTGAAGAAACAATCCTTTAAATCAATTACTATGAGAGGCCATCCTTTTGGTAATAAAGATGGCAGAGGAATTCCAGATTGCAGAGAGCCCATAGGTTGAATAACCTTATTGATAGCCCTGAGATCTGTCACCATTCTCCACTTACCAGATTTTTTCTTAACAACAAATACAGGAGAATTCCAAGGGCTGGTAGATTCTTCTATATGTCGAGCATCTAATTGCTCTTGTACCAGCTGTTCTAAAGCCTGCAACTTTTCCTCAGCTAAAGGCCATTGCTTTGTCCATATTGGTTTCTCAGTCAACCATTTTAGAGGCAGTGCTGTTCGTATCTCTGAAGGGCCATCAATTGCTTTGCATTCTTGTACAGCCCGAACAGCCGGTTTCCGCCTTCTATAATATCTTTTAATATTTCCCTCGGTGATATAGGCTCTAGAAGCAGCAGGAATGTTAATTTGGGTATTCCATTGCTGCAACAGGTCACGGCCCCATAAATTCACTGCAATATTGGCTACATATGGCCTTAATTTTCCTATTTGTCCTTCTGGCCCTATGCATTCAACCCATCTCGTGCTCTGCCTTACTTGAGATAGGGTTCCAATTCCCAGGAACTGAACATTTACATCCTGAAGAGGCCAATATGGATGCCAAGATTCTGGAGTAATGATACTTACATCTGCACCTGTGTCCAGTAGGCCAGTAATAAAAACGCCATTTACACATACTCTTAACTTTGGTCTTTGTTCATTTATAAAAGTCTGCCAAAATACACGTAACTCATCTTTCAGGCCATTTTTGCTTTTAACAGCAGGCATGGGGCTTTCTAATTTTCTTGACGAGGCATGTTCTCGGCAGTAACTGGAAATGACTGGACCACATTCGCCATGGGGGCCTGCGAGAGGCCCCCCATTGAGTTTCCCAGTGGCAACAGGTTGCCTTGTCTATCTCTTGTTGACCTGCACTCATTTGTCCAGTGTCTGCCTTTTCCACATCTCCTACATATACCTGAAGGCTGAGTCCTCCTACGTCTGTTATTTCTAGAAGAGGCATTATTATTATTATTGTTGTTGTTGTTGTTGTTGTTGTTGTTATTATTATTATTATTATTATTATTATTATTTCTGAAAATCCGTTGTCTGCAATTCCTTTTAATATGTCCCATCTTGCCACAGTTAAAACATTTGGTAACTTGATGTCTCCTTTTTGCATTAGAAATTGCTTCTTCTACCCATGCTTCAGTGCCATAGTCAAATGATTCAACATTCATTGTATGTAAGACCCATTCGTCCAAGGGCGCTGATCTCATCTTTAAAGGCCCCAGGATCCTTTTACACTCCACATTGGCATTCTCATAAGCCAAAGATTCAATTATTATACGTCTTGCTTCTGGGTCAGATATCCCTATCTGTACAGCTTTAGTTAGCCTTTGTAAAAAATCACTAAAGGGTTCTCTCTGACCCTGTTTAACTCTGATATATGATTCCAGTCTCTGTCCTGGGTCTTGAACCCTGTCCCAAGCCTTTAAGGCTGCTGTAGTACATATGGATAAGGTGTGTTCATCATAATTCGCTTGTTCCAGAGGATCGGAGAAAAGTCCTTCACCTAGAATTTGATCTAAGGAGATCTCAATTCCCTTTGCTCTTTCCTGCTGTTCTAAAAGTTTAGCCTCTTGTCTGAACATGCATTTCCAATTTAATTGTGACCCACTCTCTAGAACAGCTGATACTAATTGTACCCAATCATGGGGCGTTGCCTTATTGCTTATAGACCAAGTTTTGAGCATCTCTCTAACAAAGGACGAATGTAGCCCAAAGTTCATAATGGCTTGTTTAATTTCTTTGAGATCATTCATACGGACGGGTTCCCATGTATATTCCTTGATGACTTTAGGGTTTTTGGAACCAGTCACCTTTTCTGACGTTACTATTGGAAAGGCAGGTAGAACTTTATGGAAATTATCCCGGAGAGTTTTACTCATTGACGGAGTTAAATTTCGCCTTTGTACCGTTTGCTCCTGTTCTATAATTTCCTCAATATTTTCTAATCTGCTTACTATTGCCTTCTGTAAGGCCTGGATCTCCTGTCCAGAATTATGCTCCAAGGCCTTCATGGAGGATTCCAAAACATGAAGTTTGTCCAGTAGAGTTAGTATCTCATCCTTGGATAGAATTTTCATGGCATGAATTGTGCCTTCTTGTATTGACAATCTGTCAGCCAATCTGTCATATCCTTTAGTCAAAGTCCGATTTTCACATTCAGCAGTTTTAATTCTCTCTGATAATGTTTCAGACAGGGACTGAAGTTTACGATCCAAATCAGCTGTTCTCTCCTCCGCAGCAATGAGTCTCTCCTTAATATCAGACTGTAGTTTTTCTAAATTTTGCTCATTTGACCGAGTCATATCAGACAAAGCCCTATTCCCTTCCTTGAGACCTTCAAACTCTTTCTTGGTGTCAGTCTGAATTGTTTTTGCAAATACCTCGACCGACTTAAAGTTGTCACTCAAAACAGTTGTGCCCTTTCTTAAGCATTCAACCTCTGTCCTAAGAATCCTGGTTTCATTCTGTAAGGACTTTATCATTTTTCTATTTTCAAACCATGTAAGGGAGAAACCAAATACAAGAAAAATTGCAAGCCCTATAAACATCCAAGTTATGGGAATATCATATGTATCCTGTAATATTTCTACCATAGTACAATTAAATAGACTGCAGAAGCTTTCAACGGTGATATGGTCAGACATTTTTTTTTTTTTTTTTTAATCAAAAGAAATTTTACCTGAAATGACCGTTCCCTGCCAGTAGGTCGCTAGGGCAATAACCGCTCGGCCAAACCGAGTCTGCAGTACCTGAGGAGCTCGAATGTTGGGACTCCGGCAGTAACCGCTAGTCTCTGGCAGGTCAAGGCCCAGGCCGAACTCAGCCGGGACTGGTGCTGCCTGAGGGGTTAGCGAGCTCGGACTGAGTCACCGGAGCACACACACGTCCTTTGCTCCGTACAAGCGGGGCTGGGACAGGCTAGTCTGGGAAACTGCTCTGAAGCAATCAAGAGCCCAAGGCCGAATCCCTGCCACGCAGTGTGGGAACTGGAGCTGAAGGCTCCCAAATGCCCGAGTTGGACGCCAAATGAAGGTGCGTGGTTGATCGGCAGTTATGATTCACCAGACAAGCTTTAATATATATATAAATCAGTTTTAATAAAGGAAAGGAAAGGGAACTTACAAATCCAAGGTTCCAGCGAGGAGGGCAGGAAAAACAAAGAGCAGGCAGGCCGCAGGCCCGCAAGATTTTATAAGTCAATATTAGCCTAAGGGGGACACGCCTAAGAGGGACACGCCTAAGAGGGACACGCCTTTAGACCAAGGGGGACACGCCTTACAAAACAAGGTTTTGGGCTAGGCTTCCCCTTCATCCCTCCTCATTCCCCTTCCCTCCCCTCCCCTCCACCCATACCCCCCTCCCTCCCTCTCCAGACCAAGGAGCCATCAGGGTTCCCTACTCTATGTTAAGTCCAAGGTCCTCCCAACTCCCCCCAGGTCCAGGAAGGTGATCAACCAAGCTAACAAGGCTCCCACAGAGCCCGTCCATGCTGAAGAGTCAAAGCTTTTATTTAATTCAGCAATGACATGTCAAAAGGAACAAGAGAAAGAAGATTTTAAGGAGATACTTGTATCTATCTAACTATAATGTATCTTAAACAGAAAAAAATATGATTTTTTGCTTTATCTGTATTGCATTTTTCTGAGCCCTGTAATTTTGGACAAATAAGGCCTTACAATATGACAAAAATTGGTAAATAAGCACTGATGAATTCTGGTAAGAAGGTGGTATTTTATTTTTTACAAATAACATGTATCTTTTCTCAATTTTTTCATCACTTTTGTTAAGACTAATAAACAAATTTTATGCATTAAGTTAAGGCTGGCAGGAAAGGTCTTTTGAATGACATAATCCTGTGCCTCCTTCAAGCTCCACACTCTCGGTAGGACTGTACTATGACTAGCCGCACATAAATGTCACTAAGATTTCATGTGCTATTCATTTTGGATTTACCTAGTACCTGATTTTGAGTAGATATTCAAATAAACACAAGACATCTCCAACTCATAGAAAAAGTAATTATAATATCCGGTTAAGGTTCTATAATGAGGAACAACTAATACCCTAAATTACACCAGTTCAAAGGAAAGAACATAATCAGTACATAAGGTCAACATTACCAGGGATTACAGTCATCAGCTATCAGGCATATCACTGCCTACACCCAGGATATAAAAGTTACGCAGCATTATAAACATCACTAGAATGCCCAGAGTTGATGGATAGGCTCCCTGTAGAAAGTCCTTGTAAACTGATCTGCGTTCTTCATTGTGTATTGATCTGTGTTCTTCATCATCCAGACTGATAAATATTCAGGTAATCAAATTTATCAGATGTGCTTATTTTCATCAAAAACATGAATGGTCCTTGCCTACATTCTCTCTATGAAAACTTGATGCACTTGACTTTATGTTCATTTATAAGACTGAACACTTTTAGAAAATCAAAACCTATAATTGTAGATTTCCTAGGCATGTTCAGTGTTTGACTCAAAGTCATACGTTGCATTCCAACATAGATGAAAATATTAGAACCCATGAAGGCAAAGGAATGAGTATCTGTCAGAAAGATGTGTTCTTCTCCATGGTCTTTCTAATTGTTAGGCATGCATATTTAAATGGAAATAGGAGATTCAAACTCCATGTTCTTTTATCTTAAATTTACTTCTAAACTCTCCATAATGCATATTCTTTAGGCGCCACTCATGGAATGCTTAATTTCTAGACCGGAACACTTTGTTTGAGAAAAGCCTACCACCTCCAAAATTCAACACTGGGAAAGTAACTGAGATAGATATGGTCAGGAGGCCTAGAGCCAGGCCACATAGTACCTGCTACTATCTGTAATGATGAACTTAGAGCATTTTGATGTGCACAGCACCTACCTAACACACATAAGTATTCAGTAATATCAATTACATATGCTGCTGCTGTCATTTAGCACTAACATTGATTTTTTAAATTAAATCTTTGTAGCTTAAGTAAAATAGAGAATTTTGACCATTTAGTGCCTTATGTAGTGTTTGTGTATGTGCTGGCCTACTGTGTTTGTTAAAACCATGTAATGATTCCTATAGCCAGATGTCTTTCACTTACATTGAATTTGCTGTAAATGTGAATCATCTGGAATAAGTTCAGTAGTTTCAATATGTAAAGCAATTCTACATATTGAGAGTCAGTAACTGTTTAAGAGTTTTGGAAAATCTAAGAATACCATGACAATGACATATAATTCTGATTTTTGAGCTGAATAATAAGCCCTTTGTTCCACTTATTTTTTTTCTGACTTTTAATGTGCATTTTCCAAATTATTTGCATCCAAATAGAATGTAGGGGCTTCAGAAAATTTTATTCCCTGTACAATGTGAGGAAGAATCCAATTAGAACTTTAGGGATATTTGCCACTAATCTCTCCCAAGAAATTCCTGTAAGCTCCCTACAAATGTTCATTTTCTATCCAGAATGAGAAAAATCTCAGTATTAGTAAAAGGTACCACATTTTCTACACAAAATCTATTCCTACTAACTGACCAAGTCTTGTTTTTGCTTTATTTTCAGAACCAATTCAGAAACCTTTTCTACATAGGCCCTTAATTATTAGTCTCTTTGTATTGTAAAAGTATCCATTTTAAGATATTATCTTCTCTCTACAATTCTCTAGAATTCCTGTAGGAGAATGAGTAGAAGGTAGTATGACAAGGATACAATAGACCTATGGATCTAAATGATCCACATGTGCATCCTGTAATTTATTTGCTACCAACATCAATTCTCTCTCAGTCTCAGCTGACAATTGTCTTGGACTATTTAGGTATTTATCTACCTGTAAGACTTGTAATAAATGACTTAATTTTTGAGTTGTTAATTCAACTGAGGGCCTTAGTCAGTTAATATCTCCCAGAAATATTTAAAAATTATTAAGAACTTGTGATTGATAGTTCCTGATTTGTACTTACTGTGGTTAAATTTTTTGTAAAACTATTTTATATTCTACTTTATTTTATATAAAATATTATAAAAATATTTTACTATTTTATATTAATATAATCGCCCTTTTGTATTTTTTTCAGGCACAATTTATAGTCCCCAACAAGACAAAATTCTCTTTACTTCATCAAACATCTTTTCTAAGAAATCTGTATTTGATTCAGCTAATGAGATATCATTGTATGATAGTAAATTATGGATTGAAGAACCTGTTTGTGAATTGATTCTAATGGCTGTTGTACAGCTCTCAAGTCTGGTATCATTCTGCATTTTCCAGATATGTTTTAATATTAAGTATAGGAGAACATCAATAAAACATGCTTCTGGGAAAGATACTGAAGGGTGTTATCAAGAGCAGTCACTGATTATTCATGAGACCCAACAGATGTTGGTCTTCCAAAGGTACAACAGCCCTACCTTTAAAATGGTTAACTGACTGACCTTTGACATCAGAAAAAAACATAGGCACTAGAACAGCTGGTATAGGATCATGTAGATGCTCAACATATTGAAGAATAAACAGTCCTTGGAATTCTTCTATACTTAATATTTTTTTAGAAAAAAATCTGCCCAGCACTAGGGAGGCAGAGGCAGGCGGATCTCTGAGTTTGAGGCCAGCCTGGTCTACAAGAGCTAGTTCCGGGACAGGCTCTAGAAACTACAGGGAAACCCTGTCTAGAAAAACCAAAAAAAAACAAAACAAAACAAAACAAAACAAAAAAATCTGGAAAATGCAGAATGATACCAGACTTGAGAGCTGTAAATAAGGTGACCCAGTCAATGGGCTCTTTATAGTCTGGAATTCCCTCAGTTTCCTTGTTACCTAAGGGATAGTCTATTATAAGGATTGATTTTAAAGACTTTTTTTTTATTACTACACCTTTACAAGGACAGAATGGAGAAAAAAAAATGCCATCACATTGCCTACTTATAATAAATAAGACTTGGATTTCCCCTACTTTAATGATGTGGGACAGCTCTGGTTCTGTCATCTGTGTTCCTTTATTTGAAACACTCTGGGCAGTATCAGTATGTATCAAAATGCCAGGGGTGGGGAGGACACTTCAAAAACATTGCTCCTCCACTTTCAGGCAGAAAAACAATCTTCAACTAAAACCTATAGTCTATGCTTTCTCCTCAGTCTATATTACCATGAGCAAAAACATCTATGCACCCTTGACATTTATGGTCTCTATAACTTGATATTGAAGATATTGAATTGTACTGCCCAGATAGATTGGAAGTCAGATATAAGTGATGTAGCAATTTCATTAGTTATGCTACTATTCTTTTCACAAAATTTTATCTGTCCTTCTATTTAGTAGACTTGCTCTTCTGAAATTAATACTCAAAGCGTCGATTCTCGCCAGTCTGCGATTTCTCTTTAACAGTACTGTGGCAAAGGAATCCTGAACCTAAATTGAACTGAGCTAGTCAATTAGTGAACCGGAAATGGCCCACAGGCAAGGGGAATCAGCAATAATTAAAGTGTTGACACATTGCAGAGTCTAAAGAAGGAAGTGAAGTCAAGCTAACTCCTTGGCAAGCTACAAATCTTGGATCTCCATAAATGAAAGTCTTCCAAATGCAGTGTATTCTGATATCGTGTGTATATATCTTGATGTCCAGGCTCCTTCTGAACAAGAACTCAGAAGTGATTTGTGCATGAGCAATACACATCTTCATTCCCTTTCAGCTACTCCTCTGGCACATAAGAGATCAATACGTAGTGCATGAAATAAATTAAGGATATTTAGAATCACCAAACAACTATGACATAGAAGCTTACTCTAGATGACTCTAAAAAATCATCTCTCCAGGATTTGAAAGCAATGGAAAAATTGGAAAAGTAGTGTCAAAAAGTGACAGAGATGGTTTGGGGGTGATAGATTTTTTTTCTCATTTTTTTATTCAAGATTTCCATCTCCTCCCCCTTCCCTCCCCTCCCTTCCACCCATACCCCCACTCCACCCCTCTCCAAAGACAAAGAGCCATCAGGGTTCCCTTCACTATGTTCAGTCCAAGGAGTACCAGACTGAGCTCTCAAGGTCCTGATGAGGAGCAAAAGGAGGGAGATCATGAGCAAGGAAGCCAGGACCGCGAGGAGTGCTTTTACCCATTGAGACAGGTGGAACAGATCTAACGGGAGACCACCAACTCCAGTCGGAATGGGACTGATGGAACAGGGGACCAAACCGGACTCTCTGAATGTGGCTGACGGTGGAGGAGGACTGAGAAACCAAGGACAACGGCAATGAACATGAGCTCTACAGCATGGACGGGCTCACTGTGAGCCTTGTCAGTTTGGGGGTGATAGATTTTAAAGTAGTGAGAAGTGAGTGACAGGGAGCTTTCATTTCACTATGGTAGGAACTCAATATAAGATCTAGCTTCAGAAAATTATATAAGCAATATTATTAACTCCTGGGATGTAACTGCAAAAATAGATTTCTAGAATTATTCTTGCACAACTGAGACTACATCCATTGATTAGCAACCAATTTCACAGCTTCAGGAGCCATAATTATACTCTGGCTGTATGTTAGACAAATTTATGTACGTCATATGAATGTGATCTTGCATCATTGTGCTTTTACGACTTTTTTTTTGCCTTATTTAGTTTAATATTTTCAAGTTCATCTGTACAGTTGCAAATTAATTTTTTCTCATGAGAATAAAAAAATGAAAAGTTTCAAATACTAAATAATATTTTATTGAATGTCATTTTCTCTATTTATTTATTAAGGGGCACCAATATTTTTCCCTTATCTTGGATCTTCTTAATAGTGCTGCAATGAACACTGCATTGTTTGTACTTAAAGGTGCTAATTTTAGGATGTAAGGGCACAATGTGTGCCACTTCTGCCACCTCATTCGTCATCCGAGTCTAGGAGTCTGAACTGACTCACTATAGAAACGTCCCATCCCTCAGAACTCCATGTTGCTTCTCCTGTTGGCATTTTCTGAGACAGAAAGGCAATTTCTTGGTAAAGACTACATGGGTATCTGTGCTCTTCTAGAACACTCAGACAAGCTTTCGAAAGACTTGTTTTCATGAATAAAAACAGGGTATGGTATGCTTGGGTCACTTCTGAACTGTATTTTTTTTTATTTGAGAAATACTTGTGCAACTTTCTATAATGGCCCTATCATTTATTATTCCAACTCATAATGTATATGGGATTTAGTTTGTTCACATCTCCAACAGTTCGTGCCTACGGAGGTCTTTCTTTTGAAGCACTACTCTATCAAGTATGAACTGTTATCCCATGTAGATCAGTGCTTGCAGAATAATCTCTCCTGATTTCAAGCCCTTTACATTACAAAGCCGTAGTAATTAAAACATCACAGTTTTCTAAAACACCAAGCACAAGGAAGTAGGGACAGCATCTTCAAAACTAAATGTGGTAACTTCATCTGTACACAAAATATTCCATGTAGCAGTCTCTAAATAATTAGCAGGTATATTACTACTACATGCTTCTTCCTAAACACTTAATAGCAAAATATTTTATGTTGTGTCGTGCTTATTAGGTTTAGAGCTTTGGAAAGGCAATGTCATGTTAAATAAGATAAAATTCTGTCACCTAGCAGTGTCTACAACATCTAGTCTCTTATACTGATATTAAGAACTGAGCTGACCTTGACTATTTCTCCATCTTTCTTTGAAGTCATTCTTCATTCCACATTGGAGTCTGTAATGGCAGATCACTCTACCGAGAACACCCTTTCTCCTCTCAGAGAACTAGCTCACCCCTGCCTCCATTTTTATCTTCATAAGTAGAACATACACTCCATGAAGGCAGACATCAGCCTGTTCCTGGGCAGACTTCACTGCCGCAGATTCCGGAAGAGTAGATGTTCAACAAGTATTTAGAGTTGTTTAATAAGTGAATGATATGATTTTGTTTGTAAATATATTAAACCAAAAAAACAGTCTTATCCTTAAAATATGGATTCAACACGAGAATTTCTTTTTTGTATATTTGTTTGTTTTAGCATTTTTTTAATTTAGTAATTTTTGAAAACAGCCATACTTCATTCTTTATCTTGAAATGGCATGCTAAAATTGTATAACACAAGATGTTGTACAAATGTAATTAGTCGAGGAAAATTTTACCTGAACAAACCACAAATCCAATATAAACAACTCTCAAACATTTTCTATGCTCTTGTTAATTCTGCAGTATTCACTCCAGGTTGCTGTACTATGAAAGTCAATTCAGACCATTTCTACCTGTCAAAATTTTTAATTTAACACAGTTAAGCTAAACAAAAGAAAGTTAGCCACATCAAAAAACTGACTCCAAAAAAGTCAAGGCGTATGTAATGATTGAACAGTATTGACCCTAAAAGAAAAATAATAAGACTACTACCATCCTAGGATACCTGGGGCTTGGTGACCAGCAATGCAGTAAATATTCTGGTATTTTTAGAAACATTAGGAAAACTCACAATTTTGCTAGACTCACAGCCTAAATACACTGTTCTTTCTGTGTCAGATAATTTAGAATGGAGGGGATGGAAGAAGATACAAAGCCTTTAGATGGAAATAATAAATCTTGAGAGAAATTAATAAAAAAAATAAGTTTCTGTGAAAAGATACACAAGGTTTACAAAACCCTAGATATTACCCAGAAAAAACATTTAAACTAATCAAATTCAAACTGAAAGGGAGCCACTACTAGAATTCAGAGCATCATTAGAGCATACCTTGAAAATATGTATTTTAGTAAAACAGAAACATAAAAATAATAACTTTATAGATACATATAACCTATAAAAAAATAGTGTAACCTATAAAAAAGCTGTAATGAGAAATAAAAATGAAACAATAATTAAACATCACCCAATTAGAACAAGTCCAGGTCCCAATGGATTCGCTGCTAAATTCCACTAAAGCTTCAAGGCACATAAACTATGCTTCTCAAACTACTTAATAAACCAGAAAAGGGAAGGATAATGCTAACCTCAGCTTATGGAGCAACTTTTATTCTGATCCCAAAGTCCGATAAAGACACAGCAACCAAGACGAATGTCTAATCCTGAGGAGCGTGTATAGGAAAATTTTCAGTAATGCACTTGGAAATTAAATTCAATGGCGCAGTAGAAAGACCAGCCAGTATGACTAAGTTGGATGCATTCCAGGTGTACAAGGATTATTCAATACACAGTCAACTTAATATATCATATTGGAAGACTCTAGGACAGAAATCATATTATCATCTCAATGGATACAGAACACGCTTTCTACAATGTCAGAAAATCCCCTCATGACACAATCCCTAAGGAAACTTACGAACTGAGGAGACATATATAATATAGATAGATACCAGGCATGCAGTAGACCTTAAACTACCACTACACTGGGAGAGAAAAACCCCTAAGCACTTCCAACAAATAAGAAAAGGGCATCCAATTTCTTCACTCTTATTGAATATACTTCTCAACGTCTTATCTTCAACAATCAGATGATGGAAGGAAATGGCATAGATGAAGCAAAGGCCGAAGTCAAGTAATTCCATTTGTAGACACTGGTTGTATACACAACAAGCCCTAAAACTTCCACCAGAAACTACTCTCAGATTTGAAAAACACTTTCAACAAGGTAGCAAAATGTACAGTCAGCACATTAAAATCAATAGCTTTTTTTATATACCAATTATAGTCATATGAGGAAGTAATTGGGAGCAATATCCTGTTCACAGTTTCTTACACAAAAAAATCATCCATGATTATTGCTGTACTATCCACAACAATCAAGTCATGGAAACAATGTGGATTTTTATCAGTAGATGAATGAAGGAATAAAAGGTTGTATGATACATGATGTAGTTTTATTATGTCATTTGTAGAAAAATGGCCAAAACTGGAGGGGGTCACCCTATTGATAAAGTAAGCAGACTCATAACAGCAAATACCACGTTTTCCTTCTTTCATACATGGATCCTAGATACTACGCAGATACATAAATCATTTACGTGTGTGTGTGTGTGTGTGAGAGAGAGAGAGAGAGAGAGAGAGAGAGAGAGAGAGAGAGAAAGAGAGAGACAGAGAGAGACAGAGAGAGAGGCAAAAGTAGAAAAGATATTGATGAGAAAGGAAGAAGATTAACATAGTAGGGTGGAAGAGAGAGGAAAAATATTGGGGGAGAATATATGCAATGAATGTAATTTACTTGAATGAAAATTTCTCTATGTGTACAATGAATATATCCTAGCATTTTTTTTATTCTTTACACTGAGATTTTCTTTGGCTGCAGCAATTTTTTTAAAATTTAACTTACTGTCATGCATCTCCATTTCCATAATTTGATAATTTTTAAACGTACATTTTAACATTATATTTTGGAAATGGACCTGCTTTTGGAATGCTAATGTATGCTTTTTATTAAACACTACAACAAGGTAGTTCATTTGGATGATGTAGGTCCCGGTAATTGCAGATCAAATAGGATATAACAACTTTTATGCAAATACACGATACACATGTGTGAATATGATCCACGTGGTTTTTCATCTTATCCTCCCTGCCAGACTGCATTAGCGGTGACAGCCAGCATGTCTTTATTTCACACACAGGGAAACTGAAGCTTGGAGAGATTGTACAATTTACAGAATTAGAGAAGAAGCCAGGATCAGGAGATATAAACATGACTTCTGGACCAGTTCTCTTATTTCAAAACACATTGTCTAATAGCTTTTAGCAAATCAGTGGCATTTTCAACAGAGTAGCCTAAGGCTTGAGGAGAGTAATCAGGTCCTCATTAGCAAACACACTTTTGTCTAATCAGCCTCTGTGGCCATAGCCCTGTCCCTTGTGGCTTTACAGAGCAACCATTTGCACATTGCTGGTTAGTTGTGTATTTCATACAGAATGGGAGGAAGCAGCACCCCGTGTCTGCATCACACAGTGTTTAAAGCAACAGAGCTAATATGAGTCTCTAAGTACCCACAATAGAAATGAGTTAGGGGAAAAATCCAAGAGTAGGTACAAATTGAAACAATCTTTCAGCCTTCTGTGAAATTGTTTTGTTTTCCTTTTAGGGTTATAATGATCTCTAATTTTGTATGTTGCGCAAAGTGTGAGTTTTACAGATTACTCAAAATTCTAGCAGGTCCAGATGTACAGCAAGCCAGATGCAAGGCTTACAGAATTATTACTCTCTGCTGTCAACCTGGCTCACACATCTCATATTGCATTTTTTATTTATACATGAAAATTACCAACGCTGTCGACAAGAAAGAATATAAACTAGCTCCCTGGAAAACAATCTTTCCTTGGAACAGAGAGTATCAACATTCAAACTTTTAAATATATCCTGGTAATTTTTCTTTCCTTTATACAGTAAAACTTAACTGAATTCAATTAATATATTGATCTAATTTCTGTAGTTTTTGTAATGAAGATGATATTAAGGTTAATTCATACATTATATATTTTGATACAAGGTAGCATTTTTGTCTGCTCTACATCAGCATACCATGTCCCCAAACCTGCTGAGCTGAGACAGAACAATGATTGATGTACCCCAAAATTTTGCCTTTGGTACCCAGACAACTCAAGGCAGGAAAGCACTGATCTTCACAAAAAAAGAAATTAACATTCACTCTGTATGAATTCTCAATGATCCTTTAATGAAAACAGCCATTTTCTCCCAGATGATCCTTGTTTTGTTTCCCCTTTTCAGGTCTTCTAAGGCACAGGACAAACTAGCAACCTTCTTCTTCATCTTTTTTCCTCCAGTTGGAGATTAAACCCAAGACTCACTCATGCTATGCAAATAAGTATTCCACTCACTGAATTAAATCCTTAACTATCTGAAATTATCTTTAAATTTTACAACATAGTTGCTATCATTACAGGAGACAGTCTCAATATCTTGTTCAAGAATGCATCCTATCTGCAACCGTCCTCAGCCTCCCACATGCTAGGATTATAGGTATGTATCACGATACCTGGCTACACACTGAACCGAGAGACACGTACATGGCCTGTAATAGATCACCAATACAAGCCAAGCCTTGTGGCTGGCTCTCATACGTATCCTACCTGGTAGTTGCCTAACATGAGAGGCTCATCCAAAATGAGGGAAGATAACTTCAAACTCCTGGATTATGAGTACAGAGGTGCAGGATATCATGATGAATAAGAGGAAACTGATCTCGAATGTTATTTGACAGAAATGCTCAGTCTGTTCTTAGACTATTGATAAATCTAACTTTTTCAAGGGATCATGATGGTTTAGCCTTGGCTATCTTGCATTCACTGGAGATAAATATTAACTGTCTAAAAATCATTGTGAGGTTAAATGTTAAATGTCGCATTAAAAATACAAAGTCTTCACCTTTCTGTGAATAAATGCAGTTGTACTTCCTGTTTAAGGAAGCATATGCAATACAGAATTCATATTTAATAACAAAGTATTTTATTTTGAAATCAGATGAGATTTTTAACTTTTATCACCATAAAAATGACCAAAAAATTTAAAGTTTGTTAGTTCTATCCACTCGAATAAGTATTATGTATGCCACAATAACAAATTATGTATCAGAAATATGGTTAATTTATTCATTAAAAAAATCAAGTTGAATTTTTACCAAAAATAGTTTATCGGTTATGAAATTCACATGCGATTGTGACTGTATTTTGTTTCTATTACTGCAGTATCTTGGAGCTGGTTAATTTTCAGTGCTGGGTATGGGTCTGGCTTTTAATCAACAATCCTGAATGCAAATAATTGCTTTGAATTGAAGACATTACTTCTTATTTATTTAATTTAACTTTATGTTTATGAACATTTTGCCTATATGTACACATATTTATCACTTCTTCAAACTTCAGAAGAGGGTTCTGATGCCCTGAAGCTGGAATTATGAATGGTAGTAGACAGTGAGTGGACGACTCTCTGACCCTGTGACCCAATGATATTTTAAAAGAACTATAATAAAAACTACGTATCTGATTTCATTTCATACAATTCATCTTTCAAATTAACTTGATTAAATGTGATTGCACATAATGTCTTATAATTGCCCAAAGTGTGTGTTCCAATTACCTTTAGTCAGAGATACAGCATTTAATTAAATAAAACTAAACACATCAATTATAGAATTGGCATTCTTGTTTAGACTTACACATAGATATAATGCTCTCCAAATTTGCCGTCTCTCTGGAAACTTCTTTCGTAACTTTTATCTTTTCTGGATCTTTTCCATTCCCACTGAGTTACAGGTCATTAGTTTCTGTACTGTGGTTAAATTTCTATGCTTATTGAGTTTTTCCTCATATATAACATTTGCCAAGTTTGACAATCCCATTATTTAAACTTACAGGTATTGCTAGTAAAAATGACATTTAAAGAACAGCAGCATTAGCTGTGGGGGGTGGCCCACACCTTTAATCACAGCACTCAAGGGAAAAGCAGAGACAGGTAAATATCTGAGTTTGAGGCCAGCCTTGTTTACAGAGTGAGTTTCAGGACATCAGCATTGGTATTGAAAATACTATTTCTTTTTTACATTACAGGTCATTTTCTAATTTTAGCACCTCATTAGGAGGAATTTTAAATGCTTCTGGCTGACATTTTGGAAATGTAAGTAATGCTTCATGTTTGGATTATAGAATAGGATTTTGAAGTAGCCTTGTAAATGGTGATTTATTTTTTATTTTTTTTTTTTAATTCTTTCCATCCCTACTTTATTTTTTTTTTTTTCTCATGGTTTATTTTTTTTTATATTTAAAAATTTCCATCTCCTTCCCTCCTCCTCCCCCCTCCCTCCCCTCCTTCTCCCCTTTCTCTCCCCTCCTTCTCCCCCTTCCCTCCCCTCCCCTCCACCCATACCTCCCCTCCCTCCCTCTCAAGGCCAAGGAGCCATCAGGGTTCCCCACTCTATGCTAAGACCAAGGTCCTCCCAACTCCCCCCAGGTCCAGGAAGGTGATCGACCAAGCTGAGAAGGCTCCCACAGAGCCCGTCCATGAAGAAGAATCAGAGCCCAGAGCCATTTTCCTTTGCTTCTCAGTCAGCCCCCGCTGTTGGCCACACTCAGAGAGACGGGTTTGGTCGCATGATCCATCAGTCCCATTCCAACTGGAGTTGGTGATCTCCCATTAGTTCTGTCCCACCGTCTCCATGAGTGAACGCACCCCTCTCGTTCCTGACTTTCTCCCTCATGTTCTCGCTCCTTCTGCTCCTCATCGGGACCTTGGGAGCTCAGTCCAGTGCTCCAATGTGGGGCTCAGTCACCTTCCCCATCTGTCGCCAGCTGGAGGTTCCCTCACGGTCCTGACTTTCTTTCTCATGTTCTCTCTCCTTCTGCTCCTCATCAGGACCTTGGGAGCTCAGTCCGGTGCTCCAAGGTGGGGCTCTGTCATTTTCTTCATCTATCGTCAGGTGGAGGTAAATGGTGATTTAAATATAGATTGTCTTAAACTTTACTAAGTCTCAATGTTAAATCATTTATAAATTAAATTGGCAAATATATTATGCAGATATTTTCTTCTTATTGAATGTTGTGATGTTACCCTTTGAGAAGCAAAATTCTTCTTTATGTGGAGATAGTGGCAATAATTTTCACATCACTTTATTTTTAAATTGTTTTAGATTTTTAATTGAATTGCATATATGTATTGTAATGGGAATAATCTAGTAACACCGGACTAGTATAAAACAAAATTTATCAGCATGTCCTTAAATTTTCATGATTTATCTGTTTGTTTGTTTGTTCTTGGCTGGTGAATTTTTACAAACATCCTAAAAATTATAATTAAATCTTCAAGATCTTCTAAAAGTAAGAGTATATTTTCTAACTCATTCATGAAGCCTTCACTGGAGGCAGAAAACTATAGCTCTCTATATTTTATGAACACTGACTATTGTTTTACAAGTACAATGAAACTGAATATAAAATAAAAATGTTTCTAAGACATGAAAAAATAAGATTTGTTCTAGTAGGATAAGGTTAGGTAAACATGCAAAATCTAGTTAGTGAGAAATATTTTGCCAAAAAATAAAGCATTAGAAACCAGGTGATTTTTATAAATTCAGAAAACATATGGAGAAAGTCATCCTATCTTTATCATGTAAACACCCACCCCATCAGCAACAGAAGGGACTCATCTAAACTAATGGGATATATCTAAAGATGTGGGCAGAAATAAATAATAATTGCAACCACACTTAATGGTATAGCACTTATATTTTTCTTCCAAGGTCAGGGAAAATACAAAGGTATCTACTGTTGTCACCATGTTCAATCATAACACATGCAGTGCCAGCCAGGATGATTAGACAACACAAAAAATATCCATTCTGGGAAGAGATAACATCAATTCCTCTTTTCTGGTGCTGTGTATAAACAATCACACGGAGCTCACTAAAAACACTATTAAAGCTAATAAATGAGTTGAGCTGAAAAACGTTGCATAATACATAACACATGATCAACATTCACAAGTTGTTCATATTTTATAAACTAGCAAGGAGAAATCTGAAAATAATTCTGAGGAAGCAGTGAACTAATGTGAGTACGACTAATAAAATAATAACAAAACCATAAATTCTCTTCTCTGAAAACTATAAAACACTATTATTTAAAAAAAATCAAAAGACATACCGATAGCCAAAATCACATGGCACGATTCTTTGCACTAATGGTAATAAAAAGCGCATCAGACCTATAAGGGGTCACTGACCTAAACTAGTAACAATGAACACATGGTAGTGTTTATGAGGACATGGAGAAATACTATTCCTAATAGGGTATTAGTGGTTTTATAAGACAAGGTAAGAGGATTGGAAAAGAATCTTGCACTTTCTAAATAGTTTCAACATAGTTATAAATAAGCCAGCAATTCTATTTCTAAATATATAAGCCAGAAACATGAAAGCATATACACACACAGGACAAGCAATACATTAATGTTCATATTGTTATTCACAATAGTCAGAAAGTGTAAATAGTACACATGCTTATGAACTAATCAATGGCAACAAGGAAATGGTATATTCCTCAATTGAAATAGTATTTAACAGCTAGCAGAAATTAAGTACTAGCCCTTGATACCTGATACTGTGTAGCAAGTCTTGGAGAAATTATGCTAATGAAAAGAAGGGAATCACAAAAGATCACAACCTGGAAGGTTCTAGGTTCCTGCATGCTGACACATGCCTGTAATCCTAGCACTTGGAATTCAGGTACATGAGGGGCACAAGTTCAAAGTCAATATGAGCTACATAGTAAATATAAAGGTGACCTGTTGCATAAAAAGAGTCTCAAAAGCATTGTGCACACATAAAGAAAAAGATCTGTGACTACAATGTATCAAAAGCAGACACACATCATCCTGCAGATATAGAAAGAAGCTGGCAATGGCCATGAGGTTTTTGTAGGAGAATAGATGGAACGTTAAAAAACAGTTTGGTAACATTTGAATAGCTTTGTGTATATATTTAAAAACTTTTTTATAGACCTCAAAACACTTCTAAATAAAATTTCATGGAAAAAGTAGCAATATAAAATAACTGTAAACCTGTGTTTTCAATGGTTGGTTAAGGCACAGTTTTATGAAAAGTGTTTCCCTCTCCAAATAAACAAGACACATCAAAATAATCGTCGTTTTCAAATGTTAGCATTTTAAGAATTGTTAAGCTGGATTGCTGAAACTTTTCAAAACCAGCACTCTAAGTTGATTATTGTCCTTGATTTTTCTACAGAAGATGGATTTTCCTCACTAATATAAGTAAACTGATCGGCTACTTTCAAAAAGCTAATGGAAGTACATAAAAAAAAAACAAATAATGCTAATTTTTCTGATAACCTCTTGTTTAGGGCACAAGACTAAATGACTCTAGGAGCAATTTGTCACTGAATCTCTTGAAGTATTTTCTTTCTTTCTTTTTTTTTTTCTGCTTTCTGCTTTCTGTAATTGGTATTCAAACTTCTGCCTGGAGGACCTAAATGACAAAATGAGTCACATTATCAAGTGTGGTGTCGCTGTAAACCCAGATCTAAATAGTGCACCTAAACTGTAATGCAAACACCGTGGTTTCTAGCAGCTCGGAAACAGCAAATGTTTTCCTTTTGCAAGGCTATTTGTTGTCGCCGTCCCCCTTCATGAGTTTCTCAGAGGATGTGGAAACTTTACTCAGGGTTTCAAAAACCCCAGGGAGAAGAAACATCTCACACTTCGTGGGTCCAGGTACCCTTCAACCTTCCGGGCCCTTTAGCAAGCTCATTGCCTGCACGTGGTGATTAGGGTGCGCCAGTGAATGCTGGGTATACTCTTATGTACTGCAACTCTTATTTGAGGCTTGGTAGCTCCAGGTATACCAGGTATTCAATTGCCTGCACCGCTGTCAGATTTTTAAAGTTAATTGTGGGGCTAGCACCTGAGATAAAGCCCTAAAGTATGTATGCATTGAAATTATGCGAAATATTGGAAGTCATCATTTTCCATTACTTCATGAACTAATTTCAGAACATTATTGCCTTTAATAAATGGCTTTTCATTGTGTACAGTCTTCACAGTTATATGTGACAATGTTGTTTGTGGTCACAAAAATGAAGCACGCAGGAGAATTATAAGCAAAGCCATTTTGACCACAGATACCAACACCTCTGTAAAATAACCAGTAACTTTGCATACTGAAATTTCCTGCTGCTAACTAAGCAGAAAGAGCATTAAAGAGTGTCTTATGTACGCTAAAGCATGTGATGTGCTTGTGCACACAAGTTTCAGCCTCAGGTTTAGTTACTCACATGTAGATGTTTTCACTTAGAGAAAGAAGTATAGCTAAGGTATGCAATGGAAACCCTAAAATAAAAGGATCAGAGGGAGCTTCAAAACACTCACCTCCAATATTAATAATGACTTTTATATTTTTTCTCTTTGAACATCTGAACATTATTTACCTCATATTTATAATAGATTGCACAGAATTGCAGTAGCATTGGAAAGAATCGATTTTCTTGGTTTTTATGTGTATGCTAATATAACAAGTTCAAAGGAATTTATATGTATGTTATAATGCATATACACCAAATAACTTCTATATAAATAGAGATGTCAATAATTTACTCATTTAGTTATTCAGTGTTCAATGAAATCTGCCAGGCCCTATGTTGGGAAGAGTAAATGTGATATGTCTGTCCCAGTTTTAAGGTGTTACACCTAATACAGGAAGAAGGATGATGATGTTATAATGCAACATTTGGAACCACAATAAGTGGGAGAATTGAACTCTGAACTAAAATCTAAAGTATTATCTGGATTATGATAGGAATCATTCCAGGACATCTTGAGCAGGACTTGTGAAGAAGACTTAAATATTACTCCAGATATTGAAACTACCTGTGCCTGTGTTTTTGAAGGATCATACACTAGTTCATAAACATTTCAGTCTAGACACACGTGTTAACTGCTTAAACAAATTATGATGGACCCACACAGAGAAAGGAACGTAAAAGAGAAATGGGAGTCAAGGTAGAAATGCCAAGATACCTGCTGCTTTAATCATGCACCGATCAGCTTGAGGCTCATAGGAAGAGTTGACACTGTTAGAAAAAAAAAAGAGTCTCAAAGCCCCTGTTATAGGAACACACACACACACACACACACACACACACACACACACACACTTGGAAACTAAATACAATGCAGAGAATGCCTCAAGAGAAAAATAATTCATGTGGATTGCTACACATGATAATCAACTGAGAATGTGACATGTAAAGGAAGTGTCTATTTTATTTAGAATTAAGAAAGTCATTGCCCATGCATGTTTTTTAAGCTTAATGAATAAAGATGGTAGCCCATTTATTGGGCTGCAATACTGATGAAAAGTGAGGACATTATGCCAAACTTTGTCTATGTATGAAAAGAACTGATGTAATCTAACACCCCTTTAACCTCCAAAGGCAACAAGTATGCATGTGACTCATATGTACAAATAAAGTGTGTATTTATGTTTGTATATATGTGTACATGTACATATATATATTAAGACAAAGCACTCAAGGCCTAAACTGAATTTTTAAAAGTAAATGGAATCCATAATTTGTCTTTTCTCTCTCTCTTTATGAATGTGACTTGAATAAATATAAATTATATGTCAAATTAACAAACTAAAGTACTAGTTTTCACCTTGATCTTGATGTCAGTGGTAACAGAAATATGTGTGTACATGTTCCAATGTTAATCTCCCTCAAATCCAAGAATTTTTCTGGTCTGAAACACTAAAGCTGTATTGTCACAAAATATGTTTTAATTTTCTCACATTTTAATTCTTTCAGTGAATGAATAGCAACATGGTAATAATATTCTCTAACAAAGAATTTTGTTAAAAAGTCAGGGTTACTGGAATTCCCTTATGAGGTTAAAATATCTGTCTAGATTTCCATGCTGTTAATATATAGGACATATTTTACATCGTATTTTGAATGCAGAATTCATCTAGACTGAAGTCCCAGACACCTAATTAAAGCACAAAGGGTGCATTGTTTATTCAGTGTGTCATGTAGGTGTGTCTTCTATCTATCTGATCAGCATCCTGTATTTGAAGAAGCTGTACTTTCAAAAGACCCTCTTTATAAAGGGTCAGGTCAACTGAAGCCAAAATGTTCACTCAAAGAATTGGGAAGCATGGGCAATGGGCCAGCGACTTCCACAATTTTAATTCAACTTGTAACATTTGTAGAGTTCGCTTCATTTCACAGAAGCCTTAGCATCTGCCAGCATCTGTTCTTTATCACTAAAGGTCTGCAGTGTAACACGTATCCAGCATCCAGATAACAGTGGGTGTTAGCTCATTGCTACACAATGTGATTCAAGAATTAAAGTGATGGTGGCTTTCTGTGTGCCTTAGAAATTTCTACTAATTAGCAACAGGAGTGGATAGCTCTCATATTTCTTTGTAGAAAAGCATTAGGAACTATGAAAGAAAATGTCAATATGAAATAAGTTTCTTATAATATAGTATAATACATACATATATATGTATATATCTTGAAATAAATGTTAAAAGACAGATTTCATTAAATTCTAAAACATCTTTTTTATCTTTTTAAACAAATATCCCTAGTAGCACCTCTTGACTCACAGTTGTTCCTGGTTAATCATGAGTTGGTCTTTTCATCTTGGTCCTCCTCTGTGAATACCAATAATTCTAGAAGCAACACTTGCTGATGAAACTGCCTTGAGAAGGAAAAGCCAAAGTTCTGTCTAAGGGAACTTGCTGCCTTTTTACATTATTCAAGAATTAAAGCCTGGAGCTTGCCTTGTGAGTCCACAAAGCAAGCTGTGCCCTCTGAGACTCAGATTCTCAGTGCAGTCACAAAAGTCCTTAAGAAGCATTATGCTAAGCTAGGATACACACTCAATTATTCTATAACATTAACAAGGTTTTGGTAGTTAGATTAAGAAATGTTATTCACTCAAACTATGAAGTTTTGAAAAAAAAACGTGACCCAAGATGACACTTTAGGTAGGACCACATGCAAACAATTATTAACTATTGCCAAGGAAGTGTATTTAAAGGAAATAAGAAAGAGACATTCATTTTAATGCAAATTTTGCAAATTGTCTTAGTCGGGGTTTTATTGCTACAATGAAACACTATGAACAAAGCCAGCTGGGGAGGAAAGTCTATGTTTGGCTTATGCTTCCACATTGTAGTCCATCACTGAAAGAAGACAGGACAGGAACTCAAGCAGGACAGGAACCTCTAGGCAGGAGCTGATGCAGAGGCCGTGCAGGAATGCTGCTTATTGGCTGGCTCCTCATTACTTCCTCAGCTTGCCTTCTTATAGAATCCAGGACTACCACCTCAGGGGTGGCACCACCAACAATGGTTTGGGCTCACCCTCATTAAGAAAATGCCCTAGAGACTTGCCTACAGCCTGGTTTTATGAATGCATTTTCGTAATTGTGGTTCCCTCCACTCAGATGACTCCAGACTGTGTCAAATTGACATAAAACTATGCAGCACAGAAACAAAATAGTAAACCCAAATTTTTTTTTATTTCAATATAACTATGGTCCTTAGCTATATGACTGTAAATGCTTTATAATAATAAAATAGAAGGAAGCTATTGAACTTCCCATCCATAGTCCAGATTTACATGGAGATGTCTATTAAGAAGAAGAATATGGTCCCATTTTTCCGTATTAATAAATGATAATAGCGGCTCTGTCTCAACAACTCCACTTCAGCAGCTGTCGCAAAACCTATCTCCTTCTTGAAATGTGACTCACAGCTCAGACAAAAGTTCTATAAAACAATGTCAGGAAAGCAGCCTGAGAGTCGGCAGCATGGATGCCTTAACCTTATCCTCATTCACACAGACGAGACAAATGATAAATTATTTTAGTTAAAAATTCCTTTGGTGTTACTGCTTTCATTTTTACCCTTTTCATGTTCACCTTCCATGACATGCCGTGCTCAAAACCTACTCCTGAATTCTTTGATTTTTTTTTCTTTGTTTTCTCTCACATCTTTGTCTCAGAGCCAGAATAATGTCAGAGGCTCTCAGCATCTAAAATCATGATGGTTCCCCAACACAAAGACAAATGCAGCAGAAAATGCAAAATCACTAAATCAAAGAGCAACTGTTATTAATTATACTTTTCTTATTTTATGTGTTTTGTCAATTTTAATATTATTTTCTTATTTCTAACAAAGTTTTATTCTGAAGGATGAAAAATAATCTAAATAACTGGATAGAGAATAAAGGAGATGAGAAGGAGTAACAGGAAAAGGGAAAAAGAAGAAGAAAACATAAAGAAAATGAATAAAATAAAATAGAATAAAAAAGGAAATAAAAAATCAAGAAAATTTCTGGGAGAACTAAAGAGATAAATAGCTGGAATATGTGCTGGCATATTTTAAACATGCTTTAAACTTATCATTTTATTAGTAGCACAATGGCTCAAGAATATTTTATTGTTTGTCTAGCTGGTGGAATTATTATTTTTTCTTTTTTTTCTCATTGTTTTAATTAAAAGCTTCCATCTTCTCCCCTCCTCCTCCCCCTCCCCTCCCCTCCCCTCCACCCACACCCCCACTCCCTCCCTTTCCAGGCCAAAGAGCCATCGGGGTTCCCTACTCTATGTTAAGTCCAAGGTCCTCCCAACTCCCCCCAGGTCCAGGAAGGTGAGCAACCAAGCTGACAAGGCCCACACAGAGCCCGTCCACGCCATAGAGTCCAAGCCCATCGCCATTGTCCTTGGCTTCTCAGTCAGCCTCCACAGTCAGCCACATTCAGAGAGTCTGGTTTGGTCGCATGTTCCATCAGTCCCATTCCAACTGGAGTTGGTGATCTCCTGTTAGTTCTGTCCCACCGTCTCCATGGGTAAACGCACCCCTCACGGTCCTGACTTTCTCATGTTCTCCCTCCTTCTGCTCCTCATCAGGACCTTGGAGATGCCCAATCATACTACAAAAGCATCTGTTCAACTATGTTCATAGCTGCATTATTTGTAATAGCCAGAACCTGGAAACAACCTAGATGCCCTTCAGTGGAAGAATGGATGAAGAAACTGTGGAATATATACATATTAGAATACTACTCAGCAATAAAAAACAATGACATCTTGAATTTTGCTTGCAAATGGATGGAAATAGAAAACACTATTCTGAGTGAGGTAACCCAGACCCAAAAAGATGAACATGGGATGTACTCACTCATAATCTGTTTCTAGCCATAATTAAAGGACATCAAGCCTATAATTCGTGATCTTTGAGAAGATAATAAGAAGAACCTTCACTTGGCGATGGATGGAGAAAATGGTGGAATTATTTTGCTGCTGCCCTGGCTATTTGTTACCTCGTCTTCTTCCTCCTCTACAATGTAATTTTCAAAATCTGATTGTTAGACTAGCAGTATCAGTAGCATGGTACTACTATCTAGGAATTCTTAGGTCTCACTACAGACTCAGTACTGGGAGCTCTAGAGGATGTGGTGGTACAATGTGGCATCAACGAGCTATACAGAAATGTCTGACCCCTGAAATGGGTTTGCTTCCTCTTGTTCCTCCATGTGCTACTTGCCAGGCATGGAAATTCTGTGTGTTTATTATTTTCCTTATGGCTCTGATAAAATACCTAATAAATGTAACTTTAGAAAAGAAGTGTTAATTTTGGCTCCCAATTTGAGAGTAGAATCTAACATGGCGGGGGGGGGGGGGGGGGGGAACAGCAGCTGTTCGTAAGGTTATTCTTAAGGCAAACCTTAAATCAAAAAGCCAAGGGAGATGGAGGCTTTGCCTCATTTCTCCTTTTCATTTAGTCCAGGGCCCCAACCCATGCAACAGTACTGGCCTCACTATGTTGAATCTTCTCTCCTCATTTAAACCAGTCTCGATATCCTCACAGACACTCACAAACTTTATTTCTGAGGTGCAAGGAGAGCCAGGCCGCTTGTTTGTCCTGGCCGTCCTGCTAGCTTACACCTGAAATAGCCCCACAAACATTGTATTAATTAAATCACTGCTTAGCCCATTAGTTCTAGCCTCTTATTGACTAACTCTCACATCTTGATTTAACCCATTTCTATTAATTTGTATATTACCACGTGGCAGTGGCTTACCGGATAAAATTCCCAGTGTCTGACGCTGGCAGCTCCATGGCGTTCTTCTGACTCTGCTTTCTTCCTCCCAGAATCCAGTTCCTTCTTCCGGGCCTACCTAAGTTCTGCCCCTATCAGGCCAAGGCAGTTTCTTTATTCATCAACCAATACAAGCAACACATAGAAAGAAGGACCTCCTATACCAGGTAGGTGATCATAGATCATATAAATTTAGCTATATGTCTAGATACAATTAAATGTCTAGATGCAATCATTAATTGTATGTCTACATCCAGAATACTGCTAGTCATTCGTCAAGTTTCTTTGCAATTGAACCTTTTTAAGCCACTTATCTTCTACTCCCATAACTGTTGCCACAGTACCACAGATTTAGATACACGTTCTTTCTATATTTTGTGAGATAGGAATACTTTAATGAAGAATAGAATTTGGAAGCCGGGCGGTGTTGGCACACGCCTTTAATCCCAGCACTCGGGAGGCAGAGGCAGGCGATTCTCTGTGAGTTCGAGGCCAGCCTGGTCTACAAGAGCTAGTTCCAGGACAGGCTCCAAAGCCACAGAGAAACCCTGTCTCGAAAAATCAAAAAAAAAAAAAAAAAAAGAAAAAAAAATAGAATTTGGCCGATGATATCTTGGTCATTTCCATGCAATCTATACTGGACACAAAGGATAAATATCTTCTGTTCGTGAACAAAGCCTGTTGTGACATTTTAGTGTTCTTAGCTGACATTATGATTTTAACTTTCTATGACATGCTTATGAACTAGAAAGAAAACACATTTCAAAGCAATAACCCCCAAAAAAGTAAACTAGGAAACAAAAAAAAAAAACATAGACATTTCAAATGGTTCATTTTCTTATAGAGATCTATTGGTTCACTCACAGATTTTTCCATTAGCTTTCTCTTCAAAACTACTTGCACCTGCCCTTCTCTCCCAGAGAACAAATATAAAGACTGCCATTGAAGATGGGCTTTAAAGACATGGATTAGGAAAGACCAGGAGTGGGGTCTTTTATGGGATTCAGGACTCTGATGCTGGTATAATCAAACGAGGTACCTTGTCCCCCAGGTTGGAGAAGTTTTGACTTGACATAATGAAAACTTTCTGTTTGGTTGGTAAAACCAGGAAAACAGTTTTCTCCTGCCCAAGGAATCTCTAGGCAAGGTAGGTAATGGTAGCTTAGGGAACCTTAGTACAGTGAGACATTGTAGTCATTCCAACTACAAAATGAAGAGAAAATCGTGTTACCCAAGTCCTGGGTTTCAGACTCTCCACGTCTGACTGTGAGAGTGTGGCACGAGCCAGTGGAACAGTTCTATTGGTGAGATGTTTCTTGCTCTGTCTCCAGGCTTCATTCCAGAAACCCAGCTTCTAACTGGAGCCCTCCATATCAAGGAAAGATGCACTTCTGCTGGAGCTTCTGTTCACTTCTGTAGGCTATATATCTTCACACCCCAGTAATAGACAGAAAGCAGAGAAACCTTTTTCCAAAACCCAAGTATCTGTATAATATGCGTGAAGCCCTCCCTCTTCCTTTCCACATTGTTGATGCCCCCTTCTTCTTCTGCCCAATGCAGTGACCAGTGTTGAAGGAGTTTTCACAAGGTAGGAATAAGTCACCAATGCTACAGTGTTCTGATTGTGTTTCAGACATTTACACTAAAACATTAAATGACTGATGTGTATGAATTTTAGACTAGTGGAATAAGAAGAGAAAGAATGCTTCTCATTGTGGAAAAGAGTTTGCAGATTTTGAATAATGTTTGACTTGCTATATTAAATTTTGTATTATATGTTGAGCATTGTAGAGACATTTAACACAAAATACATACTTTAATACTTTAATTAATTCGTTAGCCTAGTAGGCAGATTCCTGTTCTTCCCCAATGGTACAGATGAAAAGTGAAGAACAAAACAAAAAAAACTATATGATTTATTTTCCAGACATTTTGATTTCAATATGGAGAAGCTATATTCAATCCAAGTCCCATTTGAAACCTTATATAGAAAGCCATCTGCCTCCCAAGCCCTGTGACAGTAAAAACTGAGGATTTTACAAAAAGAATCACCCTGTGACTTCAACCTTGGAAAAGTTCTTCCCATGTCTTTTTGAAATATGAGTTTAATTGGTCTTAAATTGGATCAGCCACATCCTGAAGGCTTAGAATTGTCTCTTCTAAATTCTTCTTGCCCTAAAATGTTCTTATCAAGAAACTTACAAGAAACACAATAAATCTTGTTAAAATTATTTTAGCAGGGATTTTTTTTTTTGCCAGAAAACCTTTACAATGCAAAAATTGTTCAAGGGCTCAGCATATAGAAAGTTATCCTGGCTAAATCAAGGTAGTTAAGTGATTCTGAAGCAGTACAGTAAATAACGACAATAAAGCATTGGAAAATTATCCTGTGTCCTTAACAATAAATTTAATAGCACAACTCCTTGCTTATATCTGTACCCTTGCTGAAGAGGATATACTTATAACATATTAGACAGTTGAATAATTTTTATGGTGCTAAAGAGTTAACATACTGGAGATCCTGTTTCTGGAATGGAGGTATTTTACCCTGAACGCTGTGTTACAAACTTCCCAAGATTGTTCTCAGCTAAGCACATGATACCGTACCTTGCAGGAGCTGAGTGCCAGAGACGTTGCCCATGCTGCAGAGTACACTGCACAAACAGCAAACCCTAAAATATACCAAGAAAGTAAAACACAGCTAAGGTACTTCACCTTTCCTCAGTATCTTTGTGGCTCCTGCAATGGAAAATACATTTGTAAGATTCATGTAGAATTTCTGCAAGTCGGGAGGTGAAGGGTGAAGTTAGAGCACAGAGACAACACATGGGGAGGTATTTCAACTCCCCACAGCATATATAGATTGCAAGAACTGGAAGACTGCTTCATTATGTGTACTGTAAGACTCCAAAATCTCCTCCCCTTCACCAAAATTTCTAGATGATTGTTTCCCTTCAATCTTTTCCCACTAATATCTAGAACCCAATTAGCCACATGTTACCATCCCTAAGAAGGTAATGCAACTGTAGCCTTCACACATACCAGTAAGTTCTCAGAGGCAACCCCACCTCTTGCTCCTGACAGATTTTTTTCTTATAATGTTGTTTAAACATACAATGTAGGCTAGTCATTATAAACAGGTGGTTTGGTATAATTTTTGTATCAACTATTTAACCATTTCTTCTGCAAAGGGCTCACTGGCCAGTTTGCCCTGGAAACATGACCAGAAGCAATGACTCTTTTAAAATCAGTGAATTATGGGGTGAAACGACACCTTCAGGTCTTTCTGTTCTTCAGCATCCAGTGGGAACAGAAGTGCCTGAGAGATTGAGGTTCCGATTCCCCACTAAAAGGGCATTATAAATTATTTTTCAAGATGACTGTCAGCTCTTTTTTCTTAGACTGGCTTTGATAAGCTTGCTTGATGGTCAATGAAACTACAGCCTGTGTTGATGAAGATAATCTTTCTTGCTGCCAATGAATTATTTACCCCCGTTCATAAAAGATACTGACTTCTAAGATTGCACTGCCTTACCATGGACCAATATTACCAAATCTCTGTTTCTCTGGGACTGTGCTCTTCCAATGGCATGCAAATAGATGCCATTCATGTCACATTAAGGATAAAAAGAATCAGGGATAAGTATATTATGAACTCTTGCCAGCTGGACGAGAAAATATCCATAACAGTGGATGAATTAGAGCTTAATAAATTATAGGTAGACAATTTTTAACGTACAAAGCAGTCTAGCAACCATGTGTTGTCTTATACTTAAGTAAAACACAACATTCCAGCACTGAGGATGTAGCTTAGTAACAGAGTGCACTATGGGTATGTGTGAAAACACTAAAGAATGCCATAACACCACAGAAAGCACAAAAGCCAATGAAACTGAAATGTAAAGTAAGTAATAGAGAATGATTACTGCATTTTAGAGTCTTTTTCATTAGTAATAAATGGACAAAATAACAAAATAAAACCCTAGCAAGTATACCAAAGGGAAATTAGTATAAAAGCTTGTGTCCAAACTGAATATGTCAATACAGTCATACTTACTTCTAAATTTTAAGTAGATTTATCTACGTTTTTAAAAATAAAAAATACCTGGTTATTGTAGTTAAGTACACTGTGAATGCATGAAATTACTTTAACTACCCCAGCTATGGTGCACACATTTTATAATTTAAATTCTTAACACAGAAAGAGAAGATAAACAATAAGCATTTCCAGACAATAAATCAGTTTATTTCTAGATCTGATATTATTTAATATATTCAATTTCCAGAATTTACATGAATAGGAAAATGTTTGGTCTGTTTTATACTGTTGACATACATACATTACTTATAACTAATTGTAATACATTCAAAAGTGTTTAGAGTCCTGCTTCTTGAAATCTGAATTGTCTTTTCTATCAACACCACAGTTTGCTAGCATAGTTTCTACTACTCTTAAAGGCAAGGTTTAGCCTCTTGTAAGATGATGGCAGTTGCTAGGGTGATGGTAAGCCACTGAAATTAACAGTTCTTAGAGAAGGAAGCATGGGAACAAACCATAAACACTTTTCCTGTTATTGTAATGACTGGCAGGAGCAACTTAGGAATTTAGTTTTGACTGACAGTTTCATAAGATACAATTCACTATAGCAAGGCATGGCAGCTGTGACAGCTCTACCTACAGCATCACAACAGGAAGTGACAGTTCTTATTGACTCAGTGGATCAGGAAGCAGAGAGCTCAGCTTGAAGGAATGAGCTATAGCATTCAAAACTCAACACCACCAGCCATGCTTCCCACCAAAGGATTCTACTGCCTCCACATGCAGAGATACCAGATGGGCATCAAGCCTTCAAACCCATGAGCCTGTGGAAGATCTTCATAGTCAATCCACAGCAAAATGAAAGACCTCAGGGACATTTATTATAGAGATAAGACAAGAACTACTGTCCTTTTCTCTAAGCCACCTAACCTTCAGCATAAAAATAATATTCCTAAGTCATGAATCTCATGCAATTAAAGTTGATAATATAATATGAAAATACATTTTTTGTAAGCAATACACTTTCTTAGCTCTCCTAGTTTATTTCTTCTTCTAGATGTTCCTTTCCTGAGGTTGCTGAATAACCGTTTACAGGTTTAGGCTTTTCTGATAATTACTATAGCTAGAATAAAAATAATGAAAACATGAACTTACCTCCCAAAATGGGAGACAAATCTTTGAATACCCCGAATGGCTATGATCCTCACACCACAGGTAGTTGGAGCATGTTGGCAAGAAGGGTGCAACAAATAGCATACTGAGAACTGGGAGTCTCGAACCACCTACAATTAGAACTCTAGTAGTTCCAGGGCTTTGAAAAGATTAACCAGAAAAATCAATTGTAAAGTAATTACAGTCCCCACCTTTGCTGTGTGATATGAGATTGTAGATTGCCAGTTGGGCAAAGAAGTGATCATAAGACAATATTTATTTTGTATGCCCCCTTACTAGACACATTGGTGAGCTACAGTTTCAGTGTGAGACCCTTTGTTCAGCAATAAAGTAAAGAGCAATTGAAAAAATTCCTAATGTCACTCTCTGAAAATAACATGCTAATCTTTTTTTCCACACACAAATGAACACATAGACATACAGACAAACAAATAAAAGAGTATGAAGCTATGTATTTGCTGGAGACTTGCAGTCAATATATTCATATATTTTATATGAGTATGTATTATTGGTTTCTAGCATCTATCCTCTTTAATGCTATCTACAGAAAAAGTTCCTTTTGCTTAGTTTCATTTTGTTTGGTTGACAATTCTTGCTTCAGGGAAGCTACCTCAGTGCCAGACACTAGACTGGAGCAGGTTGAACTATGAGTAACCACAATGACCCTCTTGTCAGTGATTGATTTTAGAAAAGTGTCCCACTTTAAAAGAGGGAAATATGAGGAGATGTTTTCTGGGAATCGGCGACACAGTTAGTTTTTTTTCTTCTGAAAATAACTCCTGGAATGACCTACTGTCTAGCCTTTGTGATAATAGTGATTTGATTGGAAGTCTGAGAAGTTTGGCAAACTTAATTAACAAACTCATGATAAAGCAACTGGGGTGTGTGTGGGGGGCAACAGCCTGAAGAGTTTTCTGGAAGAAAAATAGAGACACTAGATAGCACATAGTTTAGCTTATGATGAATATTAACGGTTTCATCCAGTTATATTCTTTCTAAAGGAATAAAACTGATAGGGTAAAAGTAATTTTTCTCTATATGACAGGTGTTTCCATATCTTTCTATTTTTTCTTCTGCTGCTCCCACGTGCTTAAGGGATGAGGAGCCGATCTGTGAGATTATTCTGAAACTTGCCTTTGTCTTGTGGCTTCTCCTTCTAATCACAGAGAGCTATCAAGACTCTGTGTATTCTTGATGCCAGCAAGTGAAAAATTAATTTCTCTTGGAAGCTGAACTTTAGACTTTTATATCTCAGAAACTAGAAATAGAAACGTTTATCACTTCAGCTATAAAAACAATCTTAATAACTTTTTGGTACTTACGTAATGCCTCTTAAATGGGTTATTTTTGTCACATGCATACAAACAAAGATAATATGATGTTATGGTTTTTTTTCCTTTTGTGTGCTTCTACAGATTTGTACGTATCAGTTAGTTCTCCTTCAGAGTTCACTGGGTTCAGAATATTGCCTACTGAAGAGCAGAATTCCTATTTACAAGAAGATGAAGAGCTATTGGAAAACCAATATATCACGATCTATTTTGGTCTTAATTCAAGCTAATCTATCTAGTTGTCGTGATGCTATGGATACATTGTTCATTTTGACTCACTATGTACTGGTGCCATCATCTATCAGATTTATTTGCCACTGAAATCAATCTCAGGATTCAAAAATAAAACATTTGCTTACTGAAATATTAAAACACAAAATACTATGTGTTGCACTGATAAATAAAGAGCGGCACTTTGGGAAGGATGAGCAAAGTGAATAAGGCAATAGCCTTCCCAACAAAGGAGATGCGAGATGGCGAAGACAGGAGCAAGTGTGAACATGCAGCAATGAAAACGAGATATAAAACTGTATTTGGATCGTTCACTTGTTTTCTAATTTGTTTAGATTTCTTTCTATTTTCTGATAGCTTTAAGGAAGACTTGGTTGCTTTGATATTTTTAACAGGAACCATGATTGTTTTATTGCTATCACATTGAACATTTTGGACACAGTTAGGATCAAACCCAGGACCTCATACATTTTAGATTATTGTTCTGTTACTGAGTGAAACCCAAGTTCCCAATTGTGTGTTCAACGATGCAATGTCCTAGTTTTGACATGAAAAATCCTTGTAGTCCTTAAAATTAACTACAGAAAAGAGCATAGAAACATCTGCATGAGGACAGATCTCTAACAAAGAGAAACATTTTGTCCTTTAAATATGTTAGGCAGTAATTATAGAACAGGATCGTTCTAAATTTAACAACTTCAACACAGTTTTCACTGTGTTCAGTAGCTCTTCATCTTCTTGTGAAACTTATCTAAGCATTATTTCTGTTGTTAAAATTTTGGCCTATAAAGCGCTGGTTCTAGTCAAGAATTTTATCAGTTATGGGGAGTTTTTGAGACTTTCTTTTGAAATGCTGGATATTTAGAATGTTATTGTACATGAAGTTTTGACACATTAAAAAGAAAAACAGAAATATGTAGATTTGTTTTTTGTTGTTGTAACAATAAAATCTGTATTGAGATAACAGTTGCATATGTGTCAATATTTTAGGATTGCTCATCCTGACTTCATTATTCATAGTTTGACAGTAACTATCTGTACCAAAGCCTCCTCCCAGAGGAGCCTGTCCCTTTTCATATGTCTACTTACTGAGTGAGTTGTCCAAATTTCACTTGTCATCTTGGATATGTTTGCAAGACCTTGCTTTAATTACAGATTCACGGTCATGGTTGAATGCACAAAGGTAAATGTTATAAAAATCATTCAAAAGTTATTTAGCAGGGATATAGCTAATTCAAATTAACAAAATTCAAGAATTATGAATTAAACATTTGATTTAATATACCTCATGAAAACACGTGAAACCTAGTATTGTGAATTTTATTAAGAAAAAGTTCTATGTGTTGACTAGGTTCCTATATGTATTGTGAACCATACTCTGACCTAAGAGAAAAACTCATAGTGGTCAGCTTATCTCTTGAAAGAATTTCAGTAGTTGTAAACTTTTGCAGTGTGAATATTTACAGATAATTACTTGATATATACATATACAATATCTTTTCTAAGCCAGGATTTGTCCTGATCACCAGGGATGCAAAAGTAAACCATTTCTCTATCACAGAACCTATAATCTAGTTTAAGGTGAGACAGGCAGCTGCAATAACTTAAAAAGAAAATTAATACAAACTAGAAAAATTAACAAAGTAGATACAGAACACATTTCATATTAGATGGTTGGAGATGGCTTCTCAGACAATGAAGCATTTAAAAATTCATTGAATGAGCAAGTTATTCAGATATCTGAATAAAAGAATTTTGCAAAGAGAGACAATATCTAAGTGGAAGTTTATATACAATGTAAAGCTACCATTACTGGAACAGAAAGCAAAAAGAGAAAGTAAAAGAGATATTCAGAGCAGTAGCTGGGGTCACATCTTATGGGCTTTTAAATTATATTTAAAAACAATAAAGGCAAATCTATTTTACTATTTGTAAAGGAACCTGATGTGTTCTGAGGAAAGCGGTTAGGACTTATAGCCATGGGAGGATTCCTTTGAATCCTGAAGTTGAAAACAGTGGCAAAGATTTGAACAACACGGAGATTAGAAAGAATGACTCTTGTGGAGTGACACCTAGGACACTGGCCGTCATGCCACCACTCATCCTGTGGGCTATCTTTTCATTTCATTGCGGGGAAGTTTTTCTGCTCCATGCTATCACACAGAGTTCCAGGTATTTGTGTTTGTTGCATGTGCCTCCCAGATGTCTCTCCAGCTGTGCTCCAGTTGTGCTCCAGCTGTGCCTGATACTCTGAATGATAGTCTCTGTTTTGACTCTCTATCCCGACTATCATTCAGAGTATCAGGCACATCTGGAACACAGCTGGAGCACAACTGGAACACAGCTGGAGAGACATCTGGAACACAGCTGGAGCGACATCTGGAACACAGCTGGAGCGACATCTGGAACCTGGAGCGACATCTGGAACACAGCTGGAGCGACATCTGGAGCACAGCTGGAGCGACAAGCGACATCTGGAACACAGCTGGAACACAGCTGGGGCACATCTGGAACACAGCTGGAGCGACATCTGGAACACAGCTGGAACACAGCTGGGGCACATCTGGAACACAGCTGGAGCGACATCTGGAACACAGCTGGGGCACATCTGGAACACAGCTGGAGAGACATCTGGAACACAGCTGGAGCAACATCTGGAACACAGCTGGGGCACATCTGGAACACAGCTGGAGAGACATCTGGAACACAGCTGGAGCACATCTGGAACACAGCTGGAGAGACATCTGGAACACAGCTGGAGCACAGCTGGAGGTATGCACAGTGTACACACATAGCGATGCAGACGAAATGCCCATGCATATAAAATTAATTGGTATATTTTAAAAAGATTAACCAATTCCAGAACTCAGCATGGAGAGTGTTAATGTCAACACTGTACTGTTTGCTTGAAATGTGGGGGGAAAGTAGTGCCCTTACATTACAGCCTGGCCTCAACACGTTAAGTGTGGTAATTGCATGATGATGGGTGTGTTAATTAATGTTATTGTGACAACAACTTCATGCTATATATCAAATCAGTCTTATTGAGGTATAATTGATAAAAAGCTGAATCCACTCAATGGTGACTAGGATGATAAGCACAGGTGCTAATTTGCCGTGCAGTTGCTATCACTGTGCCTGCCGTTTTAAAACTCGTAAAATTAATGTACACATTTAAAAAGTATGTATTTGTAACGGGTCACTTATATAGAGTAAGTGTGTGTGTGTGTGTGTGTGTGTGTGTGTGTGTAACTCACGTGTGTTTTTTAATCATAAGTGATGATGGTTTGGAGGGGTCACTTTGGTTTGGTATCACTTTAACGGAAACAGCAATGTCAGTTTCACTCCAGTTCCATTTTGAGCAGCTTTTGTTTACACTTAAGTACCCTGGTAACTTACTGAGGTGCATCGCAGATCTGCTGGTAGAGTCCTGTACTCACAGAGAACCCCATAGGTAAGAACTGCGGCATGGGAAGCAGACAGCATGGCGCCAAATCAAAGCCATTTCCACAAAGCACAACGAGAACCGCCAGTTGCCCTGCAGGTCATGGATCCTTGTTGTGTAATCCAGACACTCTTAACGTTTATGAGGCCTGCTGCCTGCCTGGACCTTTGTGGGACCCCAAACCAACCATCTGTCTCTTGTCTATGTCACCAACAGCCCTGTGACGTGCACCATAAAATCTGCTGCATTTTCAGGAAACATCATTACAGTTCTTTCTTGGTTGTTTTCTTGTTCTAGAGAACAAATTATAGTTATTATTTATCCTTCCTAGCCAGGTTTCCCCAGGAAGACAACTGTTGATCACATGTTCAAGCTTTTTAAACCAACATTCCCTCCCCTGCATTAGTCAGGGCTCTCTAGAGAAACAGAACAAGTGTATATGTGTGTGTGCGTGTGCGTGTGCGTGTGTGTGTGTGTGTGTGTGTGTGTGTGTGTGTAATTTATAAGGAATTAGCTGAATAAGATGTTGAGTGCTGGAGCAAGACAGAAAACTGGGAAACACAGGAGCTGTGGCAGGCCATGCCTACAATCATTGCATTCGCTTGGACTCTGTAGAGCACACAAGTTTGCCTTTGGGAATGTCGTGGAATTAAAAATAAATAAATAAATAAATAAATAAATAAATAAATAAATAAAAGAATGAATGACTCTATGTGTTTACTGCTTTGGGAAAACTGTGATCTCTTTTATTGCTCTTTTAAGTACAGCTGAGAACCACTGATATTACTGGTAAAGCTCATCCTATGCTGGGTCATAGCTGTGATGGACAGCCATGGTTTCTTAGTACTTCATAATTAAAAATGTCAGATTTCTGCTTACTTATTTTCCTTGTAGTTTTCTTCAAAAAAATCTTTATTTGTTGTTTTTATTCTTAATTCTTAAAACATTATTAATTCTTTAAGAATTTCATGCAATGTATTTTGATGACATCACCTGGACCCCTCCTGTTAACTCTCCCACATCCACCCTCTCCTCACTCCTACTCCCAACTGTTTTATTGTTGTATAGCCCACTAAGTTAAATTGTTGCTACTCATACATGCCCAGTTGTAGGGACACCCACTACAATCTGGTCAACCTAACAAAGTGTACTGACTCTCCTTCCCCCAGAAAACATCAATTCTTCATAGCTTTTCAGGTAACTAGAAATGGATGCTCACGGACCATTCTCCCTCCCGGCTAGAATACTGACTGACGACTTGATCTTGTGTAGGTCACTTGCAGGCAAACACCGATGCTACGAGTTTATAAGTATAGCTGTCTGGTCATGTCCAGAAACTACACTTTCATACTGGTCCTCCATCACCTCTGGCTCTTACAATTTTACTTCACTTCTCTCCTACAACGATCCATTAGCCTTGCATGGGAGGACAGATGTTATCGTGTGGTAGTTGGTATAGTTGCCATATGTGTGGATGAGCACTCCATTGACAGTTATCCTCTAGATCTTGACGAGTGGTGAGTTTCTTCATTAACCACCACCCCACTACCTGATGTAGTCTGTGACATCTACTAATATATGGGAAGAGAGATACAAATTAAAAGAAAAGTTTAATAATATATCCATTTAGCAGAATAAGAGTAATAGAATGAGCCCTGGAGTTTATGAGCTCCTCAACCATGGGTTCTTGTTTAGATTTAAGGTACAGGCCTGTAATGCCTGTGAAGTGATTTCAAAACCAATTAGAAATTATGTGGTTGCCCCCAGGACCTTTGTACCAATTTTTCGCCCATGACCATATTCTGGCATGCAGGTCATTATTGTAGCTCACAGGTTTCACAGCCGGGTCAGATTACTGATGACTCTTTTCCCCGAGCTGCCTACCTAGTACATTCTCATTCTATGGAAGTTACAAGCTTAATTTTTATTGACTTATTTGGTAGGAATGTCTTCTCAAAGCCTTGCCTGAGTGTCCTCAAGAATCTAAGTTTACCGGGAGTGATGAGGAACTAGAGCAATGTGTGAGCCAGTCCTTAAAGGAAGGCGGCGGTAGCACTACCTGATGTTTCCTGGATCATACTGGGATGATAGAAAGCAAACAAGAAGAGGAAAGGTGAGAGAGACAAAATGCTTTAGAGTAGAGTCAGTCAACCACTGACTGTATGAAAACAGAAAACCTTTGATTAACTGGAAAAACCTTAAAAAAGGAAAGGGCACATACATTGCTTTGAGAAAGCTGCCTCTGTGTTTTGAGAGATGAATTGGATAAGAAAATGTAGCATTATTTATTTCACAATTATTTCCTGCCTGGAATCAATTCAGCATGGAAGAATTTGCCTCCCAACTGATTACGTCTATTTAAATGCCATTCTGTGTTATTTTTCTTTTATTCAGAAATATTTGTTTTGTGCCTGTTATGTGACAGAAACTGTTCTCAGTAGAGCAATGAACTAAACAGAGAAACGTTCCATACCCAGGCAGCTAAAATTCTAGCTTCAAAGATACAGGAATGAACAAATAAACAGCAATACAACAAGCAGATAGTCTGAAGACATAAATTCTATGAAGAAAAATATAGTTGGGGCCGCTCCTGGTGCTGCCTGTGTGCTCCTTCACTGCGGACCTGGTGCTCCTTTTGTGAAGCGGCAGCTGAGGAGACTCGGGCGTTCGCCATGGCCGACGAGAAAACCAAGGAAGGAGTCAAGACCGAGAATAACGACCAAAATAATTTGAAGGTGGCGGGGCAGGATGGCTCTGTGGTGTAGTTTAAAATTAAGAGGCATACACCACTTAGTAAACCAATGAAAGCCTATTGTGAACGACAGGGTTTGTCAATGAGGCAGATCAGATTCCGGTTTGACGGGCAGCCAATCAATGAAACAGACACACCTGCACAGTTGGAAATGGAGGATGAAGAAAAGATTGATGTGTTCCAGCAGCAGGCAGGAGGTGTCTACTAAAAAGGGAACCTGCTACTTTACTCCAGAATTTTGTTATAGACCAAGAATACATTCGCAATTAGAAAGCCGCAATTTGGTTCCACCACATCCTGACTACTACAGTATAGTTTTCTCTCTTCTTTCATTTCCCTGTTCCCGTTTCTTTATTGTACATAGAGTAACTGGTGTATGTGCACAAGCATATTGCGCTTTTTTTTTTTTTCATTCTTCTTTAAACTCAATGGCCAATGTTCTGTTTTGATTGACAGCAGATGGAGGTAGTCCGGGGGAAAGTATGGTTCTGGGAAAATACCCCCTGCTCCATTAGAGGCATGCTCGTTCAGCATACCCCCTGCTCCATTAGAGGCACGCTCATTCAGCTCTTATCTTTATATTCCAGGAAGTTATTTTGCTCCCAATGTTTTAACAAAAGAACCCAACCACAAGATCCTTACATACCTTGTTCGATTGGAGAATTTTAATGTTTTTCATTTGTCATTTTAAAACCAAGGACAATTTTATAACTTTTTTATACGTAGCTGTCACATGTAGGGCAATCTGTCTTTAAGTAGGGATAAATTACTCTTGAACAAAATGATCTTAGATAGTTTTTCCTTCAAGTCAAGCGTCTTGTTGTTTAAATAAACTTCTTGTTTAAAAAAAAAGAAGAAGAAAAATGTAGTTGGGTCAAGGGATCTGGGGAGCTGTCGTTTCACATATTATTGTTTCACACAGGTGATACATGCCAGATTATTGAACTTCCTCTTTTATCCCACTATATATAGTACCTCACAATAGAAAAGGCAAGTTTCTTCGTCCTCTGTCATATCTGACCATAGACCACTGTTGCCTTATGAAATGTTAAGTAGAAGGGATTTGTGCCAGTTCCATACAGATTCTTAATGAACAATTGCCTGTTTTTGTGTTTCTGCATTGATCTTCTAAGATAAGAACATGCCCCAAACATGAGCTCACATTTACAGTTTTTATATTAAGTTAATCTTTCACAGAGTCACCAAAAACAAAAATCAGTACTCATAAAGATTTGTAAATGTGTCAAAAATAGCTAAAGCCTATGAATACACATGCATGTGCAATTTCTTTAAAAATGAGATGACATTATACATATGTTTTTAGCTAGTAGAATTTTTCATATAATAGGTAACACAAGTGCCACATTCTTTACCAATCAATTTTATTATCATTTAAATTACAAATAATGCATGCATTTCCTGAAAGTTTTCAAAACAACTTATATTTCTCCTGCTTGTCAAATTCCATCCCAAGCAACATATAGTACTAAAACTTTGTAACCAGTGCATATCAAAGCCTTCCACCTCAGTTCCAATCTTATAACAAATACTAACAAAATAAGATAGTAGGATCACCTGTAATATGTAATAAATTGTATGCCTGTTCCCACATGCATAGTCATGTATAATAGTATTATGGTTCTCTTACCAAGATGGAGTAAGTATATAAGATAAACTGCCGTGTTGTATATAGGACTTAGAGTTCTATAGTCCTACTGTTCCTTATTTACTTGTGTAAATGTGTGTCATATCTCTGTTTTGTGATTACAAATTGAAAAAACACATCTTTGCATATACTATTCAATAATGTTAGGAAATAATTTTTAAAATGAGAAAGAATTACATGTCTTATTAAAATACCATATTTTTGTGTCTGCATAATATTTTTATTGAGCTCTACATTTTTCTCTGCTCTATTTCCTTCCTCTCCCTCCTCTTCAATCCTCTCCCAATATTCCCATGCTCCCAATTTACTCAGGAGATCTTGTCTTTTTCTACTACCCGTGTAGATTAGATCTATGTATGTCTCTCCTAGGGTCCTCATTGTTGTCTAGGTTCTCTGGGATTGTGGTTTGTGGGCTGGTTTTCTTTGCTTTATGTTTAAAAAACACTTATGAGTGAGTACATGTGATAATTGTCTTTCTGGGTCTGGGTTACCTCACTCAAAATGATGTTTTCTAGCTCCATCCATTTGCCTGCAAAATTCAAGATATCATTATTTTTTTTCTGCTGTGTAGTGTACCACATTTCCTTATCCATTTTTCGGTCGAAGGGCATTTAGTTAAAATGTGTATATAAATGGCAATTTGTTTACATTCATGGATTTTCTCCAGTCTTTTACTAATTTGTATAAAACTACCATTAGCATTCTTATAATTTATTAATTATTACATAAGCATAACTTTAAGTCAGTTCAAATTGATACATAATTCTAGAATTATGATAGATACTGTCATGATTTATGTAACAAGATAATATCATCAACATGGTACAAGAATAGTCTTTTTTCAATACCTATTAACTTGAGTTATGCCACATTAACGCTCAGTACTAATAAAGGAGTCTTATTTACTTTAAGTTCTTTCCCAATAGCATAACAGTATTTTATTGTATATAAATATATGCATATACTCATCATGATGTTTTGTATGTTCACACTACTAAAATAAAAATTGTAAAAGGGGGACATAAGGCACACACTTCCTCACAGGGTGTGAGTATGATAGTGTATTTCCATGTGCCAACTCTGTATGTAGATAGAGCACAAAACTTCTGTTAGCTGTTGCTTAGATTTGGGCCTGTTGAATTTTTCTCAATTGTATTGATATACTATTGGGGTATATAAAAACATATATTTAACTACACAACTTGATAAGTTGTGACAACTACTTAAACCCAAGTAAGTATTACTGCAATTGGAACAATAAAATCTTCTATTTATTCCCATCAGTTTCATTTTGCTTATTCATAATTTATCCCTTATAGACAGTCTCGGTCATTTCTCAGGAAAACATCTTGAATTCTCCTATTTGGTTCTGAGTCCAGCCTCAATATGAGGGCTTATGCTTTTTCCTGTTGTATCTTTTTTGTCCTGTTTGGTTGTCATCTCTTGGGGGCCTGCTCTTTTCTGAAGAGGAAATGGAGGGGGAGTGGATCTGGAGGAAGGTGGAGGTAGGAGAAGCTGGGTGGTATGAAGGGAGTGGAAACTGTGGTCTCTTATTGTATAAGAGAAGAATAAACTTCTTGAATTAAATACAAGTAGGACAACATACTATGTATTTTTATAGTTTCTTCCCTTTACCATAAACATTTTGGTGCCAATTCAAGTAGTGTCCCATACTGAAAAATTTTCTTGTTATTGCTAAATTTTTATTACCACAATTTGTTCATTCATTGACAAATACACATTGGTGGTGTTTTCAGATCTGACTACTTTAGAGAACATTTCTATCAGTATGGATACATCTTTCAACAGCTATACATTTTCATTCATTCAGAAAAAAAGTTTGTAGTGTCTGGTCGACGTGATAAGGCTAAGTTTAACTTTTCCAGAGGGAGGAAGGGTTCATCTGTCTCAGACTTTTCTTACTGAAGATTTGCAAGCTGTTTCTCAGACTCATTGCCTCATTTTTGCCTGCACTCAACTTTGACTTTGTCCTGACTTGCCACAGCAGCTCTACTCGGGTGAGAATTTTATAATCAGATGACATTATGACAAGCATTATACTTGAATATCCATGATTCCCTTCAGCTGTATTAAACTTTGAGTGGATGTTTTGACAATTGAATTGATGATATAATACATTTCTGAATTTTATTAGATTTCTGTTTATTCACAATGTCTCCACCAACCTGTGTGTGAATAACTGGTTTATTCACATCGTTTAGCACAGTGAATTCTAAGGGTCCATGTAAGGGGATAAAATCTACAAGAGGTAAAAAAATATTTAAAACTTGTAAGATACACTATTTACATTTTTATAATGTTATAAACTCTCTAAATATTTAAACTTTTATTTCTAATGACAAATGCGTTTTCACTTAGTAGTAACCTGAATAACTTCTCTGGAATGCCACATAGCTTCGTATAAAAAAAAAAACCAATAACAAGAAAATTAAATGCGATAAACTTTATATCATAATACAAATTAAAATCATAGCCATGAGTTGTGTTTTATTAAAAGTATAAGAATTCCATTTCTAGAACTTGTCCCTGTAGGCATCTAGATTCAGGGCTTTTGCTTAAATGTTTATAACTGCCATAAGCACTCAAGGAAACTTATTGAAGGATTAGTTAAATTTTCTAACTTACCACAGCTTCTAAAAAGACAATTCTTAGCAGATGAATATTTTTATAGGTATATCATTTCTATTAATATTATCACTATGTGATATACTCAGTAGTAATTTAGTTTAATGACTGTTACTTCCAGTAATATCCTCAACTTGTGGGGGTTTGCAATGAGTGGTCCGTAGACTCGTGTTTGAAGGCTTGACCCATAGGAAGTGGTTCTATTAGGAGATGTGACCTTGCTGGAGTAGGTGTGGTCTTGTTGGGGTAAGTGTGTCACTGTGGAGGTGGACTTTGAGGTCTCATAGACACTCACACCTAGCAGCACACTGTCTCCTTCTGCTGCCTGCCAATCAAGATAAAAAACTCTCAGCTCCTTCTCCCGCACTGTGTCTGCCTGTTTGCTGACCTGTCCTGCCATGATGACAATGGACTAAACCTCTCAAACTGTAAACCAGCCCCAATTAAATGTTTTCCTTTTTTAAAGAATTGCTGTGGTCATGGTGTCTCTTCACAACAATAGAACCTTAACTAAGACACTGTTCTATAGTTTACTACTAATAAATGTTAAATACTATGTTAAATAAATAATAAATACTATGATACTTAAAGACTTCATTTTCCATTCAATTCAATGGCACTGTTTTTCAGTCCATTAAATTCAATGAGAAATGCCCATATGTGAATGCGTGTAAATCTATCTAGTAGAGCATGGGAAACCTACCATGAGTCATTTTTTTTAAGAAGGAATGATTCTCTCTATCTCAGGACCTATCCACTCTCAATAGCTCTTCAACATCTGGATAGGACTGGAGATAATGCATGCCATTTATGCTGGGATTTCAGATGACTTGATCTTGTGTGGAGTTTGTGTAGATGATGTGAGATCATGATTGTGACAGCCATGTCTTGTCCAGAAGGAGGCATTCCTTATCACTTGTCTGGCACATCATTTATCATAAGATATATGATTCAGAAGTGGGTAAAACCCTTGATACCTTCTCTTCTCAAGAACCCTGCATTGCACTTTCCAGCACAGGCCTTTGACCTCAGGTTATAATGGATAATCAAGGGCTATGATAAGATCCTGCATTGTTTTAGAGACCTCTGGGAATTCCCTGGCCAATATCTTGTAGGGAGGCAACCTATGTCTTGTACTGTGATTTCCATTAAACAACCGACGTCCTCTGCGATCAACATTGTCTACCCATCTAAGACAACTCTTTTTAAAATATTTTCTTTTTATGAAGTTGTATGTTAAAATTAGCTTAATCACTAGCCACTAATAGGGTTCCATAAAGCTGGGTTCCATACATTCTTAGCTCTTGTTAATCTATAGTGCAACCTCTCCTCTCCCCTGTCACTGCTTAATCTTTAACCCAGAACATCCCCTTTTCTCTTTTCATGTGAATTATATTATCCTTCCACATTTTTAAGTAGGGCTTTAAAACAATGGGCTTGTATTGCTTTTCATATTCACTTCCCTTGGGTTAACCCTCCCCATTTACACCTATACACCACATCTTCCCTACTCAGCCCTATCTGCCCCAGGACTTCGCTATTTTATTTAATTTTACCTATATTTTACTCTTCCTTTTCCCTTAATAACTGCTTCCCTGGCTTTTGCTCATATATCAAGCTAAATACACAAAACAAAAGGTTTGAAGCTGGTATCGGAATATGAGGAACATGACTGTGTTTGTATTTTTGAATCGGAAGTCACCACACTTAATATAATTCTTCCAATTCCGTCCATTTATCTAAAAATTTCACGACTTCAATTTTTACTATTAATAATGATGCACTGTGTTCCTGTGTTGCTTTTTTGTTATCCATATATCTGCTTATGCATCTGTTCACTGAGTTCATTTCCAAGTTACTGTGAATAGAGTAGCAATGAGCACGGGTGCTCAAGTGCCCTGTGGGTCTACTCTAGGAGGGGTGTAGCAGGGTCATATGGAAATCTTATTTCTAGTTTGCTGAGAAACTTAAAAATTGATTCTAGGGTGCTGCACTAGTTTACACTTCCACAAACAGTGTGTAAGGGTCACCTTTCACCACACTGGTGCCACTATTTGCTATTATTTTTATTCATGGTGATAGTCATTCTGATTTTTTGTGAGATGGCATATTTTTTATTTTATTTTTTTAAAATAAGGCTTTTCTGTGTAGCCCTGGCTATCCTGGAATTCTCTCTGTAAACCAGACTGGTCTTGAACTCACAGCGATCTGCCTGCCTCTGTGAGATGGTTTCTTAATGGCAAGGTAATAGGAGTCAAGGATTTTGACTACATTTTAAAGTGTTCGCCACTTGTATTTCTTCTCTTAAGTATTTTTTAACTCTACAGTCCTTTTTTTCATCTGGTGTATTTATTGTCTTGGTGATTTTTTTTCCCTTAGTACTTTACCTATTCTAGGCATTAATCCTCGGTTAGATGAAAAAAGATACTTTCCTACACGGGCGGTGGTGGTGAACACCATTATTCCCAACAATTGGGTGGCAGAGACAGGTGAATCTCTGGCAGCCTGAACTACAGAGTTAGTTACAGGACAGGTATGGCTGTTACAGGGAAATCCTGTCTCGAAAAACAAAACAAAACAAAACAAAAAACAAAAGGATATTTTCCTATTCTGGGTTGATCATTTCCTTTGCATACATAAGGTTTTAGTCTCATGAAGTCCCATTTGTAAACTATTGGTATATTTCCTGAACTACTTACTATTAAGAAAATCCTCATCAATGTCTAAGTGTTAAAATGTACTCCAATGCCAGGCTTTGATGGCACTTGTGGGGTAGAGACAGGCGGATCTCTCTGTGTTCCAGGCCAGCTTGGTCTACAGTGAGATTTCCAGAACAACTGCCGCGCACCGCGCCCCCGTGTCTGCGCTCTGTGCACTATTACCCAGTTCACGAGCTTCGGGCAAGGGGCTGGAGGTTAGAAAACACAGACACACAAAGACAGAGAGACAGCAACACGGGTCATCCTTGAATTCCCCAAGAATGCCCCCTTTATTGTGTTCAGGGGCAGATTATATAGAGATAGCCACGCCCCAGCCAAACCCACCAGAAACCACTCTCCTGCCATCAGGAACTCCTGAAGGTCTCGTGCTCAGAGCAGCTGTAGGCACTCAGATCAGGGGATTACAAGAAATTCAGGATCTGGGGTCTCACTGCTCCCGACAAACAACCTAGGTTACACAGTGAAACCTTGACTTTGAACTGTACTCAGTTCCCTGAGACCATTCAGCTGCACAGCCACTCACTCACATGTCTGGATCCTCTCAGCAAAGGAGCAGGGACTCTTGCCTGTATTGTTTTGTATTATGATATGGCTATAAGCTTATGGGGCCAGGGAGTGGAATGTGGTGGTTGAAAAAAAAAAAGTAGCCCTCAAAGGGAATAACACTATTAGTGGACATTGCCTTGTTGGAGAAAGTATGCCACTACGAGGGTAGCAGTGTGACAGTCAGTCAACTTCCTTTTGACTGCACGATGTAGCTTTCTCAGTATCAACACCATGTCTACCTGCACACTGTCATGTTCCTCATCATAATGACAATGGACTGAACCTCTGAAACTGTAAATAAACCACCTGCAAAGAAATATTTTTATAAGGGTTTCCATGATCATGTTGCCTCTTCACATCGATAGTAAACTCTAACTAAGACCCCTCCTACAAGAATTTTTTCCAGCATTGTCTGGATACCATTGGTCTTTTCCAGCTCTATACATCTTCGTTTACTTTTTTTAAGTCTGAGAAGAATGGTTTATGAATATTGATAAGAATTTCTATGCACTGCCTTCATAACAATCACCAAAAATACATCTGATTTTGTTTTACTTGTTCAGAGATTGCTTTAAGAATGATACGCTGTCAGTTCGTAATGCATTGACTTAGTACACTTACAAATAATTACATACATTTTGATAAATGTACTAAATGACAAATAGGGAACCTTATAAAACCCTAACCAGGGTTATTAGATTGGCAAATTACATCAGACTACAAACTGATGACTAAAAATAGCTACAATCCCAACTGTCACAGTTATAGATAGCCTGGAAATGCATCGAGAGACATCACCTCTAAACAGCCGTGGTGTGGTGTTCAGCATCCCTTTGCACTGCATAGCTTATAAAGGAATCTCTTAAGCATCTGTTAGCATTTTCCCATGGATTCCACCCATGTAACTTCTATATTTCGTCTCTTTTTTTTACGGCTGCATTAGGTAGCTTTATAGCCTTGTGAAGTTATGATGACCTTACTTTAGGCTGATTATTCATATCATGATATTATTGCAAATTAAAATCACATTCACATCTGCTAGCAGTCACACCTGGACACATGTCATTTATATAGACACCAGGCAATCCATCATACTGAGCTTCACAAGCTTTCATTTCCTCTCTAAGAGAATTCGAGGCCAGTCTGATCCACAAGAGAATCTAGACCAAAATACTGGGATTGAGGAAGTTTAAATTTCTCATAAAACAGGGCTTTGATATTGTGAAACAGTCATTCATTCCCATCTTCTTAGTTTGAATACATGCATATATGACTTTGCTGTCAAATTAGAGCCAGAATAGTTACCGGAGGTGACATAGATATGGCCATCTCTACCATCTATAAAACTGTCAAGTAAATTCCTATTCCAGAAGGTTTGCTAAGATGTTAGTGACTAGAAGCAACATAAACATAGTATGATTTGCTGTTGGCCTGCTGTGTTTATGACATGAGAGCATTAGGAAAAAATGCAACTGGAGAGCATAAACCAAGAAGATTTAATACAGACTTCATTGGTGGAGTCATAGAAGAAACAATTTCTCAAGCCTTAGAGGTATTTTATTGCTGCTTTTAACATTCGCTACATCTTTCAGCAATCCTTGCATATAAATATTAAAGGTATCTTAAAGAGTAATTTATATGCAAATACATGGATATTAAACATCACATGATTTAGAAACTATTACATAGTGTTTTGAGGGCTACAGGAAAAACTAATTTGGGCTTTTCTAATTCGCATATTTTTATATTTCAGTAAGAGTTTGCCTTAATTTTACCTTTGCTTTATGAGAAAATAATTTGCTAAGCATATTTATCTTATGAAGAAATTGCCCCGCTTATGTGACAAATTATATACATATTCTTTGTAGCCTGAAAACATTTATATATGAATAATTGATATACTAATTATATCTCATTCTCAGGCATTAGTTAAATCAGGTTCTCCATGTTATACTTTTAGGAGACTTTAGATCAAAGACTGAAGAGAACATGGTAATCTATCTCACAAAAAGTTGTATCTGTTTAAGAAAAAAGGCATTTTAATTCATGGTGTTATTGTTTAACAATTAGGTCTTTTGTCAATGATGTAAAGAAAAACACATCTCCTTCACTGGATGATTTCTAAGTGCTGATCTTTCTCACATTCGGAGACAAAGGGAATTTGAGGGTGTCAGTGTTGAGACTTGTCCTTGCTATAGCTGAGAGAATAATGGCATCTTGAAAGTATACTAGTTTCTTTTACAGCATGGCTCTGCCCATGGTGTCGTTTATTAGGAAAGTAATGAGGTAAATATATCAGGTTAGTTCCTTTGGGAGCAGTGAGGACACTAAGATATTTGTGTCTAACTTTACTCAACAGGATTTCAAAGACTAAGGGAAGCTGCTAAATTTGTTGTAATTTACAGATAAAAATCATAAAGCATTTTAAATTTTTAATATGAGTCCTCGATACTGGTGCCTGCTAAGAGTCTGGAAAGAATTCAGAGCCTACATGTTGAAATGTCAAGGATGTCATTCAGGTATTCAGAAAAAAGTAGAACAGATTATAGACTCAACAGCATTTTATAAAAGATAGTTACTGCTTTGTTCAAGCCTTGATTATTTCCTCTTTTGAGCAGACTATAGCTTCAAGCCCAAAGATTCTCATAGTATTTGAAAATTTTCTAATGCATTGAAGAAAGCACTGAACTAAGAGGTAAGCATGACGTTTTATGTCTACCAACATGGTGTTTTTACATAGTTGCAATGTCAGCTTCCTCGATTGGTGTATTAGGGACAGTTAACAAACTGCCAATTACATATTTTCTTATTGTTTTTATTGAGCTATACATTTTTTATCTGCTTCCCTCCCATCCTCTCTCCTTCTCTTCTACCCTCTCCCATGATACCCACACTCCTTTCTTGAGTTGGAGTTTTCCTTCTAGTACTTTGTGTAGGCCTGCATTTGTGTCTAGGTATTGTTTAAATCCTGTTCTGTCATGAAATATCTTGTTTTCTCCATCTACGGTAACTGAAAGTTTTGATGGATATGGTAGTCTGGAATGGCATTGTGGTCTCTTAATGTCTGTATAACACTTGACCAGAACCTTCTGGATTTCATTGTTTCCATTGAAAAGTCAGGCATAATTTTAATAGGTCTGCCTTTATGTTACTTAATCGTTTTCCTTTGCAGCTCTTAATATTCTTTCCTCATTCTGTATGTTTAGTGTTTTGATTATTATGTAGTGAGGGAATTTTTTTTTGGTCCAGTTGATTTGGAGTTCTGTAAGCTTCTTGTATCTTCATACGCATATCCTTCTTTAGGCTGGGAAAATTTTCTTCCATGATTTTGTTGAATTTATTTTCTGTGCCTTTGAGTTGGACTTCCTCTCCTTCTTTTATCTCTATTATTCTTAGGTTTGATCTTTTCATGGTTTCCCATGTTTCCTGGATATTTTGTGATAAGCTTTTGTTAGATTTAATATTTTCTTCCATTGACAAAACTATCTTCAATGCTTAAGATTCTCTCTTCTGTTTCTTGTACTCTTTATGCTTGCATTTGTGGTTATTGATTGTTTACTCATATTTCCCATTCCCAGAATTCCCTTGGTTTGTGTTTTCTTTATTGTCTCTATTTCAGTTTTCAAGTCTTGAATTGTTTCTTTCTCCCGTTTGTTTTTTTTTTCTTGGTTTTTTTTTAAAAAGAGTTTTGTTGATTTTTCCCAGTTTTTTTGTCTTTTCCTCCACTTCTTTAAGGGAATTTTTTATTTCCTCTTTAAGGGCCTCAAACACTTTCCTAAAGTTATTTTTTAGGTGGCTTCTTCTGCTTCATCTGTGTTTCAGCGTTCAAGAATTGCTGTTGTAGAGCCACTAACTTTTGGTGGTGTCGTGTTGCTCTCTATGTTGTTGAGTGTGTTCTTACATGGTTGTCTACCTATCTTTTCCTCCAATTGGTGCAGTTGGGTCTATGTCTCCGATGGTCTCTCCTCCAGGAACCAGTGGATACAAAGCTCAAATGGTCGCTCCGTATGGTGGAGTTGGAGTCAGGGTTCTAGTAACTCTGGAAGTTGGGTCTGCTCATGCTGGCTTTGGCGGAGGGTGGGCAGGCACACCTTCCTTGTTTACTGGCTCAGGTGGAGTTCCGGTGGGTGGGTGGGTGGGTGGGTGGGTGGGCATGTCTTCCTTGTTTGTCTTCCTCATTCCAAGATGGCGATTCTGCCTCCAGTAAGCTCAGAATGAGACTTTTATATGTATTTTAAACAGGTCTCTCCTGGTGTGTCTGCTGCATTGTTTGTTACTACAGCAGAGATGTCAAGTCTCTGGCTGTAATAGTTGCCTCTGAAAGCCTCCAACAGCAGCTAGGAGAAATCAGAGTACATTTGTTTACTTCTCATTAAAAACCTGGCTAAAGAGAAAGATTTGAAATGCTTTGGTGGACATTAGACAATTTCCTCATAGCCTATAGTCATAAAGTGTGTGATAGGAGATGATTATAAGGCCTATAACATCACAATGTCAGTTAAATGTGGGAACCTCGAGAGACCCTCACTAACAGTTGTTCATAGATTAAGAAACCTAATGTACAGAAACATTTCAATGAAAGAATTTAAAACCAAGAACTTGGAATCCCTAACTCTCCCTGAATTCTTTTAATAGGAGCACCCCTCCTCAACTGTCTTATACTCCATAAGATTACTTATCATTGACCACAGACACTGGTGGTACACAATTCTCTGGAAAATAGCAACCTATTATGCCCATGAGTTGAAAACAAGAAATATATTTTATACTCAAACAGTCCCAAAGGAGAAATAACAGACCTGGTGTGAATAAAATAGCCTTGACAAAAAGTGTTGCAGAAATCTGGTTATCCAAATATTAGTAAAGTGGTGTTGTCTGGAGAGAGGGTTGGGAAATACTCAGCTGTTCCAAGAGTAATGATGTGTAAGCTGTGAACTGAAGCCAAAGACCAACAATTGTCCCATGATTTAGTAGTCAAAAATGGCATTTGAGGCCAGAAGAAATCCAGATATATGGTCTGTGTCATGATGTGGGGCATTCATTAGGAGCTTGATATGTTATTAATGTTTCCCAGTCATAATAAAAAAAAAGATCTAACAGAAACCATTAAGAAGCAAACCTGTTTTAGGTGTGAGTTTGAAAGGCTGAAGTTCACAGCTGACTTGCTTCATTGTTTCCTAAGCTCTGATGATGCAGGTCATCACTGCAGAAAAGCCTGGAAGAATAAACTCACTGCCTTCAAAGGGCTGAGGAGCAGAGAAAAAGAGAGATCTGAGAAAGAAAAAAGATTTGTTTTCCTTTTAAAGTCATGACCCTGTGACTAACTTCCTCCAGTAAGGCCTCTCATTCATTTGTGAGGCTGACTGACACTTTTGTTCACACCACCTTTCTATGGCACCACCAGCAGGGCACCAAGTCATCAACACATGAATTTTTGCAACATTTTATGTCCACAAAAAAAAAAAAGAAAACCAACCAAACCAAAAAAAAAAAAAAAACAACCTTGCTTTCTTTGTTCTTAGAATGTGTATTCTTAGAAATTAAAATACATTTTAGGTTTGTTCCTGTAAGTTAAGAGTCATTACAGTTGATCAAGTTATTACATTAAATAATGGCATATCTACAACAGTATTTAAAGTAATAATTTGTTCTACAATACTGGAAGACAAGTCATTATGAAATGACTTGCAGATTTTAAGTGAGTTGGTGTTCTTATTTTATCCACCATTAATTTATTTCTTGGCTGTGAATGATGTTACATTGCTTCATGCCTGATTAGGGGATTTTACCAAACTTATCTGAGAAGCAAAACAGAATTTTAGTGGAGAAAGATTAATATCTGTTCACATACCTGTGTTGATTTCTTTAGCATTCTTATCAATAAAGATAATCACATTCAGAAATGACAGACTATCTGACTGTCTCACATAATTCAACTCTTCTACTCCTGGTTCTGTGTGGTCCAGAGGGAGCTTGAATGCCATATTGTTCTTCAAAATATATCATTGCATTTTAATAATGATATGCTAACCAACTGTGGTGGGTGTTCTTGGTTGTCAACTTCATTACATCTGGAATTAACTAAATTACAAGTGACTGGGAACACCTTTTGGGTATTTTCTTAATTAATCATTTGAAGTGGGAAACCTCACTTCTAGTCTGAATCTTCTGAGGTGGGAAGATCCACCTTTAATCTGTTCCACACCTTCTGCTGGTTGCCTATGTAAAGGACATCGAAGAAGGATGCTTGCTTTCTCTCTGCCTGTTTGCTTTTACCTATCTAGTAAGTACATTCCTTCACTGACATTGGAGCATCCTTCTCTGGGTTTCCAACATATATTGAAGCCCAGGTGAGACATTTAGTCTCATGGACAGAAAGCTACTGAATTCTTGGAATTTCCATTAGTAGACAGCCACTGTTAGACTAACAAGACAACAGCTTGTAAGCCATGCTAATAATTCCTCTTTCTCTCTGTCTTTGTCTCTGTCTGTCTTTCTCTCTTTCTCCATTTTTTTTATATTCATTCTATAAGTTCTGTTCCTTTAGAGAACCATGACTAATACATCTACAGTGATTGATTGTTGCAAAATCTTGCAGCCTGAATAAGTAGCAAGCAGGCAAGACAAAGTGAGATAGACTTTGCAGGGTTACGAGGACAGCCACATCTGTGCACTATTTACGAAAAAGGCTTGTGATGGGATGTCCCTTCTCAGTAAAAAATAAATTACATCATATCCTATGAGCAAAGAATGGAAGTGTTGATTTGAATTCTGAATTCATTCAAAGAAATGCATATCATATTGATGACTTCTGTTCTGAGTCATATTGATGACTGTTTATATTGGAGGCTGGAGGGAGAAAGAACTTTATTACAGAAAAGAGACCAGTTGGTCTGTTATTTGAATCTCATTATTCACTGTGCTCAATAGTGAAAGCAGGAGAGTTATTAAGGATTCAGAGCCAGGATTTTTCCCTGTATTGGGTCCTTTTCCTGGGAAAGGCTGGTTATGGAAGGTAAGGAACAAATACAAGGTCTTTCATGATTGGATCATATCAGATCACTGAACGGTCATGTTAGGCATCTGACAAACACATGTTAAAAAAAGTAAATCAATGTACTGCTTTAAAATGTTTTTATATGTGTGAGTGTTTTAAAAATATTCGTATATTTTTCAAATATGGATGGCTTTATGTCTGTGCTTGGTGCCTGTAAAGTCCGGAAAAGAACTGGATGCCAGGAGCTGGGGTGCCAGATGATTGCAAGTCTCCATGCCCATACTAAGAAACTAAGCCCAGTCCTCTGCAAAATCAATTTTCACCATTAAAACACCATAATATTAATAATGTACTTACTTAAATGAAAGGAATTATGATTTAAAAATACTCTTAGGAGAAACAGTTTTCTGAAAAGTGACTAGGAGTTAAGCATTCATTCACATGTTATCAAGACACCCAAGTCACTTCAGGGCCACATTGCATGTCAGACCCTTAGTCATTCGGTCTCTTCAGTGACGAGTAATAACACATAGAGAATCAGCAGACCTGACATAGTTGGCAAATCATATTTTTATTTATTTGTAGATCTAAGGTGTGAAACTAAGATGTGTGGTAGCTATTTCTTTTTCTTTCATTCTTTTTTTTCACTGTGTTTAGAAGCTAGGGTTATGCAAACACTCCACCAACATGCCACACTGCCACCCCAAAGTTTCAGCACATGTGTTTGACATTGAACATAGGTTGGCATGGAAAACACTTCTGCTTTCATTGCTTAGCATCTTCATTTCTAAATTGGGATAGTTAAGCGATTGACCTTAATAGAGGTAAGAATTAGTGTTAGTTACTTCCAAACTTAATCAATGTTCTACAGTAAGTTTTCTTAAAATTGAGCAAAGGTACAGCTGTGTTTACTGTCTTTATGATGACTAATTGGATGAATGAAGCTGAACAAAGTCTGACAATATTTAAAACTATTTAATTGTCTCCATATTGATTTAACAATGTAAGTGTTCTATCAACCATAAAGAAAGGATGTTAAATGATCCAAAGTTAATTAGCTTTCAATGCTTAACCAGTCTTTTGAGCCTAAAAGCATAACAAGAATTTTTTAAAGTATGATTTTTCTTAGCTTGTCTTAATAGTGCTAAAGACACTAACCATTATTTAATGAGGCATAAGTAACTGTAATGGAGCATAAAATTTTTGCTGAAATTTCCGTTTTGTGAGACATAAGATTTCCTTTGATTTCTGGTTATAGGGATGTTGTTTAATTTCTGGAAAAAAACTAGCTTACCTTACATGTCAGAGGCTATGGTAATATTCAGCATATGGCAACTGATAATTCAAATGTCCACCCACCAGAGGAGTGACTCTGATGGAGGGTAATTCTGTCCAGGGAAGGCCTGCAGGAATATTGATCCTGGAAACTGTTACTCACTTTTGCTTAGGCTTGGTATCTCCCCAATACCTGCATTATAGAGTATAATCTCATGTGATGTATATATGTAATACCTTGATAAGAATACATCTTATTCTTATGAGCATATATATCTGTGAGTGGTCAGGAAGATGATTTTTCATTTAGTTATATAGTTTTGATATACAGACTATGTATTACAGCGTGCTTCACAACTGGATCCATTTGTTCCATAGAACTTTGGACACTCACTAGCCTGATTTATTATTTTGCTCAGATTAACTGCACACAATTAGCTCACTTTCCCCTCAAAGTAAGTTCAAACTAGACAAAAGGCTTTTTGTAAATAAGTCATAAATTTGGAGCTTTGCAGTTGTGCACAGGATCAGAGTCGCAGATGCTTGGCCAGGTTGTTGGGCAGAGTACCCCAGGAAGGGCATGCAAGTTCTTTGCTAGCCAAATCTATTAGCAATGGACCTGTGTCTCGGTGTTTGTCGCTGGACACACACACACACACACACACACACAGAGAGAGAGAGAGAGAGAGAGAGAGAGAGAGAGAGAGAAGACTTGTTGCAGTTTTGACCTCTAAATATGAAGAAAAAGATAATAAAACTTTTTGTAAAGAAATCAAATCAGTGCGCTGTTTTATACCAGCTTTCTGTATGATGCTATGTAGCCACTTAATAAGTACTCTTTAATTAGCAGCCAACCACTAAAAGATAATTCGAAGGGTCTTTTTGCTTATTTGTTTGGGTTATTTTACATTTTCTTTGATTTGGAATTTTATCAGAAGTCTTAGCCTGGCATATTGGTGCACAATCGTAACCAAAACATTTGGAGGGCTGGAGGGCTGAGTTAACCTAACTTGAAAATAAGTAAAGTTTATGTTTTGTTCTCCCTTTGGGTATATCATTTTATATATATATATATATATATGTGTGTGTGTGTGTGTGTGTGTGTGTGTGTGTATACGTGTGTATATATATATACGTGTATATATATATTTGTCTTTTTGTTTTCATTTTGTTTTTTCAAGACAAGATTCCCATGTGAAATATTCCTAGCTATTTTTGAACTCACTCTGTAGAGTAGGTTGGCTTCAAACTCACAGAGATCCACCTGCCTCTGCCTCTCAAGTGCTGGACTTAAAGGCATGCACCACCACCACCTGGCTAGGAATGTTTTTGACCTGTGTAGATTGCACTTATATTTCTGAACATGGAATAAATAATTGCCTGTAACATTCACAGTCATATATATTTCCTATACAATGAAAAATAATGTTAGATATTGAGATATGAATAAGTAAGAAGATCATTCTCAGTTTGGATGATTTGAGTTTAATTCATATCAATCAAAATAACATTTTCAGTATTCCAGGTTTTACATTTAATTCTTTGATTCAACTTGATTAAACTAGAATTGATTTTTGTGTAGCGTGAGAGATGTGAGCTTAGTTTTATTCCTATACATGTGTACATAATGTTTCAACAGTACCATTCATTGAAGATGCTGTATCTATTGGTAAGTGTTATGTCAACTTGATAGGAACTAAAGTCATCTAAGAGAAGAGAACCTCAATTAAGATAACATCTCCTTAAGACAAGCTGTAGGCAGGTCTGTAGGACATTTTCTTAATTAGTGATTGATGTGGGAGGACTAAGCTATTGTGGATGGGGCCATCCCTGGACTGGTGGTCCTGGGCTCTATAAGAAAACAGATTGAGAAAGCCATGGGGAGCAAAGTGCAGCACTACTTCATGGCCTCTGCATTAGAGCCTGCTTCCATATCCTTGCTTTGTTTGAGCTCCTGTCCAGATTTGCTTCAGTGATGAACAATGATTTGGAAGTGTGAGCAAAATAAACTCTTTCCTTTCAAAGCTGCTTTGGCCATGATATTTCATCACAGCAAAAGCAACCCTGCCTAAGGCAGTCTTTTCTCTAGTGTGCATTTTGGCTTCCTTTCCAAATACCATATTTGCAGTTGCATGAATCCATGTGCAGGTTTTCTATTGTTCCATTTTTTTTAATACATTGTTTTCGAGCCCGAACCATGCTGTTTTTATCTGTATATCTTTGTAAAAATAGCTTGAACTCTATTGTGGCAATCCGTGCGATATGATTCTTTTTTTTTTCTCAACACTGTTTTGTTATTTTGGCAGCAAATACTGACAAGGATGTATAGAAAGCTTACTCGCTATTGGTGGGATTGCAAGCTTGCACAGTCAATACTGAAATCAGTGTGGAGGATTTCCAAAATGTTGAGGCTAGATCCACCATATGACCCAATCAAGCCACTTCATGGCCTGTGCCCATGAACTGGACATCCTGTGCCATGGATCCTGTTCAGCTGTCAACACTCATTTTCACTCCAGTCAGTGACTAGGGAGCAGAAACCACATGACGGTACCCCTGATAATAACAATGGAAGACCTAAGCAATGACAAAGCCAGATGACACACCAACACACACACGCACACACACACACACACACACACACACACACGTACGTACGTATATGAAGATGTTATGAATTTGAGAGGTAGTACGTTATGAATTTGAGAGGCTACCAGGAGACATTGGAGGGAGAAATAGAGAGGTAAGATGCATAAATACAGCACTCATATATAAAATTCTCAGAAAATTAAAATAAATGAATGATATTGTCTTTTTATCTCTTTTATCTCAGTATTGATAGTTTTGGACTTAATTTGATTAGCTGTCACTTGTTTCATTAATGAGTTATTTGCTTTCTGCCCTTGACTGGTTTTGTTTGTAACTATGGTAACAGTTTTTGTAAAGTAAATTGGTGGACCTTTATTCCTGAAAATAAAAACAACTTGGTCCTGTTAAGTGATGGGTTCTTTTAAATATTAGAAATTCAATTTATTTGTAATCATAGAAAAAATGAAACAAAGCTTTTGTTACATTTTAATTTCCAGAAAACTTTCTGAAGAAGAAATAATGTGTTTTAAAGAGCTATAAAAGAGATACCATCATGTTTGTTTACAGCAAGATTCCTTAATCAATTACCTGAAATACTTTCTAAAAATCATTTAATTTTTTGGGATATAATATTCTAACAGCATAATACTCCATCTCATCCAATATGCAATGTAACAAACTCCTTGGGTTTCTAACTTTGCCTCTTTTTGCAAGATAACACAACACAAAAGTAAACTAAATTAAATTCTCTATATGCTTTCACACTATGATTTGAAAACTGTTATCTTGTGGCATAATATTCATAAGATATACAGGAAAGAAAAGGACAAACGTTCCTAGTCCAGTAGTATTGACATATACGCAAGCATTCTCTTCAGCCAGAGAAACCAATACTGATAAATCCATAACAGTGTTGGTGAAAAGGATCAGCAGCTATTGCTTTGTTACTCTCTATCGCTTTCTGCCTTCTGGAAGAGTCGATTACGACATTTGGAGAACAGCTGCTCTGACTTACCTTCCCATGGTGATTTGGAAAATCCTGACGATGATGTATTTTTAAACCTAGAAACAACCCACCTCTGTAAACTCAGCAGAGTAACATGTTGTAGCCTACTAATAAGTGCATTTTGTTTTATTATATATTTTAAAAGCCTTTGTAGGCATGATGTGAACAGGAGGGTTTTAAATAAGATATATATATATATATATATATGATAATTTGGGTATATATTTTAAAATCTGAAAACATGGAGCAACTAAGTATTTGAGAAGAAGATATCTCTGAGAAAGGATGGACTAGGAGACTGAAGAACTGAAGGTGGAAACAACCTCGCATCTGTATGTTACCAATTATTTACGTTTGTAATGTGTTTTAAATACTCATATTCCATTTTGAAAATGATATTAAATAGCACTAGCCCACTGTCCCCAAATGTGTTCATAATAGTCTGTATGCCGCATCTCCTATTTACTTATGAACAAGACATTGCCTACAACCTAGTGGATTTTAGATTAGAGTAATTTATTATACTGTAATGTGATATTTAGCTTATGAAACTAAGTCCTTTGTCAAAGAGTATTGCATACACAAACATCAAAATGCATATGTACAGATTTTGACATGGTCACAAAAGCCACTTGAACCCACTAGGCTGTGATCTGTAGGGTAGTTCACAGGTTTGATTAGGATTGAGCTAAATGATATGTGGCCTATCCATTTAAACAGAGTGAGTGAAGCCAGTCAGCAATGAATGTGATGTTAATGCTGTCAGATATTGTTATTATTATTCATATTTATCAAATTTATTCATTTATTCTACATCCCACCTGCAGTTTCCCCTCCCTCCTCTCCTCCCTTCCCCCATGTTTCCCTGTCTCCCCATCCACTATTCCTCTGTTTCTGTTCAGAAGGGGGCAGGACTTCCATGGGTGTTGGCAAAGCATGGCATGTCAAATTGAGGTAGGGCTGAGCTCCTCAACCTTGTATTAAAGCTGGGCAAGGCAACCAAGTATGAGGAATAAGTTCCTGAAAGGCAGCCAAAGTGATAGAGACAGACTCTGTCCCGAAAACTAGGGGTCTCACAAGTAAACCAAGCTACACACCTGTATGTAGAGGGTCTAGGTTGGTCACATGCTGCTCTCTAGGTGTCTGTCCAGAAACTGCGAGCTCCTATGAGCCCCGTTTAGTTGTTCCTGTGGGTTCTCTTGTGATGACTTTTTCCCATGCACTCTGGCTCAGACAATCCTTCCTTCCTCTCTTCAAAAGGATTCCCTGAGCTTGAGAGTTATGACAGAGACTTCTTGATGGAGTGGGGTACTTTGGGGTCACATAGAAACCTGGTGCAAAGAAAACTACAAATCTACAAGGTTGACCCCAGCTAAGCTTCCTAGCAATAGTGGATAAGTAGCCTGCTAGCCATCTTCTGTAACCAGATTAGTAATTATCCCAGTTATCATTAGAAAGCCCATGGCTTTGCATAATAGTTTAGTGAGTTCTTATAAATGTGCCCCACTGTTGCTGGAGTATTGGAATAAGAAGTCTGGTGTGGGAAATTTTAAATGAAGTCAGATATAACATGGCAGATTTTGTTTCAGTCTGTGCTAACATTTTGTTTTCTTTCTATGAATCATACGTTTTCCTTTCTAAAAAAATGCTCAGTAGTAGAAATCTTCCTGACCTATGCAGTTAACATCCTTTGATCCTCACAGCTTGTCATCGTTTTTTGTGTAAGCACCTGTTCTCTGAACTTTATTGAAATGGAAAGACATTAAGCCCAAAACTGGCCAATTGGAATTTTCCTTTAATGCTAATGGAGTTAACCCAGCGGGATTAGAAAGAACAGCCTTCAATGTCAAGGCACCTGACTTCCATGAGCTACTTAGGCAAAAATGTACATTTTACACAGGAAAGATGAAAGAGGCAGAGCCACAGACACAAGCAGAGGTGAAAAAAAATATAGATTCAGACCAAGAACAAGAGACAGGATAAAAGCTATTTTCATCATTTTATAACAAGATTCTAGTTCCCTTTACATTAAATTAAGAAAAGTTTGTATTATAAACATTCTTTCCCACCCAAGTAGAGTTAAAAATGCTTTCACTTTTAGCAATTAGGACTAAATGATGTCACATAAATAATTCAAAATGATTATTGATTAAAGCTTGTGTCTATTTGTTTTCTGGTCAATAATTATTTATTTCTGCAAACAGGACATTAATATTCCACTGGGTGTGTTGGGATAATTGCAAAAAAAAAAAAGAAAGTTCAGAGAAATGTTGACTTTCATCTTTCCACTCATAGAGATGAAGTGATTGTACAAGTACACAGAGGAGCGAATTATGGGGCCGGGGCTTGATCTTGCTTTGCATCAGGTCACCCACATTTATTTTATGCTTTATTGTGAACACATCACCGGTGCTCAGCTGTGGGAAAGGAGAAAAAGCAGGGTATGTGTATGTTAAAAGACTATACACAGCCTTAGGTGTTCTGATTCCAAGGAATCAAA